>NC_139581.1:25688107-26398107 GCF_946808225.1 Silurus aristotelis
ACAAGCCTTTAATACATTTAAGTCAGGTTTAACATAATTAGTCTTAGTTTTGTAATTCAATTTGATGCTGGAGTGGCTGGTTGCTTTATGTCTCAAAGTGGCCTCAAGTGTGTAACCTTAGTTACATAGTTACCATAAACTTAGTTATGTTGTCATAGCGAGTCTGGCTGGAATCCCTGCTTGCATTCTGCACACAATGTACAATGTCCTTGTCATAGCTATCCTAAAATCAGTTCATAAACTACATTACCCTTCAGACCTAGCATGCCACATATTACAAATACCTAACACCTGTTTTACCCTAATCCTTTGCCTAATTTATATGACAGTCTTGTACCATTACGAAACAATAAGAAGAACTTATATCAGTAAAGTGGAACAGACCTTCTGCACTCCTGACCAAATTCTCTTCAGACATGACTTCTGTTAATACTTGTTTTCTACAAGTAAAGCCTCAAGGCCTCTGTACAAGATCATCATCGGAAACTCTAAAACATCTCTTCATTTCCCTGACTGCCGGAGGCTGCCTCCTTCTATGATGGGAAGATTAAGACAGACTGCTACATTGACTCAGGACTACTTTTCGCTTCTGATCACCATCACTGTATCCCGCAACATCGTATATCTGCTATAAATGGACATTTGGTGCAACCCAGATGAGGATTGGTTCCCTCTTGAGTCTGGTTCCTCTCAAGCCTTTTTCCTTATGCCATCTCGGAGAGTTTTACCTTGACACAGTCACCACCGGCTCACTCATCAGGGACAAACTTAATAATAATCAACATATAAGTGTGTAAAGGACATCAGACAGTGGATGCTTAATAACTTTCTTCTGCTCAACTCAGATAAGACGGAAGTACTTTTACTAGGACCACATGCAGCTAGAAGTAAACTTTCCGATTACGTAGCATCTCTGGATGGTGTTTCTGTTTCAGCATGTACGGCTGTCAAAGACCTTGGTGTGATTATTGACCCGAGTCTTTCCTTTGAGGCTCACGTGAATAATATTACCAGGATCTCCTTCTTTCACCTTAGAAATATTGCTAAAATATGATGTCGTTACAGGATGCAGAAAAACAAGTTCATGCTTTTGTTACTTCTAGATTAGACTACTGTAACGCTTTACTGTCTGGGTGTGCGAGTAGGTGCATAAATAAGCTTCAGTTAGTTCAGAATGCAGCAGCAAGAGTCCTTACTAGATCTAGGAAATATGACCACATCACCCCTGTTTTAATCAGTCTACACTGCTCCCAATTAAATCTCGCATTGATTATAAAATATTACTACTGACGTATAAAGCACTTAACGGTCTCGCACCGCAGTATCTGAGTGAACTCTGTACCAGTATGATCCTCCATGCCTACTTAGATCAAAAGGTGCTGGCTATCTGTTGGTTCCTCAAATAATGAAGACTACAGCAGGGGGCAGATTTTTCTCTTATAAAGCCCCACAGTTATGGAACAGTCTTCCAACCAGTGTTCGGGACTCAGACACAGTCCCAGTGTTTAAGTCGAGGTTGAAAACGTATTTATTTAGTCAAGCCTTTTATCAGTAGATTTTTCTTAGGTAAAGGCTCAGATCTGGAGGGAACATACAATATTTGTATGTTGTCGTCCCCTCACATTCACACGTTTACTCGGGTTTGTTTACGGTGGTGTGGTGGGTCGTCTCTTATCCCAGAGATCCCTCATGTCTGTGTTACCTTCTGGTTCTCCCTTTTAGTTATGCTGCCATAGCGAGTCTTGCCGGAGTCCAAACTGCACAGTGACACTAACTTTCATACATCAATAGGGACACTTAATAATCCATATCCTTCTCTTCCCGTCACCTCTCTCTCTCTCTCTCTCTCTCTCTCTCTCTCTCTCTCTCTCTCTCTCTCTCTCTCTCTCTCTCTCTCAGTCGAGTTAAACATGCTCCTGAGACTCCAGTGACCACTGTTCCTGCCCCTCTCCCCTCCGTGGATCTTCACACTTCTGTGCAGCTTGGGGCGGTCTCTCATCAACACCTTGGGTGGTTCCATGTAATTCTGGAGTAGAACGGGCGCTTTGAGGATGGATTGGACTGTAGTCGGTGTCGGCGGTCTGCTGCACTGACTGGGGAGTGCAGTTTGCTTCTGATCATTATCACTGTACCCCGCAGCATTGTATATCTGCTTCAAATGGACATTTGGTGCAACCCAGATGAGGATGGGTTCCCTCTTGAGTCTGGTTCCTCTCAAGGTTTCTTCCTTATGCCATCTCGGGGAGTTTTTCCTTGCCACAGTTGCTCATCAGGGACAAACATACTTACAAAGAACATATTTACGTTTAATCACCACATTATCTGTGTAAAGCTGCTTTGAGACAATGTTCATTGTTAAAAGCGCTATACAAATAAAAATGAATTGAATGTCACTGTGCAGTTTGGACTCCGGCAAGACTCGCTATGGCAGCATAACTAAAAGGGAGAACCAGAAGGTAACACAGACATGAGGGATCTCTGGGATAAGAGACGACCCACCACACCACCATCAACAAACCTGAGTGAACGTGTGAATGTGAGGGGACGACAGCATACAAATATACCAGTTCACCAAACACTCTATATCCATGCTCCCTTCAGATCTGAGCCTTTACCTAAGAAAAAATCTACTGATTAAAGGCTTGACCAAATAAATACGTTTTCAACCGCGACTTGAACACTGAGACTGTGTCTGAGTCCCGAACACTGGTTGGAAGGCTGTTCCATAACTGTGGGGCTTTATAAGAGAAAGATCTGCCCCCTGCTGTAGTTTTCATTATTTGAGAAACCAACAGATAGCCTGCACCTTTTGATCTAAGTAGGCGTGGAGGATCATACTGGTACAGAGTTCACTCAGATACTGCGGTGCGAGACCGTTAAGTGCTTTATACGTCAGTAGTCGTATTTTATAATCAATGCGAGATTTGATTGGGAGCCAGTGTAGACTGATTAAAACAGGAGTGATGTGGTCATATTTCCTAGATCTAGTGAGGACTCTTGCTGCTGCATTCTGAACTAACTGAAGCTTATTTATGCACCTACTCGCACACCCAGACAGTAAAGCGTTACAGTAGTTTAATCTAGATGTTACAAAAGCATGAACTAGTTTTTCTGCCTCCTGTAACGACATCATATTTCTAATTTTAGCAATATTTCTAACAATCTGACTCGAATTAATAATTTCACTGCAGATGCTTTGAAGGTGGTGGCTCTCTACCAGTGTAAAACTGAGTAAATAATAATTTGTAAATGGTGCCACAACTAGGTTATAGTAAATTAAAACTATATTTTTTCCCCAAGATTTTGACATAATACATGATACACCCAAGCTATGCTAATTAAGAAAAAACATATAACGTACATAAGAAATTTTACAACTATGTAGATAAATTAGAAGTAGTAGCAAAAACTGAGATGTAAAATGTTTTGGTCAGGGATGATGTTTAGCAACTTTTTCCAGCCTAGATTGTTAATATTGTAAGTATCTAAAGGAGTATGGAAAAGAAAAGCAATTGTTTCTTTTTTAAACCACTTTGTTTTTGCCTATTACCATGGCAAATTTGCAGCTTATGTATGTGGATAAGGGTTAACCTAACTGTTGCCAAACTTCAGTTTACAAGTTTCACCGATCCTCTGACCACAGTGTACTTGGATTTCTTCTATTATCTAATGAGAGTATTCATCTGTCAAAGAATCTTGTCAAAGTTAGCTAGATAACTACCACATACTAGATGTTTTTTGTTTTGTTTTGTTTTGTTTTCTACACCATTCTGTGTAAATGCTATAGACTATTGTGTATAAAATCAGTCAGCGGTTTCTGTGCTAGTAGTGAAGGGGAAGAGTTTAAGGGATGTCAGAAAACCAATTTTATGCATGCATGCTTTTATTTAGCAGTTTTAATGTGATGATACAATGAGCAAAATCTCATTAAAAAACAGCTTTATTACTGTTAAAGCATTGCACAATGTCTCAAAAGTAGCTGAGGTTTACTAGTGCTTGGGTCAATCAACTGTATTGCTTATGGCCATGCTGAAGGAGAAAGGCCATTCGTTTAAAGATATTTAAAATCAGACACCATGAATTGATCATTACCAGGTTCATGCTGCACTAACATTTGCCTGTCCTGCACTTAAAGTTAGGAGCAAGAATCTGCTAAACTCATTTAGATAGACAGTGTGTGTAATTTTTATATTAGTATTTAGTAATAGTATTAATATAAATTTTACCTACAAGTGGGATATTTCAGTGATTTCTGAGTAATGGAAGGATTGTATATTTAAATCCTAAACCTGCCACATAGCCAATGTAGGCCTGTGAACACTATTTTATAGACATTAGTTCTTTAAACCCTAAATTATATTTTTTAGGGTAAAAAAAAATAATCATATTGTGTAGTTTTAGTAGTAGAGACAAGAACAAATGTTACATTGGAAGATGATAATAAAAAAATATGGAAACAGTTAACATCGCGTAGGACAGACTTTAAATGTATATTAAGTAAATATTAGTTAAATATTATTGCAAAAAAATTTGGGGAAATGTTCTAAAGTGAAATAAAGAATGACAGTAAAACATTAATAAAAAGTTTTCAATATTTAAATAAATAATGATTTCTTGTTGATATAGATTCCATGCATAATGTTGCTGTTGGAAACACCTAATTAAAATAAATAATTTGGTGCATTGATGCATTTTTAGGTCCATCCTGTGTACAAGTATGTTATCTCCATGATGCTACACATCATTTGTCAGATGAAACTCATGTCATTGAAATTAGTCTGGATCTTTTGGTCTGCCTGGATGCTTGACAACTGTATAAAATTAGCTATTGACAATGCTACCTGGAGAGAAGAATGTAATAATTCCCACTAAGTCTGGCAAAAGTTATTTCAAAATTTTGTAAAAAGATATATCAGGTTTGAGTTGCCATCTTACAGATGCAGGGTGACCAGCTAGATCCAGTGAGTGTATGTGTACATAACATCCTATGCACGTGTTCTCACTGAGGTGTTTCTGGGATTTTTTAATGTGTAATATGTTCATGTGTAATGTGACCTCACTTGTAAAATGTATTGTGTGTGTATTGTAGTGTGTTTAAATGAAACTGAAAATAATCACAGTTGAAAACACTGTGAGACCTTTTGAGTTTACTTGATTAATAAAATTAATAAAATCTAAGTCAGGCTGTTGAAATCTTTTGTGGTATCTCTGTTAATTTTTGACAAACAGATATCTATTTATCTCATCTCTATTTATCTTCATTTTTGCTGGTATGTTGCCTGGTACATGCCCTCTTTGACAATTATAGCTAAACTTTAAGTCATTAGGTGCAGATCAATAATGTAAATACTTGACAGGCCATTTTGCACCAGTGCATTTTTCTGAGAGCAGATTTTTTTTTTGCATAATACAGATTGTGCTGATTGTGGTTATTCTTTGACTCTAAAGCAAGGTGCCAGCAGACACCCTGCACTATTTTTCTTTTACTTTGATCAACTCTTGCCAATAAATAAATATTGCCTACAGAGGGCAGTATTCAACTGCAATTTAGATTTACAACGTTTGTGGGTAGATTTATGTGCATATGCAAATTTACCAACATGAATGCAATGCAATACATAGTTTTTACAGTTTTTTTGGATTGCTTACACACTAAAATTAAAAGTAGTACACTATTAGCAATACCTTACACTCAAGAGGCAAAACATCAGCCCATATTTGCACAACTATAAGCACAATGTCAACCTCACACTTGTTGCAAAACTCTACACACAGTGATTTGCAAAACACTAAACACATTTAACATACATTACACACAAAAATCTATCATGAAGTCACCTCCTTGCAATACCAAAGCACTGACTCTCAGATTACTGCACCGTCCAACCAATTGGTTCAACACAGTCATCAGGTGTGCAAACACTTGTTTGCATAATTGCAGACACACCAATCAGGTGTATAAGCACTATAAAAAGCAGCAGGTGAGTTCATCGGTCTTCAAGCACAATGGAAAGAGTCAGAGAAAGAGTAAGCCAGGAGGAGGACAAGGAGGAGGAGGAAGGGGAGGAAGAGGAGTCAACAGGGGAGGAAGAGGAGTCAAAAGAGGAGGAAGAGGAGTCAACAGAGGAGGAAGGGGAGGAAGAGGAGTCAACAGAGGAGGAAGAGGAGTCAACAGGGGAGGAAGAGGAGTCAACAGAGGAGGAAGGGGAGAAAGAGGAGTCAACAGAGGAGGAATCAGAGGAAGAGAAAGAGATGGAGGCCATGCTGGAGGTAGAGGTAGAGGAAGAGGAAGAGGAAGACAAGAAGGTGCTCAAAGAGGACCGAATCTGACAAATGAGATCCGCGCAACACTGGTTGACCACATTGTCAACCACGGCCTGACGCTGAGGGAGGCTGGACTGCGAGTACAGCCAAATCTAAGCCGATACACAGTGGCAAGTGTGATAAGAACATTTCGACTGGAAAATAGATATTGTAAAAATATCATCATATCAAAAACATCTGCACGGTTTCAGTAACTGCTCACAGTACTGTATTCTATGCACTATCAGCACTTCTGTTACCTTTTCCTGTGAAATTACTGTACTATTGTATACTGTTTTCTTTTGCTACATAGGATTGAGGGTCAGGAACGACAAGGGGGAAGGCCTCCTATGTTCACAGAACAGCAAGAGAGGGAGATAGTGAACATGATTTTGTCCAACAATGCTATAACACTCAATCAGCTCCAAGCTAACATTGTCAATAACCATGCCAGTTTCAACGATATCCATCAGGTCTCAACATCAACACTGGCATGCATCCTAAAAAAAAGACATCTTCAAATGAAGCAAATTTATCGAGTGACTTTCGAGCGCAATTCCGAAAGGGTGAAACGACTGCGGCATGATTATGCAGAGGTATGTATTCACTTTAGCAGTGTGTTCTTGCATACTGTCTCATAATCTTTTACTGTACTGTAATATGTATACTAGATCTACACTGAACTACACAATTTTGCATGACACTGTTCTTCAGAGAGTTTTACAAATGGATGGAGAGGAGATACAGCATGAGTTCATTTACGTAGATGAGGCTGGGTTCAACCTGTCGAGAACACGAAGGAGGGGAAGAAACATTATTGGCCACAGGGCTATAGTCAATGTCCCAGGGCAACGTGGGGGTAATATAACACTCTGTGCAGCCATTACACAGAATGGGGTCCTCCACCGCCATGCCCATATGGGCCCTTACAACTCATTAGCACTTAGCACTCATACTTACATTCTTGGACCGATTGCACAACATAACAGCAGCAAATCAAAACGATCATATGCAATACATTGTTGTCTGGGACAATGTGTCTTTCCACCGCTCTGCTCTGGTTCAGAACTGGTTTCAGCAACATCCACATTTCATCGTCCTATATCTTCCACCATACTCTCCATTCCTCAACCCTATAGAAAAGTTTTTCTCGGCATGGCGGTGGAAGGTATATGATTTCCGTCTCCAGGCTGAGGTACCCCTCATCCAAGCCATGGAGGAGGCCTGTGACCAGATGGAGGTAGCAGCAATGCAAGGATGGATTCGTCATTCAAGACGTTTCTTTCCAAGGTGTCTTGCTAATGACTTGCCTGCGATGTTGATGAGATTCTCTGGCCAGATCCAGCTAGGTGAAGAGACAATGTCTAGTTCTTTTTTTTTTTTTTTTTTACAGTGAACTTACAGTACAATACGTGAAGTGACGTTTTGTTACAGTATTATGAATCTCCATGTCAACAATTTGGATGTGTTAATAAATAAATGAGTTTCTTCAGTCTGCAACATTGGTCTTGTGTAGTGTTTGGTATATTTTCATTATATTTGTACTTTATTGATGGTAGCCTACTCTAATCATAGGGAAGTAGAAGTGCTAAAAGTGTTTTAGGTTTATCACAGCAGAGTGTAACTCGTGCAAACAAAGTATAGTAATGTGAAACGTGTGTTTTTTTCATATGATAACAAAGTGTGGTTTTTACACAGAAGTGTATAGTTTTTACAAGAGTGTTTAATTATGCAAGGGATCTGTAGTGTTTTGCTAATTGGGTGTGTGGTTGTGCTAATTGTGTGTAGTGTTTTGAAAACACGGGCCCTGTTTTGAAAATCGTGCTTAAGCAATCCAAGAAAAAATTTAATAAATGTACTAGCATTTATTTATTTGTATAATGCTTATTTTCTCATTTAATGTTTTACTGTTTTTTTCTGATGTGTGCTGGTTACTGCTTTTAGGAGAGATCCAGACCCAATCTTGAGTGGCAGGTTTCTTTAGGCCTTGATCCACCATATGTAATGTTCATGCAGTGATTTATATTATAGTATTATACCTGTTTTTATGCAGTGCGATCTGAGGGCCTGAAAATCATGACCATTTAATACCACCCATTCGATGATCTAAAGCACTGCAAATGATAAATTACAAATGTAATAATTGTATTTAACACTTTGTTAAATACATATAACATAAATACATATATGTGATCACTTTATGCTAAATCTACTATACACCATTCAACTGTGCCATCCAAGACTACTTACTGTAGGGCAAGACTATACAGCTTTTAAAAAAACAGCTGGTCTTATGAGATATATAGTCATGTGAAATAAATTAATATATTTATGCACAAGTCTCTTTGGAGCAAAAAATATGCTTATTTTAAGTCTATTCAAGGATCTCAGGGTTGGCACAACAGGAACCGGTCTGAGGTTAAAGGCTGGCTTCTGATCTTCCTGTTTACTTTAACTGTCAGACTGTGGGTTTGATATCTGTACGTGTACGTGTACGTGTGTGTGTGTGTGTGTGTGTGTGTGTGTGTGTGTGTGTGTGTGTGTGTGTGTGGGCCGGGGGAGTTAAGCCAGGTATGTGTGTGTACGTGTGTGTGTGTGTGTGTGTGTGTGTGTGTGTGTGTGTGGTGAGGCAGTATGTGTGTGTGTGTGTGTGTGTGTGTGTGTGTGTGTGTGTGTGTGTGTGTGTGTGTGTGTGTGTGTGGGCCGGGGGAGTTAAGCCAGGTATGTGTGTGTACGTGTGTGTGTGTGTGTGTGTGTGTGTGTGTGTGTGTGTGTGTGTGTGGTGAGGCAGTATGTGTGTGTGTGTGTGTGTGTGTGTGTGTGTGTGTGTGTGTGTTGGCTGGGGGGAGTTGAGGTAGGTGTTTGTGTGTGTGTGTGTGTGTGTGTTTTGCATGGTGAGGTAGTATGTGAGTGTATGTGAGTGTGTGTGTGTGTGTGTGTTGTAAGCGACATGTTTAATTGTAATTTTGTGGTACTATGAATAACAATGCTACGCATATCTACTGTCCCATTTGTACATTTAAGTGCAGTGTGCATTTAATGCTGTGCAGATTCTTTGTTAGTCATCAAAACTGACAAATATATTTTACTTGCAAATGTTTTCATTATGGGAACATTAAACACATGACCCACATGTGTTTAATGTTCCCATAATGAATACGTTTGCAAGTTTGATGAATAAAATGAGAAACTAAAAATAACACATAGACTGAAATTTTTTTTCTTATTTTGCAAAATAAACAGGTGGTATAATTTGTCAAACGAATCAATAAGAAACAAATAACACAACGATAACAAATACATAGATAAGTGGCAAAAAGGGGGTAAACATTTTAGCATAGTTTCCAGTGAAAAGAAAAAATGCAGTGGCCTCACTTTGTGCACAAAAACACTATCAAACTGGTAAAGGTTTGGGTCTCTTAGCTCCAAATACAGACTGCTTATGTATTTGATAAATAAGACAAAGTAATGAATGTAGTTCCAAAACCAGAAGATTCCATAGCCATCTGGACCGAGCGGTACGTATGGTCTAAAAACATCTACATGATAGTAGTAAATAATAGGAGACAAATGAATAATTAACCTCCCCACATGTTTACCACTTCTGAGTTTGAGAAGACACGTGTGACAAAAAAGCAGAACAGGTGGTAACAGTTTGGAAAAAAGAGGTGGTAAAAATGATGCAAAGTGCACAAAATTACACAGAAATAAAAATGCAGGGACATCACTTTGTGCACAGAGGCATTGTCAAACTGAAACATTTGTGGGCCCCGCTAGAAGGGAAACTGTAATGCTTTAGCATAGGAAGGAAACTCATTCACCCCAAGGTTCAATGTTTCATGCATGTTAAGAATGACAAAACCATGGACAGTGCTAGGCAGTTAAGGGTATATCCTCAATGTCCAAACAGTATCTTTATGGCAGGCCTGAGAATTACAATACCTTACAATTGTTCAGCTAATTGCACATAACCATATTGCCAAATGGCACACACAGTATTGCCAGTATGTTCTGTTTCTCAATCCACTTAAATATTGAAAGTAATGGTTTTTTTTGTGTGATTCAGCATCCAGCTTTGACTAAACCTAGCACAACTGTTATAAACTTACAGACAGATTTTTATTTTGCACTTTGATTGTAAAATTGCTAAAGTCTTTATATACATTTCTTGTTAGGAATCTAAAATCTAAACTGCCAAAAGAAATTAACTTGAAAACAAAATCCTTATGATAACATTAAAAAGTGCTTATTAAATAAGTAAAATTCACTCTGTTGATTCATATTTGTCACAACACATGTGGGTAACTTGATTATTTAAACTGAGACACTGAGAAACTTCATAGACTGGTGCTCTTTTTCTTATTTTGAAAAATGAACAGGTTAGGGTAAGTCATATTAATCAAAAACAAAGAAACAACACAACAACAAACAAATTATCAAATAAATAAGTAGTAAAAAAAAAAGTGGTACAAATTTCAGCATAGTCAAAAAGGTTTGGACACCTTAGCTTACAGACTGGTTATTTCAGGTAAGATGTGTATATATACAGTATATATATATATATATATATATATATATATATATATATATATATATATATATATATATATATATATATATATATATATATATATATATATACTGTATATATAGATGTAATAAAGATCTCAATTAGACTTTTTTACGCCCACAATGGCTGACGGAGGAAGAGAAACTGATTTGGTCTCGGACAATCTTAAAAATCAATTTTTAAAGCGGACTTTTCCGAAAAAGTTAGACATCGTGAGGAGAGGTCGACCAACGCCAAAGCTAGCTAGCTTGTCTCATTGTTTGCTTACCACTTCCAGACCAGTGCCTACGAGCGGTACCACTGGATTACAGCCTCTGAGGAGCGGTGCATTATTAGTATGCATCTCTGGTAAGTAGGTTGTATTTGATTTAAATTCTTGATGTTTTTGTCACGTTATTAGACAAATATTCATTCTGAACTGCTCTAGATGATGTACATGGCACAGTTATGGTTGTAGTGTAGAGCTTTGGAGATGTCTTTACTGGGTTTCTTGCTTTAGTAAAATGGTATTTACCCTTAATATGTGAAATGCCTCTCTCTTTGTAATGCCATGCCTTGTTATATTGTGTTTTTGTATAGTATTGATGGTTTCTATAATTGCTACCTGAAAGTGGTAGTATTACGATGTGGATTAAGTCCCCACTGAAGGCCCAGGTACCAAATGCACTTTCATATTTAGGCTCATGTTTGGGCCCCTGCTAAAAGAGAAATTGTAATACTTCAGCAAAGGAAGGAAGTCCATTTACCTCAAAGTTTAGTGTTTTCTGTATGCTGGGAATTCTGAAATTTTGTATAGTGCCCAGCAGTTAAGGAGGATTCTGTGTACAAAATAAATAAAAACAGGATGCAATAATTAGAAAATTTCATGAAGCCATATCAAATGTAATTGACAAAAGGTCAGTAAACATGATTGGGTATAAAGAGAGCATGTTTGAGAGTCCCTCAGAAGTAAAGACTGGAGGTTCACCAATCTGTCAAAACTGTGTCTAAAAATTTTACAATTTCAGTATTATATTTCTTAATATAAAATTGCACAGTACATAAGATCATAAAAAAAATCTTCTTGAAGGTCTTCTTTTTTTCCTTATTTTTCTTCTTTCAGCTTCTCCCATTAGGATCATCGTCTACATACCCTGTCCTCTACATCTGCCTCTTTCAAACCAACTACCTGCATGTTTTCCCCTCACCACATCCATAAACCTCCTCCTTGACCTTCTTTTCCTCTTTTCCTTCATCCAGGCAGCTCCATCCTCAGCATTCTCCTACCCCTATTCTCCTATACGATATACCCCATGTTCCTCCTCTGCACATGTCCAAACCATCTCAATCGCACCCCCCTCTCTTTGTCTCCAAAACGTCCTACATGCGCTGTCCCTCTAATAAACTCCTTTCTAATCCTGTCCATCGTCGTATCTCCAAACAAAAACCTCAAAATCTTCAGCTCTGCTACCTCCAGCTCCACCTCCTGTCTTTTACTCAATGCCACTGTCTCTAATCCATACAACATCGCAAGTCTCACCACAGTCCTATAAACTTTCCCCTTCACTCTTGCAGATACCCTTCTATCACAAATCACTCCTACCACTCTTCTCCACCCACTCCACCCTGCCTGCACTCTTTTCTTTATTTCTTTAACAAACTCTCCATTACTTTAATTCAATTCAAATAATTTCTATTTGTATAGCGCTTTTAACAATGAACATTGTCTCAAAGAATCTTTACACAGATAATGTGGTGATAAAAATAAATAAAATGTTCTTTATAAGTATAAGTTTGTCCCTGATGAGCAAGCCGGTGGCAACTGTGGCAAGGAAAAACTCCCTGATGGCATAAGGATGGAACCTTGAGAAAAACCAGACTCAAGAGGGAACACATCCTCATCTGGGTTGCGCCGAATTTCCATTTATTACAGATAAACGATGTTTTGCATTGACAACTTTTTAAGACTACATTGCACTGTTGACCCCAGGTACCTAAATTTATCTGACTTCTCCACCTCTTCTCCCTGCAACCGCACCACTCCACTACTCTCCCTCTAATTCACACACATGTACTCTGTCTTACTCCTACTGACCTTTATTTCCCTTCTCACCAGCGTGTACCTCCACCTTGGTCTTTGCTATCTCTCTTCACCTGCTGCCGCATCTTCTTGTACTCTTGCCTACTTTTCTCATCTCTCTGTCGATCTCAATCCTGTTTTGCCAACCTCTTTCTCCTTATGCTTTCCTGCACTTTTTAATTCCACCACCACATCTCTTTGTCTTCCTATTTCCAGATGTCACACCAAGAACCTTCCTAACTGTCTCCCTTATCACCTCCTCACCACCACCGAGCCCCTTTCCACTATCTTATTCTTCTTTCAGTCTTCACTCTCCTCCTTTTCTTCATCTCTAAAACCATCCTACAGACCACCATCTGATGCTGTCTAGCTACACTGTCCCCTGCCAACACCCTACAATCTCCAATCTCCTTCAAATTGCATCTCCTGCATAGAACATAGTCCACCTGTGTGCACCTTCCTCCACTCTTATACGTCACCCTATGCTCCTCCTTCTACTTAGAATAACTATTTACCACTGGCTTTTCCATCCTTTCAACTAAATCTACCATAATCTGATCTTTCACATTCTTCTCCTTAAGGCCACGCCTACCCATCCCCTCCTCATCACTTCTGTTCTCTTCACCAACATGCCCATTAAAGTCTGCCCCAATCACCAATTTTTATTTCCTCGGTACACTGTCCACTACTTCATCTAACTCACTCCAGAATTTTTATTTTTCCTCCATATCTCAACTTAATTGTGGAGCATAATCACTGATGACATTTATCATCACCCCTTGCACTAAGAGTGCACTGACTTGTGCAACCCTAATGGCTGGGTTGCTCGAAGGATGAGGGCAAAATTCAATATTGGATGCTTGTGATTGGAACTGGTGTGATTCTATAATGGAATTTAAAAACTCCTCCAGAAATTATTCTTTGTAAACATAGTTCACCACAAATCATTAAGTCATCCACAAATATAGGTTAAAGCTTGACCTTGCAAAGGAGAAGCCAAAGTGGGGAAAACTGCCCTGTGGTCGAACAAATCAAAATTTTGAATTCCTTTTGGAAACTATGGATGCTGTGTCCTCCAAACTAAAGATTCAGCCTGTCATCACCACTCAGGTTAAATAGGTTTTAGAGCAACATGTGCTTATTTTAGATGTCCTTTTCATGGAAGACCTTCCATATTTCAGCAAGATAATGTTAAACTGTGCACTGCATCATTACATCAACTTGTCTTGAAGAACCCAGGTGTTGCAGTTCAAACCTTTTACTGATTTAACACATTTGGCACATAATAAAACAATAAATATGACAAGGATAAGACCCAGGATTCTTGAGCAGTTAGAATTTGCAAATCATCGCATTTGTTTTTTTTTTTGTTTGTTTGTTTTTTACATTTTACACTGCATCTCAGTTTGTTTGCAATTGAAGTTATAAAATGTTACTTTACTATAATACTTTTTTTGTCACTTTGATTTCATAAGCAGTTACTAAAGTCTTAATAACACAATTGGATATGTATTTTTGGGCAATGATTTTTTTTGTTTTGATTATGTGTTTATTTACAGATGGGCACAGTTCTTGTTAGGCATCTAAACTGTTAAAACTGACAAAAATATTGATTATGGGATCATTTAACATTGTTCGTTAATTCAGTTACATTAGCACTGCTGACTATGAGCACATGTGGGTGGCTTGTTAAAGACAGAAACTGTGAAGTCTCAGAAGTCATATATTGAAACCCCTTTTTCTCGCTTTTCATTGACTGAGTCAGGATGTCGTTGTAAACCTCAGACTTCATCTCTATCATATGATGACTCAGCAGTTACAGTTATGTTTATTTATCTACAGTTCTAAGCATTTGGAAAATGTCAGTAGTGTTAAATTTAGAGCAACTTAGTAAAGCCAATTAAACAACGGTTAGCTAATCTCACTGTGCATCTCTATTGATGGTTACACTTGATGGTTACACTTTGTGATATTAATGGTCATTTAATATGATAAGAAAGTATGTAGCTGATGTTGCTGTGTACTATAGACTATAGTATTTTTCTTCCATATATAACAGTTTTTAAAATCTGTATAAAACTTTACACAACTGAACAGTGTGTCTGATATAATATTTGATATAGCATTCTTGCAATATTGCAATGTTGAAATTATTAAAAGTTTAGAAAGTAAGAAAAAATGAAGTAAATAAAACTGCAGTCTGTGTGAGTTTTACAAAACTGGCCTACCTTGGGGTTTGGGGTTTAGTAAAACTCACACACACACACACACACACACACACACACACACACACACACAGACACACACACACACACACACACACACACACACACACACACACACACACACACACACACACACACACACACCCACAAAGACAATTTCTAATAGGTGCCACCTCTCATACACAGATCATACCCACTTCTCTCTACTCTATTGGAGCACTCTGCAGTACTTTTTTTATTCAATCTTACTATATTGTCATAATTAATGTAATCTCATTAAATGACTTGAACATGTTATTTCCAATATTTGTGACATTTGGACTCATCCTTAATCTTCATCAGAGCTTGGGACATCAAGGTAGGTCAGGAGAGCTTTACTTTTTTTAATCAAGGCATATTTTATCAAAGAGATCCATTACATAATTTTTTTGGTGTATTGTTAATGTTTGAGCCAATTCTTTCATGATCTCTTCACCACCAGTTCAAGATTTTTCAGATTAATTCCTTCAGTGCTTGAGTGCATTTTATAATTTCCTGACTGCATCTGATAATAATCATAATCATAATAATAATAATATTGTGATTTGTCAGGTGTAATTTTCTCTCTTACCTTTAAATAACCAGTCATTTTTTAATCAGAACATATGCACTTTTGATAAGATTCTGTTATGTACCCACATCTATATTTCCCTTGTGCAATTATTGCATTGTATCTATTAAATCTGAGCTGCCTAAAATTAACTCACTGAAAAAAAACTGATTTAGAAAACATTTGAATTTGCTGGTGCTATAACATTGTAATAAGAACACCTTGTGAGCTAAGCACAATCTGTTTCAAAGGGGGATCAGGGCTTCTAGTGACTGATTTCTATAATACTTTTTGTTTTATGGCAGCTTTACCCTTAAATGTTTAAAAAAATGTGCTTTGTTATCCTGAAAGCCTGTTTAAATATATGTTAAATATATTGCTTATTGCATTGCTTGTCAGTACTTTTCTTTACTATTAGGAAAAATAGACTAAACTAAAATTTAGTGTCCCCCAGTATTGAGGATAGTAATATTAAATAAATAAATAATCAGCCATGTTTGAAACTTTGATGACTGAATTGTGACATTTCAATGACAATGTTTCAGGTTAGGTTATTCAACCAGTTCAGTTTTATCAATAAGGCAACAATGTAGTAGATGTAGGTATGCCTATGTTCAGCTGGCATCCGCATTGGGACAGGTAGAAATCAGTGTGGTCGGCTGCACCATATAGGAATGCCTCAGATGCAAACCACACACCATCATAACTTTATACCTCAAAGTCACATGACTTGAATGCTGTGAAAGGGTTCACTGTTTCAATTAGAGAAATATTGCATGTGTCACTTAGATTTGTTTGATAGGTGGATTCCCTATCAAATGCTGAAACAGAAAAGTAGTGAAGTAGCAAAGCTGGTAATTTAAAAAATACAAATGATTTAAACGTGCAATGACTTCACAAACCATAGGAAATTAAATTAATTGTATCATTTAATAAATGAATGCTGCACTAACACATGTAATCTATGAGAAATTATTAAGAATCTTCAACACTGATGTTTATTTTATTTGCCAAGAAAATGTGTGTGTGCGTGCGTGCGTGCGTGCGTGCGCGTGCGTGCGTGTGTCTGTGTGTGTGTCTGTGTGTGTGTGTGTGTGTGTGTGTGTGTGTGTGTGTGTGTGTGTGTGTGTGTGTGTGTGTGTGTGTGTCTGTTCATTCAGAAAAATTAACAGAACATGTCTTCTATATGCATTATTTTCAACATTGGCACTCAGCTTGCCCTAACAACATTCAGGCTTTTTGTGTGTGTCGTACATGACTATTCTCACAGATGTGTGTTTTTATCATCTTTGAAATAGATTTGATCTTAGGAGAGATCATTATTGAACGCTATGTGACAGGAGTGTTGGGAGAGGAAGTAAACCTGCATTGTTTGTACACTGGCAAACTCAACGTCAGTCATTCCTTTTGGAAGCGCCGAGATTCAACAGGGCAAAGGGCAAAGTTGTTGGCAGGATACAAAAATGGCAAACCATTTGCAAAAGACAACTTCTCCACTCCAGCATCTATCACTAATCTTACTGTGAAAATGGATATAAACAGCTTAGAGGCAGAGGGAGTGTACACATGTTTGTTCAGCATAGATGATGATGAAATTATGGAAACAGTATTCCTTAGTGTCATTGGTAAGTTCATATGCACCAAGCTCTCTGATATATAAAATTCCATAGCTATCTGCACACATGAATATAAATAGCATGAACACATTTGCATGACAGAAGCACATCACAGGAGACAATGAAGCTCATGAATAAGTAAAATCCCCATATATTTACCACTTATGAGTATAAAAAGGCATGTTATGAAAAAACAATACAGGTGGTAAGAGTTGGAAAAAAGGTAAAAGATGTGGCAAAAGCTGCATAGTGCACAAAATAAAACAATAATAAAAATTAAAAATTCAGGGGCATCACTTTGTATACAGGGGCATTGCCATACTGGAACAGCTTTAGGCCCAGTGAAAATTTGATCATAGGAATGAAGCACATCCAACTCAAAGTTCAATGTTTTGTGTATGCTGAGAATTACAAAATCATACATAGTGCTAAGCATTTAAAGATAGGTACTCACAGTATCTTGGTTGTAGTCTTGAGAATTTACCTCAAAATTCTCCAGTTAATAGCACAAAACTCAAGACAACACGTCTGACAATGTTTTTTTTTCTCAAGCTCGGCCCCATGTGAGCACCCATGCAGAGGAAGAAGTTCTGAATGGTATTCACTACCAAAGCATCTTCTGTTTATCTTCTAATGCCAAGCCCAATGCAACTCTCCATTGGGACATTCATGGGGCGCCACCCAGTGAGGACATTTTCAAAATCCACAACACACACTCCAATCTGCCAAATGGCACATACAGTACTGTCAGCATGCTCCGTTTCCCCATCCACTTGAATTCTGAAAGTAGCGTTGCCTGTGTGATTCAACATCCAGCTTTGACTGAGCCTAGCACAACTGTTATAAATTTACAGACATTTGGTAGGTTATTATTGGAATGTTACTACACTATAATTCTTGTAAAAACGTCTTTGTACTTTGAGAATTAAAAAATTTACTAAAGTCTGTATTGGGTAATTACATAATTTTAAATCTTACAAAGGTATATGAGTGTGTCTGTGATTCTGCCACTTGAGTTGACTATGCTACAGTTGATCTCTTTCTGTGTGACATGTGTTTCCTGTATAATATAAATACTGAAAAAAACTGTTCCACTTCCTCTGAAACTGATGCTTTGCACATAAACAAATAAATAAATATTTATTTTCTTATATTTCCTTATAACTTTTTTTAATCTTCCATTTTCCCTATTAAGTTTCTCCAAACATATCCATGGAAGTAGCCCTCACTGAAAAAGAAGGAAAAGCAGTCTTTGAGGTCATCTGTAGTGCAAAAGGAGGAAGGCCTCATCCGTCAATCACTTGGATTCAACCTGAATCTGCAGACACATCATGCTCTGCTAATTTTGTAAAATTTGAACTGGTTTCTAGTTCTCAGTGCTTTCCATTAGATGTTTATGAGGGGAAAAACATCACCTGTGTTTTTAGATACTCTCTTCTTGCTGCCTTAGAGAGAACCTTTACACTGCCAACGTACTGTGAGTATTAGCACAATAAACATTGATGTGTGTGTGTGTGTGTGTGTGTGTGTGTGTGTGTGTGTGTGTGTGTGTGTGTGTGTGTGTGTGTGTGTGTGAACGTTACACATGCAGAATGTTACACATGCAGGCATTAAAAGAGTTGTGCATGCAAATTGTTTACTGCCCTTAATGCATCTTATTTTCTAGATCTCACCACTCTTCATCTGACAAATAGCAGTATTAAGATGGACCGTTTGAATAACTCTAATTTGCTGATATTAAAAGAGGAGGACGGTGACATTAGAGTCGGCATTGAAGTGTTAGGAAATGTCCCAAAATATGAAA
The DNA here is from genome assembly GCF_946808225.1 of Silurus aristotelis. Classification (NCBI taxonomy): domain Eukaryota; kingdom Metazoa; phylum Chordata; class Actinopteri; order Siluriformes; family Siluridae; genus Silurus; species Silurus aristotelis. Next base: position 25,707,274 of record NC_139581.1, read on the forward strand.
TTAATTGCACAAAGTAAGAGTTCTCAATAGCTAAAATGTTAATTTTTAAGGATATTAGGGATTAGACAGATGGCTGATCCATGTACAGAATACTGATATTTGTATCTGCTTTTCAGGGATGGTGAACCTCTCTCAGAGTATGGGTATGTGGATAGTATTGGTCTCATGATAAGAGGCCCAGTTAGGGCAAACCATGCAGGCATATACCAGTGCCACGCCTTCTACTACAAACATACCGCTTCTTTACAGTTTGAGATAGATGTGAAGACCAAAGTCAGAGAACCAGGTACAAGCAAAATTTTAGTTTTCCTAAAACTTTGGTTTTACTTGAGTGTTCATTTAACATTATTTCATCTCATAGATCACGTCTCTTTCTAAAAACAATTGCCTACTTGCCTCAAGAACTAACTTCATATTGTCTGTTTCTCCCTAGCAAGAAGAATTTATAATTCATATTTCTGCTTGTATGTAAGTTATTAATTATTTGGGTTTAATTCCTCACAGCTCCTATCAAAGTGACTCTGACATCCAACACATCTTGGGAGAATGGATTTAAATATAGCGAGCTGAAATGCATGGCAGATAATGTGTCTCCTGATGCTAATATTACTTGGGAAACAGAAAACTGCAGCAATGGAATCAGTGCCTCTAAGCATGGAAATGTTGTATCTGGAAGTCAGCAGGACAATGGTGTGGTTTGGAGCACAGTATGGCTCCCACTTTATACCTATGCAGGATGCACAGTCATTTGTGAGGTTCTTTACCATGGGTTAGAGAAACCGGTACAAAACACCATCGATATCCCTTTAATAGGTAAAATTTACAACATTGGACTGATTTAGGGATACAACGTTATAATAATATAAACTACAATAGATCTATACAATATAATCAAATTCCTCAATAGTATTTACAATAGGCTCCTAAAAATAAGTTATAGTCAGATGTAAATTATATAAAGTTTATATATTATATTTAATGCTGTTTTATATTATAAATAAAATTTTCCATTATTTAGCAACACAGTAATAGTCTCTGTAATTCACTTGTCTTCCATTAGAACCACCCAGAAGTCATGTGAACGTCAGTTTGCAGAGAGACTCCACACACTGGACTGCTGTGTGCAATAGTGTTGGAGCCATTGCCAACATCTCCTGGGTCATTTCTGATACCAATATAACTGCTCTACCTTTGGTCATGAATAAAACAATAGAGGGCAATAAGGTGCTACTCACATGCATTTATAAATTTAATCTGAAGCAGCATGAAGGAAAATTCTTGACATGTGTAACCCAAAATGTGTACGGGGAAATACGGAGAACCATACATGTCCCACGTTTTGGTAAGTTGATCATTGACAAATTAAAATTTAACAAGCAAAGATTGGTATTTAAAAATCAAGCATAAATTTGTTCAGTACATATTTATTATGTGGCCAAAAGTATATGGACACTTAGTATTAAACATTTAAGAGCAATAGTGAGGTCAAGCATTTGGTGTTAGGTGAAAAGCTTGGCATACAAACTGACTTCCAGTTCATCTCAAAAGTCTTTAGTGGCCAATTTAGGCTACCCAAGTTCTCCATACCAACCCTGGTAAACCATATCTTTATGGATATCACTTTGTGTTAAGAGGCACTGCTATACCAGTACATGTTTGTGCACACTCATTCCAGTGAAAGAAATATGATTAATATTAATTTATATAAAAAAATAGATATATTAATATTATATGTGTACTTTATTAACATTTAGTAAAAAATACACATTTCTGCTCTTGCTTTGATTCTGCAGTTATCTCATCTATTGTGGTTTGTAACAAAACAATTCCACATGCCAAACATACTGGCTTGCACAGAGTGGCTATACAGGAAAATGTTTCCAACCAGAGGATAATTTTTAGAGTTTATGGGAATGCATCATCATCTAATATAAAATGTTTCAGGTAAGATAAGTTAGAACATATCTGCAATGTACAATGTCGTTATTACAATACCATATTTTAAAAACATATTCCAAATAAGATAAGATAGATAAGATATAAGAGACCTTTATTCATCCCACAGTGGGAAAATGTAAAAAAACTTTTATGAAAGATCTATAACTATAAGTCTCCAAAATGCTCCACATTAACTTAAAACATTTACTTTCCTGAATTATTAAGAAAGCAACACTACAACAATATGTTATTACAGCTATTGCAGATCAGTGGTTGTCCTTATTTCTGTGCTTGACTGATATTAGGTCCAATGGACTTTCTGCACAAACTCAGGGTATGGCCCTGGTTTTCCCCCAGCAAGTGTCAGAGAGTGATGCTGGTTTGTATACATGCTTTTCATCGTGGTCCAATCACAATGCCACAGTTACTGTTCTGGTGGAGGTAACCAGCCAGGAAATACACAGCAGTGAGTACTACTTTGCCCTAAGTGAAATTATAGTGTCTATACAGTGGGCCTTGTTATAATCACATAATAACAAATAATATAAACTATTAATTTAATTAAACATTATATGGCTAAACTTTGAATCTTCTTTCTTTTATGAGGCATAGTGATGCTTATCCTGATCTGCTTTTCCTCTGCCTTTGCAATCACCCTTATATTGATGGTTGTACTCTGCATATTCTGGTGAGTTCTGGTGTTGTTTATTTAAACAGCTGTTTCTTCCAGATATAGGTGAGATTGTAGGCAAAACAGGAAACAAGGTTGTACACCTAGACCTGCGTGACATGCTATTCATAAACAGGATACGCAGTGGTTTATATAGACAGGATACCTACTGCCACAATACACCTTCTGTTTAGCAAAAACAGATTCTTTTAATGACAATGGATATATGTGAATTCTTATTTGCCTCTAGCTTTTCACAATAGGAATGAACTCATAAGGAAAATTTTAGGGTGTGCTAAAATATACTAATTAATATACAATTAAGTAATTGAAATTAATTGAATTAAATCAGGGATGGTAAAGGATATAATGAAGCATTCTATGATGTTTGTACTCTGCAAGTGTTAAATTTCATTGTGACATTTCGATAGACTTTAGGCTTGCTGCACTGGCTTGGTGTAAAAATAATTTTTTGCTTCTGTCTCCCTTTGTAGCAAAAGAAATAAAGAGGTGCAATGTTCAAACCAGGTACAGTATGTATATTTAATTACATTTTTAATTGTTTAATTTCAGTGACAACTTCAGCTGATCTGTGCCAATGTGTTTTATATAAAGGACTGGAAGAAACGTGAGTCTCTGGCTGCCTTGATGCAGGACCCACGCTCACCAGAAGTCAAGAAAGCCAAAGGGCAAGGGCAAGAGTATGCAGAGTTAGTGCACTACTCCATAGTGATTGATGTGAAAAGCATGGTGTGAAGGAAGCTTAGAGTATTCAAAGATCTAAAATGTAAATAGATCTTAAATAGCATTATGTGGATATAGTGTATATGAAAAACAAAAACGAAAAGTATCCAACATCACGCTTGCAACACTTCATTTGCAGTGTGCTGTCCTCTAATGTTTTACAGTAAACAGGTTTTTTTCATCTGTGATATGAATTAACTCAGTGAAAGACTTAATTACATGTACTTTCATTACAGTAGCTCTTCCATCATTAATTACAAACACACACATGAATGGGTTTAAAAGGCTCATAGAAAGTGGCCAAAGGCACTTTTGGGACTAAGTGTGGAAAAGTAACAAGTAATGTTGACTACCTTTGACTTGTTGCACCGTTGCTGACTAATAAGTAAATGTAATATAAAATGTATTAATGCAAAATAAAATCTATTAAGGTATGTCTAACTTAACTGTAATAAAAAAAAACAATAGTATTGCCCTATCACAACTAAATCCAGCATTTGCTTACATTTCACCTCCCTGAGGACACAGGAAAATCATTTGAATTAGTGGTGCTGTAATTGTAATAGTATTAATGACATCAACACTTTTTAGCAAAGACTGTTCTATAATCATTTAAATAAATACAGAATAATTCATCACTTAGTTTTAAAATTGTTTAGATTATTTACTTATACGTTTTGCTTGCTATGTAGTGCGTTACAGTTATAATCATATCGGTATTTCATACATCATAATTTTGACTGTTAGGAGGAAAAGCACTGAGGGTGTGCAATGACAAGTGCATTGTTAATCCTTTATTATTATTATTTCTTTTTCTTCAGGCTACTGCAGCCCTTACACTGTAAAATGTCTTTAAGTGGGTAGATTTAATGAATAAATGTAATGAGAATACTTAATTTAACAAAATGATTTTCTTGTTGTTGTTTTTTTTACAGTTTTTGTATAATATATGTGTGTATATGTATATATATATATATATATATATATATATATATATATATATATATATATATATATATATATATATACACACACACACACACACACACACACACACACACACACACACACACACACACATACACTCACTGGCCACTTTATTAGGTACACCTTACTAGTACCGGGTTGGACCCCCTTTTGCCTTCAGAACTGCCTTAATCCTTCGTGGCATAGATTCAACAAGGTACTGGAAACATTCCTCAGAGATTTTGGTCCATATTGACATGATAGCATCACGCAGTTGCTGCAGATTTGTCGGCTGCACATCCATGATGCAAATCTCCCGTTCCACCACATCCCAAAGGTGCTCTATTGGATTGAGATCTTGTGACTGTGGAGGCCATTTGAGTACAGTAAACTCATTGTCATGTTCAAGAAACCAGTCTGAGATGATTCGCGCTTTATGACATGGCGCGTTATCCTGCTGGAAGTAGCCATCAGAAGATGGGTACACTGTGGTCATAAAGGGATGGACATGGTTAGCAACAATACTCAGGTAGGCTGTGGCATTGACACGATGCTCAATTGGTACTAATGGGCCCAAAGTTTGGCAAGAAAATAACCCCCACACCATTACACCACCACCACCAGCCTGAACCGTTGATACAAGGCAGGATAGATTCATGCTTTCATGTTGTTGACGCCAAATTCTGACCCTACCATCCGAATGTCGCAGCAGAAATCGAGACTCATCAAACCAAGCAACTTTTTTCCAATCCTCTATTGTCCAATTTTGGTGAGCCTGTGCGAAATTGTAGCCTCAGTTTCCTGTTCTTAGCTGTCAGGAGTGGCACCCGGTGTGGTCTTCTGCTGCTGTAGCCCATCAGCCTCAAGGTTCGACGTGTTGTGCGTTCAGAGATGCTCTTCTGCATACCACGGTTGTAACGAGTGGTTATTTGAGTTACTGTTGCCTTTCTATCAGCTCGAACCAGTCTGGCCATTCTCCTCTGACCTCTGGCATCAACAAGGCATTTGTGCCCACAGAACTGACGCTCACTGGATATTTTCTCTTTTTTGGACCATTCTCTGTAAACACTAGAGATGGTTGTGCGTGAAAATCCCAGTAGATCAGCAGTTTCTGAAATACTCAGACCAGCCCGTCTGGCACCAACAACCATGCCACGTTCAAAGTCACTTAAATCACCTTTCTTCCCCATTCTGACACTCGGTTTGAACTGCAGCAGATCGTCTTGACCATGTCTACATGCCTAAATGCATTGAGTTAATGCCATGTGATTGGCTGATTAGAAATGTGCGTTAACGAGCAGTTGGACAGGTACCTAATAAAGTGGCCGGTGAGTGTACATACATACATACATACATACATACATACATACATGCATACATATTGCACAGTCATTTTCAGAGCATATGTATATTTGAAAATGTAACGCATGTTTTTACACCGATAAACGAAGTTATAGACTATAAAGACTAAATAAACTAGTGTTGCAGATGTACAATGTGTATGCCATTTCCCCATTCCCATTTCCCCATTCACCTAAACACTTTAAGCCAGATATAATTGAAAAACCTCAACTTAACCAAATGAACCTGATTTGATGTGAGTGATCGTATTTGTGAAGACACTGGAACAAATCAATCAACAAATGGCTCAGAAGAAATTACTAAAAAAATTGGATCACTTCTTTTAAAGATGGAAAGTGTATACATTGTGTTTAGTAAATGCATTGATGAGCTGGTGGAAGAGATTAATTTCATTTGCACAGCTTCAGCTCCCGTTATCCAACAAGTTGCTCATAGAATTTTGTAGAAATACAGCTGTTCTGTTATGGAGGACATGGTTACAGAATTGGTGGAGGAACCGTGCAAGTCATACCCTTATATGCAGTATAAGGTCATATAAGTATGCGCAGTGCACTAGGAGTTAAAGGGCACTTTGGTTCTTCCTTTGAGTCTTAAAAAAAATGCACCATCTGAAGTGTGCTCCACACTAACTGCAATACAGTTATGCAGTGGTGGGCCATGCATTTGGTACCTGGGCCTTCAGTGGGGATTCAGTGGCATTACAGAGCGAGAGAGAGGGGCATTTCTACGGTGGCCAAGAAGTGCAAACCACCTTAACAAATCAGAAAACAAATTAACAATTCATTCATATCTTGTATATCTTGAATGACAGGTGTCTTGTCCTATAATCGGTAAGTGTTCGATTCACAAACCATAATCTACCTTTTCCGGTTTGTCTGAATTGTTGCACGAAACACATACGAAGCATGGAGATGTTTAGGACCGATGCAGTGGAGTTTTTAACAAGATTGTTTAACAGGATTTTGGAAGGTGAGAAGATGCCTGAGGAATGGACAGTGTGCTGGTACCGATCTATAAGAATAAGAGAGATGTGCAGACCTGCAGTAACTACAGGGGAATTAAGTTGATCAGTCACATCATGAAGTTATGGGAAAGAGTAGTGGAAGCCAGGCTGAGAGAAGAGGTGACCATCTGTGAGCAACAATATGTTTTTATGCCGAGGAAGAGCACCACAGATGCATTATTTGCTTTGAGAATGTTGATGGAGTAGTATATAGAAGGTCAGAAGGAGTTGCATTGTGTGTTTGTGGTTTAATAGAAAGTGTACGACATGGTGTCAAGAGAGGAGTTGTAGTATTGTATGAGGAATTCAAGTGTGTCAGAGAAGTAAGTTAGGGTGGTGCAGGACATGTATGAGGACAGTGTGACAGCAGTGAAGTGTGCAGTAGAAACGACAGACTGGTTCAAGGTGGAGGTTGGACTGCATCAAGGATTGGCTTTGAGCCCTTTCCTGTTTGCAGTTTTGATGGACAGGTTGACGGACAAGGTCAGACAGGAGTGTCCCTGGACAATGATGTTTGCGGATGATATTGTGATTTGTGGTAAGAGTAGGGAGCAGGTGGAGAAGAGCCTGGAGAGGTGGAGGTACAAGCTGGAGAGAAGGGGAATGAAAGTCAGTAGGAGTAAGACAGAGTACATGTGTGTGAATGAGAGGGAGGCAGTGGAGTGGTGCGATTGCAGGGAGAAGAGGTGGAGAAGGTGGAGGAGTTCAGGTAACTGGTGTCAACAGTGCAGAGTAATGGAGAGTGTGTTAGAGAATTGAAAAGAGTGCAGGCAGGGTGGAGTGGGTGGAGAAGAGTGGCAGGAGTGATTTGTGATAGAAGGGTATCTGCAAGAGTGAAAGGGAAAGTTTATAGGATTGTGGTGAGACCTGCACTTTTGAGACTCAAAGAGACCTGCATTTTTGAGACTTGTGGCTAAATGCCGCAAATGTTAATGTAAATGCAATGTTGTATGAATTAGAGACAGTGGCATTGAGTAAAAGACAGGAGGTGAAGCTGGAGGTAGCAGAGCTGAAGATGTTGAGGTTTTCGTTGGGAGTGACGAGGATGGATAGGATTAGAAACGAGTTTAATAGAGGGACAGCGCACATAGGACGTTTTGGAGACAAATCGAGGGAGGGGAGATTGAGAGTTTGGACATGTGCAGAGGAGGGACATGGGGTATATCGGTCGGAGAATGCTAATGATGGAGCCACCAGGAAGGAGGAAAAGAGGAAGACCAAGGAGGAGGTTCATGGATGTGGTAAAGGAAGACATGCAGGTAGTTGGGTTGAAAGAGACAGATGTACAGGACAGGGATGTATGGAGACAAATGATCCGCTGTGGCAACCCATAATGGGAGAACAGTTATGGAACAGCCTTCCAATCAGTGTTCGGGACTCAGACACAGTCTCAGTGTTCAAGTCGAGGTTAAAAACGTATTTCTTTATTCAAGACTTTTATCAGTAGATTTTTTTTCTTAGGTAAAGGTGCAGATCTGGAGGGAACATGGATATAGAATGTTTGGTGAACTCGGATATTTGTATGCTGTCACTCTCACACGTTCACTCAGGTTTGTTGACGGTGGTGTGGTGGGTCGTCTTTTATCCCAGAGATCCCTCATGTCTGTGTTACCTTCTGGTTCTGGCCATAGCAAGTCTTGCCAGAGTCCAAACTGCACAGTCATATTAACTTTCATACAACAATAAGGAGCAAGGCCCTTAACCCTCTATGCTCCGGGGGTCCCTTACGATGGAAAAATCAAGGTCCGTGACGTCGGCGTGACGTGGGGCCGCCTTCCTGTGGGCTCACCACCTGCAGGAGCGACCGTAAGGGACAGTGCTGTGAGGATTGGGCAGCAGTCGAAGGCGGGGGCCTGCTTAGTTTTTCTTTCTCTCTCTCTTTCTTGGTCGAGTTAAACATGCTCCTGAGGTTCCAGTGACCACTGTTCCTGCCCCTCCCTGTCCATCCTAGTCACTCCCAACGAAAACCTTAACATCTTCAGCTCTGCTACCTCCACCTCCTGTCTTTTACTCAATGCCACTGTCTCTAATCCATACAACATCGCAGGTCTCACCACAGTCCTATAAACTTTCCCTTTCATTCTTGCAGATACTCTTCTATCACAAATCACTCCTGTCACTCTTCTCCACCCACTCCACCCTGCCTGCACTCTTTTCTTTACTTCCCTAACACACTCTCCATTACTTTGCACTGTTGACCTCAGGTACCTGAACTCCTCCACCTTCTCAATTCAATTCAATTCAATTCATTTTTATTTGTATAGCGCTTTTAACAATGAACATTGTCTCAAAGCAGCTTTACACAGAAAATGTGTTGATTAAAAGTAAATATGTTCTTTGTAAGTAAGTTTGTCCCTGATGAGCAACTGTGGCAAGGAAAAACTCCCTGAGATGGCATAATGTAGAAACCTTGAGAGGAACCAGACTCAAGAGGGAACCCATCCTCATCTGGGTTGCACCGAATGTCCATTTGAAGCAGATATACAATGTTGCGGGGTACAGTGATGGTGATCAGAAGCAAACCGTAGTCCTGAGTCAGTGTAGGATTTAGGAGACTGTTGACATTAACTACAGTCCAATCCATCCTCAAAGCGCCCGTTCTTACTCTGGAATTTCATGGAACCACCCAAGGCGTTGATGAGAAATCGTCCCAAGCTGCACAGAGTGGCCTCCAGTCGAAGAGAACACTATCCAGAGGCAGGCCTGGATGAAGTGGGAAGATCCACGGAGCGGAGAGGGGCAGGAACAATGGTCACTGGAGCCTCAGGAGCAAACTTAACTCGACTGAGAGAGAGAGAGAGAGAGAGAGAGAGAGAGAGAGAGAGAGAGAGAGAGAGAGAGAAAGAGAGAGGGTGATGGGAGGAGAAGGATATGGATTATTAAGTGTCCTTATTGTTGTATAAAAGTTAAAAGTTCTCCACCTCTTCTTCCTGCAAACGCACCCCTCCACTTTGACAGTGCTCCTATCTACTTATGTGGAAGTCTCGCTTATCCTGATCTAAAAAAATTTCAGAGCATTGTCAGAGGTTGCAAGAAGTTTTTCCTGAACTGAAACTGACACCAAAACACCATTTTCTGGAGCACTACCCTGCTCTGATAGAAGCTTTTGGTCCTATAGTTGGATTATGGACTATGCACTTTAAGGCCAAACAAGTTCTTTAAATGAGTACTCACGTGCATGGGTAACTTCAAGAATGTTTTGTTGTCTCTTTCCACTAAACATCAGATGATGATGGCCTACCATTGGCAGATAAATGCCAGTATTCCTGCACTAATCATAAGCAAAGTGTCATCTCTCCCTCTGGAAGTACTAGATGATAGAATCCAAGAGTCTGTTAAGGAACTGTTCCCTCAGCTAACCAGCTAACCAGCATACAGTTGTCAAATGCTGTAACCTACTATGGAACACGGTATTTTGCTGGAATGTTCCACTGCAGGGCTACCTGATTTTGTTGAGATTATACAGACAAGGATTTTGGAACCCAATCGCTACTTTATTGTAAAGAAACTCAGTGCCTGTTACCTGGAGCATTTTAGGTCTTTTCTGTTAGAAAGCAGTGGGGAATTTATCCCTTTTCATCACCATAGCCTTCAAGATCATTATCCATTGGCATCTTATTCTGTAGAGGGAAAGGGCATGGTTACACTGAAAAGACACATTTATTGCAGTTAACTATAATAGTAAGTACCCTTATAGCTAAGGCAACTGCATATGTCTACAACAACACCAATTACGTAAAAACTTTATTGCTTTATAACATTTAAATTATCAAAGTAGCACAGTTTGCAAAGGCAATCAACAACACAGTTTTCTACCAGTGTCAGTGAATTGTTTTTGTTCTTGTTTCTTGTATTTTAGACATGGAAACATGGATTCAACAGCTCTCAGGGTAATCTTTGACCACAGTATAGAGAAGCTAACTCTGCCATCTGGAATACCAGAGTCCTTGGAGGAGTTATACTTCACTGTCAAGCAGTCTTTAAATATTACAGATGATATCAGTCTTCAGTACATGGGTTCAGATTTTGAGGGGTTTTTTTTACTCTTCATTCCACTACTCCCCATTGCACCAGTAGTTCTTAATTTTTATTCCACCCAATGAAAGCTTTACTGAAGGTTATATCACATGCCAATCTCTTAATACTACCTCCTCCACATTTACTACCATACAGGACTCCTCTGACACATACGACTCCTTTGCAAGCATGGTCATCCTGTCAACAATTAACAGTCCAGAAAGGAAGTCATGGCCTTAAGAATTCTATGCTTCTCCGTCGAGACCAAAATGGTTCTTGAAAGAGCCAATGAAATTTTTTGAAAAAATAAACAAAACATTTGCACATAGATGACATAAAATTATTATTCAATGTCCAAGTGTGGGAAACATAGAGGAACAATGGCCAGCCCTGTTTCAACCTTCTCAAGTGAGTTGCCAAATATGTTTTGAGACCAAAAGGAGCATAATGTATCTAAAGCACCTTCTGGACAAAATTTCCTTAAATTAATTTGTCTGTCATTCCATATTTCAGGTGACTGTAGAATTTCAGAGAATAACTACAGTGCAACTGGAATCTAAATGTATGTCCTCATTGGATCGTCACACTCCCAACCTGCTGACACTGTTTTGTGCTAAAGTAGGAGCATTTGGAGAAAGACTTCATTCATTCATTTTCTCCTGCTTATCCGTAATTCGGGTCGCGGGGGCAGCCGTCTAAGCAGGCCCACGCCTTCGACTGCTGCCCAATCCTCACATCACCGTCCCTTACGGTCCCTCCTGCAGGTGGTGAGCCCACAGGAAGGCGGCCCCACGTCACGGACCTTGATATTTCCCTCGTAAGGGACCCCCGGAGCATAGAGGGTTAAGGGCCTTGCTCAAGGGCCCAAGAGTGGCAGCTTGGCGATACCGGGGCTTGAACCCCAGACCTTCCGGTCGGCAACCCAGCGCCTTAACTGCTGGAGCCACCACTCCCCCAGAATTGCTAAAGGTACAGTTTATAATGAAGCATGCAAACCAATTGGTTACAAGTAATGTGAGAGAAATCACTTATTCTTGTATTTTGTTCATTGTCAGCAGGTAGCACTTCCCCTTTTTAAAGAATAAAATTAGGAATTAAATTTGGAATAAATTTAATTCGGGAACATGATTACATTCAAGTTCTCAAACAATTAAGCTGACAGATACAAATATTTGTAAGAACAATTCATTGAGTAAATGTTGTGCTGCATTCTGTTAATTTCATGGACTTTCACATACAACGTTTAGTAAGTTGTCATATTTTGTTTGTAGAACTTTATAAAATTCACTGAACGTCAAAACCTTTTATATTAAAAATATAATATAATAACAACTTTAATTTAAAGTTGAATTAGCTGTACAGAACAGTTAAATCAGCCGTACAGAAGATAATACAGTGCCATTATGTTTTTATTCAGCAACCTCTGTTGGTAGCTTCAAGCACAGGCTTCTTGATAAACCAAGCTTAGACGGTCATATTGCTCACCGGTTGACAAATTGATTATACAGCTACTTTACAGCATTAAATTAAAGAAATCCGAGGACATATCTTTAATTTTTTTATAACGAGGACATATCTTTAATTTGTTTTCTTTCTTTTATGATGAGCAGTGTTCTGTTGATTTGACCAGAGAAGTGGTTATCCACTGCATTATTTAATTCCTTGGGGAACATGCAGAAGAAATCATCAAAGAAACAGATGTGTTAATTTAAATCAAAGTTACTGTTGGTTACTTCCTGAATGAGACATTATATTGTTAATTGGACTTTATCTTACGACAGTGATCAAACAAAATGTTGAGTTTCAGATTTTTTATTTCTGATCAATATTTCATAGCTTTTGAGTCTCACTGCTATTTAATGTTGCAGGACAATGAAGAACAGACAGGAATTAAACAAGAATTCAACACTGGAATCGTTTTCGAGGGAGTCAAATATCTTATAGGCCTTGAAGGTATTCCCAGGGTTTGCTATCTCCTCCTCAGTTTGACCTAGACACTGAATCTTTATTATCCTAGGCATCTCAGGTATACCTTTGAGGTATTTCAGAAACTTCTATTGGAGCTGAATACTTCTAAGCTGTCAAGCAAAGTCCAGTCACTCAGGTTTAAACTGCTGTTTTAAAAATGTGTTGGTTCCATGTTGTCTAACAAATACTTTTTTTTAACTAATTATTTTAAACATTGTGTGCCCAAAATTTTTTCTGCATACTTGAACTGTACTCATCCTGTGTTAATTTCTATACCATGCACTGAGAGCTGAAAAATGCACGAACAACAATCCTGTGGATAAACAGTCAATTTTGTTGTTAGGTTAACTAATTCCAGTTTTAAAATGAGATTGTTATTAATATAATCTCTTCTGTGTTTCCATGTTGCTTGAAAAGACATTGATTTCATTTGTTTGGTCTGAAAAGGTGGAAACTCATGTTTCTTACATGTATTTTATTTTAAACAACATAACTGCATTATGTATTTTGAACAGTTTGTGTCTAGATAGTTACTTAAAAACAATTCCATTAAGTAGTTTTCAAATAATGGGGAGTGTGTTAGAGAATTGAAGTAAAGTGTGCAGGCAGGGTGGAGTGGGTGGAGAAGAGAGGCAGGAGTGATTTGTTAAATCAAGAGTGCAGGAGTGTAAGAAAAAGTTTATAGGACTGTGGTGAGACCTGCGATGTTGTATGGTTTAGAGACAGTGGCATTGAGTAAAAGACAGGAGGTGGAGCTGGAGGTAGCAGAGCAGAAGATGTTGAGGTTTTCGTTGGGAGTGACGAGGATGGACAGGATTAGAAATGAGTTTATTAGAGGGACAGCGCATGTAGGATGTTTTGGAGACAAGGTGACAGAGGCGAGATTGAGATGGTTTGGACATGTGCAGAGGAAGGACATGGGGTATATCGGTAGAAGAATGCTGAGGATGGAGCCACCAGGAAGGAGGAAAAGAGGAAGACCAGGGAGGAGGTTTATGGATGTGGTGAAGGAAGACATGCTTGGGGTGAAAGAGGCAGATGTAGAGGACAGAGGGGTATGGAGTCGGATGATCCGCTGTGGCGACCCCTAATGGGAGAAGCCGACAGACGAAGAAGTTTTCAATTGCTTTGGATGGGGGGTCCAATAAAACCAACAATTTTGTTTAAATTATTATTTGTATGCCCTACCTGCAGTTACTCATTTTTAATGGTTTATTTCAAAGGAGCTCATTAAATAAATTTTAACTCAATTTCAAACTGTTGTTGAATTTAATTAATATTATTGCTTGTAATCTGTACTATCTGTATGTAGGGTATTATTTTTTACAGTATAGTACCATCCAGTGAAATGTTAAGAAATTTGTACAATGACTTGGTGGTTCTGACATTTGGCTATTAAAATGATCTTAAAGCTTAAATTTGGGAATATTTTGGGCATATGTTAATTAGTTATGTTTGTACAGTGTATCAAAATTTTTAAAGCATTGTGTTCTCTTGTTCGAGGAAAATAGAAGCACCGTATGGAATTATAGATTTTCCACTATCTGGAATTTGATTTTTTTAATTATTATTATTATTATTTGTCCTTCTACATGTTATAGCTCTGCTTTACTATGACTGCTTAGAGTGCTCAAAGTGCAGAACAGTATACCTGTGATGCCAAATATGCCTGTGCTAGGAAGGCATATATACCCCAAAATATACCTTTACTCTATGGCTATAAAAAAAATTGCATGCATTGTGCATGCAAACCTAAAATAAGGTTCAGACCTAAAATAAGATGGCACCAATTTGTAAACAAAAACATGGCAACATTCATAACAAAAGAACCTCCTCAGAATATAATCTGAAACACTGTCCAAAACACTGTGCATCTTTGTATGAGAAAACATGAGCATGGACTTGTAGAACTGACTATGCGCAGCTAAATGGAAGAAAAAAGCTGTTAAAGCTACCCTGGGACAAAACACATATTGTGCACATATTGATGATTCGGAAGAGAAAATCAGTGACAGATCAAAGTAAAAGATACTACTCACTCTAGTAATTGGACTTTATTGTACTCAACATAAGGGAAAATTATGGCCTGCATCAAACAAATAAAACAAGGACTGCTGAAATCATTGGAATTACGTCCAAATCTTTATTAAAACCAAAAAGAATGAGAGTTAATTGTGAACAAAATCTTATCAGCAAAAAAAAATGAAAATGATTGTGCTCACATCATGAAAATCGAGAGCAGAATTTACAGCTATGTTTAAAACCGAAAGTAAGATTATTTCCAAAAACAACTGTGTGGCAACCAAAATTGGTACTTGTTTTTGAGACTAATTAGAAACAAAATCACTTCAGTTTGCTTGAGACCGGACAGACCGTGCTGTGTAGCAATGGAAAATGTCATGTAGTCTGATGTGTTCAGATTTACCATATTTCAAAGCAATGTTTTTGTGTCATGCATAGCGCTGACTGTACAAACCACTGGAGGCAGTGTTATGATCTGAAGTTGCTTCAGTTGGTCAAGTCTATCCTCTGCAAGATTATGCAGCAATAAAATTAAGTCAGCTGAGTGCCTGAATGCATGGAATGACCAGGATGGCCATTAAAACATGATTCATAAAGGATAAAATAATACATGTTCTGGTACCATATGTAGACCTTGAAATGGGCCTGGATACGGGTCTTTCTATGAATAATACACAAAGGGAAAAAGATACAAAGTTCATTTTAAGCAAACTCAATAAGTACTTTTGGAACACCTCTGCCTTTTGTTTTAAGGGTCCTGTACATACTATAATGAGTCTGACCAAGAGGAATAACTGGAAATCCTTAGCAATAAAAAACCCTAAATAAACTGAGATTTAGAGATGCTTCAAGAGCTTGCACACAAATGATCAAACATGAATGCTAGTAGGCAACAGCATAAAGATCACAGGCATCTCGTTGAACAATAAATACTAGGTAACAGGAATTTGTAAAGACTACTGATTAAAGCTGTCAGATGACAGTGAAAGTTAGGTTAGAAATGACATTTGAAGATAGTACAAAATTGGCATTATTTAAATTACATCTAAACTGATACCATGGCTACTATTGTAGTGTACAGTTAGTTGGGTGATGGCCCTGAACCTGCTGTGCTGGTGCAAATGTTCCAATATTCTTCTTCTTGATTGAAGAAGGTATACAGTTTGTTACTAGGATGTGAGGAGTGCACAATGATTTTGTGTGCTCTGCTCAGACGTCTGCAGTAGTGAAGATGCCTAGTGGTGTTTGTGGTTTTTGCCACTTTTTACAGCACTTTCTGTTCATAAAGAACATCATATTCATACTTTATCACCACATTATCTGTGTAAAGCTGCTTTGAGACAATATTCATTGTTAAAAGGGCTATGCAAATAAAAATGCATTGAATGGAGTTATTGCGCCATCTGGTGTACATTAACAGTATCGCCATTTGAATCTCTTAATTGTCTCCGGAACGTGATTTTTTTGTCCGTTTTAAACATTCCGATCTAAACACAGAGGCATTCCTACGTCACAGGAGTCTGTTGATAAGGAAAACTAACTCCATAGCAACACTTTAACACAACAGTAACAGACACATCGCTAGCTGCAAGCTTGCCGGTAACTCTTTTACATAATATACTTAAGTTATACATAACTAGTCACAGTGTGTATTATATTAATATTTAATAATTTCAGATACTTGTATTTATTTTTATTTTTTTTTAATAATTTAAAAGTTATTTTAAGGTAAAATGGTGCATCCCATAGTGTTTGAATGTTTCTACATTTGGATAGTTCATAGTTGGGATAAGTTATTAATCTTGTCCCCTCGTCAAGATCATGTTTATTTCTCAAGTTTTTAGTGAAACGATATAGATGCCGTTGTTTTTAAATCGCTAATACAATAAGCTAGCTAAGTGCTCTATTTTCCTATTCTTTAAACAGTTTTTACTTGTTACAAAAATGTACTTTAAAGTAAGGAATTATTAAAACAGAACATCAGATTAAGTTTTTTCCCTGTTTCTTGCATGCTGCAGCCATGTCTGTGCATGAAAAAGATGTTCACAGAGACACAACCAAGTTTACAGATCCCAGGGGAAGCAGCCCTGATAGACAATCAACCCATAATTCAGGATCTGTAGAATCTCCTATTGTACCCCCGCTGGCATCTTCCTCCCCAACATTTTTGGGTGAACTGCCAACTGAGCATCCACTCAACATGCCTCAGATATCACAGCTACCTGACACATCTGCTGTTAAGGTTCCTCAGTTGGTAGCAACATTGGGTCCAGAGATGGCATTAGCAGATTCGGTATGGATGGAGAGGCCTGGTCTGATTGCATCTGCCCTTACTGCTGAAAAAACCCAGGGAGTGAAAACAATGTAAGTAATGCAAAAATAATCTTCATGTTCTTCTTCAATAAACAGATTTTTTTGTTTGTTTTTTATTATGTGTTGTGTTTTTTTTTTTTAAGCTCTCCAGGTGAATATGTCTCCAAACAAGTCTCCACAGAGGGATCAGAGATTGGGAAAGAGAGTAAGAGGAAGTGCAGTCCTCTTACTGGCATTGAGGTGTTTGAGATGTTTACACAAAAACCGCACCTCGGGGGGCTTCAGTTTTACCATCTTAAGACTTCGGAAGATGGTCCATATAGGTAACAGTATCATTTTATCTGTTGTCCTGATGTTATATACATGTCCTTTTTCACATGACAGAAAGGTTTCAGACTTTCTTTTGACCTGTGTGCTTGTGTCAGCTGATACTTGTCTGCTATGTGTCTGATACAGTCTGTGAAATGTTCTAGAATTCTGAAAAAGGTAGAAAACTAATGAGCAACTATTTCAAGTATCAGCTCAGCTTTGTGCTTAAATCCTACATGTGTGTTGTTTTTAATTAAAACCACTGTCTATAATTAAAATTTTTTAGACCCTATGATCTGCATGTTGTGCCATGCATCAAAGCAGGCTCGGATCACTACATCTTCTCGCACACCTCAGTAATTCATGTAAAGGATGGCAGTAGTGTTGGACTCTTGAAACTAACAGAATGGTATCGGGAAGCCATGCTATGGAAAGCCCTGAGAGATATCCCATTTTTCAGAGATTATCTGCTACGAAAGACTTTCACTAGGTGAATAATTACAGATTTAATCTTTTAAAAAAAAATTTTTTTGTTGTTTGTTTTTCAGCACTGTTCATGCAAATACATTTTTTTTATTAATATTTATTTATTTATTAGATGGCACAAAAATATAAGTCAAGCCTCATTTCAACGCAAGTGTAAGCAGCTTCAGTCTGCATTACTGATAGCTGTTCCCGAGTTCAGAGATGCTTTATTTCACTTGACCAGGTGTTTCATCCTTTTTCATTTTAGATTATTCATTATATAAAAATTGCTCTTTACTCATTACATAAATTTTTTTTTTTCTGTATGACACTTGTTGCATTTTTCCTTGTTTTTAGACAAATTGAAGAGCTTAAAAGAGTGCACTGGTTACCACAGGATGAGTCAAAAACATACACACTTGCAGAATTCCAGACTGCACTGTTGACAAGCAATCAGCAGTCTCAAAGCTCCATAGAAAAATTCTTACATCACTGCTCTCAGATACTGACTAGGGTAAGTTAAAATGTCATCAAAGCAGGTAGCTGCTAATAGAACTCATGCCCATGTTTGTATTGTTGTCAGAGACTGTAGTTATTAGAAAAAGCTATCTAAGCTATCTTCAGCAGTAATTTGGCATGAATAAAGTGATTCAACTATTCAAAGATATATTTGTAAGTTTTGTAAAATCTTGGCAGGATTGCATTTTCAATGGTTAGATTTTTGGAGCTGAATAAATTGAGCACATCCCACACATATACAAAGATCTGCCTCATAATATATGGTGGTTCTAGTGGTGGTTCTTTACATTCTAGTTCACTCACATTCCACTGCTTAAAAGACAATTTACAGCTATATATATATATATATATATATATATATATATATATATATATACACACAGCGGGGAAAATAAGTATTTGGCACATTAGCATTTTTATCAGTAAGGGGATTTCTAAGTGGGCTATTGACACAAAATTTCCACCAGATGTAGCCATCAAGCCAAATATTAAATTCATACAAAGAAACCAAAACATTTAAGTATACAAGTTGAGTCATAATAAATAAAGTGAAATGACACAGGGAATAAGTATTGAACACAAAGATAACAAGCTGCAAAATGGCATAGAAAGCCAGAAGATCACCTGAAATCTGTCAGTATTGAGCGAGAAACCCTGCCTCCTATCAGTACTAATTGATATCAGCTGCTTTAGTCCTAATTGATGGCCTATAAAGGCTTCTCATTACCCAGGAGGCACACAGGAAAGACTTCATGATGGGTAAAAGCAAAGAACTCTCTCAAGATCTTCGTAATCTTATCGTTGAAAAGCATTTTGATGGGAATGGTTATAGGCGCATTTTCATGCTGAATGTTCCTGTGAGCACTGTGGGGGCCATTATCCGGAAATGGAAAGAGCATTAGTTCACCATAAACCGGCCACGATCAGGTGATCCACGTAAGATCCCTGTCAGAGGAGTCCAAAGAATAATCAGGAGAGTTTGCCAAGAGCCAAGAACCACTCGGGCAGAACTATAGGCAATGGTATAAGCAATGCACTGAACCGCCATGGCATCCTAGCACGCTCACCAAGCAAGACTCCATTGCTGAACAAAAAGCATGTTGAGGCTCGGTTAAAGTTTGTGAAATAGCATTTGGAGAAGCCTGTGGATTATTGGGAGACTATAGTATGGTCAGATGAAAGCAAAATTGAACTTTTTGGCAGTCATTCTACACACCATGTTTGGAAAAGAAATGGCACTGCCCACCACCTCAAGAACACCATATCAACAATTAAGTTTGGGGGTGGAAGCATCATGGTTTGGGGCTGCTTTTCAGCAAGGGGTATTGGCAGACTTCATATTATTAAGGGCAGGATGAATAGAGAAATGTACTGTGACATTCTGAATAAAAATCTACCAGAAAGCTGAAAATGAAAAGAGGGTGGACATTTCAGCAAGACAGTGATCCCAAACACAAGGCCAAGAAAACAATGGAGTGGTTTCAAAGAAAGAAAATCAAGTTGCCTGAATGGCCAAGTCAATCACCTGACCTAAATCCCATAGAAAATCTATGGAAAGAACTGAAGATTAAAGTTCATAAAAGAGGCCCAAGGAACCTTCAAGATTTAAAGACCATTTGTGTGGAAGAATGGGCCAGAATCACTCCTGAGCAATGCAGACGACTAGTCTCTCCATACAAGAGGCGTCTAGAAGCTGTAATCACCAACAAAGGCTTTTCTACAAAGTATTAAATAAAGTGTGTTCAATAGTTATTCCCTGTGTTATTTCAATTTATTTATTATGACTCAACATGTATACTTAAATGTTCTGCTTTCTTTGTATGATATGTATATGTATATGTGTGTGTGTGTGTGTGTGTGTGTATATATGTATATATATATATATATATATATATATATATATATATATATATATACGTATATGTGTGTATATATATATATATATATATATATATATATATATATATATATATATATATATATATATATATATATATATATATATACGTATATGTGTATATGTGTGTATATATATATATATATATATATATATATATAAATATATGTGTGTATGTATGTGTGTATATGTGTGTATAGATATATGTATGTATGTGTGTGTGTGTGTGTGTGTGTGTTTATAACAATGATTTAGGAAGGTTTTACAAGTGCAGTTACTGTACCTTTTATTTTGTGTAATCACCTCTAATCTCCAATGATTATCAGCTAGCTAGTCAACCAGTTCAGAATTTTCTACAAAGTGCTTTTACATAACAGTGGATATACAAACTCTGTACACACCAAGATAAATCATGTGTTTTTTTTACATTAAGTGTGATATAGCAAATGATAAGTCATATAGAAACAAATGTTAGATTTAGTTAAAATGCTACATTTTGCTTTATAAAACATATCAATTGCCACCATTGACACTGACTAGCTCTTTGTTCAGGTACTGGAGTCCTGCCACAAAACATACATGGAATTACAACAAGAAGTGGAAGAAGTTCATTTGAAACAATGCAGCCAGCCTTTAAATCTTCAACAGACCTTGAATAGAAACCTTCACATAAAGCTTAACCAGATTGTTAAAGTTCTTCAAAAGCTTGGAAGATTTTCAGCTCTTATGGACTGCATGATTGTACAGAACCTTGTGTCTATCACTCACTCTATGCTCATGAGCTTCCATAATAAGATTTTGAAGGTAAAACTATTTTGCTCATGACTTGTTGGTCATATTGGTAGGCAATTATGACAGATGATGAATACAGAGTGTAATGGATCTCATGTCACTAAAGAATATGTTTTATTTCTGATATAGTTATTTGACTGCAAGCCTTTAATCATGCTTACTGGTGTTGCAGTCAATAAAAAATTGCTTTGCTAGTTTTAATAGAGTTAGTGGAAGTATCTGAAATATTAAAACAATTACTTCAATTCAGAATATAAATTGTCTGAGGCACAGGTTGTATTAGTGTAACATATTTGTGTAGAAAAATAGACTATCAAGAACCTGACTCAAAACGGAACCCATCTTCATCTGGGTGGCACAAAATATCTATTCATTATAGTTGATGGGACTTGTCAAGCAAACTGAGTTTCAGTGTGATTAAAAATAATGCAGATAAAGTATGGGAGCAATAAACATATTCAAAAGAGAATTCATTGCTTTTTTATTTTATTATCAGTTAAATTGTTGGCATCACTTTTAGTATTTAATGTAGGTGCCAAATGGGGCACTAATGACCATCTGTTTGTTGATCTTTACAGAGAAAACAGGAAAATCAGGGCAGTCTTTTCCAGGCAGAGCTGACATTTGGAGAGGATGGTCAGCTTGCTCTGTGTCCATCCATGCACCTGTTTCAGGAGCAGCTTCTTAATGCGTTGCAATCTGTGGTTAATTCTACTATGCAAGTGAGTAAGAAATGAGCTTTAAGCATTTCAAGGACTGTGGTAAGTCCTGCTTGACTTCCATGCTAATAAACGATTTGATACCTTAATTTACAGGTTATTGATGGCCACAGTAGTTCACCAGATTCTCAAGGTTCTTTGGCTCTTAGTTTCTCTTTTGCCAGTGATTTACAGCAATCTTCTCCAATTCCTGACATTACAAGTTGCACAAGTGTTCCTGTCAAGAGAGGTGACAGAAATTCTTACCTTTTTCTAGGTTCAAGCTAAACAATTTTACATGTCTAAGGTGCTTGGAAATGACCATTAAGCAGTGATTTTATATTCATTGAAATAATAGTTACATAAATCTCATTTTACAGATTATTGTATTTATTTCAAAATATGTTATTTTTAGCATATCAACAACATGATTCTGCACTCAAAAGTACTGACAGTGTTCCCTTTGAGGAAGAGTCTTGTATTGTATCAAACACAAAGATGGTGGTTCCCAAACTGAGCTCTTTAGGGCTTCAGTGTCAGAGACTGCAAGGACAGCTCTATCCTCTGTGCATTAAACAGTTAGAATGGCACCTGCACCACCACTCCGGGACACAGGTGTTTGAGAAACAGCAATCCAGAATTATAGAGGTAATGCTAATTGTTCTTTAGAATGCTTTAATTGTAATTAAACTGCTTATTGCTACCTTTTCTTGTTACCTAATTATCTTTAGGCTGTGGTATGAAACCTGTTTTCTGTCTCTGTTACTTTCTCTGCCATAGAGACTTTCTCATGAGCTGTTGTCATTTATCTATTTATTCAGGTGTGAATGTACTCAAAACATTTATTTAATAATTATATAATGATAGAGATGATAAAATTAGCACATTGTGCAACAGTATTCTGGAATTGGAGTGTTCTGCAATAGTATTAGCAAAATAAATAATAGCTTTATTTATAAATTAAGCTATATAATTTATAAATCAGCTATAAATTAATAGCTGATTTATTTAGGCTGTTTAGTTTGGAGAGTTTCTAAAATGATTCCTGTTGATCTAGTTGTTTTTTACCTAAATGGTGATAAATAGTGTTGATGGGAATTAAGCCCCAAAGCCATCTTCTCACAACAGGAGGGGGTTTCTCTAAATGACAGGGAGTGGAATTCAAATGAATAATCCACAAAATCCACAGATTATAACGGGACATCCCCAAGTGGTTCCTCTGGTATTTTAAGTTTTCCACAATTTGACTGATTATTGGTGTATGCTAGTATGGTCCCCTGGTGGTCTAGTGGTTAAGATGCAGCGCTCCCACCGCTGCGACCCGGGTTCGATTCCCGGTCAGGGAACCATCCCCAGCCACTCTTAGTGCCGGTCCCAAGCCCGGATAAATTGGGGAGGGTTGCGTTAGGAAGGGCATCCAGCGTAAAACATGTGCCAAATCAAACGTGCGGAGGATCCGCTGTGGCGACCCCTAACGGGAGAAGCCGAAAAGAAACTATTGGTGTATGCTAGTGTTGCCTGCCTTCCCTTGATCCCTGCTTCCTACAGACATGTTGGTTTCTGTATGTCTCTGATTGTGACTTTTTTCCCCTTTAATCTAGAAAGCCCTCCAAGAAATCCAGAATCTGTGTGAAAACCATTCCTGGTTGGTAGACGTTTATTCGTTTTCCAATCAGTGGAGCCCAGCTTCACTGGAAAGCATGCGAGGATGGCCTGCCCCTAAATATAAGGAACACATCCAGATAACACAATCCTGGATCAAACAAGTGCACAATATGCCTGCTGCTTTTACCACATCCAATAAGCTCATCACCATTAACTGTTCACCTCTCCAAGAGATGCTAGGTGTGTATATTAACGTACGCACACCACCTACAGATATTTGAAAAATTACTGAAGAAAAAAGCTCCCAGAAAAATGTACTACATAAATAAATGGCCACTAATACAATTATAAAATAATAAGCAGACTCTGTTGACCTGAACTATCAGTGTTGCCATCCACATCCACTATAACTACAGCCTGCTCAGTCTTTTAACTAGTTTGAAAGTAATGTAAATTACATTCTGTGGCTTTCAGTCATTTTACACTGATGTTATAGAGCACTAAATTGCTAAATACTTTCGAAAGACCCTTTTTTTTCTTTTAATTTGTCACAGGTGTATGACTATAATTTCTTTAATTTAGTCTATTCCAGGAGAAAGACTTGTTTGGTAGTGACTTATTTATATGATTTTTATTTAATTTCCCCTACAGAGCTTTTACTGAACACTATGGAGGAGGGTGTTTTAAATTTGATGTCGGAGGAACTGCAGTTCTATGCCACAAAATTGCTAAATGATCTGAAGAAATGTATTGAATGCTTCAAGCTTGAACCCATTGACCTCAAAGAGTTTGCAAATTATGCAAGCATGGTATTTATTTGTTAATAATTTATGTTTTCACTTATAAGTAGTATATAGCAAATATACTGCACTGTTTATGCTACCAGAATCTGAAGAAACAACTGATTTTATGTTAAGGTAAAATGCTACAGTGAAACTCACATGCACCAACAGCTAGACAACCTGTGCGCTTTACAAAAAATTCATTTTGAAAGCATGACTTCTAAGGAACTTACATTGATTGAGGAGGTAGGGAGCTTGATCTTAGTGTTTTTAAATTTAATAAAATTATTGTAAATCCTTTAAAATCATTATTATTTAACACACATTGTCATGACACACTATCTATTTCTTGTTGTAGACATTTGGCCTGTGGAATCAGTTTGTTCCTCTGCTGAGGACAGCAAAAGAAAGAGTCATGCAGCAACTGCCATCCATGATTGACATTCTGGACAACACATTTTCCTCCTTAACTAAACAACTAAATGGTCTGGTCTGCAGTACCAACACTGGACCTTATCGTGACCTAAATTTTGAAAATTCTAGCCATATAATTCCTAAGCTGAGGATAAAGTCTGAACAATTAGATATGATAGTTTCACAACTGAATGAGCTGAGTGAGACCAACCAATGCCTGAAAGGTATTGACTTTTGTTAAAATATTTGACCCTTTTTTTGCAGTGTGTTTGAATATTCAAATTTCAATCATGTTCCAATAATGTTCCTAGGGCAGCCATTAGATCTCTCATTTGTGATGGCAGCTAAGCTGAATATAGAAGCACGGACAGAGCTGTGGGAAATAATTGAGTTGTCCACTACACAGATTCAGGAATGGAAGCTCATTCTGTTTTCAAAGGTGTGTAATCAAATTGCCGCATCAGTTTTCCTAAATTTTACATGTTGATAACCATCTTATCATTTTTAACTCTCCCTAACAGTTTGTAGTATCTGAAGCCCAGGACAAGTTAAACGAATGGCTTCAAAAAGCAAATTCAATAGCGAAAGGCCTTCCCTCCTCAGATGAAATGCTTCAGGAAACTTTACATGTATTTGAGAAGTTCAGCCAGCAGCTCTTGCTATTAGACAAACTAAGCAGTCCTACAATGAAGCACAAACACTGGGCACACATATTTAAAGGTAAGGCAACAAAAGTAAAAAAGAAAGAAATATTTATGTATATATTTCATACAATCATGGACAGAAATGTTAGAATTTCATACTTTTACAGATAGTGGCCATATGCTACCCATTTCATATAAACAATTAATTTTATATATTTTCTCAATATATCACATTATATTATTCATAATTCATTTTATCCTAAAATAGAAGTGGACCTGCTAGTTGCTGAACGACAGGAACTAATTGTAGGCGATCTTACCTCTAGTGGACTGTGGCAGAATCAAAATAAAATTAGCAAGGTCAGTTAGCACTTAGGCAACTCAATGATTAAAATATGATGACATTCAAATAGTCAATTTGTTAAATAAGTACCTCTTTCTAGATCTGCAGTGAATCCAAAGCTGAAGCAGACATGGAGCAAGCATTCCGTAGGCTTCAGCAGATCTGGGAAGGGACAGAATTTAAACTTACAAAATTCAATGTCTGTCAAAAGAAGAATCCACAGTGTGTGGCATTTTATTTGTTAGACCTAGAAACTCTGATGGCCCAGGCTGAGGATAGTGTTATGACTCTGTCCAGCATGCTTTTTTCTCGTCATGTGTGTGATTTCAAAAGGGAGGTAGAAACTTTTTGCCAGCTACTGCAAGAGCTTGGTATGTGTATTTAAAAGTATATTAATAATAGATCGGATGTGTTAGGTTAGTATGTTCATTACTTTTTATTTTTATTTTTTTAGTGGAGGTTCTAGATTTTTGCAAAATATATCAGCAGAAGTGGATATTTCTTAGCAGAATTTTTTATGACATGTCTATGAACACAGAAAACATAGATTTGGTAAGTTACTTTAGTTAATTTTATGTATTTAACTGATATCATTGTTTAATATTCATATAACCAATTATATTTTTTATTGCAGATAGAGAAGTTTTCCACAGTTGATCAGATGTTTCATGAACTGATTCAGGCTATATCCTGTGACCCCCATGTGCTGAATTTAGTTAGATCGAAGAAGACAAGAGAGACAGATTGTGACTTGCATGGAAAAAAACTACGCACTGTCCTCCTTAAAGGACTCGCACTAATGGAGGAAATTTGCAGTCAATTATTGTATCTTTTAGACTCGCCACGAAGTGAGTTCCCAAGACTCTGTTTTCTCAGTGATGGGGAGGTGATGGAACTTCTTTTACTGCATCTGACACCGTTCTCCCTTCTATCAACTGTGCGCAAATGCTTCAGAGGAGTACAGTGGTTTGAGGTTGATAGCAGTATTAAAAATGACATGGCAAACCAACCCGCTGAGCCAGATCCACCCAACACTCAAACGTGGATAAATGGGGTATATGGATCGCTAAAGGAATATGTACCCTTTGTTTGTCCTCTTAAATTTAATGCAAACCCTGTGGTTTGTCTCGAATCTTTGGAGAAATGCTTACAACAAACGGTCAAGCATCTGATTTTTAAATCCATTGCTGCACAACAAGAAAATAGACCTGAGCAGAACAAAGAAGTTGAAAACAACGGCCTTACACTGGACCATGA
This sequence comes from Silurus aristotelis, assembly GCF_946808225.1. NCBI lineage: Eukaryota > Metazoa > Chordata > Actinopteri > Siluriformes > Siluridae > Silurus > Silurus aristotelis. The sequence continues at coordinate 25,734,002 of NC_139581.1, forward strand.
TGCCATTTTAATTACGTCAGCAAAAGATGAAGAAAAATCTCTAAATGTCATTGCATCATCATTTTTAAAACTAATATCTGAATATCCTCTGCAATGCCTTTTGGTTGCTGAAGAAGTTCTGTGGTACAATGAAATCTGTAATGTTTCTTCAAGCAAAGCACAAAACAAATGGAAAGATATTAAAGCACAAAATACAGCAAAACTGCAAAGCCTTTGCAAAGCCATACAAAATCTCATTGCAGATTCCTGTAATGGCAACTTGAAAAAACAGCGCACTGTGACCGCCCTTCGTGCCATAATTCTACTGATCATGAAGCATTCCCAACAGATTGCTGGACTTGTTGACATTAAAGCCAGTCTGGAATCTGCTTTTGAATGGCAGACACTTATGAAGTATCGCCATAATGCTATTGATAAATGGAGCAATGTCAGCCAGGATAACCCACACTATAGTGAAGACTCTGTTTATGTTGATATCTTGGGGACACAGCTAGTCTATGGTAATGAATATATAGGGCCGGAAAACTGGATGATGGTGAACACCACTTCAACAGAGAGAGCACATTTGGGCATTCTTCTCAGCCTCACTAGTTACAAATGTGCTTCAATTAGTGGACCTCTTATGTGTGGCAAGCAAAAAATTGTACATCAGTTGGGATGGGCATTAGGACAACAAGTTATCACTTTAAAGTGTTGTTCAGATACAAGTTTTCCAGTTATTTGTCGAATGCTGCTTGGTGCACTTCAAAGTGGTGCATGGCTAGTGCTTAGTTCGGTAGACTTATTGAAACAAGGGATTTTATCTTTTCTTGGGCAGTGCTTGACAGACATACAGCAAAGTCTGTCAATAATTATGGAAAATGGACAACAGACCGAGGTTCAAAATCACAGTGATAATGTTCAAAGGAAAATGATGACTGAAATCAAATGCAAGAGCCTGTTTGGTGAAAAAAACATTTTGGCCAAGCTAAGTTATGGCTGCATCATATTTTCATCAAATAGCTATTCAGCCGAAATCCCAGAAAACCTGCGCATTACTACAAGACCTGTTTCATTGATGCATCCTGATTATGGCATTATTTCAGAGATTATGCTGATTTCTTTGGGATTTTCTGAAGCAGCTTGCATTAGCCGGCGTCTGGTTTCTCTCTTAAGCCTAGCAAAGGATTCATGTTGCCTTCCAGAATTTGTCTGCAGAGATCAGTGTTCCTGGCTTGTACTGCTCAGAAAAGTCATAGATGCTTCTGCTGTATACCTGTACAGACTAGACAAAGAAACTTATGCGGAGAGACCAATTGAAGCATCTGAAAATATATTACAGGACTATCATTTACCCCCTCATAGGTTCACCAATAAAAACTCAATGGGAAATGCTATAAAAGAAGAGCAAGCATTAATTAAAGGGGTAATGTCTGTATTATTGTCTGCCATTTCTGATCACAATAGAGCCTGTCAATTCTCTACCATTTTTGAAGAAATCTTCCCAGCAGCCAGATACTGTCCAGATTTTCAATATATTATTGAAGAGAATGAGAGAAATGCCCTTAGAAATGCTGTCACTGAGGAGTTACAACAAACAGCATTCTGTGCTGATTCACAAATACTTCACAATGCTTTGAGCCTACATCAAGCACTAAAGTTTTCAAGAGCAGTTGTCATTGTTGGACCAGCAGGCAGTGGAAAAACAACTTTATATAGAGCTCTTGCAGGAGCACTTAGGCGACTTGCAGAGACATTTGTGCAGGAACATGTTGCAGATCCCAGCATTTTGCTACGTTCATGTTGGAGTTTAGTTGACACAATTGTCTTATTTCCAAATGCTTTGTCACATGAGGAACTTTTTGGTGCATGTTATGAACAATCAGGTTCCTGGAGAGATGGTGCTCTAACTAAAGTGTTGAGAGACACAGAACGGCATGATTTTACTTTTCATTCATTACCACAAATTAAACAAAAAGATGGTCCACGAAGAGTTAAATATCTAGTGTTGGATGGTGAACCTTTGACCTGTCCTAAGTGGATTGACTTTCTGAGTACATTTGCCAACCCTGAAAATCCCTTTTTTTGCCTTTCTTCAGGCGAGAAAATTCATATATCACAAGAGGGATTAAAAATTTTTGTTGAAACCATAAGCCTTGAGGATGCCACTCCCTCTTCATTAGCATGGTGCGGCCTGGTGTATGTTTCTGGAAATGATATGTGGAAAAATGTGTGGAAAGCTGAAATTGATGTCCTATACAGGCAGCATGATTTAGATAAGAAAACTGTGAAAATGTGGACGTGTCTGGCCGAAGATATTTTTTCTTGCACTATAATTTTCCTGAAGCATAAAGGTTTAACCTCAGTCATTTCCAGTGAAGGACATGGAGCCAGTAAATCTGGAATCACAGATGGTTTGCAAGAAATAATGTCATTTATTAAAATACTCCATGCTCTTCTTGGAGAGTCCAAAAATGAGATTGACCTGAAATCAGCATGTGAACAAAAAAGAGGTAAACATTTTCCAATACATTATGGATATATTCAATTATAGCGATTTTAAAAATGGATATTAGCCACAGATAATGTGGTAAGCCTGATAAAGATTGTTCTTTATAAGTTTAAGTTTGTCCATAATTTGCAAACTGGGGGTGAATATATATATATATATATATATATATATATATATATATATATATATATATATATATATATATATATATATATATATATATATATATATATATTCTGTTTCATATAGCTACTTCGAGTAGGGTTTTTAATGAAGGGTGTTTACCCGTTTGACTGCCCCATCAGTATGACCTCAGTAGCCATCTAATGTTTATCATAAGTTAATAAATTACTAATTCGATATTATATTACTAATCATAATTATATCTAATTATTATAATTTGATGGTATAGATAGAGATAAATAACAGAGATATTTTTTTACTTCGGTTTTGGAGTTTGTTACATTACAAAAAGTTTAGAAAAAATGGCAGGATCTGTTATACAATTAGGACATACTCACAGTGTTGTTGCCAGTAATGGGGCTGTTTAAGTGGTATTTTATTACATATGATTTTAAATATGATTTTCTTTGCACATATACAATATTTTGAAGAATTTATATTTCTTAATGACATAGCTATGCAAAAAAACTAAACAAATATGTCACTTTTGTCAGACATAGCCACTATCCTGATTAGTTGTCTTATTATCTCTCTTCTGCTAGAACCTACTCTCAAGCCACCAGTCACAGAGCCTAATGCAAGAAACCTCTTTTTGATTGCTTACATTTGGGGTTTTGGTGGGCAGCTGCATCCAAGGTAAGCTCACAATTATTTTCTTTCAAAAAATTCATGTGCATGAATTTTTTTTCCTGTTTAAAATATTTGTGTTACTTTCTTTATTGTAGATACTGGCCACAGTTTGATATATTTGCTCGGGAAGTCCTGTTTAAATGCCGTTACAAAATTGAAGTACCAGTTCCAGGCACAGTTTTTGAGCATTTTTTTAACCTAAATGAGGAAATGTTGGAAGATGCTACTTGTTCATTCATGGAGAACAGTGGCCCACAACATTCTTGCAAACCTGTGTCCCAGGTTCGTTTACTTAAGTATTAAACAGTTTCCTGTATATAAGCATTATATTTATATTTGCCTAAGGGCCATTTCTTTGCTTCTCTTCACACAATGAGGGTTTAAAATTTTTTATAATCTTTCCAATGTAAATGGAATAGCCTAGGTATTTATTTTATTTTATTTTATTTTAGTAAATAAATAATTAAATCATAGCACTAGACCTTACGTTCCGAATAGTTTGACCTTGCTAGATGTGAACATATTTCATTTTGTTTAATAAATTGTAACCAATTCTTAATATCTCTCAACACAGTATAAAAAATATGCATACCTCCTGGAACGTTTATTAGAAGCTCATTATCCAGCATTACTAGTAGGAGAAGCAGGGAGCGGCAAAACAGTATTGTGCAATACTTTAATACGGAAAAGACCACATCTGCGCTTACCAATAAACCCACTTCTCTGCTCTGCTGATTTACACAATATACTTGAGGGGATTGGGAGCCAGAATGCATCACCGAACTCTTTGGATTCAATCAAACAGCATGAGGGTTTGTTTCTGTTTGTAGATGACTTACATGAATCAGCGATAGGTAAATACATTTTAAAGTCTTCTCTGTTTTGAGCTTTTTCTTAGTTTTTTTTTTTATTTGACCTGTGTAGATTAATGTTTATTTTCTTTTATACAAGGTAAAACATCGGCAACTTTGGAAACCTTGCGGCAATGCATTTCAAAGGGTGGATTGTGGACTTCAGATGGCTATCACTTTAAGCTGTTTAGCTCCGGAGCAGTTAGTTATCTTGGCAGTTGCAGAACTCTTGAAAGACCGAAAAGTGGCTACAGTCAGATTTCCCCACGGCTTTCTAGACTGTTTAATATCTTGGCACTTCCTTTAATGACTGCAGATATTCTATATTCTTTCCATTCGTCACACTTACAGCAGTGGCTGAAAAACTTTCCACCAATGTCAAGCATGGCAGATATGGCACGTTGTATTGTTGATACAACCTATGATGTCTATCTTGCTGTGTGTAAACATTTATCTCCTGCTGCATATTCTCCCTACGTTGTTTTTTCAGTATCTGACCTTCAAAAAGTTTTCCAAGGAATGTTCCTCTTTGATTCTAGGACCACAGCCCAACACTTAAACCAAAGATGGCCTAGTAAAAGTTTTCGTTCAACTTCATTTACAGCCTTTGATCCAGATTTCCTGGGCCCTGTAATGAACATACTCAGTATTGCTCGTCTGTGGATGCACGAGTGTTTGCACACCTTTGGTGATCGGCTGTCCTCAGATGAAGAAAGGCAAAAACTGATTTCATTTACTTTACAAGCATCTGAAAAACATTTTGGTAGCAAGTTGGTAACGGAATCCCAAATCTTTGGAGAAATGTCTAGCCGTGGATGTCTACCAGAAAGCACAACCACAAATGGCATTACCCAGCAAGGACATGTGACTATGCAGCGAGATATTGTTGAGTGTATTGCAACTAGAATAGAATCTGCTACACCTCCTATGGATGTAGTGAATAGCAGTCTGTCAGATCTGCCTGAATCAGACTACTCTGTGGAGCTAAGCAGCTCCGACTCTACTGCTGCATGTGAAAAACCTCATACCATCTTTAGGCCTGAGCAGCTGCTGTTTGAGATTAGTTCTTCTAGCCATGATATGGTCTTTGGCCCAGAATTTACAAGACGTCATGTGTGTAGAGCACAGAAGTTTAAACAAAACATGTACGAAGAAAGAGACATAGATGTGTTAATACAACAACTGACTAATATCGTAAAAAACAAAGAAGAAAAAGATACTTGTTGGAAATCTGCAAAATTTGCTGTGTATCACCAGAGAGTGCGACAACTTATGCATATCCTACGTGTTTTGCTCATACCTAATGGACATGGGGTTCTGATTGGATCAGCTAAAAAAACAGGACGAAAGACAACCATACGCCTAGCAGCTTATTTAACAGGATACCATTTAATTGAAGTCCATTGTGGTAATGAGGTCAGACTAAACAAGCTTCTCGAAGAGGCTCAGCATCAGATTGACATGAATAGAAAACATGTCATTGTTTTGGTTCATGAGAGTACTAGTCAAGCCACTAGGGATGAACTTCTGGTGATCATGGAAACCTGGCATCATGGAGAAGATATGAGTTCGCATATTAGTGCTTTGTTAAAAAATTCACCAAATCAAAGCATTCACCGATTCAATAAACGGAGAAAACAAAGACATATACATGTCTTTTTACTTCTGCCTCTCAGCCAGCACACTGATCAAAGAGAACTGGAACAGTCATCTGTAATTGCACATCATGTTACTAAGGCTTTAACTCTCTGCTATTGTGTAGAGGTATACCATCCTTGGAGCACTAAGACTTTAGTAAAAATTGCATCTGTTCATCTGAAGAACAGTCTAGGTAAGTGATTTAGAGTGGTCAAAACTTTAGTCAAGAATTCTAAATCTATCAGGAATCTAAATATTTTCAGTGTGATTAAAGGTATTTTTTACCTTTTTGTAGCTTACATCCTGAAATTCTTTATACAGTATCTGTATCTGACAATAAAGTTCATTTTATTTATATTTTGTGTTTAGATAACAATACTTTGGTGACCAATATTTCTCAGGCAATGGCTGAAATACACCGGTCTGCAACAAAATATGCTTCAGCATTTCTAAACACAGTTTCTAAAAAGCTGTTCAGCCCACAGACATATATTGAACTGATTGAAAACTTTAGTCACCTTTTTGACCACATCTGTGAGAAAGGTAGAACACATTCCAACAGGTGAGCATTGATGATTATGTGCTTTCATGGAATATAACTCACACCATTGAAATATGATGACAACCTGTTTTTTCTTTGTTTTAACCTATAGGTTGGAAACCGTTCTGGGCCGTGTAAATGATCTGACTGACACAGCCCAGGATTACAGCCAGGAAATTTTCGGGATTAATGTCAAAATTCAGGAGGCACATAAGGTAAAGGGACCTGTATAAACTTATAATAATATTTAAGTATGATGAATTGGCTTATCGTTTTAATAATAATGCCCATAGATATTGAATGCTTATGTAGTGTTAATATATTGAACATTTACTTGAAAATAATAAACATTTCCTTTAAGATGAATTATATTTGAATAAAAGGACATTTGGAAAAACTTAGTATTGGATATGATATTACTGGTGGTGTGTACATAAAACCCCACTGCAAATTTTGTTGCAGGAATTAAGCCATTCGCAAATGGCTATGGACATTGAGTGTGCAGTGTGTGAACAGACTTATCAGCAATGTTTATTGGAGGAGAGCTGTCTTTCTGAGCTACAAGAGCAGTTAGATCTAGCTGAGAAACAAGCAGAGGATACCTTTAATGAGGTCAGACTAGCTAGCTTTTTAAATTCTAATATGCATTTTGGATTTTTTCCAATATTTGGTTTGCTTTATTGTTTGTTGAGGCCAACTAACCAACAACCAACTTGTGTTTTATTTAGGTGAATCCACTGTATGAGGCAGCACTTATGGCTCTGCTTTCTTTAAATCAGTCTGACATAGAAGAAGTCCGTCACTACAGACAACCTCCTGATGGAGTGGTCATCCTGTTGAATGCTATATGCAAGCTATTCAATTGTTCATGCGACTGGAAAAGTGTCAAACATCTTTTCGGGCAACTCGATTTCCTACAGGTAATTTATTGCTTACATTGTTATCTAATTAATAATTATCTACTGGTAAAATGTACACAAACCTTATTCTCCTTTACTGATCTTACTCCATCAGGAACTAAAATTTTTTGACCACTCAAAATTAAACGATGAGTTATTTAAAGAGTTGGGGGAAATTGTACACTCACCAAACTTCCAGACAGACTTAATTTGTGGTGTAAGCAAGGCCTGTGAATCTTTATGCAACTGGGTACGAGCAGTTTACCAGTATGCCTGCGTTAAGCGCCAGATGGCTCCACACGAAGCTCACAAGATCCATGTGAACAATTGCATGGCTGAAATCCGAGCACGGCTGAAGGTGGCTAGGATGCATAAAGAAGCTGCTCGAGAAAGACTAGAGGTTGCGGAAAAGCAACACCAGTCTATCAACAAAAAATTACAGGACCTTTCAGCCGAGCTAAGTAAAGTTGAAATCCAAGAGAAAGAGGTCGCTTTCACTATTAAGCAAGTAAGCTACTACATGGAAAAATGGAACATTGCTAAAAAGGTAAGTAAATCATATTTTTTGTTAATGATAAAATTCAGTTTTCCTAGAAAATAACTGGGCAAATTCTTTTGATTTTGTTATTAGATTAAATTACTAATTTTATATTTACATATAATTGAGTACAACAATTTAGAACTGGCATATTTTTGTTCAAACACACATTTTTCATTAGTGATAAAGGCACATGTTTTTTGCGTGTGCTCTGTTTATTTGATTGTTCAAAAATTAATATCTACTTTTAGTTTGAGTCTCTGGTTTCACCTGTGAAGAATGGATTTTTTTTTTATTTTGTGAGTAGTGGTTCAAATTGATCCAAATGTATTGTAGATGATTTTTTAAATAATGGACATTGTCCCAAAGCAGCTTTACAGAATTAAATAAATTACAAATATAAAATTCAGCATTAGAAATATCCATAAGTTTATCCCTAATGAGCAAGTCATTGGTAAGAGACTATGACACTATAACACAGATGTGATGGATCTCTGGAAAATAAGACGGCCTGCCACACACATCAACAAATTTAAGTGAACATGTGAGAGTGGTGGGATGACTGCATTTAAACCAGTTCATCAAACACTCTATAAACATGGTCCCTCCATGACTGCTTCTTTACCTAAGAAAAGTCTACTGGCAAAAGGCTTGACTAAACAAATATAAACAGTGAAACTATGTGTAAATTTTTTTGGAAGGCTGTTCCATAACTGCGTTTTTTTGTAAGAGAAAGCTCTACCCCTGCTTTAGTGTACAGTCCAGGGGTCACCAACGTGGTGCCCACAAGGACCACATAAATCGCCCGCGAGCCTTTTCTAAAAAATAGCTCTTTCCTACCTTGTTATATCATTGTTGATAATTATTGTGAGAAATCATTAAAATGATCAGTGTCTTCACATTGATCAGGGGTGTCAAACTCAGTGTCAAATTTGATATTTCAGAATTGTGTATTAAACTGGTAGCCCTTCACATTAGTCGGTACCCAAGAAGTAGCTCTCGGTGTCAGAAAGGTTGGTGACCCCTGGTGTACACTATTCAAGGTACCAATAAACCGCCTGCACCTTTTGATTTAAGTAGGTGTGGCAAACTGTAATAAGCCAGATGTTCACTCAAGGTGTGTGATGTGAAAACATTCAGTGCATATAAACTTTCATTTGATGTATAAATCAATGCAATATTTGTTTGCGAGCCATTGCAAAATAAATAAGGCAAGGGTGACATGATCATATTTTCTGGTTGTGGTAAGGACCCTTTTAGACTAAATAGAGCTGTTTATGCACTTACTAAAGCATCCAGACACTAAGTAACTCCCTGGAGATCTAAACATAATTAATCGTATTGACTGACTAGACTTATTTTCGTAAGCTAAATGTGTTATGTTGGTGTAAAGAACTTTGAATGTGTTACATTTATGTCTATTCTTTGTGTGATGCTTAGATCATTATAATAAATATCTGTAACATCACCACTTCTTTGATAGGGCTGGTGTATTTATCTATACCCAGGAGGACTAGCTTCATTTAATACTAAAAATTTGTTTGATTTAATCCATGCAATGGTTCAAATCAAGTGTTAAGCAAACAAATATTTCCTTTGTTACTTTTTTAAGATTTTGCTTACTTTGGAGGTGCTAAAGTTCTAAGTTGTTTACCACATCTTACATTTAAATATTTTTATAAGTATTCAAATTATTAGGACAAGCATTTGTTTGGCTTATAATGTTTGATCTCAGTGTCTTCTGTGTAGAATAAAAACAGTAGAATTGACCTTGCTATTTCAATACTTTTTGAGGGAACTATAATTCAATTACCCATTCTGTTTCATTTCTGTAGGAAACTGAAATGAATGACTACACTATTCCTGGTGATGCACTGTTGTTAGCTGCTGCCATAACCTATTTGGGCCCATTTGGGCCTGAGATTCGCTTGGAACTGTTAAAAAAGTGGCACAAAATGTGTCTCACAGGCATAATTGCAGTTAGTCCAGAAGATGTACGTACATCATTGTTTGATGAAACACAGCTTTTTTCTACTGAGACTGCCCATTCTGTACAAATTCCTGTGGCTGTGGAGCTTCATATGTCTCTTTCACAAGCACTTGGGTGGGATTCACATCACTTAGAAGAAGTGTCTCCCATTGATGTGTTAAAACTGTTGTTGTGGGGACATAGAACTCCATGGGCTCACAAATGGACATTGCTTACAGACACACAGCAACATAAAGAATGCACTTTCCAAACAAGGCAGAGAGGTGAGTGGTTCTTGCTTTATTTATTTACTTGGTTATTTAATGGCTGCAATAATAATTTGTGCTTCTACTTTTCAGAATATTCTGACCAATTCCCAGTTAATGTTGGAAGATCTGAAAAAGAAAATGAATTTGAGCTCATTGTTTCTGCAGATGACCCAGAATTTATTCACAAAATCAGTCATGGTGCAACAAAAGGTTGGCAGTTTATGCATTAAATGCTTTTCAGTCTATTTAGGATATCTTAATTTAGCGTTAATTTTCCACTAAATAGGTTACAAATGACAATATTGCTGCACTTAAACAGGTTTAAAAGTTTTGGTTACGGAAATTGAACATGCTGTGCCAAGCGATGAGTTCCTCAGTATCTTAAATCGGCCAGCTGGAACTCACATTTTTGATGTGTTTGATCCAGTCACAACGCCTCACCCGGAATTTTGCCTATTCCTTAGCACCTCTCTTCCAGCAAAGGTTCTGTTGGAAGGTAGGAACTTGATGCATTTAAAATTAATCATTGTTGTTAATTTATTTACTTCAATTTCTGTTTTTCTTTTTTTTTCTTTTTTTTTTTAGAAATTCACCCATTTATATTAATTAAGGTGAAAGTTATAGATCTATCTCTAAGCACATCAGAAGTTAAGGATATTGTTCTGAGTGACTTAATGAAGTCTAATTGTTCAGAGCTTTGGTTGAGGCATTTCCAGTTACAAAAAGATAAACAAGTTCTACAGGATAAACTTCATTCAGAAGAGGTAAAGTAATTAAAAAGATACAGTTACAAAATGTTAACTAAAGGTCAATGCTGAAGTCTGTTTCTTGTATTCTTTTCCAACTCTTCTAGGTTTCTTTGATGGATTACATCTTGCAGTCTTCCACCCCACTGCTTCAGGATCCTCAGTTCCTTCCATATGTGTCACTGTGTCAAAAAGCCTCGTTAAGACTTGAAGCAGGGATTGAAAAGCTGTCTAACTATATGGATGACAACAAAGCCATAATTAATGCCTTCCACTGCATAGCAGGACTGGCAACAGCTCTTTATCAGGATATCCAGGATGTGGGACGTCTCTATCCTTTTTACTCTTTTCCCCTGTGCAACTTTTTGATTGCTTTGCAGAAAACCTTAGCCATAAAGGCTTGGTCAGATGTCATCTGCAGTGGAGAAATGGTGGAGGGTGTTGGCACGTCAGACATCTTACACAGAATAGTGTGCCACGTATTTGCTCATTATAGACCCTATTTATTCCCAAACCATGCAGAATTACTGTGGTTATATTTTTCTTTTGCATTCTTTATCCACACTGAGGGCTGCCCTGAGATTGAACGCGTTATCTTTCTCAGAGGACTCAATGGCATAGAATCCACAGTATATTCTGCATCAGCTGAACAGTCTGCTTCTATTCTTCCAAACTGGATACCAACCCAAACAAAAGTTAATTTGGGTCTCCTAGAGAAATTATCTTCCTTTCATGGCTTAACCTCCTCTTTAAGGAATTCATCCAGACAATGGCAGGAGTATTTTCACTTTCCTTCAGCCACAGTGGCTGGAACTGTTCCATGCCAGTCACATTCCCAATTGACATTATTGCAGCGTGCTATACTTTGGAAGACATTCTGTCCACAGTGGCTTGCAGCAGTGGTGGATGATTTCTCTGCCTGTCAGCTAGGACAAAATATACAATCAGCTATGGAAGGTGGTCCTCATATCAGTTCTCCAGAGGCACTATTGAGCTTTTTATCCACAAATAATTGCCCAGTAATTGTAACTATGCCGAGTCCAACAGAAATTCGAACAGGAAGCATCCACCCTCTGCACTGGATTAAACACTTTGGACGGCACCAAGAAGAAATGAAAGGGGTAAGGTGTTATATAATACATTATATTTTGATGTATGAATATAAATGTTTGTTTTGCTAATATTTATTGCTTTTTTTATGATTCTCAATAGGTGAGGGTAGTTGTACATTCATTTGGGTCTAAATGCCAAAAACACGATGTTCTCTCATCACTTAACACAGCTGTTCAGACTGGCAATTGGCTGGTTTTGAATAACTGTCACCTCCTGGATCATTGGGATGCCAGAGTTATTACTCAGCTAAGACAGTTAATATTCTGCACTGGACAAGGTAAAAATGCTCTTTGTTCAATCTTCAGTCAGGATTTAATTCTTAAACTATCTCTGCTTAGCCACTTAGCATTGGGCTAATGAATTAAAAAAATATTTTGTAGTATGATAAATTTTAATTTCCTATTAAAGAAAGTTAGGGCTAAAGTACAGTATGTCACTATTTTTATATGCCAATTTCAGATGAGTGCGGTATTTAGAAATAATGCCAAATTAAATTGTTTTACCATGCTTAGCAATTTAAGCATGTTTTAAAAACTGTAAGTGTAGATTTTGTGGTGTTTCCAGAAGAAAAATCACAATCCCTTAGTTAAATTGGCCAGAAATAATGTTATGCACCTGTTGGCAGTGGGCATGACTAAAACAACTCCATACTTATGAGGGATGTCAGCATACTTTTGTCCATATAGTGTATAGTGAATTTTCTTTAGCTGTTCATAAGTAGTCACATGTATTTTTTTTTTCTTTTGGAAATTGTTAGTCAGTTTTTAAATGTTGGCAAATTTTCCAAATGTGAAAAATATTTATGTTCGATGTAATACAGATTTAATTGTTTTTATACAAATATGAAATATTAATATGAAATTGTACACCATTTAAAAAAATATATATATATTCCAATACAGACAGAAAAGAGTATTCCAGAAAACTGATTTTAATGAAAAATCTTACATTTGCAGTTTCTTGCATGTTAGAAGCAATGTGAATACTTACTGTTGAGTCTAGATGTGTTTGGATAGTGACACGAGTTCTGTAAATTTGCTTCTGTACACCACCACAATTTATTTGTTCATGCAAGATGTGACTAAATTGTGGACAATTGCATGAAAAGCAAATAAACGTGTTGTTTTTTTTTTTTTTTTTTTTAAGTTGAAATTTCACTTGGTAGCTGTTCAGGGAAACTTAAAATATGTGGTCAAAAAATGTGTCATTGCAAGTAAAGAAGGCCATCATTAGGCTGAAAACAAATAAGTCATGTTTTAGAAACCTTAGATGGGTTAAATAAACTTTTATTAAAAAATGAGAGCCACCAAATCTGCCTGGATGATCACTTATGACATCTAAAGTGGATGATTGCAAAATTTTCTTGGTGAAGAGAAACCTCTTCAACATATAGCCAAGTCAACTCATGACCAAAAATACTAAAAGTTCACCTCAAGATGCAATATGATATTCAAAAACAAAGACAAAATGACAAATGTGTATAAAGGTATGCCACAAAACTGATAAGCCTTCAGAATACTGACCTCAAAAGAAGCAGCATCTAAACATTTAAAAAAAAAAAAGGACTGGGAAACATTTAAAAAAAGAAAAAATATGATGTATCCAAATTTCAAAAATTAATTTCCTGCTAAATTATTTGATCTAAGCATTGAAAATAGGCCTTTCATGTTAGTTTGCTCATTTACTGCTTGAGCCTGTAAAAATAAAGTGATTGTGGAAAAATAGTTGTAATTTCTAAAGAGCAAATACTATTTTTTGTTTTCAACATTTTGAATTACATAAGAATTTTTATACTTCAACTGCATTTAGATTGTTTCATTTCAAATTTATTGTGGTGATGTATAGAGGCAAAATTATGAAAATTGTATCACTGTCCAAATGTCTAGTCGGGTTGACTGTGTTTAATGACATTTTACAAGACTTGTCTGTATGTGTATTTGTAATTTGATCTGTTATCTATCATATAGTGATGGAAAGATAAAATATACATTTCTATTAACAAACAAACAAACTGCAGCAAATCCAGTATTATTTAAGTTTTACCAAAAAGTAAACCGACATTCAGAAACTAAGCGGGATAAAGATTAGTTACAAATTTTAGTTAAGAAGTGTGACTACCTCTATAAAAGAAGCAGCTACTGAACAATGATCTATTGAAGCAGCCCATTAAACTGGGAACACTTATAAAGCCAAGTCCAAACAATTTCCCATTCATCATTTGACAGTAAGAAGGATGTGGATTTAAACAAACGGCAGTATAGAGTTATGCTATTCAAAGAGTGAAAGGTAAGATAATTTAATGCTCACGGATACAAAAGAAAAACCTAAGAGCTACATTCTGTGACCTAAAGGGTTATGTAAGCTTATTTATGTCCAGGAGAGCATAATCAGAAAACAAAATGGAACAAGTATTGGCTTTCATGGAATTTGTTGGATTCCATCTTTTGCTAACTGGAAAAAACATTTATCAAAATAATTAACCAGAATTATAGAGACATTTTGATTAAGAAAAAAAATTACACCATCATTATACCATCTTGCATTAGTGCCGCTAAACCTACCCTTTAATTGATTTATTTTTTCTACACTTCAGGGCACTGGATGAATAGTGAGGCAGATACAGGGATTGATCCAGTTGGAGGAGATCCAGGCTATAAAGTGCATCCTCACTTCCGACTCTGGTTTATAACAAAAGGCAGTGCTCCACTTTCTATTCCAGGTGTGGAATATTTTATATTATTTATCTTTATATTGTGTTATGAATGTCAAAGTCTGAGACCACTAATGAAAATGCCTCTATTTTGTATTTCTGTCTGATGTAATACAACAGTTTTTAAAAATAGTTTGGTACTAAATCTGACATTTCACATTTTCCCTATTATAAATTTGCTTACATTTAAATGTTAAACATTCTTGATAATGAACATTGAACCAAATATTGCAAAGTCTTTAGATTCTTCGGAAAGAACCACATATACTGTAGGTGTGATGGCCAATTGTCCACAAACCATTGCATGTATCGTGTGCTTGAGAGCATGTGTATAATAATTAGTAAGACCTCAGGAAATAATTGGGCTAACCATGATATTTTAATTGGTATTGATAGATAGTATCTTTGTAGCCTACTCATCTAATATCATATTACCACTAACCTCCATTGGTCTAAATCTATTTTAAATAACAAATTTTGGGTTTGGTTTGTTCAGTTTACTAAACAACTAATAAAACTGTTGTTTTATTCCAGTGTAATGTGGGCATGATGTTTCTTTTCTGTATATAAATTCCATATTTCCTCTGCAGCTTTTATTAGGATGGGTGCTATGCATTTGGTGCTTGACTCTCAGTGGAACCTGAAAGATGAGCTGTACTTCTCTCTGAGACAAGTTACTTCCACTGTTTCTCGAACTATGAATGTGGAGGATCCTCTTCTTTTATGTGCCATCCTTCATTCTGTTTTAATACAGAGACAAAAACTGAAGCATCTGGGGCATGGCAGCATTTATAAATGGTGAAGGAGGTCTTAAATGTTAAAACACTACTAATACAAATAATAATAAAGTTCACTAATAAATAAAGAATTTGACATTTTGTTCTGTTTGTCTAGGTCATGTGAGGATCTTCTTGCTCTGATCGATGCACATGCCCGCATTACAAAATGGTGCCATGACCCTATTGGAGCGCTGGAATATGTAGCTGGTACTGCTTTTACTTTTATTAAAGTAATTGAAAAACCCTCATTTAAACAGGAAATTATTTGATTTGATCTGTATGTGGCAGTAAAATATGCCTTTGACAGAGCTCACTATAGTGTGTAATTATAGAAAACTCAGTGATACTCTAGATATAAGCTGTATGCAAGCAATACTCAATTACAATCAAGTAAACATTTTTAATATATAAACATCCAAAGCTATAATGGTAAAACTGCTTAAACCTTTATTGTTTAGCTATCAGCATTTTTAGCCATCGTTTTCAAGGTTACAATATTAGTGTAAAATCAGAAAGTCCACAACGCTGTAGGAGGCATTTTCTGCCATGGTTTAGACCCATTAGTTCCAAGCCACAAAATTATTATTGTACAACAGTAAATGATTACTTTCATTCTGTGATAAAACATTTCTATCTTCATGGGCTTCTTTTCCAAAATGGAAATGTTCCCAGTCACAGGGTACATGGGATCACTGGATGGTTTGACGACAATGAAAATTATGTAAATCTCATATCCTTCTCTAGGTCTGAACACAGCCAAACCTTCGGGAGATTTTTAAGTTTAAGTTTATCTGACTAGATAGTTTAAATGTTAAGACTGAAATCCCATCAATGTATTAAAATATTAATCTAGTACAGTTCACAAGACTTTCAGAAGATTACATTTGCATCATTGAGCAGACGCTCGTCCAAAGCGACGTACAAAAGTGCTTTGAGTCTCTTTCAACATAAAAGTGATGACAAAATTGAGCCTGTTCTAACAGTTACTTTTATAATATTAACACACTAGGTTTTACTTTCATGTATTACCCATTTGTATGAATATATATCCTATTTTTCCTACAGTTTACCTGATATATGGTGGTCATGTGTCAGACCCCGCTGATTTGGAGGCTGTGAAAGCAGTGTGCAGTGTCTGTCTACAACCATCACCATCTACATGGGGTAGTGGCCCTCATATTCTTTCAGAAATTATCAGCACGACAGGATATTTTGGTATGTAATCAATTTAAAGTATTAACTACTTTCTTTTAAATCCTGTATAAAAAAAGACCATTTTTTTTTTCTTTGTTTTGTCAGATGAGGACATTTTGAAAGCTGTACAGCACTGTGCAGAAACCACACTAAATAACAATGATGCACTGCTTCTTGGATTCAGTGCAGAGGTGACAATTGATGTTGTAAAATTAAGAAGCGAGACACTCAGAAACCAACTTCTTCAGTCCCAAGATAGCTTTGCAGCTGCCAGACAATATGGCATGTTTAATAATCTTCTAGCCCAAACACACTACAAAATGTCTCAAGAAACGTTACAGGCTTTACAGACCAAGCTTGAATTTGCAAAGAAGAACAGAAGTGTGAGTAAAGGAAAAGTCTCTTTGAGCCCGATTCATACTTTTCTCTGGACTGAGTGGGAAAATCTTGCAGAGATTGTGTCATCACTTCTTGAAAATGCCGAAAAACCACTCCAAGACCCTTCTGCTTCTCCAAAAATCACATCATCCGTTATTTTAGAGTTGGAGTCTCGAGCAAACTTGCTCCAAATGTATCAGTTGGAAGAATACAGTGATTCACTTTCAATCTATTGTTTATCTGCCTTTGCTAACCCACGTGGTTTTCTGGCTGCCGTGATCAGAGAGACTGTTCACAACAAACACAGTGACATCAGCAACATTACATTACAATTTCAGGTATATTACCAGACTGCAAAATAGTACTAACCAAGACAGAAACAGTGTTTTAAAGCAATAGATTGTTTAGGTTTTGGATAACGTTTCTTGTTAAAAATGCAATTCAAATAATTGAATGAATTTAATTACATTTGTCACAAGAGATTTACATACTTGCTTAAAGAACACGGTCACATGGCAACCATTTGATCACTTCTTAAAAATAATTTGTCAACCCATGTTATGGATTGTCATTCAAATATAAACAAGTAAAACAAAGCATTCACCAATATACTTGTCTATGTCCTCAGGTTGTAAGTGCTGCAGCATCTCCATCATCAACACCCTCAAACGGGATCTATCTTTCCGGTTTGGAGCTACATGGAGCGTTGTGGGATAAGCAGCTTGGAGCTCTGCAAGACACCCTGTCACCTACACCTTGTCCTTTTCCTCTCCTCTTGGTCAGAACTCAAGAAACAAACTACAACCTCAATGACTCATCTCAAAGTTCACCTTCCAATTCCTATGCTATGCCTCTCTACAAATGTCCTCTCTATTTGGACAGTCACAGCGAAGATGGCGCCTGGAGCCTCTCAGTGGACAACATTGTCACCTATGTTCCACTTATGACAACATTAGATCCAGTACTTTGCAAGATGAGACGAGTCCGATTAGTCAGTACACTCAAAGAAAATAAACTGAAAAAACTTTAAATGTTGAGATACGTTTAAAAGACTGCATTCAATCAGATTTTTTTTTTTTTATTGGAAGGTTGAACGAGCTCTTAAAGACAATTAAGCATAAAATTTCTTTACAGATATATTTATCATTGTAAAAACATGAAATGTTTTGCATTGAATACATTTATTTATATATAGAATATGGGATGCAAACACTATGGACTTGATCTGACAATATTGAACCATGTAATACAGTTCCTGTTTACAATTTAGCACAAGATGCTTTTCATATTGTTACTCTGCAGAGTTTTATTTACTCTGCTCTGCTCGCAATCCAAATATAAATGCTTTTACCGTTTCTTGTACAAACAAGGCTTGAGTTCAAGCCCGATTTTCCTTACATCATTTGGAACATTGTGTGTCTTCTGAAACTCAAAGGAGTAGAAGTGGCTGTTGGCTGTGTCCTAGAAAAAATATGTAAACATATACATATAAAGATTATTTTTTGAAATGCAAGAAAATGAATGTCAGATTTCCTGGTTGTAGATATACAGTTATTTACTTAGTTTTCATACTTACCAAAAGCCATTTACTTAAACAAATTAAATTCACATTAGGTTTGTTGCTTTAAATACACATCAGTTTTTTGTATTATTTTGTATTCATTTGAGCACTTTTTTATAATTTTTTACATGGTTCTGTTAGAATTTTATGTATTTATCAAATTAATTTAAGTAAATAGCAACTAAATCCAAACAAAACACTACAATTATATGCATGTGTGTTTAAATCATCCTACCTTACTGGCCAACTGAAAGCCCAGACGAGCTAAGGCTCCAGTGAATTGGCGTATATTATCAAATCTGCTTGCAACTTCTGCAATTTTAAGGACACCCCTGCAATAAATGAAAAAGGTTCATTTAAGTAAAAGTTTCATTTGTTTTAAGACACACTATAAAAGGCCAACAGCACTTGATTACCTGCCAACAAAACTGCCAAAACACCCTTATATTAAAATACAGTGCCTTGCAAAATTATTCAAATTTAAGTTTTGTGTCTTGGTCTCATCTGACTATAAAACCTTCCCCCACATTGCAGCTGGGTCACACTCATGCTTACCATTTGTAATTAAAAAGATTAGATAACTGGTCATTTTGGCAAGGCATAGTTTTGGTAGTTGTAATTGGATGGTTCTAAATTTACCAACTGAAATTGGGCTACTGTTGGCCAAAGGAGTAGAAGACGTCTAGAGAGACAGCAGGGAAAGGTGAAGTCAAGTCAAGTCAAGTCAAGTTTATTTGTATAGCGCTTTTCACAACAGACATTGTCTCAAAGCAGTGTAGGAGAGTGGAGGTTCGGGTGGGCACTTGTTGGTAATATGCCTGGTAAAGGGAGAGGGATAGCTGATATGATGGAGAGGAGAAAAGTAGAGATGTTGTGTGTTCAGGAGACCAAGTGGAAAGGGAGCAAGACCAGGAACATTGGAGGTGGGTTTAAACTCTTCTTTCATGGTGTGGATGGAAAGAGAAATGGTGTAGGCGTGATCCTGAAGGTATATGTCATATACCTACAGAGTATATGACAGAGCAGTAATGTACATAAAGAGTGAGTGTGCATGGTAGTGCAAATAGCAGTAAGATATACAACAATATACAGCAGTACCTTTGTGTGTGTGTGTGTGTGTGTGATATATATATATATATATATATCACACACACACACACACACACACACACACACACACACACACACACACACACACACACACACACACACACACACACAGCAGGGCATATAATTTAGGTCAGTTGTTAATAAGGGTGATTTCCTGGAGAAAGAAACTGTTCCTGTGTCTGGCAGTTTTGGTAAACAAAGTTCTATAGGGACTGCCAAAAAGAAGGAGTTGAAAGAGGTTGTGAGGAGCACCAGTGCTGACTGACTGAATACTGGAGGTAACCCCACAAAGTCTCACCTATTCTATGCAGGAGATACAACCTGAAGGGGACTGGGGACTGTAAGGTGTTGGCAGGGGACAGTGCAGCATCGGATGGTGGTCTGTAGGATGGCTATGGAAGTTAAGAAAAAAAGGAGGAGAGTGAGGACGGAAAGAAGAATAAGAAATAAAAAAAAGTAGGCAGGAGTTGCAGCAAAAGGAAAAGGCGTATGAGGAGCTGTATGAGAAGTTGGACACTAAGGAAGGAGAACAAAAATTTGTAGCAATTGGTCAGGCAGAGGGACTGAGCTGGGAAGGATGTGCTGCAAGTAAGAGCAATAAAGAATGGAAATGGAAATGTGTTGACTAGTGAGGAGAGAGTGTTGAAGATGGAGCGAGTACTTTAAGCAGCTGATGAACGAGGAAAATGAGTTAGAGAGAGAGAGAGAAGTTTGGATGACGTGGAGAAAGAGTAGTGGAAGCCAGGCTGAGAGAAGAGGTGACCATCTGTGAGCAACAGTATGTTGATGTAATGTTGATAGAGAAGGTCAAAAGGAGTTGCATTGTGTGTTTGTGGATTTAAAGAAAGCGTATGACATGGTGGAGAGAGGAGTTGTGGTGTTGTATGAAGTATGTGAGGGTGGTGCAGAACATGTATGAGGACAGTGTGACAGCAGTGAAGTGTGCAGTAGGAACGACAGACTGGTTCAAGGTGGAGGTTGGACTGCATCAAGGATCACAGTGGTGATGGACAGGTTGACGGACGAGGTCAGACAGAAGTCTCCATGGACTATGATGTTTGTGGATGATATTGTGATTTGTGGTGAGAGTAGGGAGCAGGTTGAGAAGAGCCTGGCGAGGTGGAGGTACGCGCTGGAGAGAAGGGGAATGAAAGTCAGTAGAAGTAAGACAGAGTACATATGTTTGAATGAGAGGGAGGGCAGTGGAGTGATGCGGTTGCACAGAGAAGAGGTGGTGAAGGTGGAGGAGTTCAGTGCACTGCGATCAACAGTGCAAAGTAATGGAGAGTGTGTTAGAGAAGTGAAGAAAAGAGTACAGGCAGGGTGGAGTGGGTGGAGGAGAGTGACATCAGTGATTTGTGATAGAAGAGTATCTGCAAGAGTGAAACGAAATGTTTATAGGACTGTGGTGAAAACTTGCAATGTTGCAAGAGACAGTGGTATTGAGTAAAAGACAGGAGATGGAGCTGGAGGTAGCAGAGCTGAAGATGTGATTTTCTTTAGGAGTGATGAGGATGGACAGGATTAGAAATGAGTTTATTAGAGGGACAGCGCGTATGGGACTATTTTTGAGACAAAGTGAGAGAGGCCCGATTGAGATGGTTTTTGACATGTGCAGCGAAGGGACATGGGGTATATTGGTAGGAGAATGCTGAGGATGGAGCCACCAGGAAGGAGGAAAAGAGGAAGGTCAAAGATGAGGTTTATGGATGTGGTGAGGGAAGACATGCAGGTAGTTGGTTTGAAAAAGGCAGATGTAGAGAACAGAGTAGTGTGGAGACGGATAATCCGCTGTGGCGCCCCTAATGGGAGCAGTCGAAAGAAGAAGAATTGGATAGTTCTAAATGATGTGACAATTTCAGCATAAATAATTATAGATATGGAAGCCAATGAAGTTAACACTTTAAAGGGCATTAAACTTTATATTACCCCATCACCAAAACTCTGTTTGCCTCAGCCAAAAAGTCTGCAAGGTTGGTCCCCATAAGAGAAAGACAGAAGACTGCAATATCTACTGTGGAGTCACAAAGTGGCACCTGTACAGACAGAAACCATTAACATAAGCATATGACCAAAAGTACATTGAATAAATAAAATTTATATTATAAGAAAGAAAATAGTCACCACCGGTTTGCTCATCAGGGACAAACTTGCACTTATAAAGAACATATTAATTCTTTATCACCACATTATCTGTGTAAAGCTGCTTTGAGACAATGTTCATTGTTAAAAGCGCAATACAAATAAAAATGAATTACAGGTAAGAAGTAATCTTTTTAGTTGTGCACTTAAGGTTTTGGTTTCAGCTCCACTAAAATCACAGATTCAGGAACTGAAATCCAACATAACGAAAGGGAACTCTTTATAATTCAATGTGTCAAATGTGCTTCTCAGTGTCTTTATAGTTTTTTTTAAATACTGACAAAATCCTGAACTGTCCTAAAATCATGAAATGACAATGAACTGTCATATGTTCAAATAACAAAGTTATGAAAGTTAAGTAAAAAACACATACACTTTATATAAAGAAATATGAAAGTAATTATAATGCCTGTCAAAAGTTTAAAGAAATAGAAGCCAACAAAATGTAATTAGGGCTGCATGTATCGATTAATTTAGTAATTGAATATTCGCATAATAAGTACTTTTTCTTCAATAATAAATTATAAAGAAATTAAAGCAATACTAAATATGTAAGGAAAAATAAGACGGGTCTCTTGAACAAGTAATTTGATTCCTTTTTAAAATAATTAGCATTCTTATTGCTGAAATTGCAATCTGTAAAAACTAAACCCATTTAGTGCATTTACTTGAAATCTTACATCAAAATGCAAATACTAAAATAAAATATAAAACAATTTCATATTACTTCAAAAAGTGTAAACGCACCATATGGTGTTTTCTTCCAGGTGAAAGGAAAACAGCATGGCTACAATTTCATGCTACAACACCATTAAAGTTTTTACGAAAGGCATGGCAAAGTATTTTAGCTGAACATTTGGAGAAACTGTCCAGATGTCAAGAGTGTGTAAAGCACTCATGACAAAAAAGATTAAAGTAAAAGTTAAACGTACATCTGTAAATGTATATGTTTGTTTGGTCAGAGTAAATCTTCATACAATTAAAATGACATAGTTTGTTGCATATTAAACAAAATGTATGTCTTTTTAATTACAAAAGATTAAATGTTTCCAAACTTTTGACATGCACTGTACATTTCATGGAAAAGTTTACTTTAGAAACTCAGAATTATGTAATTACTTTTTTGTTTACTAATAAGGTACAATAATCCCCCACTTTACCGCTGGTCGAACCTTGCACCCCCGATTTATCACGAAATTACATTTGCCACAGAACTAATTTGTCTCAGCCTCTTTTTTGACATCATAGGACACTTTAACCAATAAACAAGCAGAAAAACTACAAATAGGCTGCGCTACTACAGATCTGTATACTGTACAGTACATGTACTCACTATAAATGTGAGTGTATTGTATTTCTACAAATGTACTCGTTCTAGTTCTATTCGCTATATTCTTGCAAATGTTTTCTGTGTGTGTTTAAATTGTGTGGGAGGATGATTTACCACTTAAACAATAAAAAAAAATATATAAAAAATAAATAAAAAAAGCATTTTTGGGGTGGCGTCCATTTTTTTGCAGCCGGTTTTGGAAAGTAACCACCATGATAAAAGGAGAGTATTGTGTACTTAAACTTCTTTCTTACTTCTATGTTTCACTGTTGCTTTTTTAACACCCCAACAGCTCCCCACTGCAGCACATAGTGAATACATCAGTCAACTAGTTTAGGCAGGCCCTTTTTACTGTTAATGATTTAGAAATTAGTAATAAATCTAGCTCTCAATTATGATGATAAATGGAAATAAAAGAGAGAACTTCGGCAGCTGAAAGCACATGTAATAAAAGAAAGCCTGATTGACGTGATTGGGGGAAAAAAAGAACTTACATTGGCCATATCACAGGCAGTGACAAGGTCACAAATTGGAGCCAAATCAAAGCAGTGCACTTTGTTCTTCACACTCTGTGCAATCTTGCAATCACCGCATCCAAAGTCTGCAATTATCAAAGATGACGATCTGAAAATGAAAACAAGCACACCCACTTTTAAAATGTGTTTACATAAGGCTAAACAAATTTAAGTTACAGGGGTTCTAATTTTTTTGCAGCAATGGACCATTTTAACTCCCCTGACCCAAATATTACAGAATGAATTAATATATACAAAAGGAAAATAATGGATCACTGAATTAGTAAATATAATTGATAATTAAATGTGGCAACTATTCTTTTGGCTATTTATTGAATCTGTGGAGCTTTTTTCCTGAAATTTCCACTAAACAGGGACATTTCAAAATTGCTGTTATATCAAATATTTCATTATATATACACTCACTGGCCACTTTATTAGGTACACCTTACTAGTACCGGGTTGGACCCTTTTGCCTTCAGAACTGCCTTAATCCTTCATGGCATAGATTCAACAAGGTACTGAACTCATTGTCATGTTCAAGAAACCAGTCTGAGATGATTTGCGCTTTATGACATGGCGCGTTATCTTGCTGGAAGTAGCCATCAGAAGATGGGTAAACTGTGGTCATAAAGGGATGGACATGGTCAGCAACAATACTCAGGTAGGCTGTGGCGTTGACACGATGCTCAATCGGTACTAATGGGCCCAAAGTGTGCCAAGAAAATATCCCCCACACCATTACACCACCACCACCAGCCTGAACTGGATCCATGCAGGATGGATCCATGCTTTCATGTTGTTGATGCCAAATTCTGACCCTACCATCCGAATGTCGCAGCAGAAATCGAGACTCATCAGACCAGGTAAAGTTTTTCCAATCTTCTATTGTCCAATTTTAGTGAGCCTGTGCGAATTGTAGCCTCAGTTTCCTGTTCTTAGCTGTCAGGATTGGCACCCGGTGTGGTCTTCTGCTGCTGTTGCCCATCCGCCTCAAGGTTCAACGTGTTGTGCGTTCAGAGATGCTCTTCTGCATACCTCGGTTGTAACGAGTGGTTATTTCAGTTACTGTTGCCTTTCAATCAGCTCGAACCAGTCTGGCCATTCTCCTCTGACCTCTGGCATCAACAAGGCATTTGCGCCAACAGAACTGCCCCTCACTGGATATTTTCTCTTTTTCGGACTATTCTCTGTAAACCCTAGAGATGGTTGTGCGTGAAAATCCCAGTAGATCAGCAGTTTCTGAAATACTCAGACCAGCCTGTCTGGCACCAACAACCATGCCACGTTCAAAGTCACTTAAATCACCTTTCTTCCCCATTCTGACTCTCGGTTTGAACTGCAGCAGATCGTCTTGACCATGTCTACATGCCTAAATGCATTGAGTTGCTGCCATGTGATTGGCTGATTAGAAATTTGCGTTAACGAGCAGTTAGACAGGTGTACCTAATAAAGTGGCAGGTGAGTGTCTATATATGCTGTAATTTTTAATAAAGATGACCAGTCACAAAACACATTATTAAAAGTAAGTTGTTATTTTCATCACTATAACAGTGTAAAGTCACAGACCCCCTGCTTTTTGGAACCCAGAGAACCACTCATATAATAGACAGAATTAAAAAAAAGTTACTTTTCTCACCTTTGCCGAATATAGGAGATGATGGAATCCACTGGATTTGCAGGCCACTGTTTCACTTGTTCAGTGTAGCCTTTATGGTAAATCTGAATAGCGTCAGGATCCTGTTTGAACATGCGTTTAGCCTCACCACTTGTCGAAGTGTAAAGCAGCTCATTTATGTAGCGAAACCGAGCTGACTCTAACCGCTTCTCCATCCGAGACCTTAAAGCACTGGATCGATCCAGTTGATGTTCGCTGTCTTTTTTTAAATCGTCTTTTTTCTTCCCAAGTTTTGAGTCACATATTTTCTCATCACTTTTAATGGTATGGCTGTTTAAAAAGCTCTGCAGTTTCTTAGCCTGGAGCAAAGACTTTTTATCTACTTTGAGAGGCCTCTGTTTTTCACGCTGATTATTTGCATTTGACTTCAATTCATCACAGACTGTTTTCATGTCTGTTAACTGATGTGTGTCTATGTTTGCTTTTTTAGGTGCGTCTGTACGTAATGTTACATCATCATTCTTCTCTTTAAATGCCATTCCCCAAAGTGACAAATCATAATTCTTCATTTTAGTTGCTATTGAGAGATCCTTTGCCTGAGTCTTTCCTTTTTCTTCTTTAACTCCAGCTGAATTAAAAAGGAATTTATTTTTGCATCGTTTCTTGTTCTTTATTTTGTTCTTCCACTGTTGTCGGTTGAATCTTTTTTCAGTAGAATCTTCTCCAACTTCATTCATTTTTTGAACGCCTGCAAAACACGAGATAATCGTAATTAATACACAATTTAGGTAATAAGCTTACATACACAGAAACTGCAACGTGTGTTTATATTTTTAAATTAGGGAGACCATAAAAATAGCATTTTTTTTTTTTTTTTTTACTACTTTCCTAAATAGGCTTTTTACAAAACAGAGTTACATGTTGTCCACAAAAAAGCACAATAGTAACTACATTTTCGCAAATGTTCAGCTTATGTTTTGTGACAGTTATTTAGGAATCCAGTTAAAAAACAATTTACACAGACCATCCTGTACAAAGTTTTATTCTCAATCTTGCTATTTTAAAAATTAGTGAATGAATAATTTTGAATTAGCACCTTTTGTAATAGTAATTGTGAAAAAAATGGGTCTTAAAATCATAGTTATTTTCAAAAAGGTTAACATGCAAAAGTAGAAGACCAAATCCTGCAGAAATCATGACCTACCACAAAGCATGGAAACAACATAAAATATTCAGATAACAACAAACAGTATGAAGACTCGAGTATGTAAACATTAGAATAATTTCAGCTATTATTATGTTGTGGACGATACGTAAACATATGCATTGTAAAATAGCTCATTAAAAGGTACTAATTAATACAAATAAATTGTCATGCTCCCTTATTTCAAAATATTTAGAGTTAGAAAATATATAGATTATGAAAATATTTAGATTTAGAAAATAAATAGATTATGCAAGGTGTATGTAAAACATATGATCACATCTGTAAGATAAAATGTGACTCTTTGACTCTACTTCTTTCAGTGTTGTCTGTGTCCACTTTAAGCTTCTTTTGTTGCTTCTCCCGAGGTTTCTGCAGCATTGCTGTTTCACTGTCCTTATATCCTTCTGTTCTTGTGCCAGAATTTTTCTTCTGTTTTTTACACCTTTGTTTCTTTTTCTTTTTGACAATACGTGTAGGAGCTTCTTCCATTTCCTCATCACTACCTGCAGAAGGTTTCATATACACCCAGTCTGGTGCTGACCCTAGGGTCTGTAGAGTTCGCTTAAGACAATGCCTGCTGATTATCTTGTGCTATTTAGGTAAAATAAAAACATAATTAAAAAATAAAATATATAAAATGTATGATATATTATTATTTATTAGTTGTTTAAATAAAGGAACAATAATGCTAAGAGTTAAGCCAGAAACACCATTCTAGCTTTTTTCTAAGGATGTTTAAGGTATTAGAGATTTACCTTCCCAACAGGAGGTTCAGTATTCACTACCAGCTTGCCCTGTTCTGCAGCTGGCACGTTATCGGTCCATTCCTCCTCTGCAAACATGTTAACAGCGTCGCCAGGTCTGGGCACAAATACAGACATTAAGAGACTTAAATGCAGCAAAAAAACCTTTACTTTACTTCACTTTTGTCAATAGCTCTGCTAATTATCATTAACTACGTTAAATACATAATAAACTCACCTACCTTCTTGAACTAAAGTCGTGCGTTTGAACAAGAATAACACGTGGGGAATGTTTACATCCGGGTTAGAGGTTATTTTCTCCAGGTTGTGCACAACGCCACTTAGCGGACTTGTGTGGTACTGTGGTTACTTGGTTCGTTTTCTGTCTTATTTGCGCCACACACCGGATATTCTTTATTCTGTAAATCCCTGCCCAATCTGTGTTTATTTAAAAGGACTACTATCATTTTGCTATAGGATTCAAGAGTTTAGATTTGCAATTTATTAAGGGGTTTCCTCGGTTTCCCCAGTATTTACCTCCTCGGCTCAGGTTTTTCGACAGGTCGTATATGACATTTTGCATTCGTACTGCACTTTTTAAACAGGTAAAAATGTACCTTTTGTACAGGTGACTGCTTTAAGACCTCGGTAGGAGTCTTGAATAAAATTAAATAAAAATGCAGAAATTGGCTTGGTTGTATGTGTTTCCTAAATCCCTAAAAATCTCACTGCCATCTCACGCGAGTTGTTTATTAAGGCTAATTGTTTTCACTGAAAATCACACTGCCCCTGACACGTCACCCCCAAAACATCACACTGCCCCTGACACGTCACCCCCAAAACATCACACTGCCCCTGACACGTCACCCCCAAAACATCACACTGCCCCTGACACGTCACCCCCAAAACATCACACTGCCCCTGACACGTCACCCCCAAAACATCACACTGCCCCTGACACGTCACCCCAAAACATCATACTGCCCCTGACACGTCACCCCTAAAACATCATACTGCCCCTGACACGTCACCCCTAAAACATCATACTGCCTCTGAAACGTCACCCCTAAAACACCATACTGCCCCTGACACATCACCCCTAAAACATCATACTGCCCCTGACACGTCACCCCTAAAACATCATACTGCCCCTGACACGTCACCCGTAAAACATCATACTGCCCCTGACACGTCACCGCTAAAACATCACACTGCCCCTGACACGTCACCCCCAAAACATCACACTGCCCCTGACACGTCACCCCCAAAACATTATACTGCCCTTGACACGTCTCCCCCAAAACATCATACTGCCCCTGACACGTCACCCCCAAAACATTATACTGCCCCTGACACGTCACCCCCAAAACATTATACTGCCCCTGACACGTCAACCCTAAAACATCATACTGCCTCTGAAACGTCACCCCTAAAACACCATACTGCCCCTGACACGTCACCCCTAAAACATCATACCCCCCCCTGACACGTCACCCCTAAAACACCATACTGCTCCTGACACGTCACCCCTAAAACACCATACTGTTCCTGACACGTCACCCCTAAAACACCATACTGCTCCTGACACGTCACCCCAAAACATCATACTGCCCCTGACACGTCACCCCAAAACATCATACTGCCCCTGACACGTCACCCCTAAAACATCATACTGCCCCTGACACGTCTCCCCAAAACATCATACTGCCCCTGACACGTCACCACAAAACATCATACTGCCCCCGACACGTCACCCCCAAAACATCATACTGCCCTTGACGCGTCTCCCCCAAAACATCATACTGCCCCCGACGCGTCACCCCCAAAACATCATACTGCCCTTGACACGTCACCCCAAAACATCATACTGCCCCTGACACGTCACCCCCAAAACATCATACTGCCCCTGACACATCACCCCCAAAACATCACACTGCCCCTGACACGTCACCCCCAAAA
Organism: Silurus aristotelis; assembly: GCF_946808225.1. Classification (NCBI taxonomy): domain Eukaryota; kingdom Metazoa; phylum Chordata; class Actinopteri; order Siluriformes; family Siluridae; genus Silurus; species Silurus aristotelis. Next base: position 25,763,116 of record NC_139581.1, read on the forward strand.
CATCATACTGCCCCTGACACATATTAGCAACCTGCAGAATGCTCACCCCGATGGATTGTTTATTATCGCCGGAGATTTCAACCATGCGAATCTCAAGACTGTGCTTCCTAAACTCCATCAGCATGTGGACTTTGCAACGAGAGGAGCGAACACGCTGGATCGTGTTTACACAAACATCCCCGGCGCGTATCGTGCGGAGCCCCGCCCCCATCTCGGATACTCAGACCACAGCTCTGTTATGTTAATTCCAGCATACAGACCGCTCATCAGACGCTCTAAACCGGTTCTGAAACAGGTGAAAACCTGGCCAGAAGGAGCTACTTCTGCTCTTCAGAACTGTTTTGAGTGTACTGACTGGGACATGTTTAGAGAGGCCGCAACCTACGGCGACCAGCTACATCAGCAAGTGCGTTGATGATGTGACCATCTCCAAGACCATCACTACACGCTCCAACCAGAAACCGTGGATGACTGCAAATGTGCGTGCGCTGCTGAAACAAAGAGACTCTGCCTTCAGATCAGGGGACAAGGCGGCCTTAAAAACAGCAAGGGCCAAACTGTCTCGTGCCATCAGAGAGGCAAAGCGCGCACACGCGAAGAAAATCCACAACCACTTCCAGGACAATGGAGACACCTGGCGCATGTGGCAGGGCATCCAGGCGATCACAAATTACAAGACCACATCACCTGCTTGTGACCGTGACCCCTCCCTCCCAGATGTGCTGAACGACTTCTACTCCCGGTTCGAGGTGCAGAACAACGTGGTGGCGAGGAAGACCATCCCTCCTCCCACTGACCAGGTGCTCTGTCTAACCACAGCTGAAGTGAGGAAGACTCTATGCAGAGTTAACCCACGAAGTCTGCTGGACCAGACAACATTCCTGGCAGAGTGCTCAGGGAATGTGCAGAACAGCTAGCAGATATCCTCACTGACATCTTCAACATCTCCCTGAGCAACAATGTTGTTCCCACGTGCCTCAAGACAACGACCATTGTTCCCATGCCGAAGAAGTCTTCTGTCTCCTGCCTCAATGACTATCGTCCCGTCGCGCTCACACCCATCGTGATGAAGTGCTTCGAGAGGCTCGTCATGAAGCACATTAAGACACAGCTTCCACCCTCCCTGGACCCCATGCAGTTTGCGTATCGTCCAAACCCTTCCACGGACGATGCTATCTCCACAACCCTCCATCTGGCCCTCACCCACCTGGATAACAAGGACTCGTATGTACGAATGCTGTTCATTGACTTCAGCTCAGCATTCAACACAATCATTCCTCAGCACCTGATCGAGAAGTTGAACCTTCTGGGCCTGAACACCTCCCTCTGTAACTCAATCCTGGACTTCCTGACTGAGAGACCTCAGTCAGTCAGGATCGGGAACAGCATCTCCAGCACCACCACACTGAGCACTGGGGCCCCCCCAGGGCTGTGTGCTCAGCCCACTGCTGTTCACTCTGCTGACTCACGACTGTGTAGCAATGCACAGCTCGAACCACATCATCAAGTTCGCTGATGACACGACCGTGGTGGGTCTAATCAGCAAGAACGACTAGCCAGCATATAGAGAAGAGGTGCAACGGCTAACTGCCTGGTGTGGAGCAAACAACCTGTCTCTGAACGTGGACAAAACGAAATAGATGGTTGTGGACTTTAGGAGAGCACAGAGCGACCAATCTCCACTGATTATTGATGTATCCTCAGTGGAGATCGTCAAGGGCACCAAATTCCTTGGTGTTCATCTGGCAGACAACCTCACCTGGTCACTTAACACCAGCTCCATCACCAAGAAAGCCAGAAAAACAAGTCATTTGCATTTCTTTTTGTTGTAAGATATTTTCAATGTAAAATACGATTACCAAACGCTAAGACTTCTGTAACATGAATTATTTTATACAATTAAAATGCATGCTGTGAGTCCCAATTTAAATATTTTTTTATTTACTGGTCAAAAAATAAACCAGTGCTACAACAATAAATAGTTAGTTATACAATAACATACAACAATAAATTAGTATTGTTGTTGCTACAAAATGTTCATGTTTGCAAGTGTACAGACTTTGAAACAACATGTTTATTGTGTAAGGTCATAAATTTGGATTTCCAACTACTTTAATAGTGTTTCTCACCTTCTCCTTACTGTCGGAACTCAGAGCCCGTCTCTGAGGCGACACATCGAGGGTGGATTCTTTTGTTCAGAAGATTCCCAATAATGCTCAGCCAGCTCTAGAAAAACTTAAATATAATAGACACAAACTGCCAATGAAGGATCCTCAGTCTCAGATGAGTAAAAGCAAACTTCTTTATTCCATACACGTTCCAATGAGCTCAATAGAAGATGGGTACCTCACATCAAAATGAACAGCACATCAAAAATGATAGAGCATGCCAAAGTGAGGAAGTACCAGTACTGTCTGTTTCACGCTTGTATTTATACTCTGTAGCCACCGTATCTTTCTATTTTTTCTAATTTCTTCACCTTGAGTAATTCCCCTTATTTTCCGATCTTGCCCTCTTTTTTTCAATTCCCCTTATCTTTGACCTTGGTGCTTATTCCTCCAAACAACACCATATTTGGAGTTCCTGTTTTTTCCCAATTCCCCTTATATTCGGCCTTTTATATAAAATCAAGGAAAAGGCCTATTTTGTCTTCCTGCACCTGCAATGGGTAAGTGTTATGCTTTACTCTTTTTATAATGCTGTTTGCTATTCTACATTTATTGAATTGAGTTATCTCAGTGTATTAGATTGTCTGTATACATGTGCTTGATTATATTATTTTATTTGATAGCTGCAAGTGCCCAGGTTATATTTTAATTGTGCATTCTGAACCGATTGTTGCATAGTATATAGAATTTTCTCTTGAATGTGTGTTATCCTTTGCCTACACCTAGCAGTCACCGTGATGTTACCCTGTCTTACATCTTATCTCTGTTGGTCTCTTTTGCTCAGCTCCGCCACGCAAACTTTCTGGAATATCTCCAATGGGTCTTCTTCGCAGACAATACCGCCAGTTCCAGCTCTCCTCACTTGCTGCTGAGCTTGCTCATTTCCTTGAACAACTCTCTGGCCTAACTGTTCCAGCGAATCTCTATCTGCCTCCTCGCATAGTGCAGAGCACTGCTACGCGCGACATGGGCACACAGACCTCTCCTGATCTCTCTGCTACCCGCTATCGAGCTTATGATGACAACTGCAGTGAAGGCTCCTGTCCCCCACCGTTTTCTCCCTATCCCTCACACTGGTCTCCCAATGATTATTCCCCTACATCTCCTGCGCCAAACCAACGTGCTCCTGTGCCTTCACCTGGCCTTGGGCCAAGCTACTCCTTCATGTCTCCTGCAGCTGCAGCAGCCCACCCGCCTTGCTATCCCAATAAAAATGCTTAAAACTCCCTCAAGGTCGTTTTCTGTCCTTCTTTATCTATTCCACACACTTATAACATTCAGTCAAAGAATCTATCCTACTCACACATGTAAATATCTTATTATTACTATTTTATACTTGGTGTAAATAAAGACTCAATTAACATATAGTTAAATAGGTGTTATCAAAACTACTTCTATTGTATCTAATAAGTTCTATATTTGATTTAGGTTATTTTTTTTGTTGGATTAATGTTAGTTTGATTATAACATACGCTAGATAAGGTTGATTAAAATTATTTCTCGACATTACACTGAACCAATATGACCCATGTATAAACAGAATTTGCAAAGAAGGTGTTTCCTGAATATGTGTGTAATGTGTTTGTTTCAGTTCAGTCTCTTTGCCCTAAAAAAAATCTCATAACTTGTGGAAAGAAACTGTTACGAAGTCTGGTCATAAAAGTTCGAATGCTTCAGTAACTTATGCTGGCCAGTTAATTGTGTGTATTAGGGGTGTATGTGAGGGGAGTATGTTGTCATCCTCATACTGGGGATCATCCTCAATTCCCCACACTATGTTAACATACTGAAACAGAAAAAAATAACTGAAGAAATACAGACATAGTCCAAATAATACAAATTTGTGAAAAAATTTTAAGGTATTAATTTATTTGTCCATTTTATTGACCAAAAATGTTCATTTTTGTTTTATTCTTTACTTACTCTACATAAATGAGCATTGCTACTTTATGTACATTTGATTCTGTAAATATACACACACATTTAATTATTACTACTTTAAACCCAAAGACAGTTTATTTATTTATTTATATATATATATATATATATATATATATATATATATATATATATATATATACATACATATACATATACATATACACACGTTTTCATCAGTTTTTCTCCTCACTTAATTCACGTGCTTGAACTTTTCTGTAATTTGCCTCCATATTTTGACCATTTTTGGGATTGTTTAACTGTTGGATAATACACAAATAATATATTAAACCACTAGTAGTTTACCACACAGGTAGTGTGAATAATGATATGGATTACCTCATTAAAATGGCACTTCTCAAGAGGTGAGCAAATATTAGGGAGCAAGTGAACAGTTATCTAAAAAGCATTTAGGTGGTGCATTTACTGTTTGTTTCTCTATATGTTTTACTTGTATATATACTTGTACATATATCATTTCAATTAAATATTTTATTACTTAAAACTACAGATTGTTCGACAGTTTTCACGCTGCATGCCAACATCATGCTGTAATCTAACTGTGTACTCTTGGGGAACTAGTTTTAAACTCTTTGCCATGTTGGGTCTTTTCAGTTCTTATAATAGTTTATTTTTAAAGAACTATCAATATCAGATTTACTATCAAGCTACGCTATCTAATTTAATTGCATGCTGCTTGTATAGTGTCACAAAAATATGCATTAAATAGCTCAATATAATGTACACCTGATCATCCAAATTTCAAACTAAGTACATTAATATAGATACGTCTAACATAGTGCTTTTTAAAAACAGACCTGTCTGAATAAGCCACAGAAAATGACAATGTCTAACTTCAGAAAAAAAACAAATGCTAGTTTCTTTATCATTGAACAGTAACACAGTTTAATTATGCAACCAACAAATACATGTGTTTTTAACCCGTCATACAGTAAAAAATAAAAAAATCTTTTTTATTAACATCATCTAAAAACACCTTCTGGGCAATCTAAGGATATGAAGTTAAAGCAAATTCACAGAAACTTATATTGATCGCTATTAAAGGATTCCTTGCTGCTGACTCTTTCCGGCTATTTTCTTGGAGCATTCCAGCAGAGCATTATGAATGTCTTTAGCACAAGATATCTGAGATTTGATCATGCTGAGATACTGAGAGTAAGATAGAGATTCTGTTTGCACTGTGTCAGGTTTTGTGGCTGTGGGGACCAGGTTTGGAGAGTGTTTGGCACTGTCAATGCTCTGAGAGAGGCACTCGTGGGCCAGGCGCTAAAAAATACAAAGAATTAGTCTGAAACTCAAGTTTAATGCTTTATCACTTTTTTTTTTTCTTTTTGCATTAATCTACTCATAATCACTACAGAATGGCCTTTATATTGCATTAAAATGTAAAACAATTTATCATCCTAAAGATGCTTTACAAGAGCCGTTATAAAGAAGATGCTAATAATATACTTCATATTTTTTAAACATTTATTAGAGATTCATCTTAGTTAGTATTTACCAGACAGAGCTCCAGTTGATCACACAGGGCGTAAAACTCTTCTAAACTCTTGTCAAATCGCTGAACTGTGGAATCATTACTCTTTCTAAAATGGACAATAGGCAATAACTTAGTAACTAGTCATATTTCTCGATGTTAATAATGATGTGTGCTAATGCATAAAGGGGAGAAAAAAACATTAAAACATGTATGAGAAACAGCAGTGTTTTCATTACAGGATGGAAATGGGTTTTAAAGACAATCTAATCTTAATAGATTAGTCGTTATTAACTGGTTACTACCACGTTGACAACAAAGACAACCATTTAAAAAAACTTTTCTCCACTATTCACTGTTGAAATATTTTGGGAGAATAGTTTATGTAATTCTGCATTCTAATACATTCATTCATTTTCTGTAGCATCTTCACTAAGTGTGGGCATGAAAAGTACATTTCAAAGTGCATAGGCTGTAACCTCGTCTCAGGGCCGAATAGAGGAACCTGAACCTGTGAGATGGCAATGTGACCTACTGTAACATAATGCCACCTCCATTTGTTAACATAAAGGGCATCTTAACAAAAATATTATATTTTTGTAATATGTAATAAAATGTAAGATATTTTGGTTTTAACACTTTCTAAGTCTTAACATAATTAAATATAGAAAACTATATATATGTCATTCATTAGTTTAACTACAAAAGTTTGAAAATATAAGGAAAAACTACGGAGGTTGAAAGCAAAATCAAATGTGAAGTGAAGCCCATCTTCTGTGGCCAAGGAAGATTTCACGATAACAAGCAATGACAGAAAGACAAAACATGATGAGCTGGGTTTCACTTGAGCCATCAGAACTTTACAAACTGTCACAAATGAAGAGAAAATGAGCATCAACACAACAACCACTGATGGACTTTTAGAGAACTTCACAAGTTCACTGTCCTACTTACACTACTTACCTTGGTGAGAGTGGCTTTTCTGCCCTCACTGCACTAAAACGAAGTACAGACAGACTTCATGTTCAGAACAGCTTTCACTAGAAGTGACATGCATTTCACTGAAACTTCGAGACATCAAGCGCCAACCTCTTGTTCATACACTGTCCTTATTTAACACGATATTTTTATAATCATAAAAAAGTATTTATATTATATTATATATATATATATATATATATATATATATATATATATATATATATATATATATATATATAATTTTAAACTGGCCCACACACAAGAGGATTAAAGAGAGTCTTAATAATCAGTTAATTAGTGTGAACAATACATCCTGTAAAAGTAGACTGGAGCGGAACAGCACATTTATTTCTCCCAAATGCGCCCAGCAGCTTTACTACTACAAACTGAGGTACTCGTCTCGTTAACAACGATATATATAAAATACATTTACATTCGTTTAAGTAAAAAAAAACGTGTACTTACATTCCGTTATCAATTGCAGTGTTGTGTGCAAAATTTTGTGAAGCGATGGCCATTACGTTCTGAAACAAAAACGAACGGTGATTCATTTGTTTTCATAGAAACAATGACCGGGAATATACGCTCCAAACGTTAATAAAAGCCCGTCGTTTATACAAGCCATTAGCACACCTGTAAACTTTCTTTTAATTGCGGAATCAGCATTTTAAACCTATGAACCGGGTCGAAATCCTGCTGCTGGTTGAGCTGCTGCTGCTGCTGCTGCTGCTGTGGAGGCTGCTGAAGTACCGCCTGTGGATTTCCCGGAGGAGGCTGCTGCTGCGACATTACTGCAAAAACACAGTGTTTTTAAGTACACATTCACTAACGAGCTTCTTCTTCTGCTGCTGCTGCTGCTTCTGATTCTTCTTCTTCTTCTGCTGCTGCTTCTGATTCTTCTTCTTCGAGTCAAACTGTCACAAATCAACACTACCACCTACCGGACAATTGTGCAATGAAGTATAATTTAATAAAATATGTTTAATTGGGGGGAAAACATACATTCATACAGTAACCCAATTCACCATAAGTGTGTTTCAGATTTTTTTAAAAACTTTTTGATCACCACAGTTGTAAAGGACAATGACTTAAGCCCGCAAAACCTGTATTTCCGAGAGATCGGCAATTATTGTCCAAACATAATGCCGTGTTTTTTTTTGTTTGTTTTTATTCAGAAAGATAATTGTAAAGAATGTTTACAGAACTATATTTTAAAAAGCATTAATGTGACACAAAGCTCCCATTCGGCCACTTGGAAGTTTAATTGTGCTCTTAAAGTGCACCTTTAAAAAAAAATTTACTCCTGAATGGACCCCTGTTTGTTCTTCCATTTTATGGAATATGGAATAGAGCTGTGTTAGAGTGGGAATGATTGATTGAAGTTTTAAGGTGGAAACACTACCAGCATGAATTTACTTACAGAAGTCTTGTTTTACTTAAAGGCCAACAAGGTCATTAAATTAATTTACAATATTCCCACATTCATTCTTAATCTTATTCCTAATATGCTGAAATGTAAATGTTGTCTAATCTTAGTGACAGTAATCCATTACATAAATTATATAAATGTTTGCATCCCTAGATTTTTGTGTTGGTTGTTTAACATTCCTATTATAAAACATTTACCTTTATCTTCCTTAAATCTTACCTTATTGTAAACAATTATATATATTTTTATTAATGAAAATTAATATTTTGGAATTTCCACAAGTTATCACTTATGTTATAGTAACTATATCCAGCCAAAAAAACCTCTTTTGTCCTAATTTAATTATTTATTAACCTTAATCTTTGTAAAACCATATACAAGCAATTGTGTTACAGAGTTACTGTTACGGCAGAAACTATTAATGTAAAAGTGCAAACAACTTTGTACAGATCTTGTTAAATGGCATGAAAGAACATTGTGACAGATGTGATCAACCTTTTAATGATACTTTGGCTGAACTGTCACATGACATGTTTGTTGCAATGCTCCACTACCATTTCTAGTCAGCAATTCCAACAAATTAATCAGTCTTAATGAATTGTCTTTTAAATTTTATATTTTTAGCAGACAGCAAATATTCATCATAATTACAATATGAGTATATTTTATATTGACCTTCATATGACAAAGAATAATATCTGACACTCATATAGCAATAAAGTCTGGGCTGAGTCTGGCTTACATTCTGCACTTTTGGCTTCATTTTGGTGCTGTGTTTTTTTTCTTCACAGTCTTTTGTCAAACAGCATTAGGCTGAACTCTGGCTGGAGTCTGGCCGACCCACAGAAACAAAAAGCAAACTGTATCAGTTTGGCGGAGCCATGGCTTAAGTTTGGTCCCCCCAAAAAGAAAATATTTTAAATAATTTATTATTGCCCCTCATTAATTGGAGGCAAAAATAAATGTTTTTAGAGAAGATGGGCAATCAAAGCATACAAGGAGGTGTCAATATGCAGAATTAACAAAAACAAAATGAAAAGTTTCCAGAATGATGGAAGGCAAAGCAACAAAATCATGCAAAACAAAGTTGAATGGGCACTTAATGTGAGTGTATTTTACGTCATTTTACTAGAAATTATGACTTTAGCTGAAATAAACATTACCAACTTTAAACAACAAATGAATTTAATGGTACTCACTGGTTCAGAAACACGATTGTGATTTTAACTAATGATGTATATCTATATTATATACATGATTATAACTAATTCCTCATATATATCATCATCTTTCAGCTTTTCCCATTAGGGGTTGCCACAGCGGATCATCCGTCTCCATACCCCCCTGTCCTCTACATCTGCCTCTTTCAACCCAACTACCTGCATGTCTTCCCTCACCACATTGCATAACAGTTAGCCAGCCACCTTTTATTTATACATAATATTTACCAACACAGACTTGGAAGTAAATTGCCAACTATCTTGGCTCTGTCTCTTCAAACTTTAATACTATAAGGTAAGTTATTGTTTAACAAACACATAGATTTCACTCATTTTCTTTTGCACCTTTACTCGATTAAAATTCAGTTGAGTTTCAGGTAGTTCAGACAAAAATGAAAATGTACTCATCCTCAAGTGGTTCCAAACCTTTATGTTTTATTTTTCTGTTAAACACAAAATAAGATATTTTGAAGACTGTTGAAAACCGATAACCATTGATATCCATAGTAGAAAAAAAATAGTATGAAAGTTAAACGCTAGCAGTTTTCATTAGTCTTCAACATATCCCTTTTTGTGTTCAACAGAAAAATAAACTCAAAGGTTTGGAACATGTGAACAGTAAGTAAATGATGAGAGAATTGTCTTTTTTGAGTGAACTATCCTTTTTAACACAGACTTGTTTAACAGGTCCTTGTATCATTGTGCAGTTTAACAAATTGCACATTTCTTTTTAAACTGCAAAAAAAAAAAAGGGGATTATCTCTACATCAACATGCCACCCTCACTTCATCAAAATTAGTAAAAAGTGATGAGGTTACCACAGCTTAAAAAATTATTTGGCCCAAGCGCCTCAAATACAGCAACTGTCCAAAAGGATTTGTTCAGCTTCTATTGAGCTACAACCAAGTCCTTTAGGACAAAGACAAAACTATTATTTTAATTGTATGTAGTTGTGTCTTTGTTATTGTATTGTGACTATTTATTTGTTGCTTATGTTTTGACTTGCTCATATTACTGGTTTATCTTATATTATTGGTCCCCAAATTTTTTTCCGTTTTGTGGCTAAGATTTTTTCTACTCTCCATCAATAAAACACTACATTGCATTTGCATATTTTTTATAATTTTATTATACCTACAATATATTATAATTTAAGGCTATTTCTGGTGCCTCTGTACAACTTCTGGGTTAAAAGTGGTGGCAGTTTGGCTCTTATCTAGCTGACAACTGCTGATTCTGGCACTTTTGTTGACCAGTTAGTTCTGACTTCTTGGGCATTGTGAAGTTGTGGCTGAGTTTTGGTCTGCTTCTGGCATTGGTCTGGTTGACTTTCAGCAAACAGTATTAGGGCCAATCTTGGGGCGTAATTCCATGCAGTATGTGGGCCAAACTTACTGCTGAAACTCAGCCAGATCCAGCACAGTTTTCTATCTGGGCCTGCTCTAGCAGACAGAATTAGCTACATTTGGAATAGGTTAAATTTCCGATTCTGTCCATTCAAAAATAAATATTCCAGCTTTAAATTATAGCAATGTAATTGCAATATACAATAGACTTGTGCAATATAACAATATTATCCATATACCGTAATTTCCGAACTATAAAGCACCATTATATAAGCCGCACCCACTGAATTTGACAAATATTTATATTTTTAACATAAATAAGCCGCACCTGTCTATAAGCCGCACTAGTCTACACTAATGTACTTTACACAGGCTTTAACGAAAGACACGTTACACACGGTGTAACGGATGAAATATGTTGCGCTTCTATTAGGAGCATAGAGGTATTTTGGGAATAGCATGCACTGCATACTTCCGGTATTACTGCGTGTGTGGAGACTGAGGATTATGTCCTTATTTTTTTCTGATGCTCATTTCTAAGTTTCTTTGACTAACCCATAACGCCGTTGCCAAGAAAAAAAAAAAAAAAAAAAGCACGAGTTTTGGAAACCTGTCTGTGCTTATATGATTTCTGTTGCAACTGGAGTTTTAGTGAGCTCTCCCTTCACCCAAACTCAACGCGTTACAACGGCTTGTATCTAAACAGTAGCCAACCAAGTAAGTCATTGTTCACCGTCTTCCTCCTTCCTTTCACAACTACAGTGGTACCTTGACCTACAAGTGCATTAATGTACGAGTTTTCCGTGGTACGAGCGGTGACTCGATCGATTTTCTGCTTTGTTACGTGAGCAAAAAATTGAGGTACGAGCTCGAGACGCCGCTGCTAGATGGCGAAGCGAAGCCAGAAAGCGGAGATTGTGACGAAAATTAAGATAAGCAAAGAAGAAAAAGTAAAAATTAAAAATTTTAGGGATACATAGTGTACAGGAGTGATAGTAAAAAACGAGTTTTCCCTCCGCCTCTCGCCTCTACCCCCCCTACCCCCCCTACACACACACACACACACACACACACACACACACACACACACACACACACACACACACACACACACACACACACACACACACACACACACACACGGCATTTTCGTTAGCTCAAGTCGTCTCATCTCCAAGGAAAATGAACGGAATAAAACCTTATATCTTTACATACTCTTTCTATTATGTTTTTATACAAGATTTGTTATTTAGAAATGTATTTTCCAATTTTATAACATGAAACATAAAAACAGGGTGTAATTTTGATGGTTGGAACAGATTAATGCCATTTTAAGTATTTTTAATATGGAAAACTGATTTGATGTGGGAGCAAATTGAGATACGAGCTCGTCCACGGAACGAATTAAACTCATAGGTCAAGGTACCACTGTATTTCTCTCGGGAGTTTATCTTTTGTCATCGTCGTGCGCCACAGGTTGAAGTTTTTCTCCCGAAGCCGTGCAGCTCAGAACACGGGTGAGGTGCGTTTTTTAGTTTCCGTTCGGAAATTTTATTGGTCTAATGTCAGTTTTTTGGCTTGAAGTTTGTGAAACCGGGAAAAACCCAGGAAAAATCCATATATTAGCCACTTCGTTGTTTAAGCCGCAGGGTTCAAAACGTGGGAAAAAAGTAGCGGCTTATAGTCCGAAAAAATACGACATATAACATATGTTTGTGCAATGTTACCAAAGTACATGTTCAACATCAGTTTATTACATTTATTAAAGGTGGCATCAAAACATTTCAGACAATAATGGTCAAAACAGCAAAAAAATATAAAAAATAAACCCCACAAAATAGAATATTTTAAATGATGTTAAGGTGATTAGAAGGTAAATTAAATTTTTTCTTTTGCTTTTTGGGTGATGCTGTCCTGCTTTACAGTGAGCTGATAGAAATATGTTTGCTACATAAGTGTTATGTGTTGTTATATTTAAGTTTTATGTTTTTCAGTTCCTGACAGCATAGTTAATAATTTTATTAGGGCCTCACCTACTCCTTAAACTCAAAAACGATGGAATGCCCATTTTTCAATATCACACAAGCCTAGGCCACAACAATAGGTGTCACTATTAATAACCAGACTTAACTTGCAACAATATTTCTATAAACACATTTAAAAAGCTCTAAAAGCCTTGGCAGTGGAAATTTAAAAGCAGAAATTGGAGACCAACAGCACTGTAACTGAATCATAAATATGCATGGTGCAAGCAGAGCTTTGCACAGTTGACAGAAATCAGGTTAAGCTGAAAATATGCTTTGAAAAAAAAACCAAAAAAAAATAAAATATGAAACTTGTTACTCCCTGGATTTTAGCTTTTCATAAATATAGAAAACCTGTTAATTTGAAGATTACTGTAAAATCAATGTTATTTGGAGGTTGTAGAAATTTCATGAGGTGTACGATTGGGCTGATTAGGTCCGATGTATTTCAGGGGAGTGTATGAAGGCTTTTCAATCACTTCTATTCCAAGGTAAGACTGCAAAACATCTGGAACAAGTACAGTTCCTTCCTAATACAGAAAACATGAAATAAAGAATAGTTTAAAAAAATGTTTACAGGTAACCATAACCAGTTAAACTAAAATTTTTGTTTGAAATTTACTTATTTAAAAATTTGAGACAGATTATATTCTGTTAAATTAATAAATGACTGATATACTATTCACAATAAAAATAATGTCTGGAAGTAATCACAATTATTCTCCCCAAAAAAGTAAATCTATACTATTGTCACTAAAAATGTCTGTGCAACAAAGCAAAAGTAACCTCACTTTTGTTTGATGTGTTTCCAAAAGTGCAATAATAGTGCGTGGGATCGCACACGCTGTAGCATTCACCTAAAATGAAACATATTATAGATGGTTATAATTCCTAGGATACTCTGTGACTCATCTATCAAGTTCATCAGTCCCCTCCAAAAGTATTGGGCTGGCAAAACCAATTCTATTGTTTTTGCTTCACACTACAAATGTGTGTTTGAGATCAATGGATGAATATGAAATTATAGATTATATCTATACAATAGACCATATATATCTGGGTGTGTTAAACATGCAATGTTTGGTGGCAGATCACCAATTTTTAAGCTGAGCAAAAGTATAGGAAATGATAGTATTAAAAGTAAACAACACTGAATAATGGGTTTCAGATTGATTGTTTGCAATAATTGCATCAAGTCAGCACTGATCCACTGACATCACCCAGTTAGACTGAATCCAATTGTATTTTATGCATTTCTCTGTAATAGTGCACACAAGTCAATGCCACCATGCTTGTCTTTAGCTTAGATGTCTTGGATCATGTCCTTAATTTTCCCACATTTCTGGCCTGTCAGTCACTTTGGTAGAGGTTAATCTTGGTTTCGACAACGTTTGGCCCATCTTTGTATTTCTATCTGAATTCAAACATCAAATTTTTACTGCTGATTGGTGGCTTGTATCTAGTGATACTGTTCAGCCTTGATGTTTCTGCTCTTTAAGTCTTCTTTGAATGGTGCATATAATACCTTCAACCCTGCCTTATTAAAGTTGTTGATGATTGATGGGTCAGTGGCTGTTGCTTGTGTTACCGTTATTTCTTCACAGCTATTCAAAGTCTGGTTGTTAATATAAACGTGGATCCTTTCTTTTTCAGGACATCAAAATAGTTCTATTCGCTAAGCCTAATGCTTGCACAAAATCTGTTCCAATATTTTTGAGCATTAAAAAATTGATGGGTTCAAGCATACAATGCATTGGTTTAAAGTTGACTCAAACCCAAATTTATTTGCTGAATATAAAATACAAATGAATGGCCACTCTAGCACTTTGGGAGAGGTGAGTGTATATCTTGATAACTGCACTTTATAAATGTTGTGTACACATTTTTGCTATGCAGTGACACCACATAATATGGATTACACTTTGCTTTTAGTTGTATCCTTTAGTGAAGACAACAAATAGATTCACTTACTGTGTGTGCATACTTAGAACTGCCATCACTTCTCTCATATAGAATATTCAGTCGCCGGCTCTGGTAGTCAGTGCAGTTAGATGCACTGGAGATCTAATGAAGGTTTAAGAAAAAAATTGTAAATAATACATAATCTGTAAAAGTTCTAAGACAAAATATGACATTTATATATTCCTTAGAGTGCTGTCCAGGGTTTATTATTTGGTCTGATCAAAATATCAGCAGTAGACATGTAAACATCTTGTATTTATGGCTATGTTCTAATGCAGGGGTCACCAACATGACTGGTTGCCTGCGAGCACCAGGTCGCTCGCAAGGACCACATGAGTGGCCCGTGGGCCTTTTCTAAAAATAGCTCACCATAACACCATTTACCAGTGAGCTGCAGCTATTTTTTTTTGTTGCTATTCTTTTTTAAATCACACTTGCATTGGTGTGAATTTGAAAATGAAAAAAAAAAAAAAAAAAAAAAAAAAAATTCATATTAAGTTAGATCTAGCTTGTCTCTACGCAATGGTTGGAGCTAGCAGGCGCAGTGTAGGTGAGGAGATGAATTACCCCCAAAAACATGGCAGAAATTTTCACAGTGCATGGGAGGAAGAGTTCTTTTTTTTTATCACTGTGTCTCATTTGTGGAACGCAATGTTGAGAGACATTTCAAAATGTGTCGAGCAAGCTACCATGCTAACTACCCACCAGGCAGTGCACTGAGACTTTTGACAAATTTGCGAGAGAGAGTTAATTAATCCAGATATGAAACATCTTTCAGAACTGTCACTTTTGTACTTACCCAGTGTTGGGCAATAACGTGTTACTGTAACGCAGTTACTTTTGACAGTAACTAATAGTGTAACACATTACTTTTTAAATAAAGTAACTCCGTTACCGTATGGTGCGGTAACGGAGCACCATACGGTGCTCCGAAATTAATTTAGGCTCTACAGTCAACCTGTTTACAGCAGAGACGCATTGTCGCATTGACGCAGAGTGCGTGTCTCCGTTTATTCAGGTCTGTGCGGCAGTAATGGCGAGTCGAGGCGAGAGCAAAACGAGTTTCTTAAAGTGGAAATATGCTCATTATTTCACTTTAGTTGAGCATAGGTCCCCTGGTGGTCTAGTGGTTAAGATGCAGCGCTCTCACCGCTGCGACCCGGGTTCGATTCCCGGTCAGGGAACCATCCCCAGCCACTCTCAGTGCCGGTCCCAAGCCCGGATAAATTGGGGAGGGTTGCGTTAGGAAGGGCATCCAGCGTAAAACATATGCCAAATCAAACGTGCGGAGGATCCGCTGTGGCGACCCTTAACGGGAGAAGCCGAAAGAAACTACCTACCTACCATTTCACTTTAGTTGAGCATAAAGACCAAAACATTTTAGTCAAATGTAAGCTTTCTGGTTCGAAGCTCGTATCTACTGCGATAAACAGCAACTCCAATCTGTCAAGCTCCTCCAGAAACTCCATGCCTCGAAGCTAGAAGCTAACCTGGTGTTCTGTTCTACATTGTTGATAGTTTTCATACTTAAGCTGTGAAAGGAAAATTTTTAAGGCTCAACACAACAGCAGAAGCCACTTTAGTTTTCGATTCTGAATACATTATTCAGCATGTTTTGTTATTTATTTCAGAAATCCTTGTTATATATTCAGTTTGTGCTGGTCTGACTTTAATAAAATAGTGTTTAAAAATTACTTAGTGTTTAAGTCAGTTTTGTGTTTGTATAGCGTACCATAACGCATAAAAGGGCATTAATGGGAACATTAAAGAACGTTCTTTAAAAAAGTAACTAAAAAGTTACTTTTAACAGTAACGCATTAGTTTTTGGTGTAAATAATCAACAAAGTAATTGAGTTACTTTTTGAATGAAGTAGCTAGTAACTGTAACTAGTTACTATTTCTTAGTAACTAGCACAACACCACTTACCTCACCATATTTTCCACGGCCTGGCATCCATGCTTCAATGTCATACTTCCTGAATGCTGATGGCCCCAACTCCTGAGTGGGCATGTCCAAAACCCTTTGATTGAAAAAGAAAAAAAAAAAGCAGCTTTATTTAAGGACATCAGGTAGTATCCATCATTCATTCACATTGTATACACAGTGAGGAAAATAAGTATTTGAACACCCTGCTATTTTGCAAGTTCTCCCACTTAGAAATCATGGAGGGGTCTGAAATTGTCATCGTAGGTGCATGTCCACTGTGAGACATAATCTAAAAAAAAAAATCCAGAAATCACAATGTATGATTTTTTTTTACTATTTATTTGTATCATACAGCTGCAAATAAGTATTTGAACACCTGAGAAAGTCAATGTTAATATTTGGTACAGGAGCCTTTGTTTGCAATTACAGAGGTCAAACGTTTCCTGTAGTTTTTCACCAGGTTTGCACACACTGCAGGAGGGATTTTGGCCCACTCCTCCACACAGATCTTCTCTGGATCAGTCAGGTTTCTGGCCTGTCGCTGAGAAACACGGAGTTTGTGCTCCCTCCAAAGATTCTCTATTGGGTTTAGGTCTGGAGACTGGCTAGGCCATGCCAGAACCTTGATATGCTTCTTACAGAGCCACTACTTGGTTATCCTGGCTGTGTGCTTTGGGTCATTGTCATGTTGGAAGACCCAGCCTCGACCCGTCTTCAATGCTCTAACTGAGGGAAGAAGGTTGTTTCCCAAAATCTTGCAATACATGGCCCCGGTCATCCTCTCCTTAATACAGTGCAGTCGCCCTGTCCCATGTGCAGAAAAACACCCCCAAAGCATGATGCTACCACCCCCATGCTTCACAGTAGGGATGGTGTTCTTGGGATGGTACTCATCATTCTTCTTCCTCCAAACACGTTTAGTGGAATTATGACTCAAAAGTTCTATTTTGGTCTCATCTGACCACATGACTTTCTCCCATGACTCCTCTGGATCATCCAAATGGTCATTGGCAAACTTAAGACGTGCCTGGACATGTGCTGGTTTAAGCAGGGGAACCTTCCGTGCCATGCATGATTTCAAACCGTGACGTCTTAGTGTATTACCAACAGTAACCTTGGAAACGGTGGTGACAGCTCTTTTCAGGTCATTGACCAGCTCCTCTAGGGTAGTTCTGGGCTGATTTCTTACTTTCCTTAGGATCATTGAGACCCCACGAGGTGAGTTCTTGCATGAAGCCCCAGTCCGAGGGAGATTGACAGTCATGTTTAGCTTCTTCCATTTTCTAATGATTGCTCCAACAGTGGACCTTTTTTCACCAAGTTGCTTGGCAATTTCCCCGTAGCCCTTTCCAGCCTTGTGGAGGTGTACAATTTTGTCTCTAGTGTCTTTGGACAGCTCTTTGGTCTTGGCCATGTTCGTAGTTGGATTCTTACTGATTGTATGGGGTGCACAGGTGTCTTTATGCAGCTAACGACCTCAAACAGGTGCATCTAATTTAGGATAATAAATGTAGTGGCGGTGGACATTTTAAAGACAGACTAACAGGTCTTTGAGGGTCAGAATTCTAGCTGATAGACAGGTGTATGACATATGTCATACATATACATACATACATACATACATATATATATATATATATATATACACATACACACACACACACACACACACACACACACACACACACACACACACACACACACACACACACACACACACACACACACACACACACACAGGCGATCAAAATTAGAGAACAATTTATAAACAATTGAACAATTCTGAAATAATGTCATCTTCACTGCTCAACAGTTGAAGGAGTTTTTGTCGTGTCTATACCATGCTACCAGAACACCTTTTCCACAAAATAACTAAGGCATTTCCAAAAAAAACATTCTTTTGCAGAAAACACACTGATCAAAATTAGAGAACACTTTCAGATACCCCCAGTTATTGGTGTTAATCTGGTACCTGGTGCTAATTTCCTTGATTATCTGTCAACCCCTATTTAACTGGCAGCCTAACTTCCAGTTTCACTGACTCTGCAAGATGGTGGGCCGTTCTAAAGTGACTGAAAGCCTCCGGCAGCAGGTTGTCCAGATGAAGGCCAAAGAGATGACCCTATCAGCAATAGCAAGACAAGTTGGTCGTTCCAAATCTGTGATTTCAGAATATTGAATCTTTACAACATCACAAACTCATTCAAGTCCGCCAAGAAGGCTGGTCGTCCATGGAAGACAAAAACAAGAGAGGACAGGATACTGCGGAGGATCTTAATGGGCAATCGTTTCCACACTGCAGCTGAAATTGCTCACCAGTTTAGCACTGAACAGGGTAAGGATCTGTCTCATCGTACAGTGTCTCGATGTTTAAGAGCATTTGGACTGAAAGCCGACTCTGCAGTGACCAAACCTCTCATTAGCAGAAAGAATCAAAAGGGTAGACCAAGCATGTTGTGTGGACAGAGGAAAACTGGTCCAAAGTTCACTTCAGTGAATAAAGCAAGTTCAATATATTTGGGTCTGATGGGAAACATTATGTTCGGCGACAAACTGGAGAAAGACTGAACCCAAAGTGTGTAAAGAAGTCAGTGAAAAGTGGAGGAGGAAGTGTCATGGTTTGGGGCATGTTTTCTGCAGCAGGATTTGGGCCTCTTATACATGCCACAGAGTGAATGCAAATGTTTATCAGAACCTTCTTCAACAACATATGGTTCCTTCCCTGCGTTCATCACCCAATCAGCCCGCAGTGTTCATGCAGGACAACGCTTCATGTCACACAGCAAAACGGGTAAAGCAGTTCCTTGAAACTGAAAACATTGAAATAATGACATGGCCTGCCCAAAGTCATGCTGACCCTGATCTCAACCCAATAGAGAACCTCTGGAAAATCCTTGGTGACAAAGTTATGGCCAAGAAACCCACTACAGTCACCGAACTGTGGAGGAGACTGGAAGAAGAGTGGACCAAAATCACACCAGAGCAGTGTGAGAGACTAGTGCTGTCCTGTGGCCGCAGATGTGCTGAAGTCATTCAGAGCAGAAACCTGTACACTTCCTACTAATTGCTGACTGTTGTAACCTTTAGCAAATTTTGTTGTAATCTTTTTCCATGATACAGTCATTGTTGTTTTCTAATTTTGATCAGTGTGTTTTCTGCAAAATAATGTTTTATTTTTTAAATGCCTTAGTTACTTTATGGAAAAGGTGTTCTGGTAGCATGGTATAGACAGGACAAAAACTGCTTCAACTGTTGAGCAGTGAAGATGACAATTTCAGAATTGTTTAATTGGTCATAAATAAACAGTTTATATAGAGTATCAGATTAAGCTCTCTTAAGAAAAGAAGAAAGTATTGCACGTGAACAACGTCAATTGAGCTGAAGTGCGTCATCTTTAGGGGAAACGTGGGCATTACAGGGGAAAGGTAAATTGAGTAAGGTTTACTCGTACCTATTTTAATAGAATTTGGTCACGTTTGGCGGGCCGGATTAATAAAGGGAGGGAGTATTTTGAGCAGCTGATGAACGAGGAAAATGAGAGAGAGAGAGAGAGAGAGAGAGAGAGAGAGAGAGAGAGAGAGAGAGAGAGAGAGAGAGAGAGAAGGTTGGATGATGTAAAGCAGGTAATGGATAGGATTAATAAGGATGAAGTGAGAGCAGTTATTAAGAGCATGGAGATGTTTAGGAGAGATGGCAGTGGCAGTTTTTAACTCGATTGTTTAACAAAATTCTGGAAGGTGAGAGGATGCCTGAGGAATGAAGGAGTGTGCTGGTACTGATCTTTAAAAATAAGGGAGATTTGCAGACCTGCAGTAACTACAGGAGAATAAAGTTGATTAGTCACACCATGAAGTTATGGAAAAGAGTAGTGGAAGCCAGGCTAAGGGAAGAGGTTACCATCTGTGAGCAACAGTATTGTTTCATGCTCAGGAAAAGCACTAAAGATGCCTTTAAGATGCCTTCAAGATTTTCTTTAAAAATGTTGATGAAGTATAGAGAAGATCAGTAGGAGTTACATTGTGTGTTTTGTGGATTTAGAGAAAAAATATGACATGTTGGAGAGAGGAGTTGTGGTATTGTATGAGGAAGTCAGGTGTGTCAGAGAAGAACGTGAGGGTGGTGCAGGACATGTATAAGGACAGTGTGACAGCAGTTAAGTGGGCAATAGGAACGACATACTGGTTCAAGGTGGAGGTGGGACTGCATCAAGGATTGGCCCTGAGCCCTTTACTGTTTGCAGGTTGATGGATGAGGTCAGAGAGAAGTCTCTGTGGACTATGATGTGTACAGATGATATTGTGATTTGTGGTAAAAGTAGGGAGCAGATTGAGAAGAGCCTGATGCGGTGGAGGTACGCACTGAAGAGAAGGGGAATAAAAGTCAGTAGGAGTAAGACAGAGTACATATGTGTGTGAATAAGAGGGAGGGCAGTGGGGTGGTGTGGTTGCAGGGAGAAGAGGTGGAGAAGGTAGAGGAGTTCAGGTATCTGGGTTCAACATTCCAAAATAATAGAGAGTGTTAGAGAAGTGAGGAAAAGAGTGCAGGCAGGGTGGAGAAGAGTGGCAGGCGTGATTTGTGATACAAGGGAATCTGCACTGAACTGCATCTGACCTCTAACAGGAGCATCTGAATGAAGAAGTCCCTTGAGAAGATATACTAAAATGGTTAAAATATATTGTGTGTATGCATGTATAACTCAATATATAGCTCAAAATAGCTGGCAACAATAGTGAGTACATCCTAAGTGTACATGTCAAAACTACACACACACACACACACACACACACACACACACACACACACACACACACACACACACACACACACACACACACACACACACACACACACACACACACACACACACAGGTGAATCTCAATAAATTAGAATATCATTAAAAAGTTTATTTATTTTAGTACTTCAATACAAAAAGTGAAACTTGTATATTATATAGATTTATCACAGACAGACTGATATTTTAGTGTTTATTTTGATGATTATGGCTTACAGCTAATAAAAACAAAAAATTCACTCAGAACATTTGAATATTGTGAAAAAGTTAAATATTGGAGACCCGTGGCGTCACACTCTAAAACTTTCTTTCGGCTTCTCCCATTAGGGGTCGCCACAGCGGATCATCCGCATGTTTAATTTGGCACATGTTTTTACGCTGGATGCCCTTCCTAACGCAACCCTCCCCATTTATCCGGGCTTGAGACCGGCACTAAGGCTTGTGCAACCCTAATGGCTGTGGTTGGTTCCCTGACCGGGGATCGAACCCGGGCCGCAGCGGTGAGAGCGCCGCATCCTAACCATTAGACCACCAGGGAACCTTGTGGTGTCGCACTCTAATCAGCTAATAAAATCCAAACACCTGCAAAGGTTTCCTTAACCTTGAAATGGTGTCTCAGTCTGGTTCAGGCTGCACAATCATTGGGTAAGACTGCTGACTTAACAGTTGTCCCGAAACAATCATTGACACCCTGCACATGGAGGGTAAGACACAAAAAAACATCGCTAAAAAAAGCTGGCTGTTCACAGAGTGCTGTATTCAAGCACATTAATGGAAAGTTGAATGTTAGGAAAGAATGTAGTAGAAAAAGTTGAAATGAAGCACATTTAAGAATTTGGGGAGATTCACAAAGAGTGGACTGCAGCTGGAGTCAGTGCTTCAAGAGCCACCACACACAGACGTATCCTTGGGCTACAACTGACGCATAACGCATTGTCAAGCCACTTCTAAACCAGAGACAACGTCAGAGTTGTCTTACCTGGGCAAAAGACAAAAAGGACTGGACTAATGCTCATTGGGCCAAAGTCGTCTTTTCAGATGAAAATACCATACCACCTCAGCAGTGCCACAGATTGATCACCTCCATGCCATGCAAGGCAGTAATTAAAGCAAAAGGAGCCTCTTACAAGTATTGAGTACATATAAAGTAAATGAACATGCTTCCCAGAAGGCTAACAATTCACTTTTTTTTTTTTTTTTTTGATTGGTCTTATGAAGTATTCTATTTTCTAAAGTATTCAAATTTTTCGAGAAAGAATTGGTGGCCATAATCATCAAAATTATATATATATCAGTCTGTGTGTCATGAATCTATATAATATACGAGTTTCACTTTTTCTATCGAATTACTAAAATAAATTTATATTATTTTTTAGTTTATGGCTTCCACAGTTATTGCAATATAGTGAAAGTAACATTTTAATTTAGGGGATGCTTCTCAAAAAACTAATCTTAAATCACTTAAATTAAGATTTCATGCTTTCAATATTTCTTTCTAAATATAAGAAACAAAAAAGTCAGAAATATATAAACCATCTTGCATTTTTTTATGACAGAAATTACAGCAATTGAATAAAAGTATTTGTTGCAATATTAATTTAATGTTTGACTATTCATACTAAATTATATGAAAACCTGAAATGGAGCTTGAGTGAAGAGAAAATCTCCTTCTGCAACAACACAAACTCATCCAACAACTGGGAACTCTCCTGGCCAGTTTCATCTGCTGTTACACCAAACATCTCCACCTGAAATATAAAATTTTCGACTGTTTTCTTAGTGTTGACAGACTTAACAACATGCTAAATGAAACCAATAACGTTCACTAACCATCCATTTTAACAGAAAGATATATACACCTGCCTATTTATGCATTATCCAAATATTCAATAAAGGTGGCAGCAATCTAGTGCTTAAATCTTGCTCAGTTAATCAGTTAATAGTCACATCAAAAACACAAATTGGGGAAAATGTGATCAGTTCATCCTAATCGTGGCATGGTTCTTGGTACCTAATAGGCAAGTTTAAGCATTTCAGAATCTCCTGGGATTTTCACATGCAACACTTCACAGAGCATATTGTGGAACATAATACAATTCTGTGCCAGGAAACATCTTGCTATCCAGAGAGGTCAGAGGAAAATAGTCAGGTTGTTTCCAGATGCCAGAAAGAGTATAGTACCCCAATCACAATTTACAACATAGTGATCAGGAAAGAACTGCAGCATCCGCAAAACAACAAAATGTGGTGAATGGGCTACAACAGCAGAAGACGAAACTGGGTTCCCATGTCATCCAAGTACTGGAATCTGAGTTTATCATGGACACAGCTTCACTCAAACTGAATAGTTGAATAGGGAAAAAAGTTTGAGTTTAAAACTTCCTGACAACTCAAACTAGTCTGGTAATTTCCCTCTGATCTGTAGCAACAATGTGTTTCAGCCTGCAGAACCTCTGCACATAAGATACTTTTGCACCATTTAGAATATCTTCTACAGATTGCTGTGTGTAAAATTCAAGCCCACCTGGTATCAACAACCGTTGGTCAGTGAGGTTTTATTTTCCCTTTCTGATTTTTAATATGACCATATGCTGAAGGTCTTAAACTGTTTCCACATAATTTTATGCATTGTGATAGAGCCACATAAATAAAATATTTAATAACTATAAAAGAGCAGGTGTACAAGTTAAACTATTAAAGTTCATCAAAATAATGAAATGTACATTCACCTCTGATTTATGTTTTCAATGATTTTATTAAATCCAATTTAAAATATAACTGCTTTGACTTAACCCTACATTACCTTGTTAAAGTGATGAACCCTGTAGAGGCCCCAGGCTTCTCTACCCGTATCAGTTTCTGCTCGGTAACATGTGCTACAGCACACCGTCCTGCAAAATAAAACAACGCATGCACAGAAAACTATGGTAACTAAATATGAATCCGTCAACAAATTTTTTCAACATCTTTTTATAGCAGAGCACCTTGTTGTGAATATCAGGTCATAAAAAATCTTACCTTACTGGCAGGTCTTTAAAATTCACAGCATGGTCCATAAAATAACCTTAAAAAGTACATCAAACAAAAATAAATTACTGTGTTTTTTTATAATCCATTATCTAATTTCTGGTTAAATTTGTTTTAAAACATCAAGTTTATTAAAAACATTTTCTTATTTTTGTCATAAATTTACAGAGGGCACAGAGTAAAAATGAATTGCATCCATGCAATATTTATAAAGAAACTGTGTTGCAGCTTCTTACCTGAAATTCCAACTTCACCTGTCCCAGCAAGATTAAGGTTGGGAAAGCGGCTTGGGTCCAGAGAGTAAACCTGCGAGCGGTGAGCATAAGGCTGCATCCCACAACCCTCCTGAGAAAACAGATTCAGCAAAAATGCACAATAGCTATTTTACGAACCTTGCATTTTTATAATCCTTTTATAATCCTACACTGCATATGTAACTCAACATCTATGTGGTCTTCATTTTCCACCTTTGATCTGCAGCTCAAAGTGTTTATACTTGTCTTAAACTAACATTTGCTATGCTAAATAATGGAGTACCTATACAAAATTGAATCGTACACAATACACAAATACACAATTAAATCGTTATCTTGCACTCAGCTTGTTCTTCAAAGTAAATAGTACAGGTTCAAATTTAAGAAAAAGTTGTAATAAGTTTTTAAGGAAAGAGATCCCATCTGATTTTATTAATTTAAGGCTCTACTTTGTGATTTGTTTAGACATGAAACAATACCATTTGAATATTTCAAAGATTACATGCAGTTAAAAAACTGAATTAAGCAAAAAATTTTATTAAATAGAAATTTTAAATCATTCAAGAAATGAAATTAAACTTACAAACACAGCTCCTTTCAGCATGTCAGGAACAACCATTGGTATAAAACCCTGAAAGTTACACAAATACTTTTAAACTTTCTCATGCAAATGTCCAAAAAGTGTACATACAGTGAGGAAAATAAGTATTTGAACACCCTGCTATTTTGCAAGTTCTCCCACTTAGAAATCATGGAGGGGTCTGAAATTGTCATCGTAGGTGCATGTCCATTGTGAGAGACATAATCCAAAAAAAAAAATCCAGTAATCACAATGTATGATTTTTTTTTAACTATTTATTTGTATGATACAGCTGCAAATAAGTATTTGAACACCTGAGAAAGTCAATGTTAATATTTGGTACAGTAGCCTTTGTTTGCAATTACAGAGGTCAAACGTTTCCTGTAGTTTTTCACCAGGTTTGCACACACTGCAGGAGGGATTTTGGCCCACTCCTCCACACAGATCTTCTCTAGCTCAGTCAGGTTTCTGGCCTGTCGCTGAGAAACACGGAGTTTGAGCTCCCTCCAAAGATTCTCTATTGGGTTTAGGTCTGGAGACTGGCTAGGCCATGCCAGAACCTTGATATGCTTTTTACAGAGCCACTACTTGGTTATCCTGGCTGTGTGCTTCGGGTCATTGTCATGTTGGAAGACCCAGCCTCGACCCATCTTCAATGCTCTAACTGAGGGAAGGAGGTTGTTGCAATGTATTGCAAAATCTCGCAATACATGGCCCCGGTCATCCTCTCCTTAATACAGTGCAGTCGCCCTGTCCCATGTGCAGAAAAACACCCCCAAAGCATGATGCTACCACCCCCATGATTCACAGTAGGGATGGTGTTCTTGGGATGGTACTCATCATTCTTCTTCCTCCAAACACGTTTAGTGGAATTATGACCCAAAAGTTCTATTTTGGTCTCATCTGACCACATGACTTTCTCCCATGACTCCTCTGGATCATCCAAATGGTCATTGGCAAACTTAAGACGTGCCTGGACATGTGCTGGTTTAAGCAGGGGAACCTTCCGTGCCATGCATGATTTCAAACCATGACGTCTTAGTGTATTACCAACAGTAACCATGGAAACAGTGGTCCCAGCTCTTTAGTTCATTGACCAGCTCCTCCCGTGTAGTTCTGGGCTGATTTATCACCTTCCTTAGGATCATTGAGACCCCACGAGGTAAGATCTTGCATGGAGCCCCAGTCCGAGGGAGATTGACAGTAATGTTTAGCTTCTTCCATTTTCTAATGATTGCTCCAACAGTGGACCTTTTTTCACCAAGTTGCTTGGCAATTTCCCCGTAGCCCTTTCCAGCCTTGTGGAGGTGTACAATTTTGTCTCTAGTGTCTTTGGACAGCTCTTTGGTCTTGGCCATGTTAGTAGTTGGATTCTTACTGATTGTATGGGGTGGACAGGTGTCTTCATGCAGCTAACGACCTCAAACAGGTGCATCTAATTTAGGATAATAAATGTAGTGGAGGTGGACATTTTAAAGGCAGACTAACAGGTCTTTGAGGGTCAGAATTCTAGCTGATAGACAGGTGTTCAAATACTTATTTGCAGCTGAATCATACAAATAAATAGTTTAAAAATCATATATTGTGTTTTCTGGATTTTTTTTTTAGATTATGTCTCTCACAGTGGACATGCACCTACGATGACAATTTCAGACCCCTCCATGATTTCTAAGTGGGAGAACTTGCAAAATAGCAGGGTGTTCAAATACTTATTTTCCTCACTGAATGTATATATTTTGGGCACAACTGAATACATGATTCCCATTAATAGAACAACTGGTTAAATATACATTATACACTCACCAGCCACTTTATTAGGTACACCTGTCCAACTGCTGTTAACGCAAATTTCTAATCAGCCAATCACATGGCAGCAACTCAATGCATTTAGGCATGTAGACATGGTCAAGACGATCTGCTGCAGTTCAAACCGAGAGTCAGAATGGGGAAGAAAGGTGATTTAAGTGACTTTAAACGTGGCATGGTTGTTGGTGTCAGACGGGCTGGTCTGAGTATTTCAGAAACTGCTGATATACTGGGATTTTCACGCACAACCATCTCTAGGGTTTACAGAGAACGGTCCGAAAAAGAGAAAAAATCCAGTGAGCGGCAGTTCTGTGGGCACAAATGCCTTGTTGATGCCAGAGGTCAGAGGAGAATGGCCAGACTGGTTCGAGCTGATAGAAAGGCAACAGTAACTCAAATAACCACTCGTTACAACCGGGGTATGCAGAAGAGCATCTCTGAACGCACAACACGTTGAACCTTGAGGCGTCACACCTGACAGCTAAGAACAGGAAACTCAGGCTACAATTTGCACAGGCTCACCAAAATTGGACAATAGAAAATTGGAAAAACGTTGCCTGGTCTGATGAGTCTCGATTTCTGCTGCGACATTCGGATGGTAAGGTCAGAATTTGGCGTCAACAACATGAAAACATGGATCCATCTTGCCTTGTAACAACCGTTCAGGCTGGTGGTGGTGTAGTAATGGTGTGGGGGATATTTTCTTGGCACACTTTGGGCCCATTAGTACCAATTAAGCATAGTGTCAACACCACAGCCTACCTGAGTATTGTTGCTGACCATGTCCATCCCTTTATGACCACAGTGTACCCATCTTCTGATGGCTACTTCCAGCAGGATAACGCGCCATGTCATAAAGCGGGAATCATCTCAGACTGGTTTCTTGAACATGACAATGAGTTTACTGTACTCAAATGGCCTCCACAGTCACCAGATCTCAATCCAATAGAGCACCTTTGGGATGTGGTGGAACGGGAGATTCGCATCATGGATGTGCAGCCGACAAATCTGCAGCAACTGCGTGATGCTATCATGTCAATATGGACCAAAATCTCTGAGGAATGTTTCCAGTACCTTGTTGAATCTATGCCACGAAGGATTAAGGCAGTTCTGAAGGTAAAAGGGGGTCCAACCCGGTACTAGTAAGGTGTACCTAATAAAGTGGCCGGCGAGTGTATATGCAGAGCAAAAGTATTTTGAAAAAGAAAAAAAAAAATTTATACCAGGCTTTGTTAAAAGTGGCAGTTTGATGAAGTCACTCCCTATCCAGTTACCACAATCTTATTTTCTAAACCCCAATGCATCACCCATCATTTGTCATAAAGACATATTCAAGACACCAAGGTGCAGTAGAGGAAGCGTACGACAGGGTGCCGAGAGAGGAGCTGTGGTATTGTATGAGGAAGTCAGGTGTGTCAGAGAAGTATGTAAGGGTGGTGCAGGATATGTATGAGCACAGCGTGACAGCAGTGAAGTGTGCAGTAGGAACGACAGACTGATTCAAGGAAGAGGTTGGACTGCATCAAGGATCGGCTCTAAGCCCTTTCCTACTTGCAGTGGTGATGGACAGGTTGACGAACAAGGTCAGAAAGGAGTCTCCATGGACTATGATGTTTGGGGATGATATTGTGATTTGTGGTGAAAGTAGTGAGCAGGTTGAGAAGAGCCTGGAGAGCTGGAGGTACACGCTGGAAAGAAGGGGAATGAAAGTCAGTAGGAGTAAGACAGAGTACATGTGAGTGAATGAGAGGAAGGGCAGTGGAGTGGTGCAGTTGCAGGGAGAAGAGGTGAAGAAGGTGGAAGAGTTCAGGTACCTGGGGTCAAACAGTGCAAAGTAATGGAGAGTGTGTTAGAGAAGTGAAGAAAAGAGTGGAAGCAGGGTGGAGAAGAGTGATAGCAGGAGTGATTTGTGTTATATCTATAGTTATATATCTATATATCTATATATATATATATATATATATATATATATATATATATATATATATATATATATATATATATATATATATAGTAAAAAATTGTTTGCCCCTTGTAGTTATGGATTTTGTTTTCGACCAATAATAAAAACCTTCATTTAAAAACTGCATGTTGTGTTCACTTGTGTTATCTTTTACTAATATTTAAATTAGTTTGATGATCTAAAACATTAAAGTTTATATTAGTAATTAGTAATTCAAAAGAAAAAGTGAAACTTGTATATTATATAGATTTATCACACACAGACTGATATATTTCAAGTGTTTATTGATTTTCATTTTGATTATTTTGGCTCACAATTAACAAAAAACCACCAATTCAATGTAAAAAAATGACAAACCCAATTCCAAAAAAGTTTGGACACTACAAATTGTGAATAAAAACAGAATGCAATGATGTGGAAGTTCAAAATTTCAATATTGTATTCAGACTACAACAAAGATGACATATCAAATGTTTAAACTGAGACAATTTATCATTTTAAGGGAAAAAAAAAAATGTTCTCTGAGAAACTCCTTCCTGATATTGCTCCACTATTTTGCATTGGGGGAATTAGTGGTCCTCTGCCTATCTTGACTTCTGAGAAACACTGCCACTCTGAGAGGTTTTTTTTATACCCAATCATGTTGCCAATTGACCTAATAAGTTGCAAATTGGTCCTCCAGCTGTTCCCTATATGTACATTTAACTTTTCCGGCCTCTTATTGTTACCTGTCCCAACTTTATTTGGAATGTGTAGCTCTCATGAAATCCAAAATGAGCCCATATTTGGCATGACATTTCAAAATGTCGAACTTTTAACAATTTGATATGTTATCTATATTCTATTGTGAATAAAATATAAGGTTATGAGATTTGTACATTTGTACATTCCTTTTTTATTCACAATTTTGTACAGTGTCAACTTTTTTGGAATCGGGTTTGTAGAATACTTCAGAAGACCAATCAAAACATTTTTAGTAAATTGTTGGCCTTCTGGAAAGTATGTTTATTTACTGTATATGTACTCAATACTTGGTAGGGGCTCCTTTTGCTTTAATTACTGCCTCAATTTGGCATAACTGAGGTGATCGGCTGTGCTGACCTTGGACTTGATAAAACACAGTGGACCAACACCAGCAGATGACATAAATGTTGCAAATGGGGATTACAAGGACCAGAACTACCTGTGCATTCATAACAGACACCTACAAGTTTAATGTAAAAATCATCGTACGATGATAGATGTTAAATTGTTTATAACCCTTCACAGATGGAATCGATGGAAGCAACAACTGCATCTCATTGCCATGTCTTTCCTCCTGGCATGGTATTAACATACAACTGAATGCTCCAGAACAGCATATTGCTAAAATGGTGGTAACAATCATTGATGATCATTTAATCAAGAACATTTAATTAACAGCACCTGGCAGCTACTAGCCTCTGAATTCCTTTGAAACAGTAAAGGTGTACATAGTTTTTCCACACTTTTATTTTTGGCATTTTCTCCTACATTTTGTAACTATTGCATGCCAGTATTTCTCAACAAGCTTTCACAGATTATACCATAGGATGCACTGACCCTTTTCTGAAGGATGTCCAGAGCGAAGTTCTGTAATGCAATCTGGAGCTGGGCACCTGCTCCCCTGAGAAAGTATGACCTGTGACCTGACACATGAGCAAGACGTCTGAAAGAGAGAAAAAATAAAACAAACATAAAAAAAAACAGTAAAAGAGGAAAATAATAAATCCCTTTTACAATTTACTGTGTTCACACTTGAATATATGCGGATCCAAGTAATTTCTATGTTATAAGACTGTGGTACACTTCTTTAAAATAAATAAATAAATAAATAAATAAATAAATAAATAAATAAATAAATAAATAAATAAATAAATAAAAAATAAAAAATTTAAAACATAAATATAATAATATAATATATAAATAGTATAAATGTAAAGTGTTTCTCCCACCTTTAGTTTTAGCTATTATAGAGATTAATTGACAGAAAAGAGAACAACTATTTTTTGTATTGTATCTGTATTCTTTTTTCTTTGTTGGCCATCAATCAGTGGTATTTTCTTTTCTGTTTCACTCACTCACTCACTCACTCAATGGCAGGCTCGGTGTAACTGGGGGAATATTAGTTTCTCCACTTTTGTGAGGTGGCTAGGAAATTGCTGTTTGTAGTGTGATCGTTGAAGTTATTTAAAACATTGTTTTGTGGTTTCTTTGGGCGAAGGCAATACTTCCCACCAGTAGCATGTCCCAGTCCAGTTGTGATTAATTATGGCTAGCTTTAAAATTAAACAAGTGCGTCTATGTTTGACATGCCAATAATTTTTTTTTGAAGAGCCATGAAGTATGCCCTCAAATAACCTTTGCTATCCAGGGGTGTACAATAAAATCGTCTACGAAATCAGATTTTAGTCTATTACAATGCATTTAAAATGGTCACAAAATATAGGGACAGAAAATGTGTACATTAAAATAATTTCATATAGTTAATATGACAGGCCATTTTCTTTTCCAAAAATCAGTATTATTCCAAATGTGATATTAATTTTATTTACTAGTTCAATAAACAAGAAGTTATCATTTGGAGAAATGCGTTTTAGACACCAACAAAAATAATTCCAAACAAACAACAGTAGTGTGTTGTGTCTCTGAGCAACACAATGATTTTTAATTCCAGAATTAATCACCCATTTAAATGATTTGGTTAAATCACAATGACTTAGTAACAGTGACTCGCTGTCACCTACTGCGGTTTTAATTTCACTTAAAGCATGTCTAAGCTACATTACACAGTGTGTAATTACATCTAAATATCAATTCAGATACAGCTTCTGTTTCCTCGACATTACAAAGATTACATTTTTTTATCCTTTCTTTGAAGAATTTTGATTGATTTAATTTGCTGGGTAAAAGCCAAATTGTATTATTCTAATTGACTGAATAAATGTAAGAATTTGACCTAAAAGAAAAGAAAGGGCACACTTTTAGAAAAAAATGGCTTTATAAAAGGTAGACAATGACTATAAAAGATATCATAAAAAAATCTATTAAAACTTTATCATATGAAGAATATCCAAAATCCTACCAGTCAGCTGTCCACAGTAGTCTTTAATATACCACCAGTTTTTTTTTCTTTTAAATTTTTAATAAAATAAAAAATTTAATTGTACAATTTCTCTCTGTTGTATATGTACCTTAAATTAATACTTTTAAAGTTTTTTAATACTCATCAACATTCTTTTAATGTTTTGCTACTGATTTTGTGAGTTTATCCCCTTACAAAGAAATTAACAGCCTAGAAATGTTATGGTAGGTTTATTTTAACAGAGAGAGAGACACCAAATTACCAAGAATTCTGACTCCCACAGACCCAAATAAGGAAAGTTTATTAACTCATTATGTGAAAATATGACACCTGTCACATTCTGTCACTTACTGGAAGACCGATACACGACCCATCTTCATTGTTCTGGCCGAGGCCAGGAGGTTCTCATCCAAGATTCTACAGTGCATGGGCCAGAACATTACTGAAAGCATGCTTTGAGTAATTAGCTAAAATTGGCTTGGACGGAGCGTCATTATTAAAATCGCTAACCGCCTGAAGTGGGGCTGAAATATGCTTTGGGGGCACTTCTTGAGGACTGAGAAAGTAAGAACGGGAGCTTTGAGGATGGATTTGGACTGTAGTTAATGTCAACAGACTGCTACACTGACTCAGGACTACCGTTCGCTTCTGATCATCATCAGTGTACCCTGCAACATTGTATATCTGCAATAAATGGACATTCAGTGCAACCCAGATGAGGATGGGTTCCCTCTTGAGTCTGGTTCCTCTCAAGGTTTCTTCCTTATGCAATCTCGGGGAGTTCCTTACCATAGTCGCCACTGGCTCGCTCATCAGGGACAAACTTATACTTATGTACTTATTCATTTTTTATTTACTTTTGGCATTTAAAAAATCCATACATCACACATTGCAGTTGAATAAAGTTTTATAAAGATTTCATATCGTTTAATCAAGCATTTGTTAGCTACTGCACAACAATTATAAACTAAGAAAAGTTGACAAAATGTAAAAAAAATAAATAAATAAATAAAAAACCATATGGAGCTAAAGCTTGCAAGTGAGTCAAACTGAAAGTAGTGTGATGCGATGGGTGAAAATCTATTCCGTGCTCCTTGGGCGGGCTGTAGGTAGGCCTGTTAGAGGCTGATCAATGTTCATTGGTTCTAGGCTGCCCACCCAATCAAAACAGAAATCATGGTGGTATTTTCTGGGTAATTTTACTCTTTGGCTAAAAATAATACAAATCAAACTTTGATTGAAAGGGTAAGATGCAAATTGGGGTTTCCTAAGACCATCCCTGCCCACTGCTGCCCCCAACCCAGGTCAAGTGACTTGGCACTCTAGTTTGAATTAACAATTACAAAGAAATGAGATTACCGTTGTCTTATGATGTCCAGGTTTTCTCCAATTTCAAGGTGGCCTTTTGCTTTGAATTCAAACTCTGTGGTAGATACAATGCAATATAATAAGATGTATTGGTAACTGTGCATATGCATGGATAAATAAAAGTGTAAGATAGAATCTTCTCTAATATAAGCACAAATCCACAAGTAAGAAATAAAAAGCAGGCAGGGTTGTCAATAAAATGCAATATACTCTAATTATATGATAGAATGCTCAAATTTGCCTATAGAAATTGTGTCAAAGTATTACAATAGGTAAAATAAGCAGATAAATTCTCCCGTTGTAATAAATGGTATGATTACTAACCAGGTTTTTGTCCGAGCATTTCAACTACCTTCGCCTGACTCTCATCTCCAATGGGCTGAAAAAAGAAAATATAAATTCTCACATTTTGATATAAATATATTATTGAAATATAAAAAATTATACTATTATATGATGTTACATCCAAGCAACATTAATAACTACATGAAAACTTTATATAACTATCAGAATCAGAAAGAGCTTTATTGCCAAAGTATGTTTGCACTTACTAGGAATTTGTTTTGGTAACAGAAGCTTCCAGTTGCCCCCCTCCTTTTTTTTATTTTTATTTATTATTTTTTTAAATACAAGATAAATGTAATAAAAATTACATTCAATTAAAAAGTGGTATTGCATATTTTTATAGAAATAAATAAATAAAAAGCTATTAAGTATTTAAGTGTTCATGAGGTAGATTGCAGGGGGGGGGAAAGCTTTTTTGGTGTTCAGTGTAGAGATTTGATGACTTCTGCAAAATGTTCTTAAAAATATAAAAGAAAAAATGAATAAAAGCAAATAAACTGTTATGTATCTACTGCACAACAGCAACAATCGAAAATGTAAAAAAATATAAAACAATTTGCAGGCACAAAGTCGGAATCGAACTCTCGCATGGTTCATGCACAGTAGACACAGAGGCAAACCACACAGGCAACATGTCTGAAGCGCAAGACATATAAGTCGCTGCATGCTACAGATATTACTTATTATTAAAGAAAGGAACAAATAACAACAAAACCTTGGCTTATAAATCTGTTTTTGTTTTTTTTATAATATATCGTTTTAGTTGATGTTCTATGTTCTGAAAAGTTCCTTGTTCATGTTCATCATTTACACAACGTCAAACTCAAATAAAACATTTGTTTATTTTTTTATTTTACATTTCTTTTTATTCATATTCTAATGGAAAGCGAGTAAAACTTAAAAATTATACTTTTATAAAAAAATAAAAAAATAAAAAAAACAGTTAGTGGTTAGAATTAGACAGTGCATTGAAAATAAAACTACTAAATACATTTTACCTGCAGGCTTTAGTGGGTGGCAGTGAGAGAAAATAACATGTTTTGCTTGAGTGGGACTGGAAAATCAATCTCGTGCAGGTCTTTAGTTCGGTGCTTTGTAGCCTCGCCCACACAGCAAAAGTTTAAAGAGAATATGGCTTGTATGTGACGGATCCAGAGTGACACTGGATGTATAGAGTTCTTGAAAAGTGGACAGGGGAGAACTAATAATACTTTTAACAATAATACTTTCAAAATAATCCTTTCATAAGATAATTATTTTTATAATAATATAATAAGTAAGTATTATATTATTCACTGCTTGAATATATATTAAAGGAATGTCAGCTTTAAAAAAAAAAAATCTAAACAAAAAAAACACTGTAAATTGTTGTTATATTCAGTACTAATTTTGGATTCCTAAATTTGGAATTCTGGTTATGAAGGACAGAAATAGGTACAAGTTCTACATTAAATAAATTTTTTATTATACAGATTACTAACAATTTACATTAGAGAGGTCTTTTTGTTATGCTGATCCTGTAACAATTAAAGATTTCCATGAAATCCCACATGTAGAATATGAGCCAGGAATTGATTTGAAGGTCATCTTTATTGCATATTGAAGGTTTTGAACCAGAGCAGTAAAAAAAGCATTCTTAACTTTGAAGAAAGGTGAAAACTACAGAAGCGCATTGCATTCACAGAGAGAGAAAAAAAAATCACAGAAAGGATCTCATAATTATGAAACTTATTTTAACTAGCAACTTTCTCATAATTATTCAACTTATTTTAACTTTTAAAAGAAAACTGTTTTCATTATTTGGTATTATGCAACATTCACTTTCGGCCCACAGACCTCATCCAAGTTTGAATTTTGCCTTTTATAGGAAAAAGTTTTGTGCAACTATGCAATTTGGCCAATGCAAAATTGAGCAATAAAACCATTCCCATGAACTCAAAATTTTAAAATGTTATGTAATTCTTTATTAATAAGTTAAGAATGTTAATGTTACATGCATGTCTTTTTCCAAAAGAACATGTATTGTCAATGTAGTTTCAAAGCATAATTTGTAAATGCAATATTTATGGTAAATGTATGTGTATAGATAAGACATCCAGATTCTGTATTAAGTATAAAAAGTCTGCATATCTGTTAAATGGCAGCTTTTTGAAGAAAAGAAACTAAGATTGATTATGTGAGCATTTTTTCTACCTGTTAAGAGATCTGGAAAACAAATGAAAAACAATTTAAAATGTTTTAGGAACAAAATGAAATGTGTTAAAGTTGACTACACTTATATTTTTGGTCTGGCCAACTTGACATTGAACTGAATGTGATGTGGCATGTTATCTAAAATAAGTTAGACACCTTTTTTTTATTTTTATAAATTAAAACAACAAATGTAATCTTGCATCAGCTGTAATCAGCAAATGGAAATCTTAGAACTGCAGAGATGAACCAAGTAAACCCATGTAGTTTGCATTTCTAGTCTTGTTTCAAGACAGTCCTAAAAGCCAAGGGTGACTTATAGACATTTTCAAGCAGGCCCTGTTAACATTACTGATATATGTATATTGATAATCAACTACAATGTCATTTAATGCAAATACGTTGTCATAAGCAGATTCGTGCATTCATTTTCATACAAAAAGTATTTTGGTGACTAGAAGGGCCGAACCCTTACCACATCTGGATGTGTCCTGTTGGGAAGCCTCAGAGCTCCATTATAATATTCCTCCTCCAAGTCACTCTGTTGTGAGTACAGCTGACTCAACCGCAGTCTGAGTTTTCGGCCTTCATCTCTCAAAGACTTGTATGCCGTAAGCTGGGAGGGAAAAAATACAGATTCAGTAAAACAAACAAACATTTCTTACTCACTCTCCCTAATCATTAAAGCCACTAACAAAAATATTATTCTCTTATCCAATCCCAAAAGCATGTGTTTAAACTGAAAACCAAGTAATTTTACAAAAATGGTTACAAATGGATTTTTCACTACATCAAAATTATAGCCTTAAATTGCACATGCTGCTCAAAAATGACAGATTAACTACCCATCAGTTCACATTTCTTTCAAGAAAACTACCCATATTAGCGATTTAATTATATTGAAATAAAATAATATCAAACTCTGTCTGAACAGTCAGATATCACATTACAATGAATAATGCAAATGGTATCAAGAACAACTTACATTAGACAGGACTTTTTTGTCATGCTGCTCCTGTAACAAAGATTTTCATGAAATCCCACATGTAGAATATGAGCCAGGAATTGATTTGAATGTCACCTTTATTGCATATTGAACGTTTAGAACCAGAGCAGTGCGAAAGCATTCTTAACTTTAAAGAAATGTGAAAACTACGGAAGCGCATTGCATTCACAAAGAGAAAAAAATAAATAAATCACAGAAAGGATCTCATAATTATGACTTACTATCTCATAATTATGAGATCCTGAACTGAATTCATTGCTCGAAAGCGCCTCATTGCGCAACTATAGAGATGTAGCAGATATCATATGGTTTAGCTTGATGACTGTATATTAGTTTAATTAGCTACTGGACATTTCCTCGCTGACCTGCCCCTCCTGCTAATTAATTTAGTTATGATAAACCTTGTGTCAGTTAACAGATACGGGGCATTAACTATTATTATTATTATTATTATTATTATTATTATTATTATTATTATATTTTAACATTGAATACTAATGTTACACATTCTGACACTTGATAAAACAAACTCATCAAATGGACAGTCAAAATGTGTAACATATATTAGGAAATATTCAGTAGCTAATTTAACTAATATACAGTCACCAATCTAAATCATGTGATATCTGCTACATCTCCATGGTTGCGCAATGAGGCGCTCCCGAGCGACGCATACAGTAACGTCAGATCCGGTGTTATGCGCTAAAATGTTTCGCTGCCACAGACTGCCCCCACTTAATCTCATAATTATCAGATACCAAGTCATAATTAT
This sequence comes from Silurus aristotelis, assembly GCF_946808225.1. Classification (NCBI taxonomy): domain Eukaryota; kingdom Metazoa; phylum Chordata; class Actinopteri; order Siluriformes; family Siluridae; genus Silurus; species Silurus aristotelis. Next base: position 25,800,816 of record NC_139581.1, read on the forward strand.
GAGATCCTTTCTGTGATTTTGTTTTTTTCCTCTTTATGACTGACTGCACCTATCATGTTTAGGTCTATCCACATGTCGCTTTGGCGATTAACAAGCTACCAACAGCAGCGAACATGCTGCTAACAAACACTAATTCTATGCCGCCTGTGTAACCTAAATATAATTCAGATCTCCTTCACCAGTTGTTCTGTTTCTCTGCACTATAGCACTATCCATTTCAGCAAAGGTTAAGTAAAAATCTATTAATATGTTTAGCACAGGAACTGAATGTTGACACTGCACGATCCTGTTGGTTTAAAATAAATAATAGCTAAAAACTAAAAATTTACCACAAGAGTCCGGACTTTGTCACTGATCGTTTTCTTATGTTTTTCCAACTCGCTGATCTCTTTCTGAACCTCCTGAAGCTGTTTCCACGCACATATCTAGCAGAAAACAGAAAACTTGATAGGTTGATTTAACTTATTAAAAAAACAACAAATACTCATCCGGGGTTATTGCAAAATGTAAAGCAAATGAGATTTAACTGGTCCTTACAATAGATCGTACATCAGCTGCCACTAAATCTCCTTTCCTGTTCACCACCTCAGAAATGACTTGGTCGGTGTGTTCACATATTCGCAGCATATCCAGCTTGGGTTTATCACTGTAGCCCTCCTTAATATGCTCGTAAAGGCTGCTCCTGGTTTGGATATGGCCAGAGGAACACGAGCTGAAAATCCGCCCGAGTGTTTTACATGCATGTTTTACAGCTGATGTGAAAACTATCGAGCGAAATCGAATGACCGTTCTAATGGAGGACGCCATGTTTCTGTTTCTTCTTCTTCAACTTCTTCGCTAATATTTTATGGTGCATATTCCGCCACCTACTGGGATGGAGTGTGGAGGTTGCTGTGTATACCGACCAAGCATAACGTTATGCCTGGTGAATGAATAACACTTATTATCTTATCATGCAGTGGTGGACAGAAACGTAAAGTAACTATTTTGCGTATCTGTACTTTACTAAAGAATTTCCATTTGTGGGGACTTTTACTTTAACTTAATTACATTTCAGTGTCAAATATCTTACTTTTTACTCAAATACATTTTGTCATTCCTTTTTATAAAAGGAAAAACTACAAACTTAAAATGTAACTGGTAAAGTATACAGCAAGCCAGCAATCAGGTTAGAGCACGTGGTCTGTTTTATACTTGGTTTGATCACTGCTTTTGGTATGTATTTAGTAAGAACATACAGTTCACCATCAGTTTAACAGCAAGCAGAACATTTTGAGAGGAATAAATGATGAAAGAAACTCCTGACTCTACCTTGCCACAACACTATTGGCCTTATTTGTGCATTTTTGTGCAAGTAGTTAAAAATAGGGTTTTGGACTCATGAACATTCAAATAGATGGGATATATTAAGCAGCAAGTGAACATTTTGTGAACAATTTGATGTGTTAAACGCAGGGGAAATGAGCAAGCGTAAGTATTTGAGTAAGTTTGACAAGGGCCAAATTGTGAAGGCTAGAAGACTGGGTCAGAGCATTTCCAAAACTGCAGGTATTGTGTTGTGTTTCTGGTCTGCAGTGCTCAGTATCTATCAAATGTAGTCCAAGAAGGAACAGTGGTGAACCAGTGACAGGGTCATGGGCAGCGAAGGCTCATTGATGCACATGGGGATCGAAGGTTGGGGGCTATAAGGTTATCCCTGGTCGGTGTTTATATCCGCAGTTTCCCGCTTACAAGCCACGGTGCATTGCAGATCATTTTAAGTGTGTGTGCAGTAATTGTTCATTATGTACCCCAACCTGAATTAGGCTTTTAGTAGTATACCTGATGCCCGGCCAGAGCCAGGCAGACCTCATTACATTAAGGACACTGATCATGCAAGCCGGTATTCTAACACTTAAACACAGTTATACTTTTATTCTTAAAATATGTAAATAAAATCGCAATTTAGCACAAATATGAAGAATAAACACACACATGAAACAACCCAATTCACATTCCACTTTTATTTAGACTTGCACTTGCTTATCATCTTTCTTGAGATTCCTGTTAAAATTAAGGAGCATAATCATTGTGATATAAAACTGAATGAAAGTTTAAAGGCTGTATCTGTCTTTCTCTATTTTCCTTATTATCCTTGTAAACTTTATCAAGAGATAACCAAATTTAAAATGTCATGTTACTCAGAACATCTGCCTTACAATTAATAAGTCTGTAGTGTTGCTTTTTTTTTTTACCTTTAGTCTACAGTCATACAGGTGGTGGAAATAGGAATTGCATTGTCCCCTTAAAAGTAGCATTACATTTTCACTTTATTTAAACTTGAAGACCCAAACCAATTCCAGCATGAAAATGCCTCTGTACACAAAGTTAGCTACATGAAGATATAGTTTAAATGAGGTGGAGTGAAAGATCTTATGTGGCCTGCCTCTAAGATCTGCTCTCAACCCTATTGAACACCTGGATAAATTGAAAAGCTGACTGCACCCCAGAGCCTATTGTACTTACCCTAGTGTACATCAGTACCTAAAAAATCTTATGGTCCAGTGTCAACAAACTTTTGTCCGTGAAATGTATGTAAGATGCTCTAGCGTTTACCATCATTGGTCTTACTCTTCTCTTAATTTCAACCTGCAGCAAGTTCTTGCTCAACATCAGTTACTCATTGAAAACATGTAGGTTTACTGTGTCTTGAAGTTGAAGTTGATTCTGATAGGGTTGCCCTCTTCCACCCTAAGGAACTGTTGTAATAGATTTGTTGGGCAGATGCATTGATTGTGGACTGTCTCTAGCATATTTCCGGTAGTAAGATATATTTATTTATTTTTGTCCCCTATGTAATTGGTTTCTTTTGCACCCTGCTGGCTGTGACTGTTGATCATAGTCATTGATCACTCAAATAGGCAACATTATTTTGCTAGATTTACAGAACTTACCACTTGGTTCAAAAACCATGGACTTTGACATGCCTCAATATAGCATTAAACTGCAGTCTCGCTCTCATCACAATCAGCCACAGAGTAGACCCTCTGACAATGAAAATTCAACATCCATAACAAGTGACATTGCAAGGTATCTAGCTTTTATACAACTTGTGAAACCAGAGCTTACTTAATGGTTATTGTACTTTGGAAATCCTCCTACCAAGGTGCCATCTTCAGAACATGATTTTAAGTTAAAGTTAAAGCTGTTTATATTAGAAGCCCTTTTGCTGTGCTGATAATGATATGGCAGAGACTAGAGGAACTGATTGTTTTTTCAGAAGCAATTGAATATTGAACAACTTACTATGAATATTGAATATGCTCTCTTCACCAAACAAGAAAACAGAGTGACAAATAAAGAGCCACAAAAGCTTTGCGATACAGTGGAACCCCGTTGTACGAGCATAATTCGTTCTTGAAAATTGCTCGTATGTTCGAACTGATTTTCCCCATTGGAATGAATGTAAAAGTGATTTAATCCGTTCCGAGAGCTCATCCGATCGCTTATTTCTGCACTTAAAAAGTATTTGTAGCCTATTTTTAACCGTAATATAAACCGTATGATGACCGTAATATAATGACCGTAATATAAACATATTTTAACACTTACTCATGTGATAGTGGTTGATTGCGAGTGTGAGACGCGCACCACGCTCGTAACCTCCTCGGTTTCCATGGTAATTCTATTTACTTTCGTTTTCACAGCACCATCACTGATTTTCTTGGGAGACATTTTTCCAGATTTCTAGTGAAATAAAAATATAAAACTAAAAAAAGTTACTGTGGGAGAGCGTATGAATACGGGAATAAGTAACGCCACAACAGGTCAGATGCAAAGGCTTCACAGCTGCTTTTATTTGTTTTTTTTGTGTCGGTCTGCTTAGTGCCCCACGCAGCACGTCTCTGGCGCGCGCGCGCACACACGCTCTCCTCCTTAAATGCACCCTCCGATCACTTGAAAAGAGAGAACAATCATTAGGTCACATTAACTTCAGGTGAGGCAATCCCCTGCCTATCTGCTCCCGGACCCGCCCTCCATCCACACACCGCCGCTCGGCCACGCCCCCACTGCCACAGTTACGTTTTTGCTGGGGAACCAGCAGTGTGGGTTTGCTCGTGCCTTCGAAATTTGCTCGTGAAACAGGGTAAAATTTTGCGAGCGAGGTTGCTCGTATCTCCGTTTGCTCGTACAACGGGGTTCCACTGTATAGGCATTATTCTATTAGAATTAGGATATTTACTAGGTCTTACATACTTGGACACATCTGAGGAGTAAATATTCATACCATCCAAGAAAAGCAGATGTTGACTGGATACAAATAAAAGGACAATATGAACAGGAAAAGAGATTAGATAGCCCAAAACCAAACCTGCCTGAAACATAGACAACTTACCCTTTGAGAAGATATAGAGGTTTCCAAGCAAAATCTTTGCATGATGGAATGCCGTTCCCGAAGGAGCATAATGTGTGTTACTATTGCTTTTCCTTAATTGACCTAAAACTGCACTGCGGATGTTTAATGCAAAGAGTGCGGTAATTACCAACCGTTCTTTATCCAGGTCCTGTCCTCTGCATATTTAAGGTGTGCCAGCTTTGGATCATTATGTAGAGAAGGACAAATAACTTATTCAGCTACTATTAAGTGTACAAAGTATGTGTGTATGCACAGGCATGTTCTTAAATTTGTCCAGTCATCGTTTGTTGAGCAGGGCACAAAGAGAAACCAAAGAGGATGTATGCTGTCATACATAAACAAAATAATTGTTCTCAGCTGAGAAAATTTGTTTAATTGTGGACTTCATTAATGAAAAGATAAGTCTATTGATTTCTACTCTCCTAGATTACAATCATATTCTGAACAATTGTACACAGATTCCACCTTCTGAAGCAGCATTCTATCATAGTTAGCTGAGACTTCTAGCACAGGAAATACCACTTTTTGAATCCAAAGCTTTTTTTGCTAGACATTATGTCCAACTTGCTAAAATGTGAGCATAGAGAGATTGCACTGCCTCTTAACAAGGACAGAAAGTGTGGTACTTGGATTTTATCATCCTAAGAAACCGGAAAATAAATTAAGTTGTCTTATTGTGGCATTTCAGTAAGTAACAGTCTGCTGGTTCTGATAAGATTCCTGTGGCTAATATTTTTTGGTTAAAAAGGAAAAGTGCCATTACTTTAATGAGTTAAACACTGATTCATTCATTCATTCATTTTCTCCCGCTTATCCGTAATTCGGGTCGCGGGGGCAGCAGTCTAAGCAGGCCCCCGCCTTCGACTGCTGCCCAATCCTCACAGCACCGTCCCTTATGGTCCCTCCTGCAGGTGGTGAGCCCATGGGAATTAAACACTGATTGATATCTAATCAATTATTATGAGCCCGAACCTCCTTTTCAATGATTTCAAAGAAATTGCACAAATAAAGCCATGGGTGCTGTGGCGAGTTCAAGCCAGGAGTTTCTTCTATCATTTATTCCTCTCTAAATGTTCTGCTTGCTGTTTAACTCACACTGAACTATATGTTCATGTTAAGTAAATACTACCAAACAGCAAAGGTGGTTCTAGCTGAATGACGCCCTGGGTGAAACACACCAACATCTACCCCATTGATTAGTTTCAGCTTTGAAAAGTTTCTCTATGCTTCAGCTAACATCACTTGAGTAAGACATATTCTCAGAGAAGTCCACACATCTGGATACATTTCTGAGAGCTCCATTTCATGTATAAATATTACCCTAAATGCATTTATTGCAGAATTCAATAAATGTCATTGTGCACAATTTATCAAACTCTCAGAAACAAGAACCATAAAACTCCTTGGCTAATTTTTAGCCATAAATATACAACATCTTTATCCTTATATTTTTTTTAATTTAGCCTGTTAAGCTGCACTGGAGATTCCCCTCACTGAACTTATTTCAGGATCTATACAGTACAATCACAGAAAACCATTGACATCACCTCAGTTAAAGGTAACCAAATCAATAAGTGCTATTTTAATTACAATCCAACTAGACTAGTTACGCTGTAATTGTTTTGTTGCTACACACATTATAATAAACTACATACTATAAATTATAATGTTATGCAAGCTAAAATAAATATTGTTGCTCTATGCACAAAAGCACAGAAGGCAACACAGAATAATTCAATTCAATTAATTTATATTTGTATAGCGCTTTTAACAATGAACATTGTCTCTAAGCAGCTTTACACAGATTATGTGATGATAAAAAATGAATAAGATGTTCTTTCTAAGTGTAAGTTTGTCCCTGATGAGTGAGCCGGTGGTGCCTGTGGCAAGGAAAAACTCCCAGAGATGGCATAAGGAAGAAACCTTGAGAGGAACCAGACTCAAGAGGGAACCCATCCTCATCTGGGTTGCACTGAATGTCGATTTATTACAGATAAACAATGTTGCAGGGTACACTGATGGAAATTAGAAGCAAACTGTAGTCCTGAGTCAGTGTAGCAGACTGTTGACATTAACTACAGTCCAAATACATCCTCAAAGCTCCCGTCCTTATTTCGGAATTTCATGGAACCACCCATGGCTTTGATTTGAAACAGTCCCCAGCTGCACTGAGTGGCCTTCAATCAAAGGGAACACTATCCAGAGGCAGGCCTGGACAAAGTGGGAAGATCCAAAGAGGGAAGAGGGGCAGACAGAAACAGTGGTCACTGAAACCTCAGGAGCATGTTTAACGAGAGAGAGAGAGAGAGAGAGAGAGAGAGAGAGAGAGAGAGAGAGAGAGAAGAGGGGTTACAGAAAGAGAATAATATGGATTACTATCGCTCCTGATTGTTGTATGAAAGTTAAGCATAGAGAAACTGTGCAGTTTGGACTCCGGCAAGACTAGCTATGGCAGCATAAATAAAAGGGAGAACCAGAAGGTAACACAGACATGAGGGATCTCTGGGATAAGAGAAGACCCACCACATCACCGTCAACAAACCTGAGTGAACGTGTAAAAGTGAGGGGATGACAGCATACAAATATCCCTGTTCACCAAACACTCTATATCCATGTTCACTGCAGACCTGCTAAAGATCCTTTACCAGAGAAAAATCTACTGATAAACGATTTTAATAAATAAATATGATTTCCGCGTCGACTTGAACACTGAGACTGTGTCTAAGTCCCGAACACTGATTGGAAGGCTGTTCCATAACTGTGGGCTTTTATAAAAGAAATATTTGCCCCCTGCTTTAGTCTTCATTATTTGAGGTACCAACAAATAGCCTGCACCTTCTGATCTAAGTAGGCATGGAGGATCATATTGGTACAGAAGTTCACTCAGATACTGCGGCCCGGGACCGTTAAGTACTTTATACGTCTTTAGACTATACTATCAGTAGTAGTAATTTATAATCAATGCCAGATTTATTGGGAGCCAGTGTAGACTAATTAAAACAGGGGTGTTGTGGTCATATTTTCTAGTATTTTCTTGCTGCTGCATTTTGTACAGTAGTCCAATCTAGATGTAACAAAAGCATGAACTAGTTTTTCTGCATCCTGCAACGACATCATATTTCTAATTTTAGCAATATTTCTAAGGTAAAAGAAGGCGATCCTGGTAATATTATATATGTGAGCCTCAAAGGAAAGACTAGGGTCAATAATCACACCAAGGTCTTTGACTGCTGTACACACTGGGATAGAAATACCATTCAGAGATGCTAAGTAATCGAAAAGTTTGCTTGTAGCTGCATGTGGTTCTAGTAAAAGTACTTCAGTCTTATCCAAGTTGAGCAGTAGGAAGTTATCAAGCAGGGGAGGAGGAGGATAGGGCTGCCTGCCGATTGGGGTGGAGGTGACTTGCCACAGACAGTTTGACTTCCCATTATATAAATCCCTCTCTGCACCCTGGCGCACTTGCTGAGATGGCCAGTCGATAGAGATCTTTTTAGCTGCTCTCTTACACATCTCAATGAGGTCCAGCTCTGATGGCATGGGGGAAGTGGGTTCACCAATAGCACTGCCAGGCCTAGATACACCTTCTATCACTTCATCTAACTCACTCGCAACCCACTTGTGGAGCATAAGCACTGATGATATTTATCATCACCCCTTTAACTTCCAGCTTCACGTTCATAACCAGATCAGAAACTCTCTTCATTTCCACTACACTCTTACTAAATTCTTACGTCAGGATCACCCCTACACCATTTCTCTTTCCATCCACACCATGATAGAACAGTTTAAGCCCCCCTCCAATGTTCCTGGCCTTACTTCCTTTCCACTTGGTCTTCTGAACAAACAACATATCTACCTTCCTCCTCTTAATCATATCAGCTACCTCTCTCCCTTTACCAATCATAGTACCAACATTTAAAGTACCAACTCTAATCTCCACTCTCCTACACTTCTTTTCCTGCTGTCTCTGTAGATGTCTTCCTCCTCTCCATCTTCTCCTTTGGCCAACAGTAGCCCAATTCCCACCGGTACCTTGTTGGCTAACAATATCTGTGGCGGTCGTTGGTAACCCGGGCCTCGACCTATCCAGTATGAAATTCTGATTTGTGATCCGCATATTTGATTTGCCACATGTTTAAAGCTTGATGCCCTTCCTAACGTAACCCTCCCCATTTATCCGGGCTTGGGACCGGCACTGAGTGCACTGGCTTGTGCAACTCTAATGGATAAGATAATAACTTATAAGATCATTTGTGCTACATTCCTTACAGCAGGCAAAAGCCTAGGGTGAGTGCAGAAGTCAAAAGAACAGAGAACTGCACAAGAAAACAGAACCAAGACTAAGCAGACTTATACAAAGGACTACATAAAGTGCACATGTGAAAACGTGTGCAAACAATACATCACAGTACAATAATTGCAAAAGAGAACAATAGAACAATAGAACAATAGGCACAATGAATGACAGTGTATTACTGACCAGTAGGAACACAGAGCTAGTGTGGCATAAACTGCAAAGATTTTGTCTCTATAATAATAAATACTGTAAATGTACCTGTACTGTATATTCTGTACTGTACTGCTAATCATTCTGAATAGCTGATTGCATCTACACAGCATTACATTAAGAAACAGGCTCTGCCCTGCAGTTCATTAAAGCCTTTGGCACTAATCGGAAACTTTATATCATTTAAATTTTAGTCAAATAAACAAATCACTTGTAACACACCTTGTTCAGTTTCAATATTGATATCTGTAAGAAATCTCAGTAATAAAAATAATTATTGGTTCAAATTACAAATGTATCATAAATTACAATAGTAACATTAATTTTAGTTATTCGCACACAAAATACCATTGTCTCACTGTGTAGTTGTTAAAATCATTAAATTTTGAAGTACAAAATATGTGATATTTATATAATACATTATGATGCTAGACGTAAACGCATCACTGTAAATAGACTACTTGAGTGAATAGAGTGTAACATCAACCTGCAGTTTTCCTTGTGTTCGGGATGAGCCCGATTGCACTGAGCCTCGTGCGGGCGGGGCATGCATGAGAACCGGAGCGAGGTGCATCGGGGAATCCTGGGATATGACAGCCTCCGAGGGGGGCGTGGCAGGGGGATTCCTGACACCACCCCCCCCGAAGGGGCGGCACTGGACACCCACAACCCATGGAACGCCCGGAGGGCCGGGGCACTCGGAGGAGGGCCTTCCCGATCGTCCAGGGCCTGAAGGGACCCGGCTGGAACTGCTCTGGAGCCGGGGAAAGCCGGGAAAGACCCTAGGCGGAGCGACCACCCCTGAGGAGAGCCGGAAGGGGAACACGGACACAGCAGGACCCAGGACCGGAGCAAAGACCAACGCGGTGACTGGGAAGGGAGTGTAGCCCTTGGCATCGACCGAAAGTGGGGAGACATCACCCACGGATGCCAGGAGCCCAACCGAGCCCACGACGGGAGTCAGGAGCGGGACGAAGCCCTCAGTGGAGACCGGAGGCGGAGAGACCTCCTCAATGGAGACCGGAGGCGGAGTGACACTCTCAGCAGAGGCCGGAGGCGGAGTGATGCCCTCCGCGGAGACCGGATGGGGGAGGACGTCCACCACGGAGACCTGAGGCGGACCGACGACATCCAGGATGGCCGGGAACGGAGCCTTGTCCACCACGGAGACCTGGACGACGACCTCGGGGAGGACCGGAGGCTGAGCGACGACCACCCTGATGTCCTGGAATGGGACGACGTTACGCCGGATGGTCTGGTTAGGCGCTCTCTCTCCCACGGAGACCTGTAAGGGAGAGACAACCCTGGTGACTGCCGGAGGCGGGGTAGAGCAGTTTGCGGGGCTTACCGGCAATGGAGCCCCGTTCTTGTCGAAGGCCGGAGGCTGAGTAAAGCCCCTGGCGAACCTCCAAGGCGGAGCCACCTCCACGGCAAGGAACTGGAACTGGACGGTGCCTTCGTTGCCGACTGGAGGTTGGAGGACGTTCCCGGCGGAGTGACACCCTTGGAGGCCCCCTGGAGTGCCATATCCTCCTCTGAGGACTCTGAAGGCCTGACGTCCTGTCAGAGGGACCGGGAGGACCGACGTCACCTCCAGCGAGTCTGTGGGGCGAGATGTCGCCGTGGGAGGAGCTCGGGAGCGGGACGTCGCCGTGGGAGAAGCTCGGGAGCGAAACGTCGCTGTGGGAGGAGCTCGGGAGCGAGACGTCGTCCAGAGAGGGACTCGGAGGAGTCACTTCGCCTTCTGCAGGACTGGAGCGGAGTTGAGCTCTCTGGAAGGACCTGTGACGGGACCGAGCTCTCCGGGAGGTCCTGGGACGGGACCGAGCTCTCCGGGAGGTCCTGGGACGGGACCGAGCTCTCCAGGAGGTCCTGGGACGGGACTGAGCTCTCCTGGCTGACCTGGAGCGTAGGGGAGATCCTTTGATGGACCTGGAGTGGAGTGGGGCTCTCTGGAAGGGCCTGGGGCGGAGCCGAGCTCTCCTCTGGAATCTGGAGCGGAACTGAGCCATCCCGGAGATTCTGGAGGAGGACGGAGAGCTCCTGGAGGTCCTTGGGCGGGATGGAGCCATCCTGGATGGCCTGGAGAACAGCGGAGACCACTTGGAGGACCTGAGGTGGTGCCTGAAGCCGGGCGGAGATCTCCAGAAGATTCAGGTGCTGAACCGGGCTTTCGGAGGCGGGGGTGAGGAGATGAAGGTCGGCCGTGACTATCCCGAGTTCTTTGGTGAGAAGCTGGAGGAACCGGGTGCACGAGCCGGACTCACCACCATTTGCGTCTTACAGCTCTACAGCGATTGAGAGCGATTTCCCCGTTAGAAGAGACGTGACCCACGCGACCCTGGCTCTCTCCGTCGGGAAACAGGACGGATTCGTCTCCATATATTTTCTCACGCTCCATAAAAATTCGGCCCATTCATATCTGTTGCCCGAGAAGCGATTTGGGGAACCCGTGACGTCATCGGAGCGGTGTGGCGCAGCCGAACATGACCCTGAGCCGGCCGCGAGCTTGCAGGTTTTCCTGGAGGCGGGGCTTGGCTGCTTCGGAATCGCGGCCGAGCGAACCCGCCCCCTGAGGTGCGATTCGCGCCGGGAACACGCCGTTAGTCCGATCATGTCCTTTCCTCTTTTTTCCAGTCCCTTCTTTCTTTCTTTTCTCTCTCGTCTTTCCTTTGTTTCTCTTTCGTTTTTCTTTTCAGTGGTCGGTTATTCTGTCACGCGGCAAAGATGGAGGCGGAGGCAGAAATAGAAGCCGGTGTCTTTACTGAACATAAATAGGCAGAGCCAAAACAAAACACCTGCAGCGCGGGATAAAACCGGCAAAAGGCAGTTCCCTATAATTTATCCGCGGCAGGGGGATTCCTGACACCCCCCCCCCCCCCCGAAGGGGCGGCACTGCAAAAAAAAAAAAAAAAAAAAAAAAGTTTGATTACTGCATTTCTCTATTTATTTCCATTAACAGTGCGTAGTAAATTTGCCCACAGATACTCATCCACATCTGCACTGGATGTTTTCATCATCCACACATATAAAAAAGAATATTTAGCCATGGTGAATCTAGGCCTGGCACTCGGTTGTGGTTATGTCTTTGCATTATCTATAATATGTAGAAGGTTGAATTTTTTTGCAAGGGCATCGATCATATACCTTCCATGTATACAGTGAGGAAAATAAGTATTTGAACACCCTGCTATTTTGCAAGTTCTACCACTTAGAAATCATGGAGGGGTCTGAAATTGTCATCGTAGGTGCATGTCCACTGTGAGAGACATAATCTAAAAAAAAAAATCCAGAAATCACAATATATGATTTTTTAACTATTTATTTGTATCATACAGCTGCAAATAAGTATTTGAACACCTGTCTATCGGCTAGAATTCTGACCCTCAAAGACCTGTTAGTCTGCCTTTAAAATGTCCACCTCCACTACATTTATTATCCTAAATTAGATGCACCTGTTTGAGGTCGTTAGCTGCATAAAGACACCTGTCCACCCCATACAATCAGTAAGAATCCAACTACTAACATGGCCAAGACCAAAGAGCTGTCCAAAGACACTAGAGACAAAATTGCACACCTCCACAAGGCTGGAAAGGGCTACGGGGAAATTGCCAAGCAGCTTGGTGAATAATCAAGCAATCATTAGAAAATGGAAGAAGCTAAACATGACTGTCAATCTCCCTCGGACTGGGGCTCCATGCAAGATCTCACCTCGTGGGGTCTCAATGATCCTAAGGAAGGTGAGAAATCAGCCCAGAACTACACGGGAGGAGCTGGTCAATGACCTGAAAAGAGCTGGGACCACCGTTTCCAAGGTTACTGTTGGTAATACACTAAGACGTCATGGTTTGAAATCATGCATGGCATGGAAGGTTCCCCTGCTTAAACCAGCACATGTCCAGGCACGTCTTAAGTTTGCCAATGACCATTTGGATGATCCAGAGGAGTCATGGGAGAAAGTCATGGGGTCAGATGAGACCAAAATAGAACTTTTGTGTCATAATTCCACTAAACGTGTTTGGAGGAAGAAGAATGATGAGTACCATCCCAAGGACACCATCCCTACTGTGAAGCATGGGGGTGGTAGCATCATGCTTTGGGGGTGTTTTCTGCACATGGGACAGGCCGACTGCACTGTATTAAGGAGAGGATGACCGGGGTCATGTATTGCGAGATTTTGGGGAACAACCTCCTTCCCTCAGTTAGAGCATTGAAGATGGGTCGAGGCTGGGTCTTTCAACATGACAATGACCCGAAGCACACAGCCAGGATAACCAAGGAGTGGCTCTGTAAGAAGCATATCAACGTTCTGGCGTGGCCTAGCCAGTCTCCAGACCTAAACCTAATAATCTTTGGCGGGAGCTCAAACTCAGTGTTTCTCAGCAACAGGCCAGAAACCTGACTGATCTAGAGAAGATCTGTGTGGAGGAGTGGGCCAAAATCCCTCCTGCAGTGTGTGCAAACCTGGTGAAAAACTACAGGACACGTTTGACCTCTGTAATTGCAAACAAAGGCTACTGTACCAAATATTAACATTGACTTTCTCAGGTGTTCAAATACTTATTTGCAGCTGTATCATACAAATAAATAGTTTAAAAATCATACATTGTGATTTCTGGATTTTTTTTTTTTAGATTATGTCTCTCACAGTGGACATGCACCTACGATGACCATTTCAGACCCCTCCATGATTTCTAAGTGGGAGAACTTGCAAAATAGCAGGGTGTTCAAATACTTATTTTCCTCACTGTATGTGAAGACTGTAGTACTGTAATTTATTTTTATTTTTGCTGCTCCTCCTCCAAATTTCTTCTTATCTTTACTACATTTTTGTCATTTTGCAGTCACGCTTATTCAGAGCGACCAAGTGAAGTTCTCCACCAGATGAACACCAAAGAATTTGGTGCTCTTGACGATCTCCACGGAGGATTCATCAATGATCAGTGGAGAATGATCGCTCTGTGTTCTTCTGAAGTCCACATCCATCTCTTTAGTTTTGTCAACGTTCAGAGACAGGTTGTTGGCTCTACACCAGGCTATTAACTCTTCCTCTCTGTATGCTGACTCGTCATTCTTTCTGATGAGACCCACTACGGTTGTGTCATCGGCGAACTAGATGATGTAATTTCGAGCTGTGCATTACTACACAGAACCGAGAGATAGTGTTACCAGCAAATCCACCACAGTCAGTACCATTCATCAATATGTATGCAAACCAGACAGATTTAAAGGGTGGAACAGACCCCCACAGGGAGGAAGAGGGAGTAGAAAACTCTCATGGTCATCCAGGGGTGTGCTGGGGTTGTAATCAGCCTGGACACAGTCGATGCATTTGCCCCACCAATCAATGGCAACAGCCTTCTGTCCAATCAGGGGTATTGGGGTGCCCAGAGAATCCTAGAAGGGAGGGTCAACTTTCACTTTTAACAACTAGGGAAAAAACCTAAGTTGGAGGTTGATAAATTGTGTACAATAGTCGACACTGGAGCAACTTACATGTGTGTAAGTCCAAATTATGCAAAACACCTCCCTATGGTAGTGTCTGGTAAGTTTGTTAAGACAGTAGGATTCTCGGGACAAACTCAGTTAATTCCAATGACAGCTCTAGTGCGTCTCAAAACTAAAAATAGAACAGCTGTACTACCGATTCTGGTCTTTTTGGAGTTTTAATTAAGACAACCAGGTTCTGTAACACACAAATATTGGCAGCTGCTAAAGCTGACAAATCTAACTGGCATCTAGTCCATGACTTAAGAGCTGTAAATGAAGATGTGGAAGATTACCTGGCAATGGTTCCTCATCCACGCACGTTACTGACAAATGTTTCACCTAATGCTAAGTATTTCACCTATTCAGTATTTCGTCTCTATTCAGCCTTTTTCAGTGTTCCTCTTTCAGAGAAAAGCAGACATTTGTTTGCCTTTACATATGCAGGAAAATAGTGTACTTACACCAGAATGCCTTAAGGCTTTAAACATTCAACGCATGTTTTAATTAAGTGCTGGATAGTGTGCTACTAGAGTATGTGGATGACATTTTAATTTGCTCTAAAACTTTTTAAAACAGTGTCATAAAGATTCTATTACATTGTTAACTAAACTTTCTCAAGATGCACATAAAGCTTCAAAGACAAAACTCCAGTATTGCCAAACTCAGGTAGAGTATTCTCATAGGTAGAGTACTCAGGTAGAGTATTCTCATAGAATTTGCATATTTCATCACAAATTTAGCTACTTCTTTAGACAAAGTATTAATTGTTGGTGACTTTAATATAAATTTTTCTAATCAGGAAGACAGTTGTGTCCATTCTAGATTCCATTGGAATTAATCAGAATGTTATAGGACCCACTCATAGTGGTGGACACACTCTTAATTTGTTGTTAACATTTGGATTAAAAATAAAACATTTAGTCATAATTCCACAGTCTGAAGCTATTTCAGACCATTATCTCATCTCTTTTAAAATCTGTCTCAGTCATTGCATTAGTACCTCACCACGTTACCGTGTTAAGTGTGCATTCACGTCAGCTACAGCAGCGCGTTTTATCAATAATCTTCCAGAAATTACGATATTAAATAGATCTCCGTCTGACCCTGCAGAGCTTGACTGGGCCACTGAATACCTAGAATCAACGTTACGTTATACTCTAGATGATGTAGCTCCCCTTGAAACCAAAATGATCAGGGAGAAAAAATTAGCACAGCGGTATAATGATCATAAGCGCACTTTAAAACAGATCACTCGAAAATTAGAACGTAAATGGCGTCGAACAAACTTAACAGTATTTTAAATATCATGGAAGGAGAGCCTCCTAAATTTGAGAAAATCTCTAAGTGCTGCTAGATCAGCATATTTCTCCACCCTCATAGAAAATAACAAGCATAATCCTAGATTTTTATTTAGCACGGTAGCAAAATTAACAGAAAATAAAAGCACTGCACTAACATGCACACCATCATTAAGTAGTAATAATTTCAGGAACTTTTTTAATAATAAAGTTGAAAACATCAGGCAAGAAATCCAGACGGTTAATATAAACCCAAATTATTTTACAAGTAACCCTGTAGACAGCAATGTAAATATAACAAAAAATCAATTACAAAGCTTTACCCCTGTTCATGAGAATGACTTAATTTAATTAATTTCCTCATCAAAATTCTCGATCCCTTGCCTACAAGTTTCCTCAAACAGATAATTTCGAAGGTAATTGAACCTGTTTTAAAAATAAAATACTATTCCATTAGCACTGGCTATGTACCTAAATCCTTCAAACTGGCAGTTATCAATCCTCTAATTAAGAAACCTGACCTTGACCCATGTCAGCTGTCCAACTACAGGCCAATATCAAATCTCCGCTTTATATCCAAAATTTTAGAACAGGTTGTAGCACAGCAACTATGCTCACATCTACTTATGAATAAAAAATTTTAAATGTATCATTCAGGATATAGGCCTCATCATAGCACAGAGACGGTGCTAGTTAAGGTGGTAAATTACCTGCTATTGGCCTCTGATCAGGGTTGTGTCTCTTTACTTGTTTTGCTCGAACTTAGTGCAGCTTTTGACACCATTGATCACACTATACTGCTTGCTAGACTTGAGAACGTTGTTGGAATAAAGAGAACAGCTCTCTCTTGGCTCAGGTCTTATTTGACTGATCGCTATCAGTTTGTTGATGTAAATGGTGAGTTCTCCACACTCTCTGAGGTAAAGTTTAATGTTCCGCAAGGATCTGTCTTAGGCCCACTGCTTTTCTCTTTAGATATGCTGCCTCTGGGTAAAATTATACATAAACATGGTATTCGCTTCCATTGCTATGCTGATGATACACAGCTGTATATTTCAGCAAAGCCAGATGAGAGAGATCAGCTTAAAAATATTGAGGATTGTGTAAAGGACACTAGACAGTGGATGCTTGATAACTTTCTTCTGCTCAACTCAGATAAGACGGAAGTACTTTTACTAGGACCACATGCAGCTAGAAGCAAACTTTCCGATTATGTAGCATCTCTGGATGGTGTTTCTGTTTCAGCGTGTACGGCTGTCAAAGACCTTGGTGTTATTATTGACCCTAGTCTTTCCTTTGAGGCTCACGTAAATAATATTACCAATATCACCTTCTTTCACCTTAGAAATATTGCTAAATTTAGAAATATAATGTTGTTACAGGATGCAGAAAAACTAGTTAATGCTTTTGTTACATCTAGATTGGACTACTGTAACGCTTTACTGTCTGGGTGTTAGTTAGTTCAGAATGCAGCAGCAAGAGTCCTCACTAGATCTAGAAAATATGACCACATCACCCCTGTTTTAATCAGTCTACACTGGCTCCCAATTAAATCTTGCATTGATTATAAAATACTACTACTGACGTATAAAGCACTTAACGGTCTCGCACCGCAGTATCTGAGTGAACTTCTGTACCAGTATGATCCTCCATGCCTACTTAGATCAAAAGGTGCAAGCTATCTGTTTGTACCTCAAATAATGAAGACTACAGCAGGGGGCAGATCTTTCTCTTATAAAACCCCACAGTTATGGAACAGCCTTCCTGTAGCTGCCCAATGGTATCCATAAAAGAGACACAGAGAGTTTCCGACGGGTGCTTCTTTCTTTATTTCGCTCGTGAAGAATGCCATTAAACTTTAGTTTGCGTAGCACCGTGAAACTACACAAAGAAACAACATAACAAATAAATACGACTCATATACAAAAAAAACCACTATAAATAAAGTTCACATTTACAGAGAAACATATAAAATATAAATGATAAAGTGAATGAAGACAATATGAAACGATTAATTAACAAAAAGAGCTCAATGATTAACATGTACATGCTAACAGGCTCATAGGATTTATAATAAACTATAACACGTAACATATGTCGACATCACATACCTCGCTCCGCTTTACCAAAGGGAACTAAAATAAAATTAAGCAGAATTTAGTCTCTGCTCACTGGAAAACACATATATATACGTGGATGTGGAGTAACATGCATCTTCGCTCTTCTCTCTGCTAATCTAATTACCTTTGTGTTACTCCCCCTACTGCATAACATAACATGCTCAAGAAACATGCTGAAACATGTAACATCCTCAAAAAAAATGTAAAGTGACACAACCATATACGGTAATTTACACTCCCACCAATCATGGAATGATGAATAAACAGAACAAACTGAAAATGAATCAGAACATGATTCTGAACATTTACATGACCTCCTTTCAGTTTCATGAGTGTATGTAATGACTAAAAAGCATTTTAGAAATAATTATTTGGTCTGATGTAAAGGTATCACCCAAGCCATTAACAGTCACTCTTCTTTAAGAAGCACCACCAATTTCTGGATGGGCCTTTCAATGATCGTGGGCTTGGAGGGTTGATCACGTTTTCTTCCTCCTACTTGTACCTTCACTCGTCTAACAAATCCATCACTCTCTTTGACAGTTTCAACCACTCGGCCTAACTGCCACTGACTTCTTGGCAGCATATCTTCTTTGATAATTACAACAAATTTACTAAGTTTTGGCGAGGAGTATGCCACTTTTGGCGCGTTGAAATGTTAAAAAGATACTCCGTCTTCCAGCGACTCCAAAACTGCTCGACCAAGTATTGGACTCTATGCCATCGTTTTGTAGCATACATGTCTCCTTTGACAAATTTTCCTGGAGGTGGAAGTGCATCATCAGACTTCATCAATATTAAATGGTTTGGGGTCAGAGGTTCAAGTGAATTTAGATCATTAACACCATCCACCGTTAGTGGACGACTATTAACTATGGCCATTGCTTCATAGAACAGTGTTTTAAGTGAAGCATCGTCAAGCCTACCTGGGCACTGAGCAAGTGTGGCATTGAGTACATTTCGCGCATTTCGTTAGAATCTGACGCTCCCAGATGCCTCCAGCGTGAGATGCAGAGGGAGCATTAAATACAAACTCGCATTGTTTCTCAGAGAGAAACACTTCCAGAGCTTTGGGGTCAACTTGTTTCATTGATTCCTTGAGCTCATTTCTGGCTCCCACAAAGTTGGTACCATGGTCACACTGAAGTTTGCGTACTGCTCCTCTAAGACTGATAAAACACCTCAAGGCATTAATAAAGGCATCTGTGGACAAATCTTCAATCATCTCAATATGAACTGCGCGAGATGATAGACAAGTGAATATTAGGCCATATCTCTTGTATTCCTTGCGAGCTTTTATGACAAATGGCCCAAAACAATCCATGCCACAGTATGTGAAGGGAGCAGATACTTCAGCACGTTCTTTGGGAAGTTCTGCCATTCGCTGTTCTTCTGTTGATCATCTAAGTTTTCGGCATTGCACACACTTGTGTATCAGCTTGGCAACTGACTTGCTGCCTCCAAAGATCCAAAATCCATTCATTCAAAGCTCCTTTTGAGTTTGGTTTTGACCCTGATGACAAACTTTGGTGTGGTAATGTGACAGAATTAGAGTGGTAATGTAACTCTCCTTTGGGAGAATCACTGGATGTTTTAGTTCTGGACTGAGTGATGACTTTTTCAGTCTTCCGCCTACACGAAGAAGACCTTTGTCGAAAATAGGATCTAGATGGTATAATGCACTAGAACTTGGAAGAAGATTTCCCTTCTCAATCATTCTTGTTTCTTTGGAGAATGCTTCCTGCTGCACAAGCTTAATCACTACTTCAGCAGCCTTCTGACGCTCTTTGACAGTCACATGATCACTGCGGAATTTCTGTTTTGATCCCAGTCTTTTTTATCCTTGCAACAACCTTTGGAAGCATTGACCAAGAAGAAAATCGGCTGAAATGACTAAGAATGTCTGTACTGTTGCTGATTGTGGTCACAAATGTTTGAACTGATTTAACTTTAGGGTCACCAACAAGCAGGTTGACAGATGTGTAAGGTGTTGGACTTACTTCTCGTTCCCACAAAAATTTGGGTCCTGATAACCAATTTGATGAAGAGATGTCAGAGGCGTGAAGCCCTTTAGAGGCGTGATCAGCTGGATTTTCTGTTGTATTAACATAATGCCATTGACTCAGATCTGTAATGTCTCTTATGAGCTGCACATGCAGTACATGAAACCTTTGTGCTTCATTGTTAATGTATGCCAAAACAACCTGTGAATCTGTCCAGAAGAACTCTTGGTCGATCTTCATGTCAAGCTCTGTTTTCAGCATGACACTCATTCTCGCAGACACGACAGCCGCTGCAAGTTCCAATCTCGGTATACTTGTGATTTTTGTAGGTGCAAGTCTGGACTTTGCCATCACCAAACTGCAATGCACTTCACTCTTGTCATTTTTAAAACGGAGATAAGAGCAAACTCCATATCCGGCATTACTTGCATCGGAGAAATGGTGCAGTTCCGTTCTGATGATTTGATTGAAAGCATTTGGGTGATAACATCTTGGTATGGCGACTTCCTTAAGCTTTTGAAGACCATTTTTCAATCCTCCCACCGTGAACATAATTCATCTGGAAGCTGATCATCCCATCCTATGCCTCTTCTACACAGTTCTTGCAGGATACACTTGCTTTGCAGAATAAATGGTGAAACAAACCCTAGTGGATCGTACAGGGAAGCAATGACAGATAAGATAAAACAGTGAGTTGACGGCTAATCTTTAAAGTTGATGTTGAAGCTGAAAGTGTCATCTTTTGTTGACCACTGAATTCCCAGTACACATCCTGTTGGAGTTGCTTCAAGGTTTAAGTCAAGGGGCTGTGATAGATGTGATATCCCTTTCTGATGGGTCTTTGCAGCAGAGAACATCTTCCTCATTTGAGTTGAATTTATGAAGCCGTAAGCCTCCGCGTTTACACAGCGCTTGAGCGTCAACGATCAGTTCTTTGGCTTCATCGACAGAACGAACACTGGTCAAACCATCGTCTACATAGAAGTTCTTTTCAACAAACACTGAGGCTGATGGGTGATTGACTTTGTGCTGCTGTGCCATGTACTTTAAACCGAAATTTGCGCACCCAGGAAATGATGTAGCGCCAAAGAGATGGACTGCCATGCGATAGTCTTGAGGCTCTTTCTCTAAGTCTCCCCCCTCCCACCATAGAAACCTTAGAATATTGCGTTCCTCTGGAGGGACAAGGAACTGATTAAACATTCTTTCGATGTCACAAGTGACTGCCACTGGTTCCTTTCTGAAGCGGCAAAGTACTTCCACTAAAGAGTTAATTAGGTCAGGTCCGGTCAGAAGAGTATCATTTAGAGATATACCGCGAAACTTAGCTGAACAATCAAACACAACCCTCAGCTTATCTGGTTTCTGAGGGTGGTACACCCCATGGTGTGGAATGTACCATACAGTCTCTCCTTTAGGTATCTCTGGGGCTAGTTCAGCATCACCTTTGTTAATGATCTCCTCCATAAAGGCCTTGTAATGATCAGAATATTGCTTGTTAGACTTGAGCCTTTTCTTAAAATGCTGCAAGCGGGTCTCTGCTAGCCACTTGTTATTTGGCAGTGAGGGTCGGCCATTACACTTGAAAGGGAGAGGAAGTTCATAATGTCTATTTTCCTTCTGTTTGATATTGGCACTAAGATGCTGTATGAAACGAACATCCTCTTGGGACACAGTTTTATCCTCATAGCCTTTCTCGTTGAAATCAGACTCTAGGATTTTCAAAACATTGTTGGTTAATTGGACTGGTATTTCTTTCACCGCAACTCTATGAACGAACCTCTGATTTCCCTGTCTGTCTAGGTGTGGATTGGAAAGGCCTATAAAACTCCAGCCAAGTTCAGTTCTTTGTGCAAATGGTTCATTTTCAACACCTGTTATGACTTTGAGTGGGGCTAGAGCTGATGAGCAGTCATATCCAATTAAAAGTCCAACTTCACAGTTCTGAAGTGGTGGCAATTGATTGGCCAGATGTCTGAGGTGAGGCCATTGCAATGCTGTCCTTTTGGTTGGGATATAGGACTTGTCAACAGGAATGAAGTCTCTAGTATATGCTTGGTGTAGTTGAATAGAGTTTGCTGCTTGAAGCCCTCAAATTTGCAGCCCACGAACCCTTTTACTTGCAGTGATGGTGTCAACAGCTGTAATCTTTCACATCAGCCTTTGTACTGAGAGCCTTAGTTCGCTTGGGAAACCGTTCATCTAAATTTTCAGATTAATAAAGACTGGGGAAGTGATGGGGTTGCATACTATTCTGGTCTCCTTTTGCATGAACTCTGTAAAGCGCTTGAAACTTGGATAGTCGCCTGACGCATCAAGCTCTTCCACCACAATTCGATTCCACTTGCGTATAATCCATTCGGGAAGTTTCTTTAGCAGCTTGTGGTTTTCTTCACAGTCATTTGGAATGGCTAGTCCTTTAACGTGGGGACTAACCTTCCAGAAGTTATAAGCCTTATAGAAGGCTTTCTCATGGTTCTTGACTTCCTGTTTACCTATCTCTAGACCTTTCTCTGTCAAGCTTCTTTCACGTGAACTTGATCTGATCTGCTGCACAGGTGGGTTGCTTATTTCTACTGCTGGGAGTGACATCTCATTTGTTTGTTCGACAATTCGTACAACAGTATCTTCCACGGCCTCCTCTACATTCACAGCTTCCATTATCAGGGAGAAACTTAAATAGTAAGTGATACCACTCTTGTCAGACCTCTAGTATGTATGCACCCAAAAGATATTAGCAAGCAGGATAAATGCAAATACAAACAGCAGTATATGTATACAACATTCAAAGATTAGCTTGTAATAGAAATCACCAGAAAATGTCAGTTTTCACAATAGCTAACATTAACACAAGATGTAACTCTTTGAATGCTCAATAGATTCAAGTTTCTTTAAACAATGCTCAAATTTTACTCAAAATAATGTATTTCAGTCTTTAAACTATGCAATAGATGTGTTGCATAGCATGAATTATTTATTTTAACTTACACAGTTCAGGTAACTGAATGCAATATGATTTTATAAAACTCTCTTATAACTCAAATTCTCACTGTGCATCTGCGACGTAGAAACGACAAAACCGCCACCTGCCGTCCTTTGTTCTTTAAGCCTCTCCGATGACGTCACGACCCCCAGCCGCTTGACTATAAGAATGGCCGTGCTTTAGAGTTGCGATCTCGTGAAGACGACGACTGCAGCGATGTAACACATGCGTGGCTCCTTTAAGCGCCGAGTTTCACTGTAGCTGCCCAATGGTATCCATAAAAGAGACACAGAGAGTTTCCGACGGGTGCTTCTTTCTTTATTTCGCTCGTGAAGAATGCCATTAAACTTTAGTTTGCGTAGCACCGTGAAACTACACAAAGAAACAACATAACAAATAAATACGACTCATATACAAAAAAACACTATAAATAAAGTTCACATTAACAGAGAAACATATAAAATATAAATGATAAAGTAAATGAAGACAATATGAAACGATTAATTAACAAAAAGAGCTCAATGATTAACATGTACATGCTAACAGGCTCATAGGATTTATAATAAACTATAACACGTAACATATGTCGACATCACATACCGTGCTCCGCTTTAACTAAAATGAAATTAAGCAGAATTTAGTCTCTGCTCACTGGAAAACACACATACATATATATATATATATATATATATATATATATATATATATATATATATATATATATATATATATATATATATATACGTGGATGTGGAGTAACATGCATCTTTGCTCTTCTCTCTGCTGATCTAATTACCTTTGTGTTACTCCCCCTACTGCATAACCTAACATGCTCAAGAAACATGCTGAAACATGTAACATCCTCAAGAAAAATGTAAAGTGACACAACCATATACATCATTTACACTTCCAATCAGTGTTCGGGACTCAGACACAGTCTCAGTGTTCAAGTCTAGGTTAAAAACGAATTTATTTAGCCAAGCCTTTTATCAGTAGATTTTTTCCCAAAAAAAATCTACTGATGAAAGGCCTCATCAGGGACCTGTTACATCAGGGATCTGGACGGAACATGGATATAGAGTGTTTGGTGAACTGGGATATTTGTATGCTGTCGTCCCCTCACTTTCACGCGTTCACTCAGGTTTGTTGACGGTGGTGTCGTGGGTCGTCTCTTATCCCAGAGATCCCTCATGTCGGTGTTACCTTCTGGTTCTCACTTTTAGCTATGCTGCCATAGCGAGTCTTGCCGGAGTCCAAACTGCACAGTGCCATTACCTTTCATACAACAATAAAGACACATAATAATCCATATCCTTCTCTTCCTCTTCTCTCTGTCTCTCTCTCTCTCTCTCTCTCTCTCTCTCTCTCTCTGTGTCGAGTTAAACATGCTCCTGAGGTTCCAGTGACCACTGTTCCTGCCCCTCTCCCCTCCGTGGATCTTCCCACTTCGTCCAGACCTGCCTCTGGATAGTGTTCTCTTCGACTGGAGGCCACCCTGTGCAGCTTGGAACAGTTTCTTATCACGCCTTGGGTGGTTCCATGAAATTCTGGAGTAAGAACAGGAGCTTTGAGAATAGATTGGACTGTAGTTAATGTCAACAGTCTGCTACACTGACTCAGGACTACTTTTCGGTTTTGATCAACATCACTGTACCCCGCAACATCGTATATCTGCTAGAAATTGACATTCAGTACAACCCAGATGAGGATGGGTTCCTCTCTTCCTAATGCCATCTCGGGGAGTAACTACAAAAGTTACGTTTTTGCTGCACTGAATAATGAGAGCGACCGAGCGACACAAGATGGACTAAGCGACTGATGCTGCCCTCGGCCGAAAGCCGGGAACCGGCAGCGTGGGTTTGCTTATGCCTTCGAAATTTGCTCGCAAATTAGGTTACAATTTTGCGAGCAAGGTTGCTCGTATCTTCGTTTGCTCATACTATTAGTTTTTCGTACAATAGGGTTTTACTGTACTAGCCTTTGAAACTTTGAAGCAGTAGCTTCAATTAGCACCTACACTAGCCACTTCAGATATTTCCCTGCCACAGTCACCACCGGCTTGCTCATCAGGGACAAACTTAAACTTATAGAGAAGCTGGTGTTGGATCTGTGATGATCGCAAATGTTGAGCTATTTCATTAGTTGCTTAGCAGCTCCTAGTTTTATCACCATAATGACTGTATAAGACTGTAGAAAGAATATTACTTATAATCTTACGCTCCAGTTCTTACTTTCCAGTGTTCTGTATTGTTTAAAGATTTATGATCACACTCTTGATATCACCCAAATGAGGATGGGTTCCCCTTTTGAGTCTGGTTCCTCTTAAGGTTTCTTCCTCATGTAGCAACTACTCCCTTCGAAACGAACTCGAAAGAGGAAGAAACCTTTTTAGAGCACAGGCCCAAAAACGAAACCCTTCAGATGGCTAATGTACAAAAATTAATTTCAAAATAGGACAGAGAATATACTTAAAACACCTCAAATACAAGCACCATGAGTTAAGCTGGCAGCATAAGGCTGGGAAGGTATCACGAATAAAAATAAAAGAATACAAAAAAACAAAGCCCCGGCCAACCGGACTCGTACACAAACAATTCACACGATACACGTGGTGCCACCATGCAGCACACTCCTGAGACCGGCCAACCAGGGGACCAAACAAAAACAACACGGGAGAAACAGCAATTGATAAATCTTCATTGGCATATAGCAGATATAACAATCAGTTGATGTTAAAGCATTTATCCAGATCTACACCAGCAGCTGTCAACATACACAGTCAGCATTGCTAAATTTAAAGCTCCATACATCTAGTATACATTTAGACTGGACAAAGACAGACTTCTCTTTATGTTAAACATTGTTGCAAAATTAGGTCATATACATTAAGAGGCGGACCCAGAGATCGGGCAAAGGTATTTAACATGTCTGGAGCTATGAATCGGGGTTCGTCGTCAATTCATCGATACGGCGGCCCGAGCTGATCCTGGAGGCTCGTGAAGATGCTGAATGTCTGTGTTAAATAAAAACCTTAATTACAAAGATATATCGGTGTCGGCGAGGATTCATTCCAAGAAGCAGCTATACTCCATCAAGACAACAAATATACAACACTACACTCATAACATCAACAAGGGAGTTTTTCCTTGCCACAATCGCCACGGCTTGCTCATCAGGGATAAATGCACACCATTCACCTTGATTGTTGATTTCTGTAAAGCTGCTTTGAGACAATGTCTGTTGTAAAAAACGCTATAGAAATAAACTTGACTTGACTTGACTTATAAGGAACATATAAATTTTTTATCAGCACATTATCTGTGTAAAGCTGCTTTGAGACAATGTTCATTGTTAAAAGCGCTATACAAATAAAAATGAATTGAATTGAATTAAGCTGCTGATTCAGAAGCAAAAAAGGCATCAGGAAAGCCCAAAAGTTGCAATACTAGCTCCTATGGTTCTATTTGAACCCCAGGTACAGCCAGATTGTATTGTTCGTATTCAAGAACATGCAGGTCAATATGAAATGAGCATGTGGAGTCAGAGAGGGGCTAAAAAGGATGCAAGTGGAATTTGCCATTATTGTTGCCCATACATCACTTTTGCAGGTTATGATTGCAGATGCTAATGAATTTGATCATTGTGGAAGAAGTGAAGTTCTCAGAAAAATCAAGCAGCAGTGGTATTGGTCTCCATGTCTGCAGTCCATGGTTAGATGAGTTTTACCTTCATTTAAGGCAGGGGTCACAAACATGGTTCCCGCGGGAACCAGGCCTTTTCTAAAAATAGCTCACTATAGCGCCACTTACCAGTGAGCTGCATCAAATTTTTTTTGTTGCTATTCTTTTTTTAAATCACACTTGCATTGGTATAAAGGTTTACATAGTTATATAAGTTATATAAATAAAGTTTTGCATATTAATATTTATCTGTTTCCTACCTTGTTAAATCATTGTTGATAATTATTGTGAGAAATCATTAACATCATCAGTGTCTTCACATAGATGAATATCATTCATTATAATAATAACATATAATTAACATATAATTAAAGGTAAATTGAGCAAATTTGTAATTTCAAAAGTGTGTATTAAACTGGTAGCCCTTCACATTAATCGGTACCCAAGAAGTAGCTCTTAGTTACAAAAAGGTTGGTGACCCATGATGTAAGGTATGTGTCTAGAACAATGTCAGAAAAAAGGCAATTACTCCAATAGGTCATATCCTATTGCCTAAGGGTTCATTTAAACATCTAGTTATGGATTATGTAGATATGATTAAGTGAGTGCAAGGCAAGAGATATACACCCACTTTATTAGGTACACCTGTCCAACTGCTCGTTAATGCAAATTTCTAATCAGCCAATCACATGGCAGCAACTCAATGCCTTTAGGCATGTAGACATGGTCAAGACGATCTGCTGCAGTTCAAACCGAGCGCCAGAATGGGGAAGAAAGGTAATTAAAGTGACTTTGAACGTGGCATGGTTGTTGGTGCCAGACGGGCTGGTCTGAGTATTTCAGACTAATTGACCAATAACTGCTGATCTACTGGGACTTTCACGCACAACCATCTTTAGGGTTTACAGAGAATGGTCCGAAAAAGAGAAAATATCCAGTGAGCGGCAGTTCAGTGGGTGCAAATGCCTTGTTGATGCCAGAGGTCAGAGGAGAGAGGCCAGACTGGTTCAAACTGATAGAAAGGCAACAGTAACTCAAAAAAACACTCGTTACAACCGAGGTATGCAGAAGAGCATCTCTGAACGCACAACACGTCCATCCCTTTATGACCACAGTGTACCCATCTTCTGCTGGCTACTTCCAGCAGGATAACACGCCATGTCATAAAGCGCGAATCATCTCAGACTGGTTTCTTGAACATGACAATGAGTTCACTCTACTAAAATGGCCTCCACAGTCACCAGATCTCAATCCAATAGAGCACCTTTGGGATGTGATGGAACGGAAGATTCGCATCATGGATGTGCAGCTGACAAATCTGCAGCAACTGCGTGATGCTATCATGTCAATATGGACCAAAATCTCTGAGGAATGTTTCCAGTACCTTGTTGAATCTATGCCACCAAGGATTAAGGCAGTTCTGAAGGCAAAAGAGGGTCCAACCTGGTACTAGTAAGGTGTACCTAATAAAGTGGCCGGTGAGTGTATGTTGGTAATCGTTGATAGATTTAGCAGATGGGTAGAGACAGTGCTGTCTGTAGATTATAGAGCAGGTACAGTGGTTATTAACAAGAGAAGAGATTCCTTGGTTTGGCATTCCCTCAGAGATGAGTTAAGATAATGGATCAGCTTTAATACAGAGTGTCATGTCTTGTAAATAAAGACTTTGGTTCTGAACTGGGTTAACATGCTTTACTGGAAACTATAGAACCACATTGTTATGTGGTTCTATAGTTTCCAGTATACAACACCTGCCTGGCACTTCCCTGGTGTTCTTCCACTAGTAGCATCGTATAGCCAGAGCCAGCCTATAGTTGTACAGCAATAATCCCACACAGAGAACAGTGAAATGGGTGTTGCAGCAACTTAGAAAAAAACAGAGGCTAGTATTGTCAGAGAACACAGGTGCAGGGCTAGGTGAGTGCAGAGTGACTGGATGGGAGGACCCAAATGCAGAATGCACACAGGGTTATGGAGAAAACAGACTTTAATATAAAAAAAAAAGTAGAACAAAGGGGCAAAGGCAAAAACACAGTCCAAAAAAATTTCTTGGGTATCCTTAAATAATGGGAGGCGTGCGAAAAACGACAAGATGGCTGCCGACCCGGAAGTGCGCACCGCGTGGAGCAAGGGCGGGACTCTGGAGCGGAGCGGGTGCCCTTGGCGGGACTCTGGAGCGGAGCAGTGCCCTCAGCAGGACTCTGGAAAGGCTTGGGGGCATTCTGGGCAGGGCAGACAGGCTTGGGGGCATGCTCTGCAGGGCAGAAGAGCTGGGTGACGTCTCCAGTCAGGCAGGAAGGCTGAGGTTGGGCAGCCACCCCAGCAGAGCTCAGGGGCTGGAGAAACAGCCGTTTAAGGAAGTTATTAAAAACCACTTGGTTTCCAAGGGATTGTTCATGACACATCCGAAAATACTCGGTTCTCTGCTGGGGGCATAGCTTCAGAATGTCAACCGTCTTGGTTGGGTCCCTGAATTGCCGGTCTCTCTCAGGGAATGGTAAAACAAGTGAATGGCACATTCACTTGTGGCTCCAAGAGGTATGGAGTGAGAGATGAATTCCTGGAGAGGAATTGAATCCACGATTGGGCAGCAGCTCTAGGTGGTGATTTTGAGATTGAGAGTGTGCTGTAGCCTCAGTACCACAGTTTACGGAGATGCAGCAGCACACATTAGGTGTCGACAAAGAAGGAAAGGGTGATTTCAAAGACGTGAGCCTTGCAAAGGCTCTAGAGGTTATAGTTTTGCTGAGTGAGGACATCAGTGATCTGACTTTAGAAACTATACTATATTATGAAGACATAAACAGTGACTCGCTGGACTGAGTGCACATAGGATTAATTGGATTGCTTTTTGGATCCTAATCTTTGGCGTGTCTGACAGATTTACTTTTTGATCTTTCCCTAGTTTTTGTTTGTTTTAATTTTTGATTATTGGTTTTTAACTACTGCTGACTGCTGATAATCTTTAACACTCAAATACACTGGACTATACACTTCTGTTCCTGATCTCACAGTGACTTGTTTAACATACACCTATGTGCTCATTCACACAAGCACTTTTCTATATACATTTATACATATTTTAAGAAAGTATTAATTATTGTATGACAGGTTTCTGAATCACTATTTGATTATGATTACTCATTATGATATACACACAGACACATGTATAGTTTATATGTTCCCACAAATATACATTTTGTATATATATACAGTATATATATATATATATATATATATATATATATATATATATATATATATATATATATATATATATATGCTGGAATATACACAAGTATTGTTAGAATGTATTATTTCTCTGTGTTGAATGTACTGGTTGAGGGATTCTTGACTAATGAAAGGATTTTTTAAAGTTTGTCATAGCATTACTGATCATTTATATTCACTTATTTACTTATCTACTCCTTTAATACGACTGATGGGATTTACATACAGAAAAGCCAAATGAAAACCATCATTAACATCTAAACAGAGATTTTCAGTGGGCTAAAGAAAGACATTCTGGGACTGTGGATGACTGGATGAGAGTTATATTCAGTGATGAATCACAAGTCTGCATTGGGCATGGTGATGATGCTGGAACTTTTGTTCGGTGCCGTTCCAATGAAATTTATAAAGACAACTGCCTGAAGAAAACATGCAAATTTCCACAATCATTAATGATATGGGGTTGTATGTCAGGTAAAGGTATGGGAGAGATGACAGTCATTACATCTTCTATAAATGCACAAGTTTATGTTGAGATTTTGGACACTTTTTTTATTCCATTAATTGAACGGATGTTTGGTGATAATAGCATCATTTTTCAGGATGATAATGCATCGTGCCATAAGGCAAAATCTGTGAAAACATTCCTACAGGAAAGACATATAATGTCAATGGCATGGCCTGCAAGATCCACAGTAAGTGCTTAATGCTCTTCAGTGAAGCACCCGCTGAGAAAACTAAAAGACTCTATTAGCTATGCCTTTAGGGGCACCAGCAGCACAGGTTAGGGTGTATGTATGGAGCCAGGGCGCCAGACATAGAGGGGTGATAACGTCTTTGCGGTAGGAGGGTGCTGGTCCATTTTTGGTTTTGTTGGCAAGCATTAGTGTTTTGAATCCAGTGAAGGGAGTGCAACAGTGGGGTAGGGTGGTGTGGGCGAACGTACTTAGGTTGAATACAAGTTGCACAGCTGCATTTTGGACGAATAGACAAATTGTGTTCAACGGTAGACCTGTGTACCTGGTAGACCTAGCAAAGAAACAAAAGAAGCGACAAAAGTGTGTCACATTAGCAACATATGAGGAAAAGGACAGTTGATTGTCCATGGTTACCCTGAAGTTGAGAGCAGTTCTGACCTGGAGGTGATTCACCTAGGATGACCAGCAGTTTATTTTTTAGAGTAATGGGCACTCACCCATGATGATATTTTTGCCAGACATGCCGAGATCTGAGCAGAAGCTGTGGTATCCGAGGAAGGGAAGGAGAAGATTAGTTGAGTATTCTCAGCATAGAAGTGGCAAAAAAGAAACATGTGAATATTATTATTTGCACACTTTTTTTAGTAGTTTAAAAGAATGTTTTTGAATGTTTTTGGCTCATGAAGTATTTGACTAATAAATATCATTAATAGATGGTGTGCTAAGAGTAACATTAGAGTCTTTTCACATAAACCAAGTTGATTAAATAAGAGAATAGAAAAGATGTCTGGATGTCAAGATGTTTGGTTTAAGACTTGTCTGAATAAATGTTATAAAAGGAATTTTGATATTCACAACCATTTTGCTGTAATGTGTAATCAAATGGTTATAGGTGCATTTCCAGAATGCTGAATGTTCCTGTGAGCACTGTGGGGGCCATTATCCGGAAATCGAAAGAGCATCAGTTCACCATAAACTGGCCACGATCAGGTGATCCATGTAAGATCCCTGTCCGAGGAGTCCAAAGAATAATCAGGAGAGTTTGCCAAGAGCCAAGAACCACTTGGGCAGAACTACAGGAAGACCTTGCATCAGCAGGTACTGTGGTTTCAAAGAAAACTATAAGCAATGCACTGAACCGCCATGGCATCCATGCACGCTCACCATGCAAGACTCCATTGCTGAACAAAAAGCATGTTGAGGCTCACTTAAAGTTTGCGAAAGAGCATTTGGAGAAGCCTGTGGATTATTGGGAGACTATAAAATGGTCAGATGAAAGCAAAATTGAACTTTTTGGCAGTCATTCTACACACCATGTTTGGAGAAGAAATGGCACTGCCCACCACCCCAAGAACAACATACCACCAGTTAAGTTTGGGGGTGGAAGCATCATGGTTTGGGGCTGCTTTTCAGCAAGGGGTACTGGCAGACTTTATATTATTAAAGGCAGGATGAATGGAGAAATGTACCAGGACATTCTGGATAAAAATCTGCTGCCATCTACCAGAAAGCTGAAAATGAAAAGAGGGTGGACATTTCAGCAAGACAATGATCCCAAACACAAGGCCAAGGAAACAATAAAGTGGTTTCAAAGAAAGAAAATCATGTTGCTTGAATGGCCCAGTCAATCACCTGACCTAAATCCCATAGAAAATCTATTAGGAGAACTGAAGATCAAAGTTCATAAAAGAGGCCCAAGGAACCTTCAAGATTTAAAGACCATTTGTGTGGAAGAATGGGCCAGAATCACTCCTGCGCAATGCAGACGACTAGTCTCTCCATACAAGAGGCGTCTAGAAGCTGTAATCACCAACAAAGGCTTTTCTACAAAGTATTAAATAAAGTGTGTTCAATACTTATTCCCTGTGTCATTTTACTTAATTTATTATGACTCAACTTCTATACTTAAATGATTTCTTTGTATGAATTCAATATTTGGCTTGATTGCTACATCTGGTGGGAATTTTGTGTCAATAGCCCACTTAGAAATCCCCTTACTGATAAAAATGCTGATGTGTCAAATATTT
This sequence comes from Silurus aristotelis, assembly GCF_946808225.1. Classification (NCBI taxonomy): domain Eukaryota; kingdom Metazoa; phylum Chordata; class Actinopteri; order Siluriformes; family Siluridae; genus Silurus; species Silurus aristotelis. The sequence goes on from NC_139581.1 coordinate 25,833,252, forward strand.
ATTTTCCCCGCTGTATTTAGAATTACGTATAAAAACAGTATGTTTAGCTACAGACAGGCGCTAAAAGCTGCTAGAGCGAGCACCTGAGCAAACTCAGAAAACAACAAAAACAATCCCAGGTTCCTTTTTAGTACAGTAGCTAAATTAACAACAAATCAGGTATCTGAAAAATGTGTTTCATCACAGTTTAGTAGTGAGGACTTGAACTATGGGACTATGAATTTCTTCACTGAAAAAATGTATGGCATTAGAAAAACAATTGTGGCGGTCCAACCTCTGACATCATCTCCTGCCACAATTACCAAAGCTAAATCGAAAACATGTCAGTTAGATCCCATTCCAACTAATCTATTGAAGGAAGTGTTGGCCGAAGGAGGAGAAGGAGAGGAGGAAGACGTCTACAGAGGCGACAGGGATAGGAGAAGTGTAGGAGAGTAGAGGTTAGGGTTGGTACTTTAAATGTTGGCACTATGACTGGTAAAGGAAATGGATGGAAAGAGAAATGGTGTAGGGTTGATTCTGAAGGAGAAGAACAGTAAGAGTGTAGTGGAGGTGAAGAGAGTTTCTGATTGGGTGATGAACGTGAAGCTGGAAGTTGAAGGGATGATGATAAATGTCATCAGTTCCTATGCTCCACAAGTCGGCTGTGAGATGGATGAGAAGGAAAGATTCTGGAGTGAATTAGATGAAGTGGTAGAAGGTGTACCTAGTAATGAAAGATTGGTGATTGGGGCAGACTTTAATGGGCATGTAGGTGAGGGGAACAGCGGTGATGAGGAGGTGATGGGTAGGTATGGCCTAAAGGAGAGGAATGTGGAAGGACAGACGGTGGTAGATTTTGCTAAAAGGATGGAATTGGAAGTGGTAAATACGTATTTTAGGAAGAAGGAGGATCATAGGGTGACATTTAAGAGTGGAGGAAGGTGCACACAGGTGGATTATGTTCTATGTAGGTGATGCAACCTGAAGGAGATTGGAAACTGTAAGGTGTTGGCAGGGGACAATGTAGCTAGACAGCATCGGATGGTCGTCTGTAGGACAGTTTTGAAGGCGAAGAAGAAGAGGAGGAGAGTAAGGACTGAAAGAAGAATGAGATGGTGGAAAATGAAGGAGGAAGAGTGTAGTGTGAGGTTCATCGAAGAGGTCAGACAGAGGCTCGGTGGTGGTGAAGAGGTGCTGGATGATTGGGAAACTACTGCAGGAGTGATGAGGGAGGCAGCTAGAAAAGTACTTGGTGTGACATCTGGAAATAGAAAGGAAGACAAAGAGACGTGGTGGTGGAATGAGGAAGTGCAGGAGAGCATAAGGGGAAAGAGGTTAACAAAACAGAAGTGGGATCGACAGGGTGATGAGAAAAGTAGGCAGGAGTACAAGGAGATGCAGCAGCAGGTGAAGAGGGATGTGGCGAAAGCCAAGGAAAAGGCATACGAGGAGCTGTATGAGAGGTTGAACCTTAAGGAAGGAGAAAAGGATTTGTACCGATTGGCCAGGCAGAGGGACCGAGCTGGGAAGGAAGTGTTGCAAGTTAGAGCAATAAAGGATGGAGATGGAAATGTGTTGACTAGTGAGGAGAGTGTGTTGAGAAGATGGAGGGAGTATTTTAAGCAGCTGATGAACGAGGAAAATGAGAGAGAGAGAAGGTTGGATGATGTGGAGTTAGTGAAGCAGGAAGTGGATAGGATTAGTAAGGAGGAAGTGAGAGCAGCGATTAAGAGGATAAAGAGTGGAAAGTCGGTTGGACCAGATGACATACCGGTAGAAGCATGGAGATGTTTAGGAGAGATGGCAGTGGAGTTTTTAACCAGATTGTTTAACAAGATTCTAAAAGGTGAGAGGATGCCTGAGGAATGGAGAAGGAGTGTGCTGGTACTGATCTTTAAGCATAAGGGAGATGTGCAGACCTGCAGTAACTACAGGGGAATTAAGTTGATCAGTCACACCATGAAGTTATGGGAAAGAGTAGTGGAAGCCAGGCTGAGAGAAGAGGTGACCATCTGTGAGCAACAGTATTGTTTCATGCAAAGGAAGAGCACCACAGATGCCTTATTTGCTTTGAGAATGTTGATGGAGAAGTATAGAGAAGGACAAAAGGAATTGCATTGTGGATTTGTGGATTTAGAGAAAGCGTACGACAGGAGTTGTGGTATTGTATGAGGAAGTCAGGTGTGTCAGAGAAGTATGTGAGGGTGGTGCAGGACATGTATGAGGACAGTGTGACAGCAGTGAAGTGTGCAGTAGGAACGACAGACTGGTTCAAGGTGAAGGTTGGACTGCATCAAGGATCGGTGCTGAGCCCTTTTCTGTTTGCAATGGTGATGGACAGCTTGACGGACGAGGTCAGACAGGAGTCTCCCTGGACTATGATGTTCGCGGATGAAATTGTGATTTGTGGTGAGAGTAGTGAGCAGGTTGAGAAGAGCCTGTAGAGGTGGAGGTATGCGCTGGAGAGAAGGAGAATAAAAGTCAGTGGGAGTAAGACAGAGTACATGTGCGTAAATGAGAGGGAGGGCAGTGGAGTGGTGCGGTTGCAGGAAGAAGAGTTGAAGAAGGTGGTGGAGTTCAGGTACCTGGGGTCAACAGTGCAAAGTAATGGAGAGTGTGTTAGGGAAGTGAAGAAAAGAGTGCAGGCAGGGTGGAGTGGGTGGAGAAGAGTGACAGGAGTGATTTGTGATAGTAGGGTATCTGCAAGAATGAGAGGGAAAGTTTATAGGACTGTGGTGAGACCTGTGATGTTGTATGGATTAGAGACAGTGGCATTGAGTAAAAGACAGGAGGCGGAGCTGGAGGTAGCAGAGCTGAAGATGTTACGTTTTTTGTTGGGAGTGACGAGGATGGACAAGATTAGAAATGAGTTTATTAGAGGGACAGCGCATGTTGAACATTTTGGTGACAAAGTGAGGGCGGCGAGATTGAGATGGTTTGGACATGTGCAGAGAAGGGACATGAGTTATATTGGTAGGAGAATGCTGAGGATGGAGCCACCATCCAGGTAGTTGGTATGAAAGTGGCAGATATAGAGGACAGGGTGGTATGGAGACGGATGATCCGCTGTGGCGACCCCTAATGGGAGCAGCCGAAAGAAGAAGAAGATTACGTTTGTGGAGACATTATCATTGAATGGTTAATGTGCAATGTGTACTATAATATTTAAGTATAGCAATGAGTGTGTTCAAAATATTCTGCAACCTATTACTAGTTGTAGTAGTAGAACTTATTTTATAGTTTTCTTATTATAACTGTTAATACATATTATAACTGTTAATAAATAAATTAAATTCTCTTTGGTTTTGGAGACTTTTTGGATGTTATTTTTGTATATTAAAAGTAATGCAGTAACATTTTTGTTTATTTATTCATTTATTTATTTGTTTGTCATTGATAACTTTATCTTGGTCAGGGTTGCAATTTCTCAGTCAATTTTTCTCAATGTCAATGAAGAATAGAGATGATTGTTGAACACTTGGAGATTGCTTTCCATTACACATCAATAGAGCAACCGTAGTCAAAATCTTTACAGAGGACATCTCCTGGGCTGAATAGTATGTGTCTAGCCAAGAAAGTCTAGGTGCATTCTTCTGAGGATGAGGAAATCAACCCCCAACAAATCCCCACTTCTAAAGGGGGACAATAGAGATTGTCTTGACCAGCTGTTGTCTCTCTGCCTGGTACAGGAAGTGCCAAGTTCGTTTAGAGACAATTGTTTGCACAGGTTTTACAACACTGTTTCATTGTCCTGTCTCATTAATGTGCAGTTTTATTGTCCTATGTATTTATTGTTTATTTTGCACTTTTAAACTTGTCATAGCATGTGTGTATTGCTTCATGATCCCTGAAAAACAATATATTATTCCAAGGTATAATACATTTATATATATATATATATATATATATATATATATATATATATATATATATATATATATATATATATATATATATATATATATATGGAATAATTTATTGTTATAATAATCTATTGTTATATAAACATGGCCCAGTATATACAGGGGATATAGGGAATTTGTTTAGAGTAAAAGGCACACTCGCATTCAGCCACTTTACTGTGCATTAAAAATGCACATTGGACACTGTAGCACATCTGCAGACATCTGCACTCAGGGACTTACTATTTACTATAGACATCTGCCAATTCTGTCAAATATTACACAATGGACATTACGCACACTTGTACATTGTGTACACTTGTACATTCTTGACATTGCACACTAGACATTGCACACATGTTCACATGTAAGAACAAAGATAATTAAAGCGTGAGACTGTGACTGTGTGCAGGTGCAAACAGTCACAGTCTCACACTTTAATTAACTTTGTTCTTACATTACCTACATTTCAACCTCATATCTATCACATCTACCTTATATGTATTGCACCTTAGTTTAATGTTACTCTTGCTGTTTCACTCTCTATGCACCCTGATCCGTAGCAACGGCATTTCGCTCTTTTGCATACTGTGTATGTGGAGGAATGAAAATAAAGCTTTAGTTAAGTTGAAATTGGATTGGGATTTGCAGTTTCTGAATTCCTTTTAGTATAGTAGCATTGCTCTCCACTTGATAAGTAATTATGTTCTTCTTAATTTCTGTGATTTAAACTGGTTGTCATTAGTTACATTTATTAAGCTCAATTTCCGTTATTATTTCCTGCTTAATTTTTGCTCTGTTCACGTGGTCTAAGACAGGGAAACAGTGATAGCACTAGCAGAAAAATATACATTCATTTGTAAAGTGCAGTGTTGGATTTGTACATGTAATTTCTTTCAAAGAACCACCTGGTTTGAGATTTACAGGTGAGGTGTGGATAAATGGGGCATAAAAGTAACTTGAAGGAGATGTCCACCTTACTTTTAAATTGGCTGCTATATCCCTGACACAACCTCTCATTAAACGTGTATAGCAGTTATATTTAAAAAACTCAAATTAAGGGTAGACTTGATTGTGTGTCTGGTGAATGTACGGTATGTAGACAATACAATGACCTGTCTACAAAAATAGTATTAAACAGTATTATACACTTAATGGCAAAAGGGCGTGACATAGGAAAACATTTTTATTATTCACAGAAACAAACACAAAACAAAAAAAGTTTGCAAGCATTATAACGCAATTTGCCCTTTGCCCAGTTTGCCCTTTACGTTACTTTATAATCAGTTTTTGTATTAACTTTAAAATTTGATTCGGGACAATGTCGATAAATAACGTTATTTTGTCAAATCGAAATTCAGCACAAGACGAAATGTGAGTGGAACACATAATAATGCTCTCCGTTCTGTGCGCGTTTCCATGCGCGCTCATGTGAACACCCTTTAAAAGGGCAGAGGCGCAGAATGTCCCAGCGGGGGGCTGACAAACAAACGGACAACCAAGTAGCGGATTGCGTTGTAACTAACCATGTCTTTGTACCGAAACTCAGCGTGGTTCCTTAAAGGATTCATCGAATTTACAAAGTAAGAGACAAAATTTGCATCTTTTACACGTATACTGCTAAACATATCCGAATAATAGCTAAATGCACAGTAATGTGTAGGAATAGCAATAGTGACTTGTAGTTCATGTGATTAGCAGGTACTTATATTTATTGTCTTAAAAAATCTTTATTATTCTTATTATTCTTCTTAAAAGATTATTCATGCACAGCTAAGAGACCAGCCAATTCTCACGGCATTTAGTGATATAGTCAAAAAATGCAATCTATTGATTCGTGTTCATAGACTCGGATTTTCCCTCTTTTTTCTTGTCACTGAGGACGACTTTCTATGTAATTTATTTCAATAGGTATCAATAGATATTTTTGGTGCCTCTGCCAAAGTTTCCTTTCTGCCACTGCGTACCACAGAAGCTGTATTGTTTTTTTTTCGTTTGCTATTTATTTATTTTTATCTGCAAACACTATTACTCAACATTTAAGCAGGAGATTTTATCCCTGTTATTATTGCTATATATTTGGTAAGCTACTCGCTATTATAAACCATCGTCAGTGGCTTCTTCCAGTCAAAATACAGGTAATATATTCTTCTGGTTAATTAAGGAGACTGCATTAATTAGAGACACACACATTTATTACCATAGAACTCTTAACCAAACCATAACTGTAGGTTTTCTGCTTTATTCTCTGATAGAAATGGGGGGCAAAGATTACTGTTGTCATTTCTATCACATTGCGCATGATCCTCTGCCTCTGTTGCTATGGAGACGGAGGCAGTCGTTACACAAAAAAGAGGGAAATTTGTGTCTATGAACTCGAATCAGTAGACTGAAGTTCGTGACTATATCATTATATCGTGTTTCAACTTAAATTCAAAAATATAAAAAAAAATAGATAGGTTACTTATGATAAGCTGTAGCTGTTTATGAACTCTAAATGTTTGAGTATTTAGCCAGAACAGTATCTTTTCACATAGTCCAGTTTTACAGTATATGTATTTTACATAAACAGAGAGAAAGTAAGACAAAAGCAATAGAAATAACAAATTGAAAGAAAGAGAGTAAAAAATTAAAATACAAACTGTAGAGAAAAAGAGAAAATGTAAAAGGTATCCTATTTAAGCAGTGCGAGGGGTAGAAGCCCTGCACTGTGGAACTGCCCTGTGTCGGAGTAAATGGTTGGCAGTTGGGATTTAAATTTTGTGTGAGCATTTAACCTTATTATGTACAGTAAAGTGTATAGAGACCAAATACATCACAAATATCTACACAATACAATATTAGCTTATACTGTTTGGGCTGTATTAATTGCAACAAAAAGAAAAAAATCTAAAAATAAGTTTGAGAGGTAAACAATGTTAATTAGTACTTCTCTCTATGTTTCATATATGATTATTATTGAAAACTCTCTGATGGGTAACCTGACAGGCTGAGAAAACCTACATATAAATGTTCACATATATACCAACCATTTACTTAAATACTTACAAATCAGCCAATAATGTGGCTTCGGTTAATGTTTACATAAAAATCAGTATGGGGAAAATGTTATTCTGTTATTTCTGACAATGTCATGGTTGTTTTTGACAGGTGGACTGTTTTCAATAATTCTGCTGATCTCCTGTGAAGTTTATACAAAATGGTGGAAAAAAATTGAGTGATTGACACTTCTGTACATGAAATTGAAACAATTTAAACATTGGTTTAAGATGCCAGGAAGGAAATACGTATTCCTTCAAATAATCACTTTTTTTCAACCGAAAACAAACAAGAACAAAGATAATCTCAGGTTATTATGGGCACAGATAACCTGACAAGATAACAAAATAAATTAACAAAAAAAGCCGGTCTGGGGACCAGAAGGGGACAGGATCACTGGTATCTTAGGACCATGTAAGACTTAAGAAAGAGACAGAGAGAGGAAAACTATGACAACAAGAGAGCCAGAAGGTACCATCCACCATTTTCAAATCTGAGTGGATGTGTAAAAGTGGCAACATCCAAACATTCCAGTTTACCAAAACAATATACTCGTGAATCCTCTAGATCTGCTCCTTTATCTAAGAAAAACTCTTTTATAGATGCCTTTACTAAGCAATGTTTTCAACCTAGTCCCAAACAATGTGCAAAGGCTGTGCAATATAGCAATGAAATCAGTGGAATATTGACTTATATCTGTTAAAAACAAACAAAATATATATATATATATATATATATATATATATATATATATATATATATATATATATATATATATATATATATATAAAAAATTTTTTTAAATCAATGGTCACTAAAAAGCAGTAATTGGTATTTTATGTTATGTAATGGTATGAGATTTGAATGACTAAGATTAACATTTTGTAGGACTGGTATATAAGGTCTGGGTCCACTCCAGATGCCCCTGTATAAGATTCAGCATTACTTTTTCCCTACCATGCATCTAATATTTTTTTTTCCATTTTTATTTTCCCTGTATAAATATAACTTTTGTTTGCATTTCACTCTACAGCCATGACCCACAGTGAACCAATATGCCTCATTAGGCTCTGCACAACACTTTAACAGTGTGCTCATTTACTGAGTGGAGCAAGCGTCCCCAGTGCCTCCTTGTGCCCCTTTGTCCCACCGCCTAGTGACTCTGGCTTGAGTGGACAAAGCCACTTATTCATGCTACGAGTGGCATCACAGCGATGTCCTGATTTGCACTTGTTAGCTAATCGACATTTCAGTCTCTCAGCGCTTGTTTTTTTAGTAAAGATGTAAATTATTGTGCTTTATTGAATATTTAGCTGTAAAATCATGTAATTTTTTGCTGGGGTGATGAAAAGTCAGGGAAAAAGCCGGCTAATTTTAAAAGTAAATCTTTTAGTATGCTAATTGGATATTTAATACCACTATGCTATTGATATACCAATGGAAATTAATCTTAATTGGTTTGCATTTTTTGGGTTTGTTCCAGGGGAGCATTTGAGTCTGCATCAAAACATTTTATTGAAAAAGATGTGGAAGTCTCTGTGGCAGGTCGATCTTTCTTGATCACTGGAGCTAACAGTGGCATTGGCAAAGCAGTGGCCATGACCATTGCTAAAAAAGGTATGGAAGTGTGTGAGTGTATGTTTATAGTAAATATTCACAAATGTAATATTGTCTGATATTGACGGTTTACACACATTTCAGGTGGTACAATCCACATGGTATGCAGAAACAAGGAAAAGGCTGAGGAAACCAGAGCAGAGATTATCAAGGAGTCTGGAAACAAAGTAAGATTACAAACGTATAACTTTGTGCAATTGCAACAGTGGCATAACTTTTTGGATATTTAAAATTTGAATGAAAAGATCAATTACTTCAATGTTTTTTTTAATTCACTGCCCAACTATTTTTTAATTAAAACCTTTTTTCCAATTGTGTAAAAATGGCAAACACAATTGTCCAGACTTGCTACTTAATACTTATTTGAAGAACTTTTTTCAACAAATTCAAGACAGAACAATTTTCTTGGGTATGAGCATAGGGAATTTGGAAAACAGGTCACTGCAATGGGATGCATCACTGCAAGCACAGTAGTTCTATTTTTGGGCTCCTTCTAAACATACATACACTACCAGTCAATAGTTTGGGCACCTTCTTTTTAAATATATATATATATATATATATATATATTTATGATTTAACAGTTTCTGACAGTGAGATTAGGACAGAACAAATGTGGAATTTTGTAGTCAACAGAAATGTGTTAAATAACCCAGAATATGTTCCATATTTTTCATTCTTCAAAGTAGCCACCTTGTGCTTTGATGACAGCTCAGCCTCATGAGGTAATCACCTGAAATGGTTTACCAACACTCTTTAAGGAGTTCCCAGGGGTGTTACATACTCTTTGGCTCCTTCACTTTCCAGTGCAACTCATCCCAAAACATCTCAACTGGATTTAGATCAGGTGATTGCAGTGGTGGACGAAGTACACAAACTATGCACTTGAGTTAAAGTATAGATACACAAGGTAAATTTTTACACCAGTGAAGTTAAAAAAGCACTTCCTTTAAACTTTTACTTAAGTAAAAGTACAAAAGTATTTGCCTTCAAATGTACTTAAGTATCCAAGTATGATTTATTATGGCTATAATGTTTCCTATTATTATTTTTGCCACAAGACTCTTAATCGGTTAATCAACTCAGTTTATGTAAACAGACTCTAATGTTACTCTTAGCACACCAATCTATTAATAGAATGATATGAATTAGTCAAACACTGATTTATATTTATTAAAATTATCATGAACCAACCCCAGCCATTAGGGTTGCACAAGCCTTAGTGCCGGTCCCAAGCCCAGATAAATGGGGAGGGTTGCGTTAGGAAGGGCATCCAGCGTAAAAACATGTGCCAAATCAAACATGCGGATGATCCGCTGTGGCGACTCATAATTGGAGAAGCCGAGAGAAAGTTTTTTTATCATGAGCCGAAAACCTTCTTTTCAACTGCTTCAAAAATAAGGCTGAGTGTTTTGAAAAGTTAGAGTCAGGAGTTTCTTCTATCATTTATTCCTCTCAAAATGTTCTGCTTGCTGTTGAACTGACACTTAACTGTATGTTTGTGCTTAGTAAAGTTAAGTAAATTTTTATTATTCACTTATAAATAAAAAGGAATGTCTGATATTTGACTTTGAAATGTAGTGAAGTTAAAGTAAAAGTCTCCCCAAATAGAAATCTGAACAGTAAAGTTCAGATACGCAAAAAAGCTGCCTAAGTACAGTAACCAATTACATTTACTTCGTTACTGGTTTTTGTTTTGTGTGTAAATCTGATGAGAGCTGTCATCAAAGCCAAACGTAGCTACTTTGGACAATCTAAAATATAAAACATATTCTGGGTTTTTTTTAACACTTTTTCATACGTGTTCATATTTTGGATGTCAGTGGCTGTAATGTGCAATGTTGGAAAAAAAAAAAAAAAAAAAAAGAAAAAAACACTGAAGGAGAAGGTGTGTGCAAAATGGTAGTGTCATGTGACATGAGGACAACCGAAGATGATGTGTCTTATTAAGGTATTGAGCCACCACTAGCTGCCAGAAATTTTTTAGTGTGCCTAGGTATAAGGTTTTACAACTCTGAAATTGTAATAGTGAAATGTTTTACCAGTCTTTCAAAAAAGTCTATAAATTATGTATGCCTGATTAGTGGAGTGATATAATTGTCCTTAATTGTCCTTCTGTCTGGTTAAATAAAATCATATATATATATATATATATATATATATATATATATATATATATATATATATATATATATACATATATATAGTTTCAGTCTAGACACTTGCGGCTTATAGACAGGAGCGTCTTATTTATGTTAAAAATAAAAATATTTGTAAAATTCAGTGGGTGCCGCTTATATAAGGGTGCGATTTAAAGTCCGGAAATTACGGTATATATATATATATATATATATATATATATATATATATATATATATATATATATATATATATATACAGTGAGGAAAATAAGTATTTGAACACGCTGCTATTTTGCAAGTTCTCCCACTTAGAAATCATGGAGGGGTCTGAAATTGTCAATGTAGGTGCATGTCCACTGTGAAAGACATAATCTAAAAAAAAAAATCCAGAAATCACAATGTATGATTTTTAAACTATTTATTTGTATGATACAGCTGCAAATAAGTATTTGAACACCTGAGAAAGTCAGTGTTAATATTTGGTACAGGAGCCTTTGTTTGCAATTACAGAGGTCAAACGTTTCCTGTAGTTTTTCACCAGGTTTGCACACACTGCAGGAGGGATTTTGGCCCACTCCTCCACACAGATCTTCTCTATTTCTGGCCTGTCGCTGAGAAACACGGAGTTTGAGCTCCCTCCAAAGATTCTCTATTGGGTTTAGGTCTGGAGACTGGCTAGGCCACGCCAGAACCTTGATATGCTTCTTACAGAGCCACTCCTTGGTTATCCTGGCTGTGTGCTTCGGGTCATTGTCATGTTGGAAGACCCAGCCTCGACCCATCTTCAATGCTCTAACTGAGGGAAGGAGGTTGTTCCCCCAAATCTCGCAATACATGGCCCCGGTCATCCTCTCCTTAATACAGTGCAGTCGCCCTGTCCCATGTGCAGAAAAACACCCCCAAAGCATGATGCTACCACCCCCATGCTTCACAGTAGGGATGGTGTTCTCGGGATGGTACTCATCATTCTTCTTCCTCCAAACACGTTTAGTTGATTAATGACCCAAAAGTTCTATTTTGGTCTCATCTGACCACATGACTTTCTCCCATGACTCCTCTGGATCATCCAAATGGTCACTGGCAAACTTAAGACGTGCCTGGACATGTGCTGGTTTAAGCAGGGGAACCTTCCGTGCCATGCATGATTTCAAAACATGACGTCTTAGTGTATTACCAACAGTAACCTTGGAAACAGTGGTCCCAGCTCTTTTCAGGTCATTGACCAGCTCCTCCCGTGTAGTTCTGGGCTGATTTCTCACCTTCCTTAGGATCATTGAGACCCCATGAGGTGAGATCTTGCATGGAGCCCCTGTCCGAGGGAGATTGACAGTCATGTTTAGCTTCTTCCATTTTCTAATGATTGCTCCAACAGTGGACCTTTTTTCACCAAGCTGCTTGGCAATTTCCCCGTAGCCCTTTCCAGCCTTGTGGAGGTGTACAATTTTGTCTCTAGTGTCTTTGGACAGCTCTTTGGTCTTGGCCATGTTAGTAGTTGGATTCTTACTGATTGAATGGGGTGGACAGGTGTCTTTATGCAGCTAACGACCTCAAACAGGTGCATCTAATTTAGGATAATAAATGTAGTGGAGGTGGACATTTTAAAGGCAGACTAACAGGTCTTTGAGGGTCAGAATTCTAGCTAATAGACAGGTGTTCAAATACTTATTTGCAGCTGTATCATACAAATAAATAGTTAAAAAATTATACATTGTGATTTCTGGATTTTTTTTTTTAGATTATGTCTCTCACAGTGGACATGCACCTACGATGACAATTTCAGACCCCTCCATGATTTTTAAGTGGGAGAACTTGCAAAATAGCAGCGTGTTCAAATACTTATTTTCCTCACTGTATATATATATATATATATATATATATATATATATATATATATATATATATATTAGATAAATGTCACAATATTTTGCTTTGATATTTTGAGAAAAATGCCATTAGATTAAGAGAAAATATCAAAATATTTATAGAATTACATTTATAATATTCATTAAAAAAACAAAATTTTCAAGAAAAATTTAATTTTACTATGACAAAATCTACATCATTGACATTATAATTTATTTAAATAATAACTATATAATACAATTACCCTAAACAATGATGCTTCACAGTACATAAATAAATTCATCTTTGTTATCATCTGTCTCTGCAGTCATTCTAATCAGTCTGAGTAACCAGAGACTCTGTCAGTCTTCCACAATTTATGGAAGCATGTTTTTTTCCAGTAACCAGCATCTATTTCATTGTTCCAGAACACCACGGACTGTTTAACAAAGTGTAAGATCCATAAAACCCTAGGCAATGTTCATAAGAATTGCAGAGGTACCCAAGGGTACAGCTGCAACATTCATTTTGTACAATATTACAAATGTGGAGTGTGACACCTATTTGCATTTGACAATTCAGCCTCTGTTTAGCCCCAGTGGCCAGACACAACCTCAACCTGTTTATCTGGGACTATAGGTTCAGTATTAGCCTGTGCTATCTCTTGTTGCTTTGCCCCAGAATATGCATTGCTCTGATTGATATAAGGTGTCTGTCTACCCATAAAAACTATGATCGTGATAAGTAGATTCATGGCTGAGACCTCATTCCCCCTGAAGATTCATGAAAAAATATATTGTTGTATTGTCTGTTTTTGCCAGTATTTGTCTGTAGGAGTCAGCCCCATCCGTACACCCCACTTGAGAAACTGATCTTGTTGCTAAAGTGACAGTGAGGCAGATGGCTGTGACCTAAGCCAGTGTTAACCGGCTGTGGACTGCTGATTGCCACCTGGCTAACAGCCAGCACTGAAAGGATTGCAAGTGTTGCAGCCCTAGATTGATGACAGCCAAGGCTGTAATGAGCCAGTCAATCCTAAGAAGTTGATGTAGCACATCTTGCTCAGAACCTTGCTACATTTCTGATCACAGCATGCCACTTGCTGAATAACAGGAGACAATATAGCTCTTTTGCAGATTTACTGTCAGTTGTAAGGCTTCAGCATGTTTAGTAGGTGCTGCCTTTCTTTCTGCCAAATAAAGCATTTTGACACACAACAGCTGGATACAGGAAGATCAACAGGCCAGTCTGCTGCAGTAGTTCCAGTGCTGCCTGATTACACCTTGTGAACACACATAGAGGAATGGTATTTAGTCCTGTCTTTGCAAGATACATTCAAATTGGCATTAGTCACTGTGAATCTGGACTCACCCCTCCAATTTTGGATTCATTAAACCTCCTGCACTGGTCAGTTTCTCAGCAGGAGGATTTTTGAGTGCAGATGTTCAGATGACCTATTAGTCAGGGTCTACAACACAGATAGATTATTTCAAGCCCCATCTCTTTTTGCTAGAGTGGTGCTTGAGCTTGCCGACTGGTGTAATGGCGTGACTGGTGTGATGGCCTTTATGGCTACACCGTGTACACTGCAGGGAGGTTGTCTGATAGAAAGCTGGCCAGTGGGCTGAGTGAACAGAATAACCCACCTTGCACTCAAGCTGTTGGGAGTGAGAATTAGCTGCCCATGAACTACACTGTTAAAAATCTTTCAGTTAAAAAACAGTAAAGAACTGGCAGCACGGTTGCCAGCAACTTACTGTAAAATTACCAGTGTCTTATTGTTGGTGAAATTTACAGTTGGCTACTGTTTTTGCAAATACAACATAACACTGTTTATACATTAAAGTATATTTCTGAAAATATAATTAGCATTTTTGTAAAACCTTGTGATTTAAAAAATTGCCCCAGTTTAACTACAAAACACCACATTACTACCATGTATACATGTACTCTTTAACAGAAGTAAATCAGCTTTAGAGAGTTGTTTCAAAACATCTCTTTTTTATTAAACTGTCTTAGAATAAATCCTAAATAACATTAAAGAAAATAACACAGATTTTTATTTACAGAACATTTGTATAAAATAAAAACAATGGTCAACCAAAAGCCCAAAGCTTATTACATTTATGGAAATACATCTAAGTGTAAAAAAAAATTTACTCTGGAAAGAAACACAAAGGAAATGAAAGAAAACACCCAAGTATATACAGTTTTTTTGAGTGAATTTGCATGTGTGTGATGTGTGTGTTGTGAGTGTGTGTATGCGATGTTTGTGTGTGTCTGTGGTGTGTATTACTTTTATAAAGTCACACTTAAAATCTATTCATTTTTAAGTAGACTGAAGACACATCCGCTTTGATACTCCTACAGCCTTGTGCTCTTTTCCGGATTTATCCCGATTAACCGCCTGAAAAACAAATGTGTGTGTTTAGTGTGAAGGGGAAATGATTACTCACAGAGAACATATAGCAAAGTATATTCTTTTTATAAAGAACAGTTTTCATTCCGGAAAGAAAACAAGCAACAGCAGGCAAATCTTTTGGGCAAAAAAGTAAAACACAATAACACCGATATATAAGGTTTTTTTTTTCTAACGCTGTACACATTCGAGCAAACTCTGTTTATGAGAATGACAAAGAGACAGACCATGATGTGGGGGGGTGTATATTTGTACTCACCACTGAATCTGTAACATTGTTGAACCACCCTGATTATAGATTTTTTTTAATCTTTTATAACAACACTTTAATATCACAAGGATGATCGGTGGAAATTGGATGTGACAGCTCATTTTGTCATGTCAGATAATTTTCGTGTCTGAAATCAAATAAAATTACTGATTTTGTCCTACGTTATATATTGATTTTGTTTTAACTGTGCTGTTTTTCCATGTAAGAAAACAGGTATTGTTGTAATATGACACTGCTGATTCTGAGTCTGTAACTACAGGAAGTCTATGTGCACATCCTGGACCTATCTGAGACCAGGAAGGTATGGGAGTTTGCAGAGGCATTCAAAAAAAGATACAAAATGCTTAATGTTCTGGTAAGTGATCTGCTTTCCTTTAGCCTATGCAGGGAAAATGCAGTAATGAACTGATCTTTTATGAATTGTATGTTGCTGTGATACTGCAGATCAATAATGCAGGTTGTATGATGACTAAGCGAGAAGTGAATGCAGAGGGCTTTGAAAAGAGTTTTGCCGTTAACTCACTTGGTGAGTGAAGTTTGACACACATGGATGGTGTAAAGTTAATTTTCCAAATAAAATAGAAATCATCCAAATACAAATGCAACACAGTGACTTCATAAATAGAATTTGGTATACAATTATCTGGTATAGTTTTCACTATAACTACATAATTTGGATTAGTACTCAATTGTTTGCTCTCCCAAAGCTTTCTAAAGTATTACAATTTTATTTTTATTGTCTCTCCTTGTTTTTGCATTACTCTGCCAGCCATGTACATTCTCATCAAGAGCCTGATTCCCATTTTGGAAAAGAGCACTGACCCCAGAGTGGTAAGTTCAAACATAGACGCATGACACTGTAAAAGTCAATGCAATGACGGCACTTAATGTCTTTCTGTTAGATCACAGTGACATCTGGTGGGATGTTGGTGCAAAAACTACGTACAGGAAATTTGCAGTCACAAAGAGGCAGATATGATTGCACTATGGTATATGCCCAGAACAAGGTATGCAAAAACAATACACATACAAAAATTTGTGGTATTTATCCACAAAACAAAATATGCATGCTAATTTGGCACTAGGCTTATAAGTGCATTTATATTTGGTATATTTTAGTGATGGGTAATTTTAAGCATTGGTTGTTTTAGAGGCAGCAAGTGGTGATGACAGAACAGTTTGCTAAAGTTCACACAAGCATCCACTTCTCAGTAATGCATCCTGGCTGGGTGGATACACCAAGTAATTACACACTGTTTATACATATAATTAAAATAGTCTGAGCTAGATGTGGAAATGACAGCTTTTTTTTTTTCCATCTCTCTGCTCTGCTAGTGATTGCAAGTGCCATGCCTGACTTCTACCACTCAATGAAAGCGCGTTTGCGAACACCAGAACAGGGAGCTGACACTATGGTGTGGCTCGCAGTGTCTGAGGCTGCAGTCACAAATCCCAGTGGGAGATTTTTCCAAGGTATGAACAATACACATACAGTTCATAAATATTTATAGATAGCAACTTGATGCATAAAAGCATGCGAACATGGCTTCACTTGTTTTTCAAACCATGCCAGATAATCTAAATTATATTGTTGAAATATGCATCTTAATAAAAGTGGCCAGAGGAGATTTACCTTGCTTACAACTCAAAGATCCCCACCAGTTGAGTTAAAAAGAGTATGTCTGACACACAAGTAATACAATTTTAAATGTGTTGCTCCATAACATCTTGTTATAATTAAGAATGTTTTATCTTAAAAAAAAAAAAAACATTTAAAAAGAGAATCTTCCTAAGAAAAAAAAATCATTATTATGCGTAATATCTATTTTAACAAAAAAATAAAACCTGTTATAACAAGAAAACTATAAATTTCAGAATTTTAAAGTCTCAGCATGCTGTATAGCTCAATGACATGAAAGCTTAAATTAGAGCATATGTGTTGAGCATGTGTGTTGAATCTTTTTGAGTCTTTCTTTTTTTGAGTTTACCTTCATCATTTCTAGAGGACATTGCAATATTCTCAAGAATCAGCTCATAGAGTAGAACGGGAAAATAGGGCTGGAATTGTTTAATAAAACAAGCCAGAAAAGACTTGCTGACAAGAACCTTCATGTGATTTTTTATCCAACTCTCATATTGCATTGATTTGTTGTACTTTTACTCTTTTGCATGGTATAGATCGAAGGATGGTATCAGCCCATCTGCCACTGGCCTGGACACATAGTTCCCAAATGGAAGATGAGAAGTTCATGAGCGTTATGGAAGAGATAGCAAAAGGCTTCCAACCTAATTGAACATACAAAGAGAAACAGAATCACTTTAATACAAATGTTAGCCATACAACACACAGAGGACAGTTTCCCTTTAAATACATACATTGCCATTTATGTAACACACGTACACATTATGCAGATTAGGTAAGAAAACAGAAACTGAACTAAAAAAAATTAATACACACAATTTACCAAATAACACATTATTTAACTAATAATATATTTAAATGTTGGGTCTACACTAGGGTATTACTTATTGTAAATATGAACACTTCATG
Organism: Silurus aristotelis; assembly: GCF_946808225.1. NCBI lineage: Eukaryota > Metazoa > Chordata > Actinopteri > Siluriformes > Siluridae > Silurus > Silurus aristotelis. The sequence continues at coordinate 25,851,016 of NC_139581.1, forward strand.
GTTCAGGGTGCAAAACAGTTTGCAAACAGTGAGAATGTTTCCTGTAAAAATGACATACATCCATTTGCATTCATATTAAAATATTTTGTCCATGTTGTTACAAAATTTTGTTTGCCTTTTATGCCATCTCATTGGTTTAACCATGGGTTTTCAGTAATGTACAGTGACTTCAGCTGATCTGGTCAACCAGGTGGGAACCTGCTTAGACCAAAATCACTCTCATTCTTCACCCAGTGAACCAGTGAGTGGTCTCATGTGCATTCTGTCTGAAAGGTTGTAGTGTCTGGATCTGTAGAATGGTTCAACAATTACTCTTAATATGCAAAATGTTTTTAAAATGTTTTACTGTTTCACTATGTTATGAGCAAATAATGGTTTTTTTTTTGTTGTTTTTTTACTAAGGTGTTCATTGTAACTAAACATGTAAACTATTGTTATATGACCCATGGTACATAACTAATAAATGTCTATATAAATAAATCAATGGTATTACAGTGGTTCTGAAGAATGCTGGAAGATGAAAAAAAAATGACAATTTGAATTGAGTTAGGAGCCTTATACTGTACTTATAACGGTTTCAGAAAATGTTCTGTCATTTTGCACACTTTACTGAGCAAAAATAAAGAGTTTAGGTAATGTACACTGGCATAATCAGCTGCATATAATTTATAGTTACAAATAAAATATATACATTTTGAAACAGTTTTTAGCATAGTGGTGTTTAAAAAGGATTTTTTTTTTCTGATATTTACTCTCCAAATCTTTTATCTTGCACTGCAACATCTATGTCAGATATTGTTTCAAGGGGAACAAAATAACCCAGCCCAAATAAACTGACATTAATTAAGGCTTTCATTTTTTACAAAAAATATGAAACCACGCCCTATGGTGAACACGTTGTTAGTAAAAAGCAAAAAATGGCCTAGCACAATATTTGTTCACAGCTTTCGCATGGACATGTTTACAGTATAAAAATTATTTAGGAAATTCTCATCTGCGTGCACACTGAAAAAAACAAAACAAAGGCAACTTTGAAACACTGAATTGCAAAGAAACTTTGAAGGACAAATGTAGTGAATGAACAAGTTAGTGTATGTGGGTGTGTTTGTGTCTGTCTGTGAAATAGAGGGAGAGAGAGCGAGAGAGAGAGAGAGAGAGAGAGAGAGAGAGAGAGAGAGAGAGAGAGACTGTACCATATACACTTACTGGTCATTTTCAGTTCTTGCACAACATAAGCATCCTACCTCACTAAGGTTTTCTCTCCCTCTCTCACACACACACACACACTGTACACTGCACATGTGAAGGGTTGGGATTTAATGGGCAGCAAATGAACAGTCAGTTGAAAGTAAAAATTAAACATAGAAGTACAGCAAGAATCTGAACCTCAAGAGGGGACAAACTGCTACTTGACTGCTATATGACATGAAGTTACAGTGTCTCTAAAATGACAGATCTTGTGGGGTGGTCCAAGAAATCTGGCTTGTCATCTAGCTTTCCCAAATTGCCTCTTTAAAAAAGGCCCTTATAAATGTTTCATGCTTCCTATACACCAACTTTGACAATGGACTGTTCACTGCGTAATATATTTAACATGTATAAATATACTTGACGTGTAATAAGAATTAACGTGTAACATTGTAATAAGAAAAACAATGTTTTTCATTTGCTTTAATATTATGGCTGATCGGTGTATATTAGTCTCTCTCTCTCTCTCTCTCTCTCTCTCTCTCTCTCTCTCTCTCTCTCTATATATATATATATATATATATATATATATATATATATATATATATATATATATATATATATATATATTATAGGAAACTCCATCTACAGAACCTTTATCTTTATCTACAGAACCTTTCTGTGGCAATGTCAATTGCATTTATAGGTCACTGTTAGAGCCTGAATCAAACTCACAGTTCTTTACCTGAGTTGAATAAGGCAGGGGAGAGACAGAGACAGAAACAAAGAGAGGTTTACAGAGGCATACAGAAATGTTACTACAAAGAGGCCAGTGTTGTGTATCAAAAAGTTGAGAGTTTCTTTATGGGGCTTCTGTTGGAAGAAATCATGGGTGAAGATTGAAATGGTTCAATCACTCAGAAAGAGCCCCCTGAATTGTTGTAGCCAACCACGTGGTTCATGTCCCATAACTGTAAAAACAACAAATATAAGTGAAGTTGGGCCAGAATTATTTTTGCTGTATAATTCTCTTCATGCAAATTAAAAGACAATTTCAACCATAATGTGTATTTGCATAGTCAAATCTTAACAATTCACTTGCTACCTTAACAATACGGTCATTCCCACAGGTGACCATAAGGCCTCTAGACATGTCAATGTCCATGTGAGTTATGTTGTGCTTCCCTTCATGGAACACAGCCATAGGTAATCGACTGTGAAAGAAATTCATTAAAAAAAATTAATAAATAAATAAATAGACAAAAAAAAACATGCATATTCTCTCACACACTTACTGTGTATGTGACAAAATGATAATGATACTTTTTTTTTTAAATATATACTTACTCTTCCTCTTTTATTGTCTTGTAGCAGTCATCACACATTCGCACCTGGAACTCAAAGCCCATGATGGGGTAGGTTGACTGTTTAGAGCTACACTTCCCACAAATTGCCTTACCACATTTCCTGCAATGGTGCTACAACACAGAAAAAAAAAAATTATGGTACATCCAAAATTATCCAGGATTACTGCCTGAACACAGCTATTGCTGCATTTTAAAATGATCGATCAAATGATAGCATGAAATCAGTACGTATTTTTTAACAGGCTTTCTAGTTTGATGAAATGTTGCAAATAATAAAACAAAGAAAAGTAAAACAGGGTAAACTGTTATGCAGAATATGGGATCATTATACACCTGCATTCTTAGCAATAGTACTCTTTGCAACATACTTGTCTGAGACCCAAGGTCTTAGTGTCCCACATTTGCTTAATGTTCCAAAAAAATGGCTGCTCACACATCTGACATGAGTCACTATCCATCCACTGTGGAGCCTATGTGCAGAGTGAGAGAGAACAGCAAAACATAAAAAAAAAATGTTAAGAGCCAGACTGTATTGGTGTCCATGAGCGACATTTGACTCTTGAGTCAGGGGAGGGGCAAGAAAAAACTACATCCTACAACAACGTTCTACCTTAGTAAAGGGCTAAACGGCATCAAAGCAATTAACTATCTTATCCAAATCTACATAAATGGCCCGTTCACGGTTAAGTACTGCAATATCTCTCCTGGCTAATTGTGTTTCTCATATATTTTATATACAAAAAAGCATGATCAAGGGCAAAACTATATAAAAAGCCTTCATAATTCGCATACCATTCTTTCCTGAACTTTCTATCGTTCGATGCTGGAAATGAAATTACTGGTTGAAATGGCCCGACTTGAATCTATTTTTGCAGAGGTTTTCAGTCAATGCACCGGATCTTGCTCAGGATGCACAACGGCGCTAACACCAGCTAACAGCAGGAATTCTCCTCTTCTGAACGAGTGACACTTGAGTGCTCAATTACCTGTCCTCCATCAGCAATATCTGTTTAGTTATCCAGTGTATTTGGCCATTTTGTCTGATCAATCATCTGGTTTTCTCTAATTTTCATACCACCAACGATAAACTAATGGCAAAAATAGATGTCCTCTGTCAACATGGAGATGTAAAATACATATTGCTAAACAGCATTGTTATGATGAAATCTGAAATTCCATGATAGCAATATAGGGTGGGCATTGTTCAAGATACACCTATGGGAAGGGCATCCATACCTGACCTCTGCAGAAGCATCCAATTGCAAGTCTGGCTTGACAGACAGGAGCGCGTGCCCAATGGCTGTTAAGGGAACACCATTTACCCGAGTGCATAAGGCACTTGCACGCGCTACCTTTCCTCAGTTCGCAACTTCTATATATCCTACCTCACAGCTCCCTGGTTATCGAACCACACTATTTGTCTTCAGGAGGACACATCTTTGGATCAGTCTCCGCCAGACGTGTGCCTTGCAGAGTTTTACGCTCATGGGACCCCTCTCTGACCGATCATGCTGTGGAAAGTGGTAACGACAGATGCCTCCTTAACAGGGTGGGGAGTCACACAGGAAGGCAGACCAGTGAATGGTGTGTGGCCAAACACACTTCACTCAGCCCATCCAAACTATTTGGAGCTTTACTGTGTGGAAGGCTCTAAATAATTTTATACCCCGCTTGCAGGGGCATCATGTGCTGGCGCGCTGTGACAATATGACAGCTGTAGCTTCATGCTCTAGCTCACAAGCTGTTAGTATGGCTCTCTGGGCCTGGCCCATAAGATGGCAAATTTAAACACTTTGGGGCTTCCCCCTCGTGTTATTGTCACTATTCAGAATGCCAAGGCCTCTTTCACATGTTCCCTTTATGATTGCAAGTGGCGTGTGTTCGAAGAGTGGTGCGAGAGGCACCAGCTCATTTCATATCTGTGCTCAGTTGCTGATATTTTGGGCCTCTTGCAGGACCTTATCGATCGTGGAAGAACCTTTTCTACGATTAAAGTCTATTTAGCGGCTATCGCTGCGTGTCATGCCAGGTATGGTGGCACTATGGTGGGGCAACACCCACTTATCTGTAGATTTATGAAGGGTGCTCACCGCTCCTTACCAGTCACCAGAAGTGTAGTCCCAGAATGGGACCTCTCCATGGTGCTGGAGGTGCTGGCCCAACGGCCTTTTGAGCCACTAGGGGATATCTCCCTCAAACTTTTGTCCTTAAAGACAGCTCTGCTTCTGGCCTTGGCTTCCGCCAAACGTGTCAGTAAATTTGCATGCACTCTTGGTTCATTCCTCATGCACCAAATTCTCGCTCAATGGGGATAAGAATTTTTTTTATGCCTAAATGCTTCCCAGCTTTCACTGTTGGTTTGACCGAGCTCTCCGCTTTTTACTTTCCTGCTTTTTTCTCTGTGGAGGACCAGAGGCTGAATGCTTTATGCTATGTTTGCCCTGCGGAGTTACGGGGAATTCCATCTCTAAGCAACACCTCTCTCATTTGCTTGTTAAAGCTATCTCCTTGGCATATGAATCTAAGGGAGTGCAGCCACTAAAGGCTTGGCAGATTATATGGCTGGGTTTTTCACCCTCCAATGTGTGAGGTCTACTACTCTGTGACATGCTGAGCACCACCTTGAGGGCTGTTCTCTGGCTTACAGGGCCTCGCTGTGAGTGTATTGGGCAACCGGGGAGCTGTCCATATCGCCTATAGATTGATCTCGAACACGAGATGATGAAAGAGAAAAATAGGTTTCTGTTTGTAACCCTGGTTCTCTGAAACATCAAATGGAGAGATCCACCAAGTTTGCCGCCCCGTTTGCGGCACGAGAAGCGAATATGCTCACTGAGGAAAGGTAGCATGTGCAGGTGCCTATGCATTCGGGTATGGGGCGTTTTCTTACCTGCCATTGGGCACGCGCTCCTGTCTGTCAAGCCAGACTTGGTGCAATTGGATGCTTCTGCAGAGGTACGGATGCCCTTCCCATATGTGGATCTTTCCACTCGATGTTTCAGAGAACCGGGGTTACATACAGTAACCTATTGTTTTGTGTCTATAAATATTTGTGTGAGCTAGTTCTTATTGACAATGTGGAAATAAGTTATACTGTTTTACACTAAAAACAGACTGTCTGTCCAGAGTGATTAATTTAATTTTAAAATCTTTGACACTAAAGCACAAATACCATCAGTATGAATGAGCAAAGCTTTTTTTTTATTTATTTAATTCCAAAACTTTCTTGGCACGAATTCCAAACACCAGAGTGATTAGAATCCTTTATGTGAAATCAATATGATACATTTTACTGTATGTAAAATCTATTGTATGTATGTATCTACTATTACTGTATACACTATCTACTATTACCCTCCAATTCATGTTGCAATTATTTTCTTGTATTATATTATTTGACCGCATTCATTTATTATTGTAGCTTTTGATACCAAAGATCACAAAATACTTTTATATAAATTGGAGTCAAATATTTTGCTCTTTTCCTAAATAGGACCAGACTGATCACTGTCATTTTGTAAATGTTAATAGTTACACGGAAAAAATATTTTAAATGCTTTGCTTTGCCATTCATTCAGCAAGCAAAAAGGAGAGAAACCTGATAAGTTATGTTCCTCTTTTATTCACTTATTTAAACCAAGCCTGAAACAAAAAACAAAATATTGGTACTTTTAAGACCACAGAAATTATGAGGTCTGGCATCTTCAGCAATAGCAGTAAGCAAATTGTTTAAAATTATCTGCTGTCACCTCCCATTTCAGCAAATGAGAATTACAACACTGGCCATTAAAACATTTAAGGTAATTGACAGATTAATATGGACAAAAGAGACTAATTAATGAGATTAGTCAACTTTTGCTTATTGATATGGTGAGTTACCATGCTTAACGTTTAGAGGGTGCTTTCAGAAAATGGTTAAATTTTGGCTATAAAGAGATGCGCATGATTAGCAACAATATTTAAATAGCCTGTAGCATTCAAGCAATGATCGATTGGTATTAATAAGTCAAGAAAACTTTCCCCATACCAGTACACAAGGCTAGTTGCTAGATTTATTCTGTTTTCAAATTCTGTCCGTACCATCTATGTGCCTCGGCAGAAATCTGAAACTCCAGAAATGTCCAGTCTTGGTGAACCTGTTTGAACCAGTCTGGCCATTTTCCGTTTACCTCCCCTATTGACAAGGTGCTTAAATCTACAGAAGTGACACTTACTGCATAGTTTTTCTTTATTAAACCATTCTGAGTAAAATCTCAGGGCTGTTATGTCAAAATCTCAAATAATCATGTTAAAAAAAAAATACACAAACCAGCCTGTCTGGCACCAACAGAAAAGTCACAGTCAAAATCAGTGGGTGGTCTTTATGGTAATCATATTACAATTAAAGTTATTTTACTTTTGAATTTTTGTCATCATCTTCTCAAGCATGAGAATTATTTCAACACCTAACTGCATTAAAAGTCTCCCATCCATACATACCCACATATGTTAGTATGTAGTGCTTTTCTGTATCTGGTATAAGTGAGAGGACAAGTGCACATAATATAACCATTTGGTGTTAGTAATTATGCGTATAAGCAGATACGGATATGGTTACAATGGCACCTACCAAGGGATCGGATATGTTAGGCACCAAATGTCTAACAGTCATTTTTCAAAAGCAATGTGGTGACCCATTTTTTCCTCATGTTTCCTCTTACATCATATGGACACCCAGGAGCATGTGTGTACCTATGTGGGTAAGAGGTAGCACAAGGGTGCACTATGGGAAGACAAACTGGTGGAACCTGATATTTTGGGAAATGTTTAACTAAGAAGCATTGAGTCCTGGAATTCACATAAGTATTTGATAAATACTACCCAGTTAAACATTGTTGCAAACCAAGTACTGCACATACCATCATTGCTAGGGTATTTCCTAATAATATTGATCAATTTAGCAGGATACACTCCAAAACACTGCAAAATGTGTTTCGGAACGGTCCAAAAAATATGACAAAAAGTTAAAGATGTAGACTTGGCCTCCAAACTCCCCAGATCTGAATCTGAATTAAAATTTGTGGAATGTGCTGGATAAATACATTAAATCCAATAAACATTCCTGTTAAATAATGTATTTTTTCATGTCAATTCTTAAATGGATCTAATGGATCTTGTAAGAGATACCCCAGTTTGAAAAAGGCACAGTACAGTAAAACTTTAAATATTTAAAATAAATCTTTTTCAAAAGAATGCAAACTTTTGAACTCATTTGTACTAGGCTGTTTTAGTGTAAAACAATTTGATTGTATTTAATATTTTGTGTATTGAATGCCAAAACTTGATAAAACTACATGTTTTTATACCTCCTCCCGTGGCATGTCCATACTCCAGACTGAAATCGCTCCATCAGCCGAGCAGGAGACCAGCTGCTTAGACAGCTGCAGATAGTGCAGAGCCTGAACCTTTTCACTGAAAGACAATTAAAAAAGCTTTTAAAACCACTTGGCTTATTCCACACATATAAAATTAAGTTAAATATCTACAACTGAACTCTTTTTTAAACAATTTTGCGCTCCTATTTTTCCTGGTGGACCATTCTCACTAAAGCAGTAGTGTGGTATGCAATTAGGAATATTCTATCTAATTTAATCTTGTTTATTTACTATTGCTTAAATTCAAAGCTACCAGAAATGTTGAAATGTGCTCTTTGTCTTCAGCCGCTTATAAAACAATATGTTAGAGTCAATGTAAAAACCTTTACTGATACCAAACCATTTATGAGATCTAAATGTGGTACCAGTGCTGGTACAGGGTTGGGTCATGCCCACACTTTATGAGATGAAAGAATAAAGAAACGTTCCCACTTAAATAGAAAGAACAAAACATTTTGGGTAGCCCAAGCAACATGTACAATTGCCTTGGCATTAACATGCATGGCTTGTGGCTGCAGCATGGTTCTTAAAATCTGTAGGGTAAACATGCTTAACAGAGCAGTCTTTAGACTTGTTTAGCAGCAGAAGCAGTGTCACAGATCAAAACTATCTACCTACATTAACATAAACTTTTGTTGTGAATGGTGAAGGCATTTTCTATAGTTATATTATTGTATATTTTATTATAACAAATATTAACATAAGAATTTGTCACTGGTCAAAACACCTTATAAAATACAATGCAAAAGACATACAATTTTTATTTTAGAATACTTTATCGATCCCACAGATAATTTTTTTTCCACCTATCCCAGCGATGTTAGGAAGGCAAGATCAGCCATGTTACAGTGCTTCTGGAGCACAATGGGTTAAGGGCATCGCTCAAGGGCCCCAACTGTACTAGCTTGGTGATACTGAGGCTTGTTTCTCTTGCAATGACAGCAATAAAAAATGTATATTAAGAGCAACAAAAAGAGATTCCAAATGAAAATGCCAAAATTTATATTAGTTTTATCACCTTTCATCTGCATGCTTGTAAATAAAACAATAAAGTGACTAATTTTACTGTTCAATTACTTTTTCTCCTTTGGAAGCAAGAGGGAGGAAGAGATATATAATAACTGTAATTCCTGCTTGAAGTGCTGCCGTTTTTTTTTTTATACCTGTCCCATATATGTAATGTAATGCAAATCCCAGGACTAATTTATAATGGTGGACCTTTTGTTGATAACCCCTATTTTCATGTCTCCATCTTTTTTAAAGGTGTGCTTTCTAATAATAGTTATACTACTACTGATGTATGAAGCACTAAATGAAAACATTTGTGAATTCTGTGAAAAGCTTTTTCTTAGTTAAATAAGCAATAGTGTGTTTGAGTTAAGTAGGACGTTTGGATGCTATCATCCCCCAACTTTAGTACAGTACATTCACTCAGATTTGGTGACAGTGGAGTTGCTGGCCACCTTATATTACACAGGTTCCTTCTGGCTCTCGATTTTAAGTTATGCTAAGTGTGGTAAAAGCATTTACTGGCATTGCTGATGGCTCCTGTGCTTCAAAAATAAACAATTTAACTAAGCACAGCCCAACAGTAGGTATCACAGGCAAAAACCTTGTGCATTTCATTAATGACATGTGACTGCTAAGTGCAATCTTATTGTTTGCAAAAGTAGATTCAACAGTCATATGTCATACACTACACTAAGGTACCGTTACTAAGGGGTGTAACGGTACATGTGGAATATAGTTAAAATCTGAGTTCCCTTTAGAAATGAATTAAGTGGGGGACCACAAAATTGTTTAGTCTCTGCCTCGCACTTCTGGTGCATTTTTTTATTAGTATTATTAAACTTTAAAACTTACACAATCCCAGGGGTATTAAAAATAAATAAAGAAAAAAAGAAAAAGGAAACTAAAGTGAGCGGTGTCACTGTGGCCACTGACTCCATACAGGAAATAAGATTTGTTTTGTGCATGCATAAAAAACGCTAAAGAATCCATAGCGTTAGAATTAGCCGCTAACCTAGAAGTTAGTGGCTAATGCTAGCACTAAGGATACTTTAAGAATTGCTCTTAAAAGAAGCAATCTTGACAATTCCACATCACACACACTCACACACACACACACACACACACACACACACACACACACACACACACACACACACACACCGTATTACACAAATGGGTCTAAGAAATGCAAATTAATTTATATTTTCTATTTATTTAATTTTATTTAAGCAATTTAACTTGTGTAAATTATTGATAAAAGTTGTTGCAGTTGCTGACTTGACTTGTAACATAACAAGGTACATATACAAAGAATAAACAATATTTTTAAGGAGATTAGCTCTTAATGCTGCTACATCAACATATATTTGTACCCTTATAGAAGATAAACATAATCCTAGATTTTTATTCCAAACTGTTAGCAAAATTAACTACAAATAGAAGCACCACACTAACATGCACACCATCAAAAGGTATCAGCAATGATTTCATGAAATGTTTCAATGACCAAAAAAAATAAATATTAGTCAAATATACTATACATTTAATCAGATATTTGAGGGATCTAACACCCCAGATAGCTCTATTACACTGAGCAGATTACTTTTTGCACCAGCTGGAGTGCTGTATGGATGCTAGGAAAAGCTAAGTTTCCTCCACAATCAACAGCTATTGTATTACTGATCAATGATGTGATGTGGACTGCAAGAACATTTCTAGCTCCTCTTCTTGACCCTCCAGCTTGCCTCCACAATGAACCCAACAACTTCTATACTCATATTGAAAATTCAAACCAAACTATTGCAATGATGCTATCATAAGGGAGCATCATTGCAATAGTTTGGTTTAAATACTCAGTATGAAATTATTTAAAGTAAATGCACACAGTCCCCTGGCTCGAGAGAATTTTAACACATGTACTCAATTCATGTGCACATTAGCAATCCCAGATCTTTGTACATCTTTATATTTTCACTTGTTTTTCACAAATTTACTTGTCATGTAAAAGTCTCCTTTGTCTAGATATCTATTTAGACTCCTCTATGTGTAGAATAATTTGATCACCATCAGCATATCATAGCAAACACAATGTTACTGTAGAAGTTACCATTGACACAAACATTACTCCAAGTGAATGCTTTCACATCCCACACAGTGTCACCAGCAGCTCACAAACTCATGTGGCAAACATTGAAGTGTCTTAATCTGATTGTGTCCTTAATGAACAGCAACATTTCAGCCACTGGAGGTCCACCACATTTCACCCAAGCAATTATGTTGTTCTTCACTTAACCATGACATTGCATTTCATGTGGAAGCCATTATTAGCCAAAAGCATCCAGAATGGGTAATACAGATGTGTGTATTACCCAAATGGGGTTTATCAAACAAACTATTTAATTAAAAATTTCCATGTATTAAATTAGATTTTATTCAATTTAATTTGTAAAGATTACTCAATGTAAAAGTAAAAAAGTCAATTGCACTAATTAGATTTATTTTCATATATATATATATATATATATATATATATATATATATATATTTATAGATTATATTTTTATATATATTATTTTTATACCTCTCCTTGAACTGCCACCTTAACGTGGTGGAGGGGTTTGAGTACTCGAATGACCCTAGGAGCTATGTTGTCCGGGGCTATATGCCCCTGGTAGGGTCTCCCAAGGCAAACAGGTCCTGGGCGACGGGTCAGACTAAGAGCGGTTCAAAACCCCTTATGAGAGATACTACATCAGGGACCGTGACGTCGCCCGGTATGGCGCAGCCGGGGCCCCACCCTGGAGCCAGGCCCGGGGTTGGGGATCGTATGCGAGCGCCTGGTGGCCGGGCCTTCCCCCACAGGGTCCGGCCGGGCTCAGCCCGAAGGAGCGACGTGGGGCCGCCTTCCAGTGGGCTCACCACCTGCAGGAGGGACCGTAAGGGGCCGGTGCTAAGAGGATCGGGCAGCAGTCGAAGGTGGAGGCCTCGACAACCCGATCCCTGGACACGGAAGCTAGCTCTAGGGACGTGGAATGTCACCTCGCTGGCGGGGAAGGAGCCTGAGATTGTGCGTGAGGTTGAGAGGTTCCGACTAGAGATAGTCGGGATCACCTCTACGCATGGCCTGGGCTCTGGAACCACACTCCTCGAGAGAGGATGGACTCTTTACAACTCTGGAGCTGCCCATGGTGAAAGGCGTCGGGCTGGTGTGGGTTTGCTTATAGCCCCCCAGCTCAGCCGCCATGTGTTGGAGTTTACCCCGGTGAACGAGAGGGTCGTTTCCCTGCGCCTACGGGTCGGGGATAGGTCTCTCACTGTCGTGTGTGCCTACGGGCCAAACGGCAGTATAGAGTACCCGGCCTTCTTGGGGTCTCTGGGAGGGGTGCTGGACAGTGCTCCGACTGGGGACTCCGTCGTTCTACTAGGAGACTTCAATGCACACGTTGGCAGCGACAGTGACACCTGGAGGGGCGTGATTGGGAGGAACGGCCCCCCTGATCTGAACCCGAGCGGTGTTCAGTTATTGGACTTCTGTGCTAGTTACAGTTTGTCCATAACGAACACCATGTTCAAGCATAAGGGTGTCCATCAGTACACGTGGCACCAGGACACCCTAGGCCGTAGGTCGATGATCGACTTTGTGGTCGTTTCATCTGACCTGCGGCCGTATGTCTTGGACACTCGGGTAAAGAGAGGAGCGGAGCTGTCAACTAATCACCACCTGGTGGTGAGTTGGATCCGATGGCGGGGGAGGAAGCTGGACAGACTCGGCAGACCCAAGCGTACTGTGAGGGTCTGCTGGGAACGTTTGGCCGAGCCTCCTGTCAGAGAGATCTTCATCTCCCACCTCCGGCGGAGCTTTGACCAGATCCCGAGGGAGGCCGGAGATATTGAGTCCGAGTGGACCATGTTCTCCACCTCCATTGTCGAAGCGGCCGCTCGGAGCTGTGGCAGTAAGGTCTCCGGTGCCTGTCGAGGCGGCAATCCCCGAACCCGGTGGTGGAAACCGGAAGTAAGGGATGCCGTCAAGCTGAAGAAGGAGTCCTACCTGGCCTGGTTGGCTTGTGGGACTCCTGAGGCAGCTGACGGGTACCGGCAGGCCAAGCGAACTGCAGCCCGGGTGGTTATCGAGGCAAAAACTCGGGCCTGGGAGGAGTTCGGTGAGGCCATGGAGAAGGACTATCGGCTGGCCTCGAAGAGATTCTGGCAAACCGTCCGGCGCCTCAGGAGGGGAAAGCAGTGCCCCACCAATGCTGTTTGCAGTAGAGGTGGGGAGCTGTTGACCTCAACTGGGGATGTCGTTGGACGGTGGAAGGAATACTTCGAGGATCTCCTCAATCCCGCCGTCACGTCTTCCATTGAGGAAGCAGAGGCTGAGGGCTCAGAGGCGGACTAGTCCATCACCCAAGCTGAAGTCACCGAGGTAGTAAAGAAACTCCTTGGTGGCAGGGCACCGGGGGTGGATGAGATCCGCCCTGAGTACCTCAAGTCTCTGGATGTTGTGGGGCTGTCTTGGCTGACACGCCTCTGCAGCATCGCGTGGCCGTCGGGGACAGTGCCTCTGGAATGGCAGAATTTGTGCCATTCTCACCTATGGTCATGAGCTCTGGGTCATGACCGAAAGGACAAGATCCCGGATACAGGCGGCCGAAATGTGCTTCCTCCGCAGGGTGGCTGGGCGATCCCTTAGAGATAGGGTGAGAAGCTTAGTCACTCGGGAGGAGCTCAGAGTAGATCCGCTGCTCCTCCACATCGAGAGGGGTCAGCTGAGGTGGCTCGGGCATCTGTTCCGGATGCCTCCTGGACGCCTTCCTGGGAAGGTGTTCCGGGCGCGTCCCACTGGGAGGAGACCCCGGGGAAGACCTAGGACACGCTGGAGAGACTATGTCTCCCGGCTGGCCTGGGAACGCCTTGGTGTTCCCCCGGAAGAGCTGGAAGAAGTGTCTAGGGAGAGGGAAGTCTGGGCATCTTTGCTTAGACTGCTGCCCCCGCGACCCGGCATCGGATAAGCGGGAGAAGGAAGATGGATGGATGGATGGATGGATGGATTATTTTTATAAAATATTAAAAAATATTATTGTATATAATATTTAACCAAGCAGGCATTCAATTTAAAATTGTTTAAAAATGTTATGTTCAAATTTTTTTATTTAATGATTGATGTTCACAAATTCCAGAGGTGGTCCCTCTTTTTAAGAAGGGGGACCGGAGGGTGTGTTCCAACTATAGGGGGATCACACTTCTCAGCCTACCTGGGAAAGTCTATGCCAGGGTACTGGAGAGGAGAATACGGCCGATAGTAGAACCTCGGATTCAGGAGGAACAATGTGGTTTTCGTCCAGGCCGTGGAACACTGGACCAGCTCTATACCCTCTACAGGGTGCTGGAGGGTTCATGGGAGTTTGCCCAACCAGTCCACATGTGCTTTGTGGATTTGGAAAAGGCATTCGACTGTGTCCCTCGCGGCGGCCTGTGGAGGGTGCTCCGGGAGTATGGGGTCGGGGGCCCTTTACTAAGGGCTGTCCGGTCCCTGTATGACCGAAGCAGGAGCTTGGTTTGCATTGCCGGCAGTAAGTCAGACTTGTTCCCGGTGCATGTTGGACTCCGGCAGGGCTGCCCTTTGTCACCGTATCTGTTCATAATTTTTATGGACAGAATTTCTAGGCGCAGCCAGGGGTCGGAGGGTGTCCGGTTTGGTGACGACACGATTTCGTCTTTGCTCTTTGCAGATGATGTTGTCGTGTTGGCTTCATCAGACCAGGACCTTCAGCATGCACTGGGACGGTTTGCAGCCGAGTGTGAAGCGGCTGGGATGAGAATCAGCACCTCCAAATCCGAGGCCATGGTCCTCAGTCGGAAAAGGGTGGCTTGCCCACTTCAGGTTGGTGGGGAGTTCCTGCCGCAAGTGGAGGAGTTTAAGTATCTTGGGGTTTTGTTCACGAGTGAGGGAAGGGTGGAACGGGAGATTGACAGACGGATCGGTGCAGCTTCTGCAGTAATGCGGTCGATGTACCAGTCTGTCGTGGTGAAGAAGGAGCTGAGCCGCAAGGCGAAACTTTCGATTTACCGGTCAATCTACGTTCCCACTCTCACCTATGGTCATGAGCTCTGGGTCATGACCGAAAGGACAAGATCCCGGATACAGGCGGCCGAAATGTGCTTCCTCCGCAGGGTGGCTGGGCGATCCCTTAGAGATAGGGTGAGAAGCTTAGTCACTCGGGAGGAGCTCAGAGTAGATCCGCTGCTCCTCCACATCGAGAGGGGTCAGCTGAGGTGGCTCGGGCATCTGTTCCGGATGCCTCCTGGACGCCTTCCTGGGAAGGTGTTCCGGGCGCGTCCCACTGGGAGGAGACCCCGGGGAAGACCTAGGACACGCTGGAGAGACTATGTCTCCCGGCTGGCCTGGGAACGCCTTGGTGTTCCCCCGGAAGAGCTGGAAGAAGTGTCTAGGGAGAGGGAAGTCTGGGCATCTTTGCTTAGACTGCTGCCCCCGCGACCCGGCATCGGATAAGCGGGAGAAGATGGATGGATGGATGGATGGATGGATTATTTTTATAAAATATTAAAAAATATTATTGTATATAATATTTAACCAAGCAGGCATTCAA
This sequence comes from Silurus aristotelis, assembly GCF_946808225.1. NCBI lineage: Eukaryota > Metazoa > Chordata > Actinopteri > Siluriformes > Siluridae > Silurus > Silurus aristotelis. The sequence goes on from NC_139581.1 coordinate 25,866,604, forward strand.
TTTAAAATTGTTTAAAAATGTTATGTTCAAATTTTTTTATTTAATGATTGATGTTCACAAATGTTAGTAATAAATGAACGCTGCGAGTTTATGACTGTGTTGTAGTAATAATAATTAGATTGTTGTAATAATGAAAGTTTGAGTCAGTTCATTAGAAAAATTGGAGAACTTGCTCAACATTATGCATAATTTCAGTTAAATTAATAAACTGTTCATTAAGTAATTAATTTCTTTATTGTCTCTTATTAAATACATGAGCATTGTTATGCTTATTGTTAATGATTAAAAATAAATCAAATTCAAATCAAATTTTATTTGTCACATACACATACATACAGAGTACGACATACAGTGAAATGCTTTTTACAATGGTCCGGCATGAGGAAATAGAATGAGGACAAAAATAAAAGTATAAACTATATAAAATATATAAAGATATATGTGAAAAGTGTATATACATGGATGCGTATGAACAGTAAACAGTAAAATTTATGGTGATTGACGTGATTGTCCTTAAAGTGACTATATGCGGTATGTTGTGGTATAAAGTGCACTGTGCTGTGCAAGTACAGAGTTAAAATGACAGTCCAGAGATTAAAGTGTCATAGTGCAAAAAGAAAATTGTGCAGAAAAAGTGTGAAGGTGGAGAGAGAGGACCAGTTCTAGATCCTGGGTGTTTCCTGGTTTAAACTCCGAATGGCCTGCGGGAAGAAGCTCCTACTCATTCTCTCTGTGTTTGCTTTTAAGGAGCAGAAGTGTTTATCTGAAAGCAACAAATAAAAGAGTTGTTGGGATGACTGAGGTCCTTCACAATCTTTCTGGCTCTGGTCCAGCACCGTGTGCCGGATGTGCCAGCTGTAGATGTCCTGCAGGTTAGGGAGCTTGGTGTAAATGGTATGTTCGGCTGACCGCACCACCCTCTGGAGGGCTCGCCTGTCCTGCACGGTGCTGTTTCCCGAACCAGGAAGTAATGCTACCCTTCAGAACGCTCTCAATGGTGCAGTTGTAGAGAGTCTTTAGCACATGAGAGGGAAGTTTAAAGTCCCTTAAGAGTTTTAGATGGTACGGATGCTGCCGGGCCTTCTTCAACAGGGTGTTGATGTGACTGGACCAAGACAGGTCCTGTGTGATGTGAACACCTAAGTACCGGAAACTGTCCACTCTCTCCACTGGGGTCCCTTTGATGTTTAGCGGTTGGTATGACCGCTCCTGCTTCGTGCTGAAGTCCACTATCAACCCCTTAGTCTTGCTGACGTTCAGGAGAAGGTTGTTCTCCTGGCACCATCTCTCCAGGTTTTTAACCTCCTGTAGGTAGGCCGTCTCGTCGTTGTTGGAGATCAGGCCCACCACAACAGCAAACTTGATGGTGGTGGTGGAGTTGGAAGTGGTCACACAGTCATATGTGTACATTGAGTACAGCAGGGGGCTTAGAAAACAACCCTGGGGAGCTCCAGTGCTGAGGGTTAGGGTGGATGAGGTGTGTTTGCCCACCCGTACGGCTTGTGATCTGTCTGTCAGTAAGTTAGAGATCCATTGACACAGCGGCAGGGTGAGTCCCAGGACCTCCAAATTAGAGGTGAGCGTGGAGGGGAATAATGGTGTTGAATGCTGAACTGTACAGCTGAACAGCATCTTTGCATAATTCCCTTTTCTGTAGTCCAGGTGGCTCATTGTTGTGTGTAGAAGATTTGTGATGGTGTCCTCAGTAGAACGGTTTTGGCGGTACACAAACTGTAGAGGGTCCAGTGTGTCTGGTAGTGTCGTACTGACGAAGTCTCTGACCAGTCTTTCAAAGCACTTCATCACTACTGAGGTCAAGGCTACAGGGCGGTAGTCATTGAGACAGGTGAGCTGGGGCTTTTTCGGGACAGGACTGTTTGAAGCATGAGGGGACAACAGACTGTTTCAGTGAGAGGTTGAATATCTCAGTGAACACCGGTGCTAGCTGGTCAGCGCAGGCTTTTAGAACTCCCAGACAGTGACCTGTTTACCTCTCCTGCTCTCTCAGTGTGCATGCTGTTTGTGGCGCTAGCGCCGCTAGCATTGTTAGCTGCTGCCTTGAAGCGAGCGTAAAAGATGTTTAGCTTGTCTGCCAGAGTAGCGTCCGCATTCCCCATTCTAGAAGATGGTGTTCTATAGTCCGTGATGTTACTTAGTCCACAGGCTCCTAGAGCCACCATGTTGGAACTGTGACTCTAGTTTCCTCCCGTAGCAACGCTTTGCTTCCTTCACCGCACTGCATACACTGCAAGATGCGTGGTGAGCCCCATGTTGTAGGCAGCAGAGCGGGATTTTAGAGCATCGCGGATGGTTTTATCCACCCACGGCTTCTGGTTGGGAAACATTCTGATGGTGGTATTCTGCACCGTATCATCTGCTAGCTTCACGATGAATCCCACAACCGCTTCTGTAAACATGTTGATGTCATCAGAGCTGCGCCTGAACATGTCCCAGTCTGCGTCATTCAAAGCGTCCTGCAGAGCGGCAACCGATTGGTCAGTCCAACGCGCGACCTCTCTCTAAACCGGAGCTTCCCGTTTCAGCCTTTGTTTGTAAACAGGCATGAGGAAGATGGCGGCATGGTCTGATTTCCCGAAAGGTGGACAGCCTTGAAGCTGTTCTTAAATGGTGTGTAGCAGTGTTCCAGTGTCCTTTCGCCCCTGGTGGGGCAGGTGATGTGCTGCTGAAAGTTCGGTAGTGCGCGCTTGAGGGTGGCACTGTTAAAGTCTCCCACTACAAGAAGCGCAGCGTCCTGATGCGGTGTTTGGTGTAGTGTTATTGATTCGTTTAAGCCTCATACTGCAGTGTCCGTGTCCACTTGAGGTGGAATATAAACGGCACTGACTATGACTGAGCTGAATTTCCGAGGTAGATAGAAGGGCTGACATTTGTTGGTCAGTAGTTCCAAATTTGGTGTGCAAAAGCATGAAAGGGGAACGATACTCACGCTGTCGCACCAGTGGTTGTTTACTATCCACTTTGTTGTTTACTATTACACACACTCCACCTTCTTTTGACTTCCCCGACTCCAGTGTTCTGTCCATGCGGTAAACCAAGAACTCGGCCGGCTGGATGGCGTGGTCAGGTACTGCTAAATTTAGCCATGTCTCTGTGAAGCAAAAAAGATTGCATTCTCGAATGTCCATCTGGAACTTAACCCTTGCCCTGAGGTCGTTAAGCTTGTTTTCCAGTGACTGGACATTGGTGAACAGGATACTAGGTAAGGGAGCGCGGTGTGCGTGTGCCCTCAGCCTGTTCCTGACGCCGGCTTGTTTCCCTCGCGGACGCCGGTACGGGTCGCGTCAGGTCTGTGGATGATGCAGTCAACATGGGACTGCAATATATTCTGCAACATCTTGATAGACCTGGGACCCAAGGATCTTGCTTTTAGACTTCAGTTCGGCCTTTAATACCATAATTCCTGACCTTCTCTCAGCCAAACTGACCCAGCTCTCTGTGCCCAGCCTAATTGGTCAGTGGATCACCAGCTTCCTGACAGACAGGCAGCAGATAGTGAGGGTGGGCAAACTCACATCCAGGTCTCTCACTATCACCAGCGGTGTGCCCCAGGGTTGCGTTTTCTCCCCACTGCTCTTCTTCTTGTACACAAATGACTGCAACTCTAAAACCCCTCTGTCAAGCTCCTGAAGTTTGCAGATGACATGACAGTCATCAGCCTCATCCAAGATGGAGATGAGTCTGCTTACAGATAGGAGGTTAAAGAGTTGGCTGTCGGGTTCAATCACAACAACCTGGAGCTCAACATGCTCAAAACAGTGAAGATGACTGGACTTGGGGAGAACTCCCCCACTCACCATCATGAACAGCACTGTAAAAACAGCGCTCATTCAAGTTTCTGGGTACCGCCATCTCTCAGGCCCTGAAGTAGGACAATAATATTCACTTCATTGCCAGGAGAAGTTGTACTTCCTTCGCCAACTGAGGAAATTCAACCTTTTTTACAATTATTTTTTTCTTTTTACTTTTACTTTTTATTTTTATACTGGTAACTTGTACTTCAGTAACATTTCTTAGAAGTAATAGTACTTTTACTTGAGTAGGATATTTTATTAGTCTTTCCACCTCTGTATATGTGTATATATACATACAAACATACATATACACACACACATTATATATATATATATATATATATATATATATATATATATATATATATATATATATATATATATATATATATATATACACATATACAGTGAGGAAAATAAGTATTTGACCACCCTGCTATTTTGCAAGTTCTCCCACTTAGAAATCATGGAGGGGTCTGAAATTGTCATCGTAGGTGCATGTCCACTGTGAGAGACATAATCTAAAAAAAAAATCCAGAAATCACAATATATGATTTTTAAACTATTTATTTGTATGATACAGCTGCAAATAAGTATTTGAACACCTGTCTATCAGCTAGAATTCTGACTCTCAAAGACCTGTTAGTCTGCCCTTAAAATGTCCACCTCCACTACATTTATTAACCTAATCTAGATTCACCTGTTTGAGGTCGTTAGCTGCATAAAGACACCTGTCCACCCCATACAATCAGTAAGAATCCAACTACTAACATGGCCAAGACCAAAGAGCTGTCCAAAGACACTAGAGACAAAATTGTACACCTCCACGAGGCTGGAAAGGGCTACAGGGAAATTGGCAAGCAGCTTGGTGAAAAAAGGTCCACTGTTGGAGCAATCATTAGAAAAAGGAAGGAGCTAAACATGACTGTCAATCTCCCTCGGACTGGGGCTCCATGCAAGATCTCACCTCGTGGGGTTTCAATGATCCTAAGGAAGGTGAGAAATCAGCCCAGAACTACACGGGAGAAGCTGGTCAATGACCTGAAAAGAGCTGGGACCACCATTTCCAAGGTTAATGTTGGTAATACACTAAGACGTCATGGTTTGAAATCATGCATGGCACGGAAGGTTCCCCTGCTTAAACCAGCACATGTCCAGGCACGTCTTAAGTTTGCCAATGACCATTTGGATGATCCAGAGGAGTCATGGGAGAAAGTCATGTGGTCAGATGAGACCAAAATAGAACTTTTGGGTCATAATTCCACTAAACGTGTTTGGAGGAAGAAGAATGATGAGTACCATCCCAAGAACACCATCCCTACTGTGAAGCATGGGGGTGGTAGCATCATGCTTTGGGGGTGTTTCTCTGCACATGGGACAGGGCGACTGCACTGTATTAAGGAGAGGATGACCGGGCCATGTATTGCGAGATTTTGGGGAACAACCTCCTTCCCTTAGTTAGAGCATTGAAGATGGGTCGAGGCTGGGTCTTTCAACATGACAATGACCCGAAGCACACAGCCAGGATAACCAAGGACTGGCTCTGTAAGAAGCATATCAAGGTTCTGGCATGGCCTAGCCAGTCTCCAGACCTAAACCCAATAGAGAATCTTTGGAGGGAGCTCAAACTCCGTGTTTCTCAGCGATAGGCCAGAGACCTGACTGATCTAGAGAAGATCTGTGTGGAGGAGTGGGCCAAAATCCCTCCTGCAGTGTGTGCAAACCTGGTGAAAAACTACAGGAAATGTTTGACCTCTGTAATTGCAAACAAAGGCTACTGTACCAAATATTATCATTGACTTTCTCAGGTGTTCAAATACTTATTTGCAGCTGTATCATACAAATAAATAGTTAAAAAAATCATACATTGTGATTTCTGGATTTTTTTTTTTAGATTATGTCTCTCACAGTGGACATGCACCTACGATGACAATTTCAGACCCCTCCATTATTCTAAGTGGGAGAACTTGCAAAATAGCAGGGTGTTCAAATACTTATTTTCCTCACTGTATATATATACACACACACACACACACACACACACATGAATTTACAGGTGCATCTCAATAAATTTAAAGATCATTGAAATGTTTATTTATTTTAGTAATTCAATACAAAAAGTGAAACTTACACAGATTCATCAAACACAGACTGATGTATTTCAAGAGTTTATTTATTTTAATATTGATGATTATGGCTTACAGCTAATGAAAACCCCAAATTCAGTATTTCAGAGTGCTGTATCCAAGCACATTGATGGAAAGTTAAATATAAGGAAAAAATGTGGTAGAAAAAGTTGAAACGAAGCCCATTAAAACATTTGAGGGAGATTCACAAAGAGTGGACTGCAGCTGGAGTCAGTGCTTCAAGAGCCACCACATACAGGCGTATCCATGGGCTACAACTGACATTACTTGCCAAGCCACTCCTGAACCAGAGACAACGTCAGAGGTGTTTAATTTCAGCAAAAGGAGCCCCTACCAAGTATTGAGTACAAATACATTATATGAACATACTTTCCAGAAGGCCAACAATTCACAAAAAAATTTTTTTTGATTGGTCTTATTAAGTATTTAGACCCCCTTAAATTTTTCACTCTTTGGTATATTGCAGCCATTTGCTAAAATCATTTAGGTTCATTCTTTTTCCTCATGAGTGTACACATAGCACCCCATAAAAACTTCCTTTTCGGCTTCTCCCGTTAGGGGTCGCCACAGCGGATCCTCCGCACGTTTGATTTGGCACATGTTTTACGCTGGATGCCCTTCCTAACGCAACCCTCCCCAATTTATCCGGGCTTGGGACCGGCACTAAGAGTGGCTGGGGATGGTTCCCTGACCGGGAATCGAACCCGGGTCGCAGCGGTGGGAGCGCTGCATCTTAACCACTAGACCACCAGGGGACACACATAGCACCCCATACTGACAAAAAAAAAAAACACAGAATTGTTGACATTGTTGCAGATTTATTAAAAAAGAAAAACTGAAATATCACATGGTCCTAAGTATTCAGACCCTTTGCTCAGTATTTAGTAGAAGCCCCCTTTTGATCTAATACAGCCAGGAGTCTTTTTGGGAAAGATGCAATAAGTCTTTCACACCTGGATTTGGGGATCCTCTGCCATTCCTCCTTGCAGGTCCTCTCCAGTTCTGTCAGGTTGGATGGTAAACGTTGGTGGACAGCCATTTTTAGGTCTCTCCAGAGATGCTCAATTGGGTTTAAGTCAGGGCTCTGGCTGGGCCATTCAAGAACAGTCACGGAGTTGTTGTGAAGCCACTCCTTCGTTATTTTTAGCTGTGTGCTTAGGGTCATTGTCTTGTTGGAAGGTTAACCTTCGGCCCAGTCTGAAGTCCAGAGCACTCTGGAGAAGGTTTTTGTCCAGGATATCCCTGTACTTGGCCGCATTCATCTTTCCCTCGATTGCAACCAGTCGTCCTGTCCCTGCAGCTGAAAAACACCCCCACAGAATGATGCTGCCACCACCATGCTTCACTGTTGGGACTGTATTGGACAGGTGATAAGCAGTGCCTGGTTTTCTCCACACATACCGCTTAGAATTAAGGCCAAAAAGTTCTATTTTGGTCTCATCAGACCAGAGAATCTTATTTCTCACCATCTTGGAGTCCTTCAGGTGTTTTTTAGCAAACTCCATGCGGGCTTTCATGTGTCTTACACTGAGGAGAGGCTTTCGTCGGGCCACTCTGCCATAAAGCCCCGACTGGTGGAGGGCTGCAGTGATGGTTGACTTTCTACAACTTTCTCCCATCTCCTGACTGCATCTCTGGAGCTCAGCCACAGTGATCTTTGGGTTCTTCTTTACCTCTCTCACCAAGGCTCTTCTCCCCCGATAGCTCAGTTTGGCCGGACGGCCAGCTCTAGGAAGGGTTCTGGTCGTCCCAAACGTCTTCCATTTGAGAATTATGGAGGCCACTGTGCTCTTAGGAACCTTAAGTGCAGCAGAAATCTTTTTGTAACCTTGGCCAGATCTGTGCCTTGCCACAATTCTGTCTCTGAGCTCTTCAGGCAGTTCCTTTGACCTCATGATTCTCATTTGCTCTGACATGCATTGTGATCTTGAAGGTCTTATATAGACAGGTGTGTGGCTTTCCTAATCAAGTCCAATCAGTATAATCAAACACAGCTGGACTGAAGGTGTAGAACCATCTCAAGGATGATCAGAAGAAATGGAAAGCACCTGAGTTAAATATATGAGTGTCACAGCAAAGGGTCTGAATACTTAGGACCATGTGATATTTCAGTTTTTCTTTTTTAATAAATCTGCAACAATGTCAACAATTTTGTGTTTTTCTGTCAATATGGGGAGCTGTGTGTACATTCATGAGGAATAAGAATGAACTTAAATGATTTTAGCAAATGGCTGCAATATAACAGAGTGAAAAATTTAAGGGGGTCTGAATACTTTCCGTACCCACTGTATACACTGCCTTTCCAAAACAAAGTCACCACCTGGATATAAATAAGCAAGTGGGTAAGATACAATTATCCCATTGGATAAATACTGCATGGATGTTTATGTTTCAGTTGGAAACAAGTTATTTGACCCTCAGTAAACAGTTTTCTCATCTTATTTGGAGATCATTTACACATTTGGTGAAATCAATTAATAAAAAAAACAACAGTAGAACTCACAGCTATGTTTAATAGTGAAAGTAAGAGCATTTTCACATGACATGCACAATGTGAAGGGAACTCAAGGGATTGGGACTAAACAGCTGTGTAGTCTTAGGAAAATCACTTATTATTGAGGCTTAACAGAAAAAAGGCTTCAATTAGCTGGGGGGAATAAAGATTGGACTCAATGAAGCAATGGAAGGAGGTCACATGGTTTGATGAATCCTGATTTACCCTGTTCCAGAGTGATTGGTGCATCAGGATAAGAAGAGAGGAAAATGAACTGATGCACCCATCATGCCTAGTGCCTATCGTACAAGACTGTGGGGGCAGTGCTATGATCTGGGGTTGCTGCAGTTATTCAGGTCTCGGTTCAGCAACGTTGTGTGCCCAAAAAATGAGGTTAGCTGACTACCTAAATATACTGAATGACCAAGTTAGAGAGCAAATCAATGTATTTTTCTTCCCTGATGGCACGGGCATATTCCAAAATGACAATGCCAGGATTCATCAGGCTCAACTTGTGAAGGAGTCTTGTGGGGAGCATGAGACATTATTTTTACACATGGATTGGCCACCACAGAGTCCAGACCTTAACGCCATTTAGAATATTTAGGATGTGCTGTAGAAGACTTTGCGCAGCGGTCCGATTCTCCAATCATCAATACAAGATCTTGGTGAAAAATGACTGCAGCTCTGCACAGGAAAAATGTTGTGACATTGCAGAAGCTTATCAAAAGGATGCCACAGCGAATGCGTGCCATAATCAAAGCCAAAGGCGGTCCAACGAAATATTAGTGTGAGACTTTTTTTGGCCGGACTGCAAAAAACTACATATTTTTACAATTTTGTCGGATCGCTATAGTTATCATAAGATTATAAATTTGATAAATTAAAAAATATTGTATGAATTTGCTAATATCTTTTCTATAGCTTTTATCTTTTCTAAGTGCTAAAACACACTGGCCAGCCAAAAGAAAGGGAGACAAAAGATGTTCGAGACAGAATGGAAAGAATTGTTGAACTGTATATTTAAAGACTTGTATACTTATAAATGTAGGTATGTGTGTGCATGTACTCACTGATGTCCCTGCAGTAATAGTGTGCGCCCCCTTCTCCCGCCAATATCCCACATGATTATACTGTGATCTGATGCACCAGAGAACAGCCATCTATTTACCGGGTCCCACCACAGCGCTCCTATGCTTCCTAAAAACACAGAGATCATTTGAACCTGTAAAGACAGACCTTCAGAGGTATTTATATAAGTTTCTAATAATCACATAATCACACACACACACACACACACACACACACACACACACACACACACATACAAATTATCTAACAAATGTAAACTATTTTAATTACATTTTTCCATTTATTTAATTTTATTAATAAATTTAATTTGATTCAATTTAATTGATCAGTCATTTTAATAAATATAATAAATGTGTATGGGGGGGAGTGGTGGCTCCAGCGGTTAAGGCGCTCGGTTGTCGATCGGAAGGTCTGGGGTTCAAGCCCCGGTATCGCTAAGCTGCAACTCTTGGGCCCTTGAGCACGGCCCTTAACCCTCTATGCTCCGGGGGTCCCTTACGAGGGAAATATCAAGGTCCGTGACGTCGGAGTGACGTGGGGCCGCCTTCCCGTGGGCTCACCACCTGCAGGAGGGACCGTAAGGGACGGTGCTGTGAGGATTGGGCAGCAGTCGAAGGCGGGGGCCTGCTTAGACTGCTGCCCCCGCGACCCGAATTACGGATAAGCAGGAGAAAATGAATGAGGATGAATGAATAAATGTGTATTGCATTAATTCGATTTATTCTATTTTAATTTTATAAAATATAATTTTATATAAGATTTAACCAACCAGACATTTTATTTTAATTGTTTAAAAAAAAAAATTAACTGTTCAACAGTCAATGATCAAAAAAGTTAATAATTATAATCTGTTAATACAAAACAACAAGCAATTTTATGTTTTTTTTTTATTTATTTCCTCCCCCTAACTATACTGAAATTCAACCTGGAAAGATGGTGCAGGGAGAACAATCTTCTCCTGAATGTTAGCAAGAGTAAGGAGTTAATAGTGGACTTTAGCACGAGCAGGAGCAGTCATACCATACGCTAAAGATCTCCCAGTGGAGAGAGTGGACAGTTTCTGGTGCCTAGGTGTTCAGATCAGGCAGGACCTGTCTTGGTCCTGTCACATTAACACCCTGGTGAAGATGGCACGCCAGCATCTGTACCATCTGAGACGCTTAAGGAAATTTAAACTACCCTTATACACATATACACATATACACACACACACACACACACATATATATACACAAATTCATAGATTAAGAGAAAAGTAATGTTAACATATTAACAGATAGTTGAGTGGAAGGAAAAAATGTGAAAGAAAAAAAAAAAAACGAGAGAACTGCAGCCTTGAGAGCCTTGTCAAGCAAAATTGTTTCAAGAATTTGGGTGAACTTCACAAGGAATGGACCGAGGCTTTGGAGAAGGCATTAAGAACCACCACACACAGACATGGTAAGAAATTTTGCTACAGATGTCGTATTTCTCTTGTTAAGCCACAAACAATGTCACAGGCTTAAAGTGGACTGTTGCCCAGTGGTCCAAAGTCAGCAAGTTTTTCAGCAAGTTTTGTATTCAATTTGGAAACCAAGGTCCTAGAGTCTGGAAGAAGGGTGGAGAGGCTCATAGCCCAAGTTGCTCGAAGTCCAGTGTTAAGTTTCCACAGTCTTTGATGATTTGGGGTGCAATGTCATCTGCTGGTGCTGTTCCACTGTGTTTTTTGGAAACCAAAGTCACTGCACCTGTTTACCAAGAAACTTTAGAGCACTTCTTTAGATGCTTCTTTCTGCTGACCAGCTTTTCAAAGATGTTTAATTTTCCGGCAGGACTTGGCACCTGTCCACACTGTCCAAAAGCACCAAAAGTTAGTTAACTGACCATGGTGTTGGTGTGCTTGACTGGCCAGTAAACTCGCCAAACCTGATCCTGAAGAGAATCTATGGCGTATTTTAAGAGGAAAATGAGAAACAGAAGACCAAAAAATGCAAATAAGCTGAAGGCCCCTTTTAAAGAAACTTGGACTTCCATACCACCTCAGCAGTGCTCGTTGACTGATCACCTCCATGCCATGCCGAATTGAGACAGTAATTAAAGCAAAATGAGCCCCTTCCAAGTATTGTATAAAAGGTTTGTCCAAACTTTGACTGGTGGTGTATCCTCCTGGAAAATTAAACATCTTTGAATAGCTGGTCAGCAGAAAGAAGCATTAAGTGCTCTAAAGTTTCTTGGTAAACAGGTGCAGTGACTTTGGTGGCCAAAAAGTCTGCTGCTTTAGTGTTTTAGATTTTTTTGTCAGATGTTACTATGGTATACTGTATAATTACAAGTGTTTCATAAGTGTGAAAGTCTTTTATTGACAAATTACATTGTTTATGTCAAGAGTCAATATTTGCGGCATTGACCCTTCTTTTTCAACACTTATTTTGCAATTCCCTCAGGCATGCAATCAATCAACTGATGGCAGCCCATTCTTGCATAAACAATGCTTGAAATATGTCAGAATTTCCGGGTTGTTTTTTTTTTTGTTCACACTATGGAGCAACTATTATTTTGATAATCGATTAAATTTTTTAATTTTTTATGTTTTGCTTATTATAATTATTTAAAACCATAATTCTGTCATTTAAATAATCCATAATTTAAAACCATATTTATGTATAAAAGTATAACAATTGTACTTAAAACAGCATTTGAGTATGCAAGGTGAAACAGTTTGTGTAAATCAACATTTGTATTGTATTTTGCAGATCGAAAGTTTACAACCATGCTTAAAAATCAATATTCATTAATTCATTCATTCATTTTCTCCCGCTTATCCGTAATTCGGGTCGCGGGGGCAGCAGTCTAAGCAGGCCCCCCCTTCGACTGCTGCCCAATCCTCACAGCACCGTCCCTTACGGTCCCTCCTGCAGGTGTTGAGCCCATGGGAAGGCGGCCCCACGTCACTCCGACGTCACGGACCTTGATATTTCCCTCGTAAGGGACCCCCGGAGCATAGAGGGTTAAGGGCCTTGCTCAAGGGCCCAAGAGTGGCAGCTTGGCGATATCGGGGCTTGAACCCCAGACCTTCCGATCGGCAACCCAGCGCCTTAACCGCTGGAGCCACCACCCCCCCACCAATCAAATCAATATAAAACATAAAATATTGTTGTAACAAACTCACTGACTCTGTACTGGAAGAAAGACAGAAGGCAATAGTTCACCAAGCAGAGCTATCTTTATTTACTTTCTTTTTCACCCTGGCGCTTTCCTTTCCAGTATTCACGCCAGGGCTCATCCACACACTCGCGGTTCGGGACGCCTTTCCTTCCCGACGTTTGCTGGCAATCGCTCCCAGGTCAGCACGGGCTTCCTTCAGCGTCCGCCTGTCTCAGTTACGGATCAGCCGCTTTCTCTCTTAGCGCCGCCTGAGTTTCCTTGCCGACGGGCACACCTTTTCTCGTGTCCGCCCGAGATCACTCGCCGGCCGACACGTCTTTCCACCGGCACCCGCTCGTGCTTAGTCCCCGTTCGGCGACCCTTCCTCTCGTCTCTCTGCTAGGTGACTCTCTTCGAGGTTGGCATCTCTCTCCTCTTTATTGGTGTCGCCGGACTAAAACAGAGCGCACTGATTACTCTCATCAGCTGCAGATGTTTCTTATCACTCGTTCTGTCCAGCTCCGCCCTCCACTCGCGCCCCGCTGCCACATACCCCCAACGCCCGACCTCAGGCCAGGGAACCGTCGGGCCTGAGCTGACCCCCCCCCCGCAGCACGAGAAGCAGAAGGTAGCGAAGGGTGCTTCCAGATTCCGAGGAGCGGGAAGGTGTCTGGGGGGGGGGGGGAAGAGAGAGAAAGAAAGAAACTGCCTGTCCCTGGGTACACTGCCATTTGGACTTCCCTGAAGAGGCGTGGCAGACGATGGAGTGCTGTTTTTGCTGGCCATCCCATGCCGCCGCACACGACGCAGTTGGCACCGCAGCGGCTGCAGCACTCTTTGTTGACCTGGTCCCGCTCCCTCTATAGCGTAGTCTTCCTGGCGTCATACCCCTCTTCCAGTCCCAGGGTTCGGCACCACCGTAACAAACTCACTGACCCCGTACTGGAAGAAAAACAGACAGGCAATAGTTCACCAGCAGAGCCATCTTTAATTACTTTCGTTTTCACCCTGGCGCTTTCCTTTCCAGTATTCACGCCAGGGCTCACCCACACACTCGCAGTTCGTGACGCCTTTCCTTCCCGACGTTTGCCAGCAGTCTCCTCGAGGTTGACATCTCTCTCCTCTTTATTGGTATCGCCGGACTGAAACAGAGCGCACTGATTACTCTCATCAGCTGCACGTGTTTCTTACCGCTCGTTCCGTCCGGCTCCGCCCTCCACTCGCGCCCCGCTGCCACAATTGTTTTTACTATTTTTGTTTAAAAATAATTTGTGAAGATATAAGCATCTAAAATATATAATGAATTTAATGCGCTGCACTGGTGATGCCCCAATCCTGCAGGTAAATGAACTTTAGCAGATTGTCCTGGCACTTGCTGGACTTTCTTGGGCACCCTGGAGCCTTCTTAACAATTATTGAACCTCTCTCGTTGAAGTTCTTTGTATAAAGTCCAATAAATGGTTAATCTTAATAGCAGCAATATCCTTGCCTGTAAATCCCTTTTGCACAAAGCAATGATGACTGCATGTGCTTCCTTAAAGGTCCATGGACCATGGTTAACAGAGGAAGACCAGTGATTTCAAGCACCACCCTTCTTTTAAAGTTTTCAGTCTGTTATTCTAAGTTGATCAGCATGACAGAGTGATTTCCAGACTTGTTCTTGTCAACATTCTCACCTGTGGTAATGAGAGAATCACCGACATGATGTCAGCTGGTCCTTTTGTGGCAAGGCTAAAATGCAGTGGAAATTTTTAGTGGAGTATATGCAAAGAGGCATCATAAAAACTGAGGGAGCAGACTTTGTGAAAAATGTATTTGTATTAGTAATTTTAATGTATTTTATTTTATATTTGTGTCATTCTCAAAACCTTTGGTTTGTTAACCCAAATACCACCGGGGTATACACACGGTACAAATTCCAAAAAAGTTGGAATGCTGTGTGAAATGTAAATAAAAACAAAATGCAATGATTTGCAAAGGAATTTAATCTGTGTTCTCTTTATAACAAATAACAAAAAACATTGTATGTATTACTAAAAAAAAACAGCTAGATTAATATTTTCCAGCTAATTAGTTTAATTTGCAACAGGTCAGCTGGTAATATGATAGGATATAAAGAAGTTTTCTTAGAGAGGCAAAGCCCAAAAGATGGGCAGAGGTTTACCAATCTGCAAAATGTGTCTACAATTTTAAGATAATGTTCAACATCAAATTGCAAAGACTTATGAATATCCTCTTTGAATTCAATAGTTTTACATATAAGCACTTAGTAATCATTAAGTCTCTATCTGGTCTTAAAATTAAACAAATAATTAAATACAACCTCAGAGAAAGAACACACGACATTAGAAAGAGTAACCACCTCTATAATAATCCAAATTTTATAATTTTGCTGGTCTGGATGATTTAGGCGTTGTTTTTAATGGTTGCCAGAAGAAAACCTCTCCTACTGAAACAATGTCCTTTTGGACAGACGAGACAAAGTGGAGATGTTTGTTCATAATGCATAGTGTCATGTTTGGCAAAACCTAAACACAGCATATCAACAAAACAACTCATACCAACTCTCAAGCAAGGTGGTGATTTGGTCTTCTGTATACCAAAGTATTCTTTTGCCAATTGTTAGGTTGTCTGACAGCTTAAGCTTGGACGAAAATAGATCATGCACCAAGACAAAAATTAAAGGGCTGTGGCAGAACTTTAAGTAAGCTGTATATTAACAAATGCTTGTTAAACTCAATGAGCCAAAATTCTGCCATAATGATGAAAAAAAGAACTTTTTGCTGCTAAAAGTGGTTTTACTGTACAAGCTAGTAAACCTTAAGCTGGAGTTTTTCCCACACATGGCTTCTCCATTTTGGCTTGAATTTTGTAAAATAAATGATGACCATTCAGTGTTGCTCATCTAAGTTTGTATTTACCCAATTCTAAGATCTGATGAGAACCAGATTGTTTATGTCGTCCTGACACGTAAAACCATGGAATTCATAGACAAATGTATCACATGACTGTAGATAATACAGAAAGCACTAAAAGAAGCAGGCAAGCCGGCATATTGCAATGATCTGAGCAATGTTCTGCTGAGAAACGTTTGGTCCTGGTATTGATGTGGAGGTTATTATCATGTGGCCCCTTTTTGCGACCTGCCATGTTGCAAAAGTTATTGGTTTTAAGCTTGTTCAATGTGTTTAGTGGCCTCGAAATTCCCCAGATCTCAAGCACCTGTGGGATGTGCTTGATAAACCAATCTGGTACATAGAGGTCCCACATCTACATTTACATTTACGGCATTTAGCAGACGCCCTTATCCAGTGCGACATACAAAAGTGCTTTGAGTCTCTAGCAATGAATAAATCTACACTGGTACGCAAGATTACAAACTTAATATAAATATAACTCTTGAATTCTACAAAGCAAACTTGGAAAGTGCTAATTTAAGTGTTTCAAGAGGGGAAGTTCATTCCACCACCTCGGTGCCAGAACAGAGAAAAACCTTGAAGAATACTTACCTCTCATTCTGAGAGAAGGTGGTACCAGTGCTGGAGGATCTCAGACAACGTTGTGCAGTGCGAGATGTGATGAGGTCTCTGAGGTAAGATGGCGCTGGTCCATTTTTGGCCTTGTAGGCAAGCATCAGTGTTTTGAATCTGATACGTGCAGCTACTGGAAGCCAATGAAGGGAGCGCAGCAGTCGGGTGGTGTGGGAGAACTTGGGCAGATTGAACACAAGTCGTGCAGCTGCATTTTGGATCATTTGCAGTGGACTAATAGTGTTTAGCGAAAGACCTGCCACCTCTAAACTTACCATCAGTGTAGTTGTATTTTTGCAAGAACCATGGAATCTAGTAAACGGTGCTGTGGCATCCCGAAGAATTGAAATTGTAGAGGGTAGAATTCAGCTTGCTTTCCTGATCGCCAGATTTAAAGTTGCCCCTAAACGCAAACAAACTGTTCCTAGACTTAAGCTTTATGCAGCCCTTATTGGTGCACATCTGTCAAAGCTGCTCAAAAATTAACTCACTCTTGAGATCAGCCAAGTGGACTGATTCGATCACAGTTCTTTCATGGCTGAAATCTAAATCTTGCAGTTTCAAAGTCTTTGTAGGGACCAAGATCCAAGACCTAACTGATAAACATGAATGGCGATACATAGACTCCTCTAGAAACCCGGTTTAGTACTGCTTGTTATGCCAAACAGGTGGCGTCAAGACCCACCTTTTTTTTTACTACAAGCTGAATCAGAGTGGCCTCCCTTAAAACCCCTAAGCATGAAATCAAATTCCTTATATCCCGGTGAATACCATTCCTGGAAAGACCTTGTTGAAGCCACAGTTCAACATCTTGATTCAAACTAATCCAGTTAATCTACAGCAGAACATTTCCTTTTCTGTAACATCCAACAAGACAGCTTTCCAGAGGAATATGAACAACTAAAGTCTGGCAAGCCTGTATAAACTACAAGCCGATTACTCACTTTAGCCCCAGAGTTTGCAGAAAGCAAGTCAGCTTATACGGGTCGGGGGACGTCTACGTCATGCTGAAGGTTCACCCTTTTGTCCTAGATCCTCACCATCGAGCCACCAAACTACTCATACAGGACTATGACAGTAAGCTGTGTCACCCAGGATGGGAACAGGTATCTGCTGAAATGAGAAATGTGTGAATACTAAGAGGTTGTGAGGCAACTCGGAAGACCCAACATAACTGCATAAAATGTTGTTAGTGAAAGGCTAAACCTAAGGTCCCTAAAATAGCTGATCTACCTCCAGCACACCTAAAACTCCACAAACCTCCCTTTTATAGCACTGGTATAGATTGATTAAGACCTTTCCAAACAAAATAGGCAGACGTTTAGAGAAAAGATGGGGAATAATCTTTAAGTGTCTCATGACTCGATGTGTACACATTGGGCTCCTCACAGCTGTAGACACTGATTCCTTCCTTATGGCTCTGAAAAGATTTATTGCATGCTGAGGCACCCCCTCAGAACTGTTATCTGACCAGGGCACTAACTTCAGGGTGGAGAGAGAGAGAGAGCCAAAAGATGCCTTAACCAATTGCAGCCAGGAGCTTCAACAACATCTCGCCAAACAAAAAATCGAATTCCAGCTAAACCCACCTAACGCTCCCCACTTTGGTGGCAGCTGTGAAACAGAGATCCGATCTCTTAATAATCCCTTCCGTACAGTAGTAGGTGCACAAACAGTAACAGAGTAAGTTTTGAACAGTACTTATAGAGATAGAGGGAATTCTTAAAATTAAGCCTCTAGGTTATGTCTCCTCCAATATAACTGACTTAGACCCGATTATCCCAAATCTCCTGCTCATGGGGCAGCCACACAGCTCTCTACCTCAAGTGATATACCCTGCTAATAAGCTCATAAATGGACGATGTAGATGGAGACAGAGCCAAGATCCCACTGATAATTTTTGGTCAAGCTTTGTGAGACACTACTTACCCAACCTCCAGCTGCGACATAAATCTGTTGTAATGATGGTTGACCCCCAGCTACCACGTGCCCTTTGGTTGATTGGGAGGGTGATAGAAACATTCCCTGGAGTAAATAGACACATAAGGTCTGCAGAGATCAACATTAAGGGTCGACTATACACACGGCCTGATACCCGTCTCATTAATCTACCAGAGATAGCTGATGAGAATGACACCAACATTAATCCACCAGGCTTTTAACCTTGATTCAGAGACAAATATGCCTGAAATTTTGGGGGCTGGTGGTGTAGGAGAACCTTTCCCTTTACTTGTATTTCAATGTTTCACTACTAAAGGGAGATTCACAGTGCCAATCATGATAAGTTACCTCTGTGACATCATAGTGAACCGCTCTCGTCAGTGTGCTTAAAGGGCAGAACACTGAGCAGCAGCCAGCATACAACATTGTACAACCTATTGAACAGCAGTTGGCAGATGACAACAAGAATAACACCACACACACAGTCAAATCCATAAACCCAGTAAAGTTTGACTGTTCTGAAGCCTGTACCGTGTTTTTACCAACACACTGGGGCAAGTACAATCTCCTGATCAGCGTACAGCATACAACCTTCCTTACTATTGTGGTAAATAAATGTGTATGTATGTGTATTTTTGGGCACCCTACCTTCATGTCCCTTCAAAGTAGTTATGGTGGAATATGTATGTCTTTCCAATTTCAGCAGGCTGATTTGTCCCGAGCAATCACCAACAAACGCATGTTGGGTATCTTCATCATACCTAAGCAGGCAGTCAAGGAAGCTCAAATAAAATTTTTTTTTTTTTAAATCACACGCAAGGCAGATGGAGAACGCAAACATACATCAAGTAGAATAATAATAGACTTGATGTACACAAAGAAAGAACCCAGCCATTAGGGGGGCACAAGCCAGTGCACTCTTAGTGCCGGTCCCAAGCCCGGGTAAATGGGGAGGGTTGCGTTAGGAAGGGCATCCAGCGTAAAACATGTGCCAAATCAAATATGCGGATCACAAATGAGAATTTCATACCGGATCGGTCGAGGCCCGGGTTAACAACGACCGCCACAGGTATCGTTAGCCGACAGGGTACCGGTGGAAATTGGGCTACTGTTGGCCGAAGGAGGAGAAGGAGAGGAGGAAGACGTCTACAGAGACGGCAGGAAAAGGAGCAGTGTAGGAGAGTAGAGGTTCGGGTGGGTACTTTAAATGTTGGTACTATGACTGGTAAAGGGAGAGAGAGATGATGGAGAGGAGAAAGGTAGATATGTTGTGTGTTCAGGAGACCAAGTGGAAAGGGAGTAAGAGCAGGAACATTGGAGGTGTTTAAACTGTTCTATCATGGTGTGGATGGAAAGAGAAATGGTGTAGGAGTGATTCTGAAGGAAGAGTACAGTAAGAGTGTAGTGGAGGTGAAGAGAGTTTCTGATAGGGTGATGATCGTGAGCTGGAAGTTGAAGGGATGATGATAAATGTCATCAGTGCTTATGCTCCACAAGTGGGTTGTGAAATAGACAGATTTCAATGGTCATGTAGGTGAAGGGAACAGAGGTGATGAGGAGGTGATGGCTTTAAGGAGAGGAATGTGGAAGGGCAGATGGTGGTAGATTTTGCTAAAAGGATGGAAATGGCAGTGGTGAACACGCATTTTAAGAAGAAGGAGGATCATAGGGTGACGTATAAGAGTGGAAGAAGGTGCAAACAGGTGGACTATGTTCTTCGTAGGAGATGCAACCTGAAGGAGATTGTAGACTGTACGGTGTGGGCAGGGGACAGTGTAGCTAGACAGCATCATATGGTGGTCTGTAGGATGGTTTTGGAGGTGAAGAAGAAGAGGAGAGTGAGGACTAAAAGAATAATAAGATGGTGGAAACTGAAGGTGGAAGACTGTAGTGTAAGATTCAGGGAAGAGGTCAGACATTGGCTCAGTGGTGGTGAAGAAGTGCTGGATGTTTGGGCAGCTACTGCAGAAGTGATAAGGGAGTCAGCTAGAAAGGTACTTGGAGTGACCTCTGTGAGGAGAGTGTGTTGAGAAGATGGAGGGAGTATCTTGAGCAGCTGATGAACGAGGAAAATAAAAGAGAGAAGGTTGGATGGTGTGGAGATGGTGAAGCACTAAGTAAATAGGATTAGGAAGGAGGAAGTGAGAGCAGCGATTAAGAGGATGAAGAGTGGAAAGTCAATAGGACCAGATGACATACCGGTAGAAGCGTGGAGATGTTTAGAAGAGATGCAGTGGAGTTTTTAACCAGATTGTTTAACAGGATTCTGGAAGGTGAGAAGATGCCTGAGGAAGGAAAGTGTGCAGTAGGTACGACAGACTGGTTCAGGGTGAAGGTTGGACTGCATCAAGGATCGGCCCTGAGCCCTTTTCTATTTGCAGTGGTGATGGACAGGTTGACGGACGAGTTCAGACAGGAGTCTCTGCGGACTATGATGTTTCTGGATGATAGTTATTTGTGGTGAGAATAGGGAGCAGGTGGAGAAGTTGAGGTATGTGCTGGAGAGAAGGGGAATGAAAGTCAGTAGGAGTAAGACAGAGTACATGTGTGTGAATGAGAGGGAGGGCAGTGGAGTGATGCGGTTGCAGGGAGAAGAGGTGGAGAAGGTGGAGGAGTTCAGGTACCTGGGGTCAACAGTGCAGAGTAATGGAGAGTGTGTTAGAGAAGTGAAGAAAAGAGTGCAGGCAGGGTGGAGTGGGTGGAGAAGAGTGATAGCAGGAGTGATTTGTGATAGAAGAGTATCTGTGAGAGTGAAAGGTAAAGTTTATAGGTCTCTGGTGAGACCTGAGATGTTGTATGGATTAGAGACAGTGGCATTGAGTAAAAGACAGAAGGCGGAGCTGGAGGTAGCAGAGCTGAAGATGTTGAGATGTTCGTTGGGAGTGACGAGGATGAACAGGATTAGAAATGAGTTTATTAGTGGGACAGAGCATGTAGGACGTTTTGGAGACAAGGTGAGGGAGGGGAGATTGAGATGGTTCGACATGTGCAGTGGAGGGACATGGGGTATATCAGTAGAAGAATGCTGAGGATGGAGACACCAGGAAGGAGGAAAAGAGGAAGGCCAAGGAGGAGGTTTATGGATGTGGTGAGGGAAGACATGCAGGTAGTTGGGTTGAAAGAGGCAGATATAGAGGACAGGGGGGTATGGAGATGGATGATCCACTGTGGCGACCCCTAATAGGAGAAGCCGAAAGAAGAAAGAAGAGTACACAAAGAAAGAATAAAAACCAGGACATTTACAATACTGGAAAGACCAAATATATCAAGTATTTGCACTTGCTGAAGGATACTGAAGACATGAGGCCCAGGAGCTAAAATAGTGGCATCCCAGCATGGAACCACTTTGGGTGCACATCCAGCTGACACTTTTATCATATCCTGTGCTCACCACCCACTGACTCAGCAAGGAGAACACCATATCTGACACACGGCTTTGATGAGCTGAAACACAAGAGAAAAGAAGAAAAACTAACATATTAAACTAGTCAAAAAAACAGTCACAGTTATGATACTAGCACAGACTTTTAAGGTTTAATTAAGTATAAAGGTTTTTAAGTTTTAAAGTGCACCTGCTTTTAATAAATCAAAAAATCATGGTTAGAATATGAATGCGAGAAGCTATGTTTTTCTTTATTTAATAGCCCATTTATTTTCTGTGCCACTAATACAGATTAATTGACATAAAACGTGTTCCAGGTTAAAACTTTAAAACCTTTGACTGGCAGCCTGTCGGACGGTATGTGAAAATCTGTTTGATGTTGCTGTAATGAATGGGGTTCTAAACAAACTGATTTTCAGCCACAAAGCAGTTTAACAGAATTCCAGACATATATTAAATTATGTCCCGAAGGCAACAGTGTTAATAAAATACTCCATGATATGAAAGCAGGAAGAACTCTTAAAAATAACAATACTTAAAAGAACCCATCGCTTTTTTGGTTGATACTGGATAGTGGGACTATTAGTCAGATTCCAATTTAAGTATATGATTACAAGACTTTATAACCTTGCAACTGTCTTAGTGAAAGTTTTGTTTGGTATTGATGCATGAGACATTAAATTAATGTCAAGTCTGTCCAAAGTGTAACTGGGCAAAAATAGCACTGGTAGATCAGTAGCAGCAGTTGTGTCTGAGAATGAAATGTAAGAATAATGAGTAGGATTGAAGATGTAACACAAACATCAGTTTGGGGGTGGGTTGGGGCACAATTGCACTGTTAATAAGAAACAATGTTTTGAAAGATGATAAGAAATATCTTGTTCTGAGTGGAAGTCAGTGGACACTTTTATGGCTCCTTCCCAGACGTGCAGTACTCAGACAAGAGTTAATAATGAAATCTATTTAAATAAAATTATATAATATATAATTTCTATATAAAAGATCTACTATAAACAGAAAATAACAGTAATACATTATTAATACTTGGTTCTATAAAAATTGTCTTGGGTACATTTTGTACCGGTTTAAATAAATAAATAAATAAACTGGCCAGTACGTTTTAATAAGCATTTTAGAGATTTGGAAATTTTTGATTGGCGTCTATGTGATGGGTTACATACTGCATTTAGTTACTTTTTAGCTTGAAAAAAATAGTTACAGGGTGGGCCATGAAAAAGTAGCCCGTCCAATATTGATGCCATGCTCTTTGGAGAAAAATGCTCCACTACCGTTCAGCAGATACAACACCAGTCCCTCCTTGAGATGTGAACAGAAGAAAAGTAGCACTTCCAGGCCCTTCTCCGTGCCCAGGTGGAGGACTGGCGGTTGCTCAAAAAAAGGTGTAATCCAGCTGCAGCCCCAGCAGCCAGGCTTCAAGAATTCCAACACATTGCCCTACAGTTTCCTGTTGACAGCATGCTGGAGAATTCTTGCAGGCAATTCTTGCAGCGGGTGAGCTGCATCCCTGAACCAAACTTTTTCCTGTTCACATTCACAAAACCCCTTCTTGACTCCTGCCAGAATTGGCTGCTGGATAAAGAGCATGATAATGATCTCATCAACTTCATGATGCTGGAGCAGTATATGCTGGTTTTGTTTGCAAGAATGTCAGTTATAGATGAAGGAAAGAGAGAATAAGCATTATCATGCGTTGTTGAATGCACTATAAAAAATGAAACAACTTAAAATTTTCCATGAACTACAGAGGAGAACCCTCAGAAGCCTCTTTTAATTACATAAAAAGAAGAGTTATTTTGTTTATTTGCTGTGCTAAACCTTTGACTTTTTGGTAGCCTGCTATATACACTGAACAAAATGATTAACGCAACACTTTTGTTTTTGCCCCAATTTTTTATGAGCTGAACTCAAAGTTCTAAGACCTTTTCTATATACACAAAAAGGCCTATGTCTCTCAAATACTGTTCACAAATCTGTCTAAATCTGTGTTAGTGAGCACTTCTCCTTTGCCGAGATAATCCATCCACCTCTCAGGTGTGGCATATCAAGATGCTGATTAGACATCATGATTATTGCACAGGTGTGTTTTAGGCTGGCCACAATAAAAGGCTAATGGGAAGCTCATCTGCATGCTCGACATCCTCATCGCCGTATATGATAGCATGTTCCAGTTCCTGTCAATATCCAGCAACTTCGCACAGACATTAAAGAGGAGTGGATCAACACCCCACAATCAACAACCTGATCAACGCTATGCTAAGGAGATATGTGGCAAATGCAGGTAACATAACATATTTGCCACATATCTCCTTAGCGTAGCGTTGATCAGGTTGTTGATTGTGGGGTGTTGATACACTCCTCTTCAATGTCTGTGCGAAGTTGCTGGATATTGACAGGAACTGGAACACGCTATCATTATATATATATATATGTATATATGTGTGTGTGTGTGTGTGTGTGTGTACATGTTATGTTACCTGGATAGGTTTTTACATTGTTCATCTTGTTGAAATCTTCAGAAATAAGAAACTCCTGCATAGCAAAAATAAATAAATAAATAGTCAGAATTCCACAATGAATTTTGTAGGACAATGTCCTTATCTTAACTGACTGGTAGACTTGACCAGAGACTATTTTACCACAATTGATCCATTGTCCTGTCCTATAAAGATCCGCCTGCTTTCTTGATGGTATGCCATGCATGAACATGGAGCTGGAGGGAGGCAAAATAATTAAATCAAAACAAGGATAGAAAAAAGTATAAGTCAATAAGTCAGATGTTTAATTTGCTGAGAAAACAGAAAATGGGTACCAGGCAACTGACCAGACCTTTATTCAAGCAAGGCAAAACCACGAACAGAGCAGCACAAAACAAGGGATTTTAAATACATTTTAACATGCTACCTCATCTCCTAGACAGGAGCAAATGTAGTAGGAAGCCTAAAAAATGTTTTTCCTTGTTATATAGATACAGTTTCCTTAAATAGAAATATACAGAGCCCCCTGAAAGTACTGGAATGGCAATACCAGTTTTGTGTGTTTTCACTACACACGAGGACAGTACCGTATTTTCCAGACTATAAGCCGCTACTTTTTTCCCACGCTTTGACCCTGCGGCTTAAACAATGAAGCGTTCAAAATGTTTACAATAAAAAAAATTTGTAAAATTCAGTGGGTGCGGCTTATATTTGGGTGCGTTTAATAGTCTGGAAATTACGGTAATATAAATCTTCTTTCAAGTGATTAAAACTTGGAACATGTGATCAACAAGTGCTGCCCAGGTGTGCAGTGGTAGACTAATTGTTTAAACAATTCATAGATCTAAAAGTCTAACATTGGTTTGAGCCCTAGCTGTTGCCTCTAAACACTGCAGTTGTTGTTAAAATGGTAAAGGAACATGTTGGAAAAAAAATAAACCACTGGTGCTCTAACAACCAGACATTAAACCAAAGATGCAAACCCCTTGTTAGCAGTAAAAATCAGAAAGCCTACATGATCTACAGATTTTTTTTTAATGAAGAAAAACCTTAAACAAATTGATGAAAAGGACAGCATATTAAAATGAATAATAATAATAATAATGATATCCAAAACATACAATGTCATCTGTCAAGAACAGTGGAGGCAGACTGAATCATTCTCTTGTAGTGTGCCATATTTTAAAAATATAATGGATTGTAAGTAAACTATAAATAAGAGTATTTCATTGGCTGTTTGGGAAGAAATTGCATAGATATGCACATATTGATACACATATTAAAAGCAAGATATAGGTGATCAGGTGTTATTTCGTGTTCAGCTAAAGACAACCCAGTTGGCAGGTTTTTTGACATATATATGCAAAGAAAGCAAAAATTTTGATCGATCCACAAATTTATATTTTAATTTTAGAGTATAAATAAGAGAGAGAAAATAAGACGGATCTCTAAAAAATAAACCCATTTACTGAATTTAATTGCCATATTAAATCAAAATGCAAATGCAAATACAAATAAAAAAAACACAAGCAAACAGACTATATGGTGTTTAGTTTAGAATGAAATGAACCCAAACATTGGAAACTTCGTGGAAACCTATGGAAGCCCATTTCTGCCACATTAAAAAAGAAAGTTTGCTTAATGCAGACTTTTTTCCCCTCAATTTTTTCTCCCAATTCTGACTTCATTCCTCGCAATTCAGACTTTACTTCTCGTCAACGTCCAACATTTATGGTGTATCCATCACTAACCATGTTGTTGGCCTGAAGTTTGAAGCTGTTGGTGTATGAACGAGGCTCCTCTGCTTCATCTTGTTCAGTCTCCTCCAGAGCTGATTGTTAGACAGAGTTCTCTTCAGGGATCGAAGGCTTAGTTTGATCCATGCAATTCTATTGATGGTAGCCCATTTAATTTTTAATGTGTAAAGCTTTCTGGCACTACAGAGGGGTTGATGCTGCCCGATTGGCTAAAAGAAAAGGAGGGATTGCGAGAAATAAAGTTGGAATTAGGCAAACTTTTTTTTAATGTGGCAGGCTTCCATATGAATCTTCTCACCCCTCACTGTTTTTTCCTCGTTCGTACATTTTTCATGCTGCAGCGCCTCCTGTGTTTACCTGTCCAAAGCGCTCCAGAGTTTAGTGGGTGGTGTGACAGTAATAATGGTCCAATGGGAAACAAGGTGCTAAGTGTGTAGTTAAATAGACTAAACGAAGCATTGAGGGAAATAATTAGCCTCTATAATTTTTTGTATTCAAATTACTCAAGGAATCTTTTTTTTTTTCAGCCCAAGTGTAAAGACACAATGTATGCAAATTATTTCTTTGGAAAAGAAAAAGCATACAAAGCTACTTGGAAAAAAAATTATTTTCATAGAGGTAGAGAGTTCACTTTCATGCTGAATGCAGAGGTCAGCATGTTTATGTATGCTTTGAACTCACAGGACATAGAATGATAAATGCTGGGCCAGTATTGTCCACTGTCTCTCTTCAGCCATACTCGAATAGACCTAAAACAAGAATTAAAAATGCCATTTCAGAATTGCAAAATTGTATTGGCACATAAATACTTAAAACACTTAAAATGTTTTTTACCAAATAAATAGCAAATAAATACTGATTGAGTGGTGCTAAAGTATTAGCTGAATAACAGTGTGTTGTTATAAATGAGTTAATTCCTAATCTTGTAAATATAACAAGAGCTTTGGTATGTGGAAATTAATTAAAGTTTCAAGCTTTTTGTTCCTAACCCACAGTTTGGAACTACTACCTTTTTTTCCTGGCCAATAAATACTTTACCTCTTAGTCGTCAGTGCCGCGCCAGCACGACGATATCCCATTGTGCTCAGGTGTTAATGTTTAGCAATAGATTAAATAAAAAGGGAGAAGAGTAACCATGACTAACTATACATCAATATAAAGGTCTAAGCCTCAAGCAGCAATTTCAGGTCAGTTTTTCCAATGAAAAACGTATAACGAATCCATTTGCTGAATTTGTGTAAGCAGTACACAACAACAACATGCATTAAAAAAAATAAAAATGCACTACTTAAATTATTATTGTAATAAAGAGTCACAAACACATCCACTGCTGCTAATCCCGGTTTATTTGGAAAGATAAGGGTCCACCGAACAACATGCCGTAAAGCATTTGCTCCAACCAAACAATAGTGTTGAAATTTAGATCGTTATTCTTTTGTTGATGTAACAGAATTTCGGTTGGTGTTTGTGTGTATATGTTTCGTAATAACTTTCGCATAAAAAAAAAAAAAACGACATCTTGCTGGTAAGAAAACAAATATGGCTGGTAGTATATAGTTACAAAACAAATGAGACCACACACTAAAAAAACAAAACAAAAAAAAAAAACAGTAAAAAGGGCAGAATCTCGGGCTTGAGTATTCACTCAGTCTGCAGCTGTGGTGACGTTTTTATTATGCATCACCTATCATTTCAAACCTTTTACTTCAAGCCAGTACCATTATAGAACTTTTCTCCACGTGTGAGAGTCTTAGTTTTATTACTCTTTACAAACTCTTAGTGGTCGAAGCAGCACGTGCTGTGACGCCCCAGGAAGTGATGCAGCTCTCAGTTCGGCACAAACAGCTGTTTTTAGCTTGTGCTAACTGGGCTTTGTTTACAAGAAAAAGAGAAAACAAACCAAAAAAATGGACAGTCAAAAAAGTTGTTTTATCTGAGATTTGCACAAAGCAGTGATAAACATTCTTGGTGCGGAGTAACAACAGAGACCATCTGCACGGAGATGGAAAATCTGAGCCTATTTTACATCTGTAAGCTAAAATATATCTATTTACAGTTTTATATGGTGTTATGTTTTATTGCCCATTTGTTTTATAAAAAAATTCTTGAAAAGTAAGTGTGTGTGTGTGTGTGCGCGCGTGCGTGTGTGAGTGAATTGTTGGGATTGGAATGGCCAGACACCAATATGAATGGACAAATATGAATATAAAACAATAGCTTGTCTGGCTACCTGGCCATCAATATGAATGCCAACTCAATATCAATATCCAAACATGTATAAATAAAAGCCTTTAATGGTCAGTCATTAATAAATATGCAGACTGTATTGAGTATGAATGGTCACCTGAGTTTAGCAGGTGACTCTCAAACAGGGGAAGGGAGAAAATGATCAGACATAGTCCCAGATAAATGTTTGTAGGAATCTCATGATTTAAAACAGAAACTCATGAGACATGTCGCTTTCAACCCAGTACTTTTCTGGATTGGTCCAGGACTGATTTCTTGTTTTTATATATGAAATATATATAAATGTTCAATGCAGGAAACGAATATCCATGGCACTTCATTATCTATAACTTAATATATGTTAGAGCAATATCAACGTTGATGAGTGTAAAGCTCAAAGTGTCTTCTTTCCAAAGATATCTAAATTGTGTATGTAGCACATTTTTAACAAGAACTGTTAACATTTAAATTTAAAGTGAACCAGAAAGGGGTGAACCAGACATAGTCTCAAATATTAATTTTCATGATATCTTCATTTAATATCTCTCATCAGACATGTGACATGAGTCCCATTACTTTTCTGGATTGCTCCAGGACTGATTGCATGTATTTATAAATTATGAAAAAAATAATTCAGGAAATTTATATTCATGGTACTTCATCACCTATAACTTTCTATAACACTTTTTTAATTGTGTATGTAGCACATTTTTGTCAGGAACTGTTAACATTTAAAGTTAGGTAGGGCATTTTCAGCTGTGAGTCCCGAAGCGAAGGCTAACAGGTTAATCTCCCAGCCACTGGCCCACCAACTTATAAGGATATAAAGATATAAAGAAATACATACTGTATATAACAACACATCTAAACAAAATACTAGCAAACATTTACGGCATTTACTAAGGCTTAATTCTGTATAATAATAATAATAATAAAAACTTTCTTTTCGGCTTCTCCCGTTAGGGGTCGCCACAGCGGATCCTCCGCACGTTTGATTTGGCACATGTTTTACACTGGATGCCCTTCCTAACGCAACCCTCCCCAATTTATCCGGGTTTGGGACCGGCACTAAGAGTGGCTGGGGATGGTTCCCTGACCGGGAATCGAACCCGGGTCGCAGCGGTGGGAGCGCTGCATCTTAACCACTAGACCACCAGGGGACCTATTATTATTATTATTATTATTATTATTATTATTATTATTATTATTATAATAATAATAATAATAACAACAACAACAACAACAACAACAACAACAACAACAATTTCAGGGCCGCTTTAATAAACACAAATGTAGCTGGATCCGCGTTTATGCAGTCAAGCGTGCTAACTCAACTGACTAACAGACTCATACCACTAATATCAGAGAAGAAGCAGTCTTATTGTACCTGTCTTCACTGACCGTGATGACTCCGTCCTCTTTCTGAATTAAGACTGCGGCAGTTACTGAATCTTGGTGCCCTTCGATTTTGTTCAGGAGGACAGGCCTGAAGCTCTGTTGCCTTGAATGAATTTCGGCCGCCATAGGTGAATTCGTATTTTGATCTCCCCTCCCTGTAGGTATTCAAGCAGACAGCTGATCGCTGCTGCTACTTTTTTTTTGTTGTTTTTTTTTATTGTTGGTTTGTTTTGGTTTGATTCTTTTGATTCTTCTTCTTCTTCTTCTTCTTCTTCTTCTTGACGGTTCTTGAACCAGCTTTATAGTGCATTACCGCCACCAACTGGATTGGTGTGTGGAGCACGCGTGGAGGTTACAATTTTTTTTTTTTTATCTTAAATTCTGTAAACCAAAAGTTATCGTATTGTTAGATTTTTATCATGCCCAAACAAAACCTAATTCTTGAATTCAGGGAAGAATCACACAGCAAATGTTCTTCTTTGGTTTATTGCAGGCAGCAGACACGTATATATACACACATTGGAGAGAAAGCTGACCTAAAGTTGTTTCCTGTTTAGACAAGAGGATATACTAGCCGGAGATTTGTGAGACCAGATAAAGACTCCCTGTATACCTTACATACTAACATCGTAAATATTCTATAGACACTAAATAGACAAAGGAATGTGTGCGAAGCAGTGTGAGAACCGTCTTAACACTAACATGTATGTAACAGAGTTATAAATTGTAAGCATCTCCACTTGCTAATAATGAAATGGTTAAACAATTTTTTATTAGCTGGCTGATTCTCTGAGCTGGGTACACTTATTAGTTTATGTGTTGTAAGGCCTGCAGTCCAGCATGAGGACTGCTGAATATGCTGGAGAGATGTTACTCACTATATCACTGTATTCTCAGTGAATAAATCAGAGGAAAACTACTTGGAGCACGGGTTTCATTAACACAATGCAGGAGAAGAAGAGACCAGCTACATTGGTGCTGTAATCTAGCTTCTAAGTATCCATGTCGAAGGTACCAATATATATATATATTTACAATGTTGATCTAGAGTCATTGCATTCTGCTGTGTGAGGTCAGACTGACTGATTGTGGTTCTATGGATGCAGTCCTGTGACTGTATCCAAATTACGGAATGCTGGTGTGGTCTTGAATTCTGTGATTTCATTTGATATAGTACTGATTGGCTGCAGTGGGTCAAAAACAAACCCACCGCAGCCACATTGAGGTCAGTAACGTTATAAAATATCTAATCAAAGAGCTGAAACATCAGGGAGGTGTAATAGAGAAAAGGACCTCCAACGTAATATTTACAAGTGGAATGGAAATGGAAACTAAAGAATTCAGTAACACTTGAACCTTTACAGGAGAATTTTGTCTGGACAAAATTTCCTAATCTAAAAGATTTGTCAGCAGGTAGTGCTATCATTGCAGATCCTTGCAGAGTCTGCTCAAGACCTTAGAATATTCTGATTGGTCTTTCAGTAGTAACATTATGGGCTGATGGATGGGTACCTGTTAAGGTCCTTAACTCTTCTTCAAGACCAATCACTGTTTGGCATTGGGAGCTTTTGACCCTGATTTGTGTGTCTCATAGGTAGTGTTACCATATGCTATCGGACAACATACCAAAAATTTTTTGGTATCAAAAAAAGAGTTTTTTGATAATGCAAGCGCTGGCAGTTTGTATGATATCGGTGTACCTGTAGGAGGCTGTGAGTGTAGTGACAAGTTAACAAATCTAGGGCTTGCATACATTGATTTGAGCTTGAAGACAGTCGTGTTCAAAATGAAAGGAGAAACTTGTTGATCTAATTACAAATTATGAGTGTATCATCTTGACTGTGGCAAGGCTGAGGGGTATGTACACTGAAAAAAATTGAATGTTGGACTTACTTACCTTTCTTATGTCAACAGGTTCCACGTAACTCAGTTATGTTGCATTTAATTAACAATATTAATTTCAGTAAACTTAAGTTAATGTAATGTTGTTTAGTTAAATCAGCTTAACATTCTTAATTTAGTTTTAATATATTAAGTTAATTAAGTTCAATTATTCTAAAATGTATATTGTTGCCTTCAACCAAAACAAATAATCCGGTTTTATTGATTAGTTTATTCAATGAATCTACAGGTATTTAAATTTTTTTCAACAAGAATGTGTACAGTACAAAATATGGAAATATTTATTTTCCAAAACTCTAATTTATTTTTACTTATTTCAATAATACTAATAAAACTATAAGCATTTAAAAAATAATAATACAAAACAAATAATAATACAAAAGCCTTATTTTTTTATATTTCCTTTTTCTTTGAAACTGAAAAAAAGCTAACAATGCATCAGTTATTCAATGCAAGACCAACATCAAGGAATGAACATGATCAGTACTGAAACAAATGTAATGCTACAGCAAACAGCACAACTTTATGGAGAAAACATACAGTATGTCCTGCCTTATGAAAAGAGTTTATTTTTCAGGACCTCGACCTGGACCTTAATGTACACAACGTACATTTGACTTAAAAGTTTTTGTCTTTATACTCAACTAAAGTGAAATAATTAGCCTATTTCCACTTTGAGAAACTCGTCTTGCTCTCGTCTCGACTCGCCATTACTGCCGCACAGACCTAAATAAACGGAGTCTTCTTCTTGTTTACAGTGGTTCATCCACCAATCCTACAATGCGACGCTGCTGTAAGCAGGTTAGGCTGTAGGCTACACTTTAGCCGAAATTAATTCATTTATAAAAGTAACGGGTAACGCACCATACGGTAACGGAGTTACTTTATTTTTAAAAGTAACGCGTTACCGCCCAACACTGTGTGCGCATATATATACACACAATGTGTGTGTGTTTGTATGTATGTATGTATGTATATATATATATATATATATATGTATGTGTGTATATATATATATATGTATGTATGTATGTATGTGTGTATATATATATATATATGTATGTATGTGTGTGTGTATGTATATATATATATGCGCACACAGTGTTGGGCGGTAACGCGTTACTTTTTACTGTTCTGGCATGGCCTAGCCAGTCTCCAGACCTAAACCCAATAGAGAATCTTTGGAGGGAGCTCAAAGTCCGTGTTTCTCAGCAACAGGCCAGAAACCTGACTGATCTAGAGAAGATCTGTGTGGAGGAGTGGGCCAAAATCCCTCCTGCAGTGTGTGCAAACCTGGTGAAAAACTACAGGAAACGTTTGACCTCTGTAATTGCAAACAAAGGCTACTGCACCAAATATTAACATTGACTTTCTCAGGTGTTCAAATACTTATTTGCAGCTGTATCATACAAATAAATAGTTAAAAAATCATACATTGTAATTTCTGGATTTTTTTTTTAGATTATGTCTCTCACAGTGGACATGCACCTACGATGACAATTTCAGACCCCTCCATGATTTCTAAGTGGGAGAACTTGCAAAATAGGGTGTTCATATACATATACATACAAATACACATACATATACATACATATACATATATATATATATATATATATATATATATATATATATATATATATATATATATATATATATATATATACATATATATACACACACACACACACACACACACACACACATACATGGCAAAGATTAATATTACCCTAATAATAAGAATCGAATAATAAAATCAAATAATCACATTTCAACAAATATGTTAGTGTTAAAACTGTTTTCACACTATCTCACACACATTCCTTTGTCCGTTCAGTGTCTATAGGATGTTAGTCTGTAAGGTAAACAGAGAGTCTTATCTGGGCTCATAAATCTCTGACTGGTATATCCTCTTGTCTAAACAGGAAACACTTAAGGTCAGCTTTCTCCCCAATATGTGTGTGTTCGTGTGTGTGCGTGGACTGTATCATCCTGTGTATAAATACGTGTCTGCCACCTGCAATAAACTGAAGAGAGGAAACATTGCTACATTCTGTGTGCTGTGTATTTCTTCTTCCCTGATATCAGAAATGCACTACGGAGCATCACAGGTGTTAAACTGAAATCTGAAATACAGGTTGTATGGAAAATCTCTCCATGAATTAAGTTTCGTTTTGGGCATGATAAAAATCTAACTGTTTTGGTGTCAGAAGTGGGATACTTTCCGACAATATCCAGAGGGAGATCACGCATCAAGGTAGAATTTAATGTATTCCCTTGTTTGCGGGGATTGTCCCGTTTGCCAGCCAAAAGGGCTGCATGTGTGTTCGTGTCTTGGTTATGCATTAATTGTTTAATTAATGATAATTTCCTTTGGTGGGATGATTTCGTCGCGACATGGTTTTCCTCACCTTAGATGTAAGATGCAAGATTAGAAGACGTTTTTTACGGTCTGTCTAATATAGGCGATATTGTCTGAAGTATCCAAAAGAATCCACCATAATTTTTTATATGCCCGAAAAAAAATAGATAAATTAAAAATTAATTGTTTTAAGAAAAAAAAAAAAAAAAAAGTGAGAAAAGAGAAAAGGAACTAAAGAAAAACGGACATTTTGAAAAGACTTTAAAATTTTTCAAAAGACTTCAATCTTGTTTTGGCTTCAAAGTTTATTTTTTTCTCCTAATTTACAAAATTTGTGATCCAATTGGAGAGACTGGATTACCTTTTTTGTTTGAAGACTGTGATCTCCCTGGTGCCTGCGCAGCTGTATTGTCTGAGTGTTATGTGTTTTGTGTATTGTCTGTGTATTAAGTGTTGTGTGTCTGTTTTTTGTTCTGTGTAAAGATGATGGGTCATAACATTTCTCGCTTACTGCCGGAAGAAAATCCCAAAGATTTTAATTGTGCTGGTTTTTGGACTAATCCTTATTTAGATCATTTGGCATTATGGAGTGAAATTGTGTCACATCTAGATACTTTTCCATAGAGATTTACATGCTGCTAGAGGTTTCTGCTATGCTTCAGGTTAAGTTAACCCTTTATGCTCTGCACTGCAACAGGAAGTGGTGCATTCCAGCCTCAGCACAGAACTCAAGGAGGAGGTCCTTGGAAAAAGGGGAAGTTCACAACCTCAACAAACAACATATGACAGCACAACGTAGATCTGGTTATGAAACTACACTCTTGGTAACGGAAAACTTAACTATTAAGCCTTCTTCTCAGCCGCATTCAGCTGTAGTAGCTCTGCGTGCTCTGCTAGACGATATTGACTTAGATGGTTTTGATGGCGCACATGATTGCCTTAGACAAATTGAACGTGAGACCTCTTGTAGGCCCGATCTTTTAGATACGGCCCTGGAAGAGGGGGATTGTCTATAAGTAGATGTTTATGTTTAGAACCTTCTAGTGTGTATTTATGTGGATATGCGGTTGTAAGATTACCTGATGTAATAGTTGAAGCTAAATCATTACCATACACATCGGCACAAGCTGCAGAATTGGTCACACTTACAAGATCATGTCACTTGTCTAAAGGTGAAGTAGTGATTATATACACTGATTCTAAGTATGCTTATGGTGTTGTGCATGATTTTGCTGAAACATGGAAGCAAAGAGACTTTAAAACAGCTGATGGAAAGCCCATAGCACATTTTAATATCATAGGCGACTTATTAAAAGCTGTTCAACTCCCTGCCAAAGTGGCCATAGATTTTACACATATGCCACCTGTAGGAAATGTGACATACCTGTTGGTTATAGTTGACAGATTCAGTAAGTGGCCAGAAGCATTTGCATGTGTGACAGAGAATGCTAAAACGGTTGTCAAAATATTAACAAAAGAGATCATCTCTAGGTTTGGTATTCGTAGCGTGATTGAAAGTGATAACGGCACACCTTTTGCTTCGAAGGTAAGACAACTTTTGGCTAAAAGTTTAGCAATTGATTGTTATTTTAATATTCCCTATCACCCACAGTCAGCTGGAGTGGTAGAGAGAACAAACAGAACCATTAAGCGTATTACTAAAGCCTGCATTGAAACAGGCCAAAATTGGACTGTTGTTCTCCCGGTAGTACTCACAGAAATGAAAATAACCCTATCTTTAACAAAACTAACCCTATCTCTAACAAAACTAATCCTTTGAAAGTTTTATGTTCTAACCTTTCATGACCCCATGGGTCAGGAGACGCACTGGCATTTCTTTCTTAGGTAACCTGGAAGTGATGGTGGACGACTACGTTTCTGCCCTGGTTGAGAAATTTAATTCTATCAGTGTAGATGTTTCACTAACTCTTCCTCTGCCCACAGATAAGCCAACACACCCTTTTGTGCCTAATCAGCAGGTCCTGATAAGAAGTCTGAACCCCATCAAGGTCGGTGAACCGAAGTATCTGGGTCCAGCGACTGTCCTAGCTGTAACCAGAACTGGAGTTCTGACTGATTATCAGCCACAGTGGATACGTGCAAGCAGGATCAAAACAGCACCCATTTAATCTATGCATTAATTGGTCTGTTGGCCTAAGAAGCCAGCCTAAGTGAGTTTTCAGGGCTGAAACAGTTGAAAGCCCACGGAAAGATCTTTTCTTTTTAGTAGAAAGGGGGCCACCTCCGGGGTGAAGATCAAACTCACTTGACTGTTTAGTTTAGCTTACCCTGATACCCGCTCTAGGTCTAAATTCTATAACTATGTGTGCATAGATGTAACTAGACTCCAAACTTTTTTATTCTCTTTGAATACATTATTCAGAGAAGAAACTGTTATGTATACCTTATATTACTGATTATAGACATACTGAACAAACAAGAAACAATGGTCTCATGATGTCTTGGAGAACGTGAAACAACTGCTGAACAAGGTTTTTGGAAAAGATTAAGAATTTGTTTACGAGTGTTGAACACTATTTTGTTTTAGGAATGATTCTTGTATGTTGTTGGAATTGTATTATGTATGTTGATGACGATGGTAAGACAGGCCATAAAGGCCTCGATTTGAGTGGTGATGATGAAGGATTATTTGCATGTAGGGAAAGAATGAAATGGAATCTGTATGTTTTTGTTTGTCTTTATCTTTCAATTCGCAGTTTCTGTTCCCAGGATGAACAGCCTATGTTTTGGTGTGTGATGCTAAATTATAAATGATTTAAAGTGGCCATTGTTAGTGTTAAAACTGTTTTCACACTATCTCACACACATTCCTTTGTCCGTTCAGTGTCTATAGGATGTTAGTCTGTAAGGTAAACAGAGAGTCTTATCTGGGCTCATAAATCTCTGACTGGTATATCCTCTTGTCTAAACAGGAAACACTTAAGGTCAGCTTTCTCCCGAATATGTGTGTGCGTGTTCGTGTGTGTGCGTGGACTGTATCATCCTGTGTATAAATACGTGTCTGCCACCTGCAATAAACTGAAGAGAGGAAACATTGCTACATTCTGTGTGCTGTGTATTTCTTCTTCCCTGATATCAGAAAGGCACTACGGAGCATCACAGGTGTTAAACTGAAATCTTACTATTTTTAAATTTTGTCAACACGACTCTTTTAAATTTTAATACACAAACTTAAGTACATTATTTAATTTAAACATAATTATATTCTTTGGGCCAACAGCAGCCACATTTAATTTTTTTAAGTGTACATCGGATTAGGATGAATGATAGCATCCATTTAGACTTCCATACTTTGACCTAATCAGTATGATAAGCTACAGAAAATGCTTATCCACTGCCACATCAAGCCAATGCTTTAGCTGCGCTAAGTGAAAATGGTTACTTTTCTACTATGATCTGACATCTGGCTGTTACAATGTTGAAGTGCATAAGGATGCGTTACTTAACGTAATCCCGGGTTCTTTGATGGCAGCGCAATTTGAGAGGAGGCAGATATAGAATGCCGGTTCGGATGGAGGTGAGGCTCCACAGCTAGGGGTCCGGCCAACCCCAGCTCCTCCATCCCTTGAATCTCCAGCTTGGAGCACCCTTTTGCGGGAAGCTTGCTCTTAAAGGGGCTAGACCAGTAACGAGACATCTCCTTCATGCAAGCTGGCACGGCGGGCAGGAGATGTCTAGCAGCGGGTTGAGCAGGCGGCAGCCTTTTCCCGCCGTAAAGGTCTCTCACAGCTCCCCCCGCGTCCTGGGCCGTTTGAGCGTGTTTCGGGCCCATGCACGTAATGCACATCGGGTGAGGGTCCCTGCCCGAGATGGTTGCTCCACATGATGATGGACACGGGTGGGATGCAACCTCCCTGATCTTCGACTCATTCCCTTTGATGGGGGGGATGATCGTCGACATTGCTGAGTACGGGGAATATTAGACTCGTCAAAACACGTTAGTCTGCCGATGTTCGCAGGGTAGTTAGCCCTCCGAAGGCTTCGCCTTGACGCGCTACGCCTGTAATACCCTGACGCTACTACGTCCCTACCGTGTAACTTAATACCCAGCAGGTTGGAATCTGATTTTATGGATGAAAAAACTGGTACACCACTTCAACAGAAGACGCATTCTTTTCTCGGGATGGTTGTATATTACCAGTAGTTTATAGAACAGTGTTCAGTAATTGCAAGGCCACTATTCCAGTTAACTACTTGTCCTAAGGGTCATAGATACAAAAAGGATAAAACAATGTTACAAAGAACGCTTACTGCAGGGGATTGAACAGATGACTGTAAACAAGCATTTAGTGATCTTAAACAGGCTTTGATTGACTGTGTTTTGTTGGCCCATCCAGATTTCAACAGGCTATTTTTAGTTTCTGGTTTCTGTTTCTAGCAGTGGCCTAGGCACTGTATTGGCACAGGTGCCAGATAATGGGGGAACTGCAAGACCAGTTTGTTTTGCCAGTAAGTCACTTTCCTTTGCCCAGTCGAAATATCCAGCACTTCAGTTGGATTTTTTTGTGGTAAAGTGGGCCGCATGTTATAAATTTAGTCACTGGTTGAGAGGTCGCCCCTTCACAGTATGGACCGATAACAACACACTCACGTATATACTGACAAAACCGAATTATATTAATTATATTAAATATACTGACAAAACCTGAAACTGGCCAGAGTGATCTCTTATGTGGAGAAGGGTAAGAAACCATCTAGTTGTGAGTGCTAATGGGAGCCAGCTGAAGTTGAAAAGTTGCTTAGATTCTGGAATAAGTTTGAGATGAGAGCAGGGGTACTTTACAGAGATTCGAGAGATGTTGTGTCAAAAAAAAAGACATTCCAGTATGTTGTTCAAAAATCATTGTTGAAAACTGGTTAAGGGGAGTACATGATGATTGTGGTCATGTGGGCCAGCAAAGAACATTGTATCTGGTGAGACACAGTTTTTGGCCTCAAATGCTCAAATTTGCATACAATTGTAAGATCCACGAAACTACGGAACACCTTTTCAACTGTTGTTTAGCAGGACTCCAAGATTTTCTGGTGATGTGGTGATTGGGTCAGTCTTGCAAGACAATGATGCTGTCGATTACGATGTGTATCGTATCGTGTAGCATGCCTTGCTAAAAGACCTTAAATACGCGATGACAATTTTGAGGACGAATGCTGGTAAGCAACTGAAAAGACATGCTATTCTGTATAACAGAAACCTCAAGGGTGCTACAGTAGATGTTTGGGACAGGGTTCTGCTAGCGAATTGGGGAGAGCGAGGAAAACAAAATTTGTCTGACATTGGTAGAGTAGTCTGTACATCGTAGTGAGAAACAATGCTGAAACCAATATTTACAAGATTGAAAATTCTTCCACAGGCCAAATGAAGAGTGTTCATCATAATTTGATCATGCCTGTACATTTTCTGCTAATGCCTGTTGATGTTGCAGTAGAACCAGTAAGTGTGAAAAGTGTGTGGGGTCCAAAAAAAGCCCAAACGCTCGAACACTTGCCTCAGCCTGCACCTGACCAGAGGACTGTGGTATGGATTTGGGTTTCAGAGCTTGAATGTACAAACGATTGCGAAACTATATTGGAGGATGATGTAAGTAGACAAGGGATGATGGGTAGCCATGATTATTTCAGTGATGGAGTAAAATTGTGTCACATATAGATACTTTTTCCTATATATGCTGCTAGAGGTTTCTATTCTGCTCCAGGTTTGGTTAACCCGTTATGCTCTTCGCTGCAACAGGAAGTTGTGCATTCCAGCCTCAGCACAAAACTCCAATGAGGTCCAATGAGAAAGGGAAAGTTAATCTATTAGGGAATAGATAGAGTTCCAATTTCATGTCCTTTCACTCACTCACGTGTTGTGACACCGACTGGTACAAATTTTTATCATAGCTTTACAATAATTCCAAACTCGGCTTTGAACCTTTGAGGAAGAGATATGATGCATAAAATGGGAATGGATATTCTGTTTTTTGAAACCAATGTTTCACTGTGTATTCCTTCTATACTCATGCTCTCAACTGAGCCACAGCCACATTCTGAAGATTTCGTCCATGATAGTACAGAAGTCTTTCCTGATTAACCAAATTTAGGTGAAGTTAACCCTAAATTATAGGCCTCTCACGAGGACGAGGCAAGTTTCATCCAGGCAAAAACGTATCATGCACTCATAAAAACACACCATCCGCTTTTTATTAAGCAATGTCCGTTGTTAGAAGGGAAGAATGCTGGCATTGCTCCAGTTATTAAAAATGTATTGTCACAAGGTCATGTCACATTTTATTTATAACACACCAAATAATCCACAATCCATAAATCCAAAAGGCAGATAAAAATGCTGGAGGCTTTGGTGCCAGATGTAGCTACCATTGTTAATTCTATACCAGTACCTCACAGATTTTTTACTTTTTCTGCCTTTTTCAGTGTCCCTTTGGCCTTTAAGACACAGCCGATTTTCATATTTGCCTATAGGGGATGCCAATTTACCTGGATTCATCTTCCTCAGGGATTTGTTGACTTTCCAGCCGTATTCTCCGCTGTTGTGCCCAGAATATTGGCTGATATTCACCTGCCAGAAACAACCAGCATCTTTCAATATGCAAATGACATCCTTTTTACAGGACTGACTGAGCAAGACTGCCAAAAAGCTTCAGTGGTTGTCCTGGCTCAAGCTGGATTTAAAGCTTCATGCCTGAAACTACAGTGGGTGAAGCAAAAGGTCTCATATCTGGGGCATGTGATCTCTGTCGTGTTTGTCTGAATATCAGTATATTCAACGGAAAAAGACACAATGGAGGCCGAGTGCACTTAATCACCGTTTTCTTCTTTACTCAGTTACTGTTCAGCAGTATATACACAGGGTCACACAGCACCACCAAAAGCACAACACAACAATTGCAGGATGAACCTAATTCTGAACAATGAATACATAACCATCTCAGAAGGCCAATGTAAAATATCATAGAACCGAGTACAGCTTGTGACTAGGTTTAAAAGAACCTCAGACTGTGAAACAGATGCAGAGCTTCTTGGGACTGATGAACTACTGCCAAGCATGGATCCAAAGTTTTGCATAGTGCTATTGATAACAAAGCTCATGAAATGACTGAAGGTTTTACTGATATCATGTTTTGACCAAAATATGATTTTGTTTTTCATAAAAATATAACAGTTATTAATGAAAATATACTCAAAATAAAAATATGGTATTCTTAAAATATGTATTTTCATATTCATAAGCATCATTCTCGGGGAGTTTTTCCTTGCCACAGTCGCCACCGGCTTGCTCAACAGGGACAAACTTACTTACAAAGAACATATTCACTTTTAATCACCACATTATCTGTGTAAAGCTACTCTGAGACAATGTTCATTGTTAAAAGCGCTATACAAATAAAAATTAATTGAATTGAATTGAATAATTTCATTAAAAACCGTTAACAAGTTTAATTTTAAACTATAATGTGTAATACTTTCAAACAAAAGTAACAAAAGAAAAAAATGACATGACAACTCATGTTTTGATAAAGATATTACTTTTTTTTATAAAAAATGTATAGTGATTCTTAAAATATGAATTTTCTTATTCATATTTATTCATGTTTTGACAAATAATATTCAATACTGTAAAATTAAAGTAAAAAAGTGACATGACAAATCATGTTTAGATAACAATGTAACTTTTTAAAAATTCATAAAAATTATATATATATATGATTAGTGATTCTTAAAATATGAATTTTCATTTTTATAAGCATAATTTCAATTAAAACAATGAAAAGGGCCAGAAGTAAACGAAAAGGTGACCTGACAAATCTTGTTTTGACCAAAATATGATTTTTTTTCATAAACCTTAATAGTTATTAATGAAAATATACATTTTCGGTTTTTTAGGCATAAAATCATTTAAAGCATCAAATATTTTCACAATATTATAAATTATAAATAACATTTTCATAACATTTGTTTTTCTTTTTTTAAATAAGAATATGATAGCTATTCTTAAAATAAAAATTTTCATATTCAAAAGCATAATTTAATTAAAATCATTAAAAAGTGCAATCCGTGAGCGAAATGTAACATGACAAATTATTTTTTGACAAAAATATGACTTTTTTGATGCCATAGTTATTTTGAAAGTATTTTTCAAATTTTTTTCAATTTTTTTATTCAAAAGCATAATATTATATATATTATATATATAGTTTTAAGGTGCAATAAATGGTAAAAGTGCAAATCATGTTTGGACAAAAATTTGACTTATTTTATTATATATACTGTTAAAAATTTCCTGTAGAATTTACAATAACTTTGTCAGGAATCCACCTGCCACGCCCCCTTCGGCGGCTGTCAAACCTCCGCTTTCCCTGAAGCGCACGGCTTCAATTGTGCACACCTGGGACTCGTTTGGCACTCATCCCCAGCTCCTATTTAAACCCCTTACTCACACGCACCCGTTGTCCGTTATTGTTGGTATGTGTTGATTCGTATGCGTATCCCGATACGTTTTCGGCCTCCCGGATTCCACGTTCGCCTCACGGCTGCGCTTTCTCCCCTAAGCGCACCCAGGATTATCCCGATCCCTATCCCTCTGTGCGTTCGTCTCTGGACAGTGTGGACCTCGCCCCTCCAGGGCGTACCACGGATATCTCACTGGGGACTTATACTGGACTGCCGTGTCTGTGTGTGTTTGTTAAATTTTTTCTCTCTATTACATTAAATCAAAGCGAACTGTGCTCCGGCTTCCGCCTCCGTTCGTTCGACGCATGACAAACTTACTGGCAGCAGTTTGCCAGTAACTTAGATCAAATTTACAGCAAAAATACTGCATTCATATTTTACAATTTATCTTGCTGTAAATGTATTTACAATATAGTATATTACAATAACTGTAAAACACTATTTTACTGTTTTTTTTTCTCCAGTAATATATTTGAATAAAATAATAAAATGCTTATAATTCATTACCTATTTGCATATTTACTGTAAAACTGTATAAATTGTAAATTACTGTATTTTATCAGGTTTCAGTAAATAGCAAATAAGCAATGACAACGGTGCACTGTAAAAAAAAATAAATAAATAAAAATCCTG
Organism: Silurus aristotelis; assembly: GCF_946808225.1. Classification (NCBI taxonomy): domain Eukaryota; kingdom Metazoa; phylum Chordata; class Actinopteri; order Siluriformes; family Siluridae; genus Silurus; species Silurus aristotelis. Next base: position 25,909,367 of record NC_139581.1, read on the forward strand.
TAAAATTTACGATAAAAAACTGGCAGCTGTGGTTGCCAGAAATCTACCGTAAAAATTACAGTCGAAATGTTTTCATTTACGGTACAAAGAAAATTGACTAATTTTTACGGTAGATTCCAGGCAACCACAGCTGCCAGTTTTTTACTGTAAATTTTACAGTTCACTTTTAAGTATACTGTAAACAGAAAAACATTGACTATTTTTTACGGTAGATTTCTGGCAACCACAGCTGCCAGTTTTATACAGACAGAAAAGTTAACCAAATTACTTCACTAAAAAAACAAAAACAAAAAAAAACCTTTTTTTTTTTTACATGAACTAATATAGTACACATACATATTAAGTTAACAGTACAAATCTTAGTTCACTATTGATGAAAATATCTAACATGAGCAAACAATGAACGACTTTATTTTTCTAACCGAAACAATGTACAAAGAACTGTTAAATGTTTTCCCACTGTCAGTTAATTTTTGTGAATACGTTACCTTACGTTAACAAATGAGAAATTACTGTAAATTGCAATTACATGTTAAAAATGGTTTAATGCCTACCTTTGTATGAATTGCAGAGTAGAACCACGTTTCAAAGGGTAATGAATGTTAAAACAATAGTAACTGCTAAACATCATGCAAATTGCTGCGACGAATGTAGAAAGGTGCAGAGTTGAAATCTTCTGGTCGATGCTCAGCATGAAAAGCATGTGTAGCATGAGGTACCTACAGACAAAAAGAAACAATTAAATGCCTTTGGTCTTGCCTTGGAATGACATGATAATGAGTAATGTCATTTTTTACTCACCAGCAAGTAAAACAAAACCTGTATAATTTTTTTTTTCTAAACACAAAGAAAGAAAATTTGTAGAATGTTTTTAACCACATAGTTTTGGGGCGCCACTGATTTCCACAGTATTTTTCTTAATAAAGTCAATATTCACCCACAACTGTTCAGTTAGAAGCCTTCTTCAAAATAATGGCAGAACAAATAAATCTATACAGGTTTTGAATACATTTAATTTGAGTAAATTACAGAATTATAATATTGAACTATCCTTTAAATTGTAAAAAACAATTGTATTAATTTAAACTCACCACAGACAATGATTCAGGGTGTTGCTGGTAAATTGTCTACATCCACATCTTCCACAAGGCAAGACTCTTCCACATAATGAAACGTCACTTCTTTCTTTTCGTCAAAGTAGGCAAGCAGAAGAAGCACCACATCTTTTAAATCCTCACTGCATCCTTCAGGTTGACATCTCAAAACATCTAGTTTTGCAGCAGTTTAAAGAACTTTTGGCTTTTTTTCTGCACCAACTGTTTTAAGAAAGTTCAGGAGCCGCTGTCCTTTTTTATCCAAGCTTTTAAGAAACATCTCCTTCAGATCAATTCCAGTTAGCTGCTTGAAGTGTGTACACATACCAACCTCTTGTAATAGAAATGGGCAGTTCTCACAAAGCTGGTGTATGCTTGCTCCATTGTTTATGTCTTTGTGCTGTGTATAGTATGTTGTTTTCAGGAGGTGGCTAACTTCTTCCAAATAAAAATTTGTTGCTTTAGACTTCATCTTCATCATTTCTTGTTTTTCTAGCTGGCTCTCTTTGGTCTCATTCAATGGCATAAATTTTACATTCCAATTTAAACAGCCGTAAGTGTCTTGAACCACTGCCTTTCTTTCAGCAGAAATCTTCTCTGTGTCAGAGTCTTCTGTTCTGCTGCATTTATAGATTTTCGGAACATTTGTCCTTTTCACATTTTCTACACGATTCTGGATCTGCTTAAGTAGTGAGTGATATCCTGCACCAACTATATCACCATCAATAACATCCTGCAAGGATGCAGGATATTTGGCTAACATCTTTTTGGCAATGGCTGTAGAGTTTTGCTTACTTGGAGACCTGCATATCTTTTCGGACACGACAATTTTCACCATATCTCATCGCAATCTTGGGGTTGGTCTTTTCTGCCTTTCTAAACATTGCATCAATGCTTCTGGCAACTTCTACCATTGGATTTGGCAGCTTTGCTCCAATTTATTCATGACTAAAAAAGAGAAAAATAATTAATATGGTGACTCAAAAATTAATTAAAAAGTATAATTGGACCATTTGAGCACAATTAAACTGTTTAAATTCAAACCTGTATGAGTATCTTTCTTCTTTTGCACATAAAATATATTTTCCAATAAAAAAGAAAATATAACCAAAGACTTTTAAAGTTTTATTTTTACATTCTAATATACATTTTGAAAGTGTTTTCTTTTATGTTCAATAGAAGAAAGAAACTTGTAACAGATTGATGTCGAAACTATATCAGAAATTTCATACGTTAGGTGTGTTGAGCTGTGCAAACTACAGAAAGTAAAATATGATGCAAAAATATCAGTTTGAATTGCACTATTTTACAACTATGCAGGCTTGCATTGATCTAATGAGGCACTATGCTGTGTTTCAGTGAAACTACCCTACAACCTTGCAACATGTAAGATGACAGTGGGTAATAATCAGGCAAGTGGTCAATGTTCAGACACTGAACCCTTTCACTGGTGTTTTTTTAGGGCGTACAAATGATACTCAGAAATAAAATCTGCTATAAACACCCTGGTCAGCAAATCAACATGCTCCTCTGTGATGAACAAGAGCATAAGTTCACCAAACTCCACTGGCCCTTTTTTAACCCAGTTCCTTTATACTGTATTTCTGAACCCTTGTTTGTGTTTCACTAAATCTGAATAGACTTACTGCATCTTTGACAGTTTCACTGTAAAGCTCAGAATAAAACGGAGAACTATATTTCAGTTGAAAGAATGGGGAACAAGATCCAGATGTCAAATAGGCCTGAAATAACTGATGCCTTTCAGAAAGGGTGCGACACATTTTTAAAATTCTTGAGATGTCTGGTACATCTTTTGAAGTAACAGTGTTTACTTCCAATCTCATTGTCCATAATCGGATCAATGGACCAAATTTGAGTATCAGACCTGGATAGTGTCGAAGGCAGTGATGTTTTGGTTTTAGATTCACTTTTGAAAAGGCTGCTTTTCTAGACTCCAGGTATTCTTGAATGAGAACATCCAATTATGCAACCTGTGACACTGAAATCTTCTGAGCGCAAATCAGTTCAACAATGTCCTTTAGTTGAAGAGTTAATTGCCAAACTGCAGGATTCACAACTCTATCACCAAGTATTACAGGTAGAAGATGTAAAAAATTAACATTTTGAATGGCCTGACCAGCTAGCTTAGGTCCATGAGAATTTAACTCACAAGGTTTTGTAAATGCATCAGAACCATTGTATTTGAACTGCCTGATTCGACGGTTAAGAATTGGGTACGTGAACCACTTCTTTTTAACAAAATATTTGACGTAAAAAGCAACATCGTAAGACAAAACTCCTTAAGAAATGTCGTGACCAAGGCAAGGTGGTCACGACATTAAAGTTCTTCAAAGAGTTGAAAACTAAATTAAACTTAATGCCTTGAACTGTTTCATTTTCGGTCTGTAAATTGGTTAACAACAGCACTGTATTTTTCAACAATGCGCAGCGGACCACAAAAATTTGGGTCAACATTCTAAAATTCTTCTTTAGTAAGTCAGTACCTGCAAAAATAGCTTGACTGACTAAAATTTTTAGTGAATCCACCAATGCAGTGGGATCCCAGATTGTCTCCAGAAATGCAGTAAAGTGTGCCTTTTATAATAGATTGATCTGACAAAGCAATTCCATTTACCTCAAGGTCTTTCAGGTCTGTTACTAGCTATGAGAAAACACTTTTATGGCCAAAGTCTTTAAAGTCTTTTTCTCTACACAGCACAACCAACTGCATATGTTCTGTGTTTGACCTGAGATGAACTGGCAAATTGACAAGAGAAAGGTATACAGCCAAAATTTTGTGTTTTTTTCGTGCAGACCCTAAAGGGTTAACCACCTCAAAAACATCCTGATAGAGCAGTAGCTGGAGGTTTGGGGTGTCTTGAGAGAAATTCCTGCACTTCAGTATTTGGCCATCTGAGCAACCACAAAGTACATCAGCAAAGTTTTTCATGCGAGTGCATTGAAATGCACTTTCTCCCAATATCTGAATTCAGCAGACACTTCAATGTGTCTTTCACAGGTACATAGTATGCAAATTGCTCTGTCCGATTCTCATCTCTACCTAAAAGTATTATTTTTGGTTCAACGTATTTAAACACTTTTTTAAAGGTCTGACTCCTTGAATACTCTGTTCGCATTGGTCCTTTATGACACACAGAAAACAAGTCTGATTCCTTCACAGTAGCATATATTTCAGAAATAGTCTCATTAGGTAATGACAAATTCTGCAAAAGTAAATGTAGCTTACTAAAAGTATATGTCTGTCCCAATTTATGAATATTTTGCATCTCATCTACAATATTTTGTATTGTAGAAGCTGGAAGAAGAAACTGTCCTTGTAATTTCATATAAAATAGGCTCACATTTCTTAAATACAAATCATCAAAAATTTGAAATGAGCCCATTTCACTTACTTCAGACTCACCTGTATTTAAATGCTCTGATGTCACTTACAGTATCTCTGATGCAGAAGGCCAATGTAAATCAGTAATACTGTTAACTGAACAGTTCTTGTGCTTCCTAGACATATGAGAAGTAAAAGAGGACATGATGTGAAAAACACTTTTGCACCCTCTTACTGGACAGTAAACTACACGACCTTCCTTAATATGGTTCTTTTAGTGAGCAACAAGACTAGCCACATCCTGGCACTGATAACTACAGAGTGAAACACTACAAATCAAATCCGTATCAACCACTGCATGTGCAGTCACAGCAGCAGTAGAGTTGTTATGGCGCCGATAAAAATAGCTCTTGAATGTTCCGTATTTATTTACCTTAATAGCATTTAACTGTTCATTCCATGGTTATTTCATATTTTATAGTTTACAGTTTTTTACCGTTGCTGCTTTACAATCATTCACCTTCAAATCTACTGGCATTTATTTTATTGTTTTAGTGTACTTTACTGTTGTTTTAATTGATTTTTAATGCAGTTTTTACAAAGTAAGCATGTAAAATTAATAACATTTTCTTGTATTTACATTAACAGTATTTAACTGCTAATTAAACGGTAATTTCACATTTTAACTGCTAATTAAACGGTAATTTCACATTTTTAAAATTAAAATGTTTTTCCCGTTGCTGCTTTACAGTTTTTTATCGTTAAAACTACGAACATTTTGTGTGTAATGTGTTTTTAATTGTTTAATTGTAAAAAAAAAAAATGTATAATGAAAGTTAGTGTCACTGTGCAGTTTGGACTTCGGCAAGACTCGCTATGGCAGCATAACTACAAGGGAGAACCAGAAGGTAACACAGACATGAAGGATCTCTGGGACAAAAGACGACCCACTACACCACCGTCAACGAACCTGAGTGAACGTGTGAATGTGAGGGGACGACAGTATACAAATATCACAGTTCACCAAACATTCAATATCCATGTTCCCTCCAGATCTGTGACTTTACCTAAGAAGAAATCTACTGATTAAAGGTTTGACTAAATAAATATGTTTTCAACCTCGACTTGAACACTGAGACTGTGTCTGAGTCCCGAACACTGATTGGAAGGCTGTTCCATAACTGTGGGGCTTTATAAGAGAAAGATCTGCCCCCTGCTGTAGTTTTCATTATTTGAGGAACCAACAGATAGCCTGCACCTTTTAATCTACGTAGGCATGGAGGATCATACTGGTACAGAAGTTCACTTAGATACTGCGGTGCGAGATTGTTAAGTGCTTTATACGTCAGTAGTAGTATTTTATAATCAATGCGAGATTTGATTGGGAGCCAGTGTAGACTGATTAAAACAGGAGTGATGTGGTCATATTTCCTAGAACTAGTGAAAACTCTTGCTGCTCCATTCTGAACTAACTAAAGCTTATTTATGCACTTACTCGAACACCCAGACAGTAAAGCGTTACAGTAGTCTAATCTAGATGTTACAAAAGCATGAACTAGTTTTTCTGCATCCTGTAACGACATCATATTTCTAAATTTAGCAATATTTCTAAGGTGAAAGAAGGCGATCCTGGTGATATTGTTCACGTGAGCCTCAAAGGAAAGACTAGGGTCAATAATAACATCAAGGTCTTTGACAGCCGTACACGCTGAAACAGAAACATCATCCAGAGATGCTACGTAATCAGAAAGTTTGCTTCTAGCTGAATGTGGTCCTTGTAAAAGTACTTCCGTCTTATCTGAGTTGAGCAGAAGAAAGTTATCAAGCATCCACTGTCTAATGTCCTTTACACACTTCTCAACATTGTTAAGCTGATCTCTCTCATCTGGCTTTGCTGAAATATACAACTGTGTATCATCAGCATAGCAATGGAAGCAAATACCATGTTTATGTATAATTTTAACAAGAGGCAGCATATATAAAGAGAAAAGCAGTGGGCCTAAGACAGATCCTTGAGGAACACCAAATTTTACCTCAGAGAGTGTGGAGAACTCACCATTTAAATCAACAAACTGATAGTGATCAGTCAAATAAGACCTGAGCCAACAACGTTCTCAAGTCTAGCAAGCAGTATAGTGTTATTAATGGTGTCAAAAGCTGCACTAAGGTCGAGCAAAACAAGTAAAGAGACAAAACCCTGATCAGAGGCCAATAACAGGTCATTTACCACCTTAACTAACGCCGTCTCTGTACTATAATGAGGCCGAAATCCTGACTGATACATTTCAAAAATGTTATTCATAAGTAGATGTGAGCATAACTGCTGTCCTACAACCTTTTCTACAATTTTGGATATAAAGGGGAGATTTGATATTGGCCTGTAGTTGGACAGCTGACATGGGTCAAGGTCAGGTTTCTTAATTAGGGGTTGGATAACTGCCAGTTTGAAGGATTTAGGTACATAACCAGTGCTAATGGAAGAGTTTATTATTTTTAAAACAGGTTTAATTACCTCTGAAATTATCTGTTTGAGGAAACTTGTAGGCAAGGGATCGAGAATGCAGGTTGATGATTTTGATGAGGTAATTAATTAAATTAAGTCATTCTCATGAATAGGAGTGAAGCTTTGTAATTGATTGTCTGTTATAATTACACTGCTGTCTACAGGGTTACTTGTAAAATAATTTGGATTTATATTAACGATCTGGATTTCTTGCCTGATGTTTTTAACTTTATTGTTAAAAAAGTTCATGAAATCATTACTACCTAATGATGGTGTGCATGTTAGCGCAGTGCTTTTATTCCCTGTTAATTTTGCTACCGTGCTAAATAAAAATCTAGGATCATGCTTGTTATTGTCTATGAGGGTGGAGAAATATGCTGATCTAGCAGCACTAAGAGATTTTCTATAATTTAGGAGGCTCTCCTTCCATGCTATTTGAAATACTGTTAATTTTGTTTGACGCCATTTACGTTCTAATTTTCGAGTGGTCTGTTTTAAGATGCGCGTATGATCATTATACCACTGTGCTAATTTTTTCGCCCTGATCATTTTGGTCTTAAGGGGAGCTACATCATCTAGAGTATAACATAACGTTGATTTTAGGTATTCAGTGGCCTGGTCAAGCTCTGCGGGGTCAGACGGAGATCTATTTATTATTGTAATTTCTGGAAGATTATTGATAAAACGCGCTGCTGTAGCTGACGTGAAAGTACGCTTAACACGATAACGTGGTGAGGTAGTAATGCAATGACTGAGGCAGATTTTAAAAGAGATGAGATAATGGTCTGAAATAGCTTCAGACTGTGGAATTATGACTAAGTTTTTTATTTTCAATCCAAATGTTAACAACAAATTAAGAGTGTGTCCACCACTATGAGTGGGTCCTATAACATTCTGATTAATTCCAACTGAATCTATAATGGACACAACTGCTGCTCTTAAGGAGTCTTCCTGATTATCAAAATGAATATTAAAGTCACCAACAATTAATGCTTTGTCTAAAGAAGTAGCTAAATTTGTGATGAAATCTGCAAATTCTATCAGAAAATCAGAGTAGGGCCCTGGGGGTCTATAAATAATAATTAGTGAAATTGACTGACTGGACCTGCTTTTGGACACTAAATATTTGATGTTGGTGTAAAGAACTTCAAATGTTTTACATTTGTGTTTAGTCTTTTGTGTGACGTTTAGATTATTATTATAAATAGCTGCGACTCCACCTCCTCTGCCATTTAGACAAGGTCTGTCTGTCTGCTCCCTGGCCTTGGCTCTAGACATTTACTTGTGCTGTTCTGGTGATGATGCTTATGAATATGAGGTCCAATTTTTCACAATAACTTGTAAAAACTTGATTTGTCATATTACGTTATTTATTAACTTTTTAACAGTTTTTTATGAAATTATTCGAATGAATATGAAAATTTATATTTTACCAATTAATCTCTTCTTCTTCTTCTTCTTCTTCTTCTTCTTCTTTCGGCTGCTCCCATTAGGGGTCGCCACAGCGGATCATCCGTCTCCATACCACCCTGTCCTCTACATCTGCCTCTTTCACACCAACTGTCTTCCCTCACCACATCCATGAACCTCCTCCTTGGCCTTCCTCTTTTCCTCCTACCTGGTGGCTCCATCTTCAGCATTTTTCTACCAATATAATTCATGTCCCTTCTCTGCACATGTCCAAACCATCTCAATCTCGCCTCCCTCACCTTGTCACCAAAACATCCTACATGTGCTGTCCCTCTAATGAACTCATTTCTAATCTTGTCCATCCTCGTCACTCCCAACGAAAACCGTAAAATCTTCAGCTCTGCTACCTCCAGCTCCACCTTCTGTCTTTTACTCAATGCCACTGTCTCTAATCCATACAACATCGCAGGTCTCACCACAGTCCTATAAACTTTCCCTTTCATTCTTGCAGATACCCTACTATCACAAATCACTCCTGTCACTCTTCTCCACCCACCTCGGCATGAAACCATACTGTTGCTCACAGATGGTCACCTCTTCTCTCAGCCTGGCTTCCACTACTCTTTCCCATTTCTTCATGGTGTGACTGATCAACTTAATTCCCCTGTAGTTACTGCAGGTCTGCACATCTCCCTTATGCTTAAAGATCGGTACCAGCACACTCCTTCTCCATTCCTCAGGCATCCTCTCCCCTTCCAGAATCCTGTTAAACAATCTGGTTAAAAACTCCACTGCCATCTCTCCTAAACATCTCCACGCTTCTACCGGTATGTCATCTGGTCCAACCGACTTTCCATTCTTCATCCTCTTAATCGCTGCTCTCACTTCCTCCTTACTAATCCTATCTACATCCTGCTTCACCAACTCCACATCCTCCAACCTTCTCTCTCTCTGATTTTCCTCATTCATCAGCTGCTCAAAATATTCCCTCCACCTTCTCAACACACTCTCCTCACTAGTCAACACATTTCCCTCTCCATCCTTTATTGCTCTAACTTGCAGTACATCCTTCCCAGCTCGGTCCCTCTGCCTGGCCAATCGGTATAAATCCTTTTCTCCTTCCTTAGTGTTCAACCTCTTATACAGCTCCTCATATGCCTTTTCCTTGGCTTTCGCCACATCCCTTTTTACCTGCTGCCGCATCTCCTTGTACTCCTGCCTACTTTTCTCATCACTCTGTCGATCCCACTTCTGTTTTGCCAACCTCTTTCCCCTAATGATCTCCTGCACTTTCTCATTCCACCACCAAGTCTCCTTGTCTTGCTTTCTATTTCCAGATGTCACACCAAGTACTTTTCTAGCTGCCTCCCTCATCACTCCTGCAGTAGTTGCGCAATCATCTGGCACCTCTTCACCACCACCAAGCCCCTGTCTGATCTCTTCCCTGAACCTCACACTACACTCTTCCTCCTTCAGTTTCCACCATCTTATTCTTCTTTTAATCCTTACTTTCTTCCTCTTTTTCTTCACCTCCAAAACCATCCTACAGACCACCATCCGATGCTGTCTAGCTACACTGTCCCCCGCCAACACCTTACAGTCTCCAATCTCCTTCAGGTTGCATCTCCTACACAGAACATAATCCACCGGTGTGCACCTTCCTCCACTCTTATACGTCACCCTATGATCCTCCTTCTTCTTAAAATACGTGTTCACCACTGCCATTTCCATCGTTTTAGCAAAATCTACCACCATCTGCCCTTCCACATTCCTCTCCTTAAAACCATACCTACCCATCACTTCCTCATCACCTCTGTTCCCTTCACCTACATGCCCATTAAAGTCTGCCCCAATCACCAATCGTTCTTTCCTAGGTACACCATCTACCACTTCATCTAATTCACTCCAGAATCTTTCCTTCTCCTCCATCTCACAGCCAACTTGTGGAGCATAGGCACTGATGACATTTATCATCATCCCTTCAACTTACACCTTCACAATCATCACCCTATCAGAAACTCTCTTCACCTCCACTACACTCTTACTGTACTCTTCCTTCAGAATCACCCCTACACCATTTCTCTTCCCATCCACACCATGATAAAACAGTTTAAACCCACCTCCAATGTTCCTGGCCTTACTCCCTTTCCACTTGGTCTCCTGAACACACAGCATATCTACCTTTCTCCTCTCCATCATATCAGCTACCTCTCTCCCTTTACCCGTCATAGTACCAACATTTAAAGTACCAACCCGAACCTCTACTCTCCTACACTGCTCCTTTTCCTGCCATCTCTGTAGACGTCTTCCTCCTCTCCTTCTCCTCCTTCGGCCAACAGTAGCCCAATTTCCACTGGTACCCTGTTGGCTAACGATACCTGTGGCGGTCGTTGTTAACCCGGGCCTCGACCGATCCGGTATGAAATTCTCATTTGTGATCCGCATATTTGATTTGGCACATGTTTTACGCTGGATGCCCTTCCTAACGCAACCCTCCCCATTTACCCGGGCTTGGGACCGGCACTAAGAGTGCGCTGGCTTGTGCCCCCCTAATGGCTGGGTTATTTTACCAATTAATCTAATATTTTTATTTTAAAAAAGTTATATTTTTCTCAGACCAATGTTTTTCATGTGAGTTTTTCGCTTACATATTGCACTATATTTTTTATTAAATGATGCTTATAAATATGGAAATTCATATTTTCACAATAACTACACTTTTTTGTTTTTCATTCACTTATTGAACTTATTTTAAAGGTTTTCCAATATAATATGATTTATATTTTTACAATTACTCATATTTTTATGGTAAAGGTTAACATGTTTTTTTATGAAATTATGACTATGTAAGATATCCTTGATCACTAGTCCTAGATCAGGTTGACCCAGAAAACTCAGTTCTTGTCTATATCCTCTCTTTATACGCTTACGCTGTGAAAATACACAAACTGTTGCCTTTTGGTATGGCTAATCCACGCTTTGTTGCTTCTGCTAAATGAATAACATGACCAGATGTGGAGGTATTATCGTTATCCGTTTTTATGTTCTCACAATATGATAATATGTATCTTGTTGCCATTAGTAGTTATAGTAATTCTGCTGTATGCTTCTAGTATAACCTTTTTATATGTTTCTGTTGACCATACCCTGAACTATCCTTTTTTGTGGCATGTGTTACTTTGCTCGTACACACAGTGGTTCCTGTATTTCTGTTTTAGGCTTATCTTTTGCAGGCTCAACATAACCTTGTGGAATTGTCTCTCCTAACTTGCTCTTCTGTACACACACACACACACACACACACACACACACACACACACACACACACACACACACACACACACACACTTTGGAAGTATATCTTCATGTGTGAAACAATAAACTTCGGAACTTCTCTCTGAAAGCTGACTCGTGTGTTTCATTGAGACTTCCCCGTATACGTAGGAGAGCAGAGATCGAAAGGGAAGGCTGAATTCAGGGGTATCCTGTCCAGGGGACAGAAGGCAATCCTGCCTAAGCGACAGAGGATAAAACATTCCTTACAGTTCTTGGGGGCTTGTCCGGGATATCAGCGTTCGGGTAAGTGCTGGTTTGGTATCTTGTCATACTGTACAATGTGTAGGCACTTACCTCATATGCTGATATCCATGTTGTGCTGATTTGGTATCTTGTCATACCGTTCAATGTGTAGGCACGCACCTTGTATTCGTAAGCAAACTTGTTGTCGACGTTGTACCGCGGTGTAGTGCGCGCTGAACCATCTCTGCAGTCACAGTAACTTGAGACATCGAAAATTTTATTAAACCGCCTTATCTATCTCGATCTCTGGCCTCCAACCTTTGTATCTAACCTTTGTATCTAACATTGTCAAACAGTTGTACCTATATTGGATCATGGGTAATTCTGGAACAAAATATCCTAAACCAGATCCTGAGGAAGCCCCTCGGGACTGGATGAATCGTTGTGGTCTCACCTTTTATACTACCCCCTGGCTAGACAATTTAGCAGGGTGGACTGAACCACAACCTCAAGTTCTGACTTATCCTCGTGGTGGTACCTTTAAGTCTGAATATCTGAAGTCTGCACATTCCCAAATTCATGAAGGTTTCTAACCTCCTCTTTCAACACTTTAGGTCATGCCCTTGCTCGTTTGATTAATGCACAAGATGACACACTGCACGACACCACACATGATTGCTGCTCCGAGTCGTTCACTCTACTAGTATACGCCCTGATTTGTCTTCCACTGCTTTAGACAGGGGTGAGTCACTTTTTGTGGATGGCTCATGTTCAAAGCCATATGACGGTAAATTTCTGTGTGGTTACTCTGTCTGTTCCTTAACTGATGTCACTGTTAAAGCTTACTTTTTGCCTTTTTCTTCTGCACTGGCCGATGAACTCTTTGCCTTGACTCGTGCATGTGTCCTTTCAGAAGGAAAAGATGTCACCATCCACACTGACTCCCGATACGCCTTTGGTATTGCGCACGATTTTGGCAATTCCGGCAATCCCGTGGTTTCCGCTCGGCTGAAGGGAAATCCATTTCTCATTCGTCCTTAGTTCAGGACCTTATCACTGCTTTCTGTCTTCCTCGCACACTGGCCATCTTCAAAACAAAAGCCTATTCTTATGACAACAATGTGGAGCCAAAGGCAATTCCTTGGCTGACAGAGTGGCAAAAAGTGTGGCTCAAGCTCAGGTATTCTTCCCCTCTTTTAGCACTCCTAATAATACCTGTCTTCTTTCCTCCGCTCTCATTCCTGATTTACATTTTCCATCTGTCCAATCCTCAGCCACCCCGAATGATTCTGCCTTTTAGCAATCACACAATGCCTACGTGGCCTCCGATGGCCTTTGATACAGTGCAGATGGTCGCCTATGCCTTCCATCTCACTGTGTTCCTTTCCTCGTGGGTGAATTTCCCGGTGTTACACATCGTGCACGAAGGGGGGTGAGGGAAGATATGAACCGATTTTTTTGTATAGCTAACTTAAACTGCATGATAGACTCGATTTTATCTAGATGTCTGATCTGTGCCCGGAATAACATGACTATGAGCGCAGCAAAACACGAATGCCTCCCACTACCCACTGCTCCGTTCTCTGAATGGCAGATTGACTTCACTCACATGCCTCCCTGTGGTCCATTTAAGTATCTCCTAGTGATGGTAGACAAATTCTCAAGGTGGATTAAAGCTTTCCCTTGTCAATGAGAAAATGCTAATGTCGTCACACGTCTCCTAGCCAAAGAGATTATACCACGATATGGTGTTCCTTACGAGATTAATTCAGACAAAGGAACACCATTCACTGCAAGGGTAACGCAGGACTTATGTAAATACCTATCCCTGTCATGGCGTTTCCATATTCCCTATCACCCTCAGTCCTCCGGTATCGTAGAGAGAACTAACCGGACGCTTAAGGACAAACTGACTAAGGCCATGCAAGCTACAGGTAACAAAAAATGGGTAGACTTACTACCTGCAGTCCTTGCCAAAATGAGAATGACTCCACAAAAAGACGTCCACCTATCACCACACAAAATTATTGTTGGGCAACCATTTCCAACGCCCTGGAGAAAAGGTAAACCAGCAATAGGTACAGCTGATCTGGATGTGCACATCGCCGAGTATTTTGCTGCGCTGATTGACACACTGTCAAAACATTATGAACAGATCTCTAAATCTATACCTGTCATTTCTGTGACACCATCCCATCCCTTCCGGGTGGGAGATGCTGTTCTGATTAAATCTCTAAAACCTAGGCGATTGGGTGAATGCAAATACGAGGGGCCAGCAGAAATAGTCGCGATCACATGCACAGGTGTATTAACTTACCTTTTTCCACAGTGGATTTATGCTACCAGAATCAAGAAATGTCCCACTGGAAGTGATCCCTCTTAATTGTGTCTACATGTACCCTGCGTATAACTATTTTTCTTTATGTTACAGAAGCATAGCCTTTTGACATCCCTATAAGTTCTCTAGGAGACGTGTATCGGGTTCCTGTTCCCCTCTGTCATCATCTATCAAGGTCCAGTGACAACTTCTCAGACCTTTCTGTGCCGACTCTTCGGGCATCCTCACAACTGCAGGCCATGTCAAGGAAAGCTGCGAGGAACGGAACAACAACCTCTCATCAATCAAGGGAAGTAACACAACCAGTGACCGGTATGGTTGTCTTTCTCGTCAGTCTTGGGGCTGGGATACCCGCCCAGGCTCACCCACACGACAACACCTTCTGGCAACACGTCAACTGGACGGCTCATCAGCACACAGCAGGTCCATGATACGCGTGTCAGCACCGTACATTTCTTTGATAATCCCGACTGTCATTGTTTTCCTGATACTATGCATAATTGGACCATGTATTTTTCAATGTATCCAGCGATCATTCACCCGTATGCTTTCTGGTTATCAATCTGTCCCTCGTGTTTCTGATTATTATCCTACTCCTATGCGACATGTCTGTTAGTTTAAGTTGTGATTTATCCATTCTTATTTATCATGGATAATCCTCTCATGGCTTCCTCTCATCCCTTTCCTCAACCATGGACCTCCTTTGCCCCTTGACTACAAAACCCAAGAAGACTTCTTGTCCCACACCGTTGCTGTCGGAGGTTTTGCACAGCAATCGACGAGAACTCAGATCTGCAGAGAGGAAGTGGAAAAAAATCACAACTCGATGTAAACCTCGCATCTTACCGCGCACTCCTGACCAAATTTTCTATGGAGGTGACTTCTGCTAAAACTGCCTTCTACAAGGAAAAGCTTGAGGCCTCTGCACAAGATCCTCGTAAATGATGAGAAGATTAAGAAAATCTGCCAGACCTTCACTTCCTCCCCAACAATGACTACACAACACAGCCGACAATTTACTATGTCTCTGTCAAGCTTCTCAACCTTAACAGAAGATGAGATACTGCAAGTCATCCAATCTTGCAATCCCACCACCTGTCCTCTGGATCCAATCCCTTCAACTATGCTTCAGACCATCACACATGAGCTCCTGCCCTTCATCTCCACAATCATCAACGGGTCAATAACATCTGGCTATGTACCAACTACCTTCAAGCAAGCATGGGTCGTTCCTATCTTGAAGAAGCCTGCTCTGGATCCATCAGACATCAACAACTACAGACATTAACAACTACAGGTATCACTTCTCTCCTTTCTTTCTAAATCTCTGGAACGCACTGTTTTTAACCAACTGTCTGTCTATCTCTCACAGAACAACCTCCATGACAATAACCAGTCTGGGTTCAAAGCAGCACATTCCACAGAGACAGCCCATTTGACTGTTTCTGAGAAACTGCATGCTGCTCGGTCAGCCAAGCTGTCATCTGTATTTATCTTCCTGGACCTTTCAGCAGCATTTGACACATTCAACCACAAGACACTTTTGTCAACCCTCAAGAGCCTCGGTATCCGCGGAACAGCATGGGAATGGTTTGCTTCCTACCTGGAAGGTCGCTCATACCAGGTAACATGGAGTGGATCCACATCTGCCCCAAGCAGATTCACCACTGGTGTCCCACAAGGCTCGGTACTTGGTCCCCTCCTTTTCTCCCTCTATACCCACTCCATTGGTGAAGTCACCCTGGGTAAAGGTGCTCAATGACAGGTAGTTGGGGGCCAGTGATGCGTTTTTCTTTGCAGTTTTGATCACCCTTTGCAGGGCTTTACATTCACACACAAAGGATCCTCCATACCATACAGTGATGGAAATGGTCAGGATGCTCTCAATGATGCAACGATAAAAACATGTTAGAATCTGTGAGGACAGATGTTATTTATTAAGACTCCTCAAGAAGAACAGGTGCTGTTGTGCCTCCCCAACCAGAACTAAAGTGTTCTGGTGCTAGGAGAGATCCTTAGAGATGTGAACTCCCAAGCACTTAAAGCTGGAGACTCTCTCTACCACAGTTCCATTGATGTACACTGGGGAGTGTCTTCTGCTGTTAGATTTCCAAAAATCCAAAATGAGCTCTTTAGTCTTCATTGCAGCAAGTGGATATTTTGTTTTTAAAGTTGATGTGTTAGTAGCAGGAAAAATGGTCAAGTTTGTTCAGAGTCAAATTATGATGGCTAGCCGACCAGGGTATCATTGATGCACGTGGAGAGCGAAGGCTGGTCCGTGTGGTCCGATTCAACAGAAAAACTACTGTTGCTTAAATTGCTGAAGAAGTTAATGCTGTCAATGCTTGATAGGTCAGGACTGTTTTGGCAGCAAAAGGGGGACCAACACAATATTAGGTAGGTGCTCATAATTACAGTTTTTCTCAGTCACTTTGGAGCATTTCTCAGATCAGAAATGAAATTCTCAAAACTACTTGTTCAACCTCCACATCATTTAGTCATTTGTGCTAATCATACGAACATTTCTCGTTACTTTGATCAAATTGCGAATGCTTTTGTACATTATTTAATCGATTGTGTACAAGTGCCTGCTGTTTCCTACATTATCAGTTGTTTATGTCATGTTGATCAAAATGTATTATACTGGTTTCACCTAAATGGTTTCAACCCCCAAAACATTTAGGCATCAGTTCATTGCATATGTCATTTAGTGCAAAATAGTTAAAGCAGTTGTCAAAATTTGTCAAGCTCTTCTTCTTCACAGTTCTATTAAACTTTTTTGGTAAATGTGTCTTGAATTGATGGATTGTGCAGATGAACCTTGAATGTCACTAATGAAGAGGCGTGTTCACTTTCAGATCAACCAATAATCAACTAGTTCTCTAAAATAGGTCAAAGCTAAATCTCGTGAACTGTTACTGAATTTTAATTTGTGTCTTTTTATTTTCTATCACAATGACATTATATTGTAATTTTTTAGTCAGTCCACTGGTAAAGAAAAATTAAAAAGTGTGAATCCTCTTACAATCAATATCCCACATACAGTAATGTGTAAATTTGTGCTGTTGAAATTCATAGTTGCCAATTCAGCCTCGTGCATTTTCAATACTTCCAAAAGATAGATTACATCAAGAAATACTAAAATAAAGCATTGTCATATTGAAAAAATTGTTCGTAAACAATGATAAAAGGACTTGGTATTTTGATGGCAATGATATGTTCATTGACACAAATACTTACTTTTAAAAGAAGTACTAAGGATTTTGAGCAGAAAACAGGCTTTTGCAAGAAATCCAATGTATTGCGCTGTTTGTTCACATTGTTTTGAGAATGCACTTACTGATTTACAAATCTTAAGGATGATTCGAGAAATGCTCCAAAGCAACTGAGAAAAACTGTAATGGTAGAGCCAACACAAAAACACCCGAGAAAGTGGGATAAGCCGGCAAACAGCAGTCTTTAAGAAATATCCACGGTGATGGATGGAGAGAGCGCAGTGACGGAGAAGCGGCAGTAATCCGAGGTGCGTTGGGGAAGGAACCAGCCACCATGGAGAGAACGAGGGGTAGAGAAGGAGCGTAGCGGGAGACGCGGACGCGAAGAGACACACCACCATGAACCTGCACAGATGCACATGCACATACAAGAACCGGAACTGGACGGTGCCTTCGGTGCCGACTGGAGGTTGGAGGACGTCCCCGGTGGAGTCGGGAGGCCTGACGTCGCCATCAGAGCGACCTGGAGGACCTTCCGTGAATCTGTGGGGCGAGACGTCGCCGTTGGAGGAGCTCGGGAGCGAGACGTCGCCGTGGGAGGAGCTCGGGAGCGTCACTTCGCCTTCTGCAGGACTGTGGGGCGAGCCGTCACCTTCACAGAGACTGTGGGGCGAGCCGTCGCCTTCGGTGGAGCCCGGGGGCAGCGGTTAGACGTCCCTTTCGCAGTCCTGGAGCCGAGGTGAGTGCACAGGGAAACCTCTGGGTGAAGGGGCGCTCTTGGGGACCCTTGGGAGCAGATCGGAGCCTGCTGGGCAGCCTGGGAGTGGAGAGAAGCTTGCCTGGAGATCCTCTTGAGGGAACTGAAGCAGAGCTGAGCCCTCTTGAGGGACCTGGAGCGAGGAGGGGCTCCCTTGAGGAGCCTGGAGCGGGGCGGAGCTCTCTGCGGAGACCAGGAGCGGAGCCGAGCTCTCTGCGGAGACCAGGAGCGGAGCCGAGCTCTCTGCGGAGACCAGGAGCGGAGCCGAGCTCTCTGCGGAGACCAGGAGCGGAGCCGAGCTTTCCGGGAGGTCCTGGGGCGGAGCCGCGGTCTCCGGGAGGTCCTGGGATGGAGCGGAGCTCTCCTGGAGGTCCTGGGACGGGACCATGCTGTCCTGAAGTTCCTGGGACTTTTGTCCTCTGATAGTAAGTTTAGTAGAGTTTCTGTATGTTTCTGACTCTTATCGATGATCATCAGGAGTGCTACTCTGACCAGATCTTGATCTTGCACCATTAAAAAGTAAAAACTGTGGTGCGCTGTTAGGATTTTATTTGTACCAGTAAAGCCAAATGTATTCATTACTTGTCTCATATGAACATTTCAGAGTAACAGTTTCTGTTTCCTTCCCATTGGCATCTTCATCTGTTGGCCCAATTTAAACTGCCTGCTGTAAAGAAGAAAATAATAAAGAAATCAATCTATGAAGTAGTTTTGTAAGCACACTAAAACAAATAATTTCTAATAATAAGAAATACATAGTTTTAAGCTTCAAACATAAATATGAAAAAGTACACTGAATTTACAGATGAATATGAATTACCTGTAGCTACTGTAAGAATCAGTGTTGTGTATCTCACTATGTACAGTAAGTTGTAGAGTTGAGTCATTTCTGATCACAGCGCTGTGAGGATTCTGTATAATAGTGCTGTATGTGCTGAACTTTACACATGAGGAAACACGTCTCTAGAAGACCACACCCAGGAAGTGCTGCTGTTGTAGTATAACTTTGTACAGATCATCACTTCACAGAATCAGTCCCAGTGAACTGAGTCTCCAATACACACACAACTATTCCACTGTTGCGGATCAACACACTGCATCTTTTGCACTATGCTGCATGTATATCTTTTGGATATGTTGTGTCTCATTATTTACCAAACATACTGTACATAAGCCTCCGCACACTTTGGTATATTATTTACTTTATTCAATAATGTTTGTATTTATGTGTGTAGAATAGAATTTTGGCTCAATAATATATGTGACTATGATCAGAAACCATCTCACAATTTACATATACAGAACTATAAATTAAATATCAGACAGAAGCACTTGACTTCTAAAACAAAACAAAAAACTTACTAAACAAAAAAAGTACAGATATCTGCTCTGGACTTACAGAAAAACTCATCACTTATACAGCTTTAAACAGCGTCTCTTCTCCTTTGCTTTTCCCTGAACTCAGGCTTCTTGATACAGAAGGTATATTTCTTTTGTAATATTTAATTCGAATTTTAGTTCTGTGAAATCAAGCTGACAGTGTGTAGATTACAGCTGAGGCTCGATACTAATATAAACCAGAGTAGGAGTTTGGATAACACATAAACATTGTGTATGACAGAAGAGCAGGTGTACTTGTTTATTACCATGAACTTTAGCACTCGTTCTTGGTGGGTTGTTGGGACGTAAAGCTCCACTTTCATAAATATAAAGAATGAATTTAGGATTAGATTTTGGATCTTGTTTGTACCACTGCAGATTCTGTACAGAACCACTAAAGTCTTTGTAGCTGCAGGACAGAGTAACATTATCACCTTCATCTACGACTTTATGAGTGAGAAGTGGCTCTATTGAATCTGCCATGGAGTCACCTGTCATAAAGATGAAAACATTTAATGATTATATAATCCATTATTATATAACTGCAGAATCACAGAATAATTAATCACAAATTATGCAATAGATTTTTGAAACAACAAAATAATCTGAATTAATCTCACCTAATAAAAACCACAGACACATGAAAATGATAGTGAACATGATAAATGCTCTTAGCTGAATGTATCTATACTGTACTTTCTGCACTCTGTAGCATCATAAATGTTCATGAAGCTCCACCTAACAGCATCACATGACCAAGTCACCAATGTTACTGACAGATTGTTGTTGACAAAAATTATAATTAGCTGATTAAATTATTAAATATTGAAATTTTCTGTTATATTTGTTTTTATAAGTGGTGTCGCTGCATTGGGGGCTTCAGCCTCATCATAAATTGCTGTGAATAAGTATGTAAGTAATAATAAGTGAATAAGTAAGTCATTGTAAATTTTTTTTAAAGGTCATTATTACTATTTTTATTAAAGAATATGATAAATTATTCATACATTACTGTCATGAATGAATTTATTCATTCTGTAAAAACAAATCATGTTTATTAAATACAATAACCTTTTTCTAAGTATTTTACAGTGCAGAATGTGGGAGGTTTGCTGGGTTCAGTGAAGGTTGCAGTGGTATTCACTTGTGTGAGTGTGTGTATGTGTGTTGTTGTGCAAAGTATATTCATAATCAAAGAGCTCAACATTGCTGACAGATGTGGCAGGATCCTGGTACATGTCTGACAATAAGATAAGTGACTGCACCATCTTGTGGAGAAAGACTTTTAAACAGGATTAAAAACAATTGTACAAACAATTTATTTTAATTTAAAATTAATACTGAGTTTAAAAGGTTTTTCATTATTGACTCTTCAACCAGTAATCATTAAATGGATAAGTAAAAATATGATTGCTGGTTTTAAATGCAAACTGGAACTTGTCTGGGAGCTAAAAATAGTATTTAATTTAAACATGTAAACAGCTTCATCTCCTGAGAGAAAATCATTTCTGTCTTCACTTTTGACTGTCACTGTAACTGTGGGCTTCATGGTGCAGTAGTACAGAGCAAAGTCTGACACAGGAAAGTTCTCCACATCTACTTTCTGTTTATAAAGTTTGATGGATATTGTTTAAGTTGATCAGTAGATATAAATGTGCAGTCATGTCAATTCTGGCATCAGGTTGAGAAATAATTCATTAATTATAGTATTTAATTAAATCCAGTACTGAGTGATTATAATACAGTTTAGAGTGTGCTGTTAATGAAGACTTTATGGTGATGAACATTTTGAAAGGATGATTTGAATGTTTTTATCTGCCGTCATCTTTTCCTATGCGAAGGTGTAAATTTAATTTAATTAAATGTAATATTTTTAGAGCGCTTTTGAAAAAAAAAACATTGTTTCGAAACAGATTTACAGAAATCTGTAGAGTTACAAGCAGTAAATCATAAGAGAAACCAGACCCAAAATCAAAACAGCAAACAGATGGATATCAATGTTTTTACATTTTATATATATTCAAAATACCTGAAATGTAAGAAATGTTCATCTTGTGTGATGTTGAATGCAGTGTTTGAAATACGTATTAAAGTAGTTGATTTCATTCATGATTTTAGTGATGTATATAAATTACATGGTGGTGGAGGATCTGGGAGACTGTCTGAGGGAAGAAGCTGTTACAGACTCTGGCAGAGGCCCAGATGTTCTGATTATTTCTGCTAGATAGCGGTGGAGTAAAGAGTCTGGTAGAAGGAAGGAGGGGAAAATCTATTAAGCTGGTGGCTTTCAAATGTACATTGTCAAGCACAGATCTCAAAGAACAGTGAAAAAAAAAAATAGTAAAACTGTTAAAAGTCAGTAAAAAATAAATATTCACCATTTATACATGAATTTCTTGTCACATTTCTACTTTTCAGAGACCTTCAGGCTGTTAGGTGAAGACATGTCCCAAAAGAATAAAAATTTTAAATGATTAGAGAAAGAAATGTTTTCTTCCTGATAGCATGTAAATGACTGAATATAATCATTAAAACTGCTTCCCATAAGGCAAAACTGTGTAAAAGTTTTTGTACAGAGCAGCTGAATTTTCTGTCACTGTGGGCACCAGAGCACAGTAGTATAGATCAGAGTCTGATACAGCAGCAGAGGAGATGATCAGATCCACTTGTTTATTATCACCATCATCAACTTAAGCATCCATTCTTGTTAAGACTTTGTAAATTATAGTTCCAGTTTGCATAATATTCAGAAGAAACTCAGGATTAGATTTTGGATGATGTCCATACCAGTGCAGGTTGTTTCCTGTAGAAGAGCTTGTTGGTTTGTATCTGCAGGACAGAGTAACACCTTCATCTACAGCTTTATGAGTGAAAAGTGGCTATATTGAATCTGCCATGGAGTCACCTGTCATAGAGAAGAGATCATAATGTTTTCTTGTAATAATCAAACCAGATTTACATTTAACATGACTTTTTCTCATCACTACACATTATTTCATCACTACTTCAAAAAGATATTTCTGCATTTAAAAAGTCAATGTATAACTCACCTAGTGAAAGCCACAGACACATGAATATAACAGTGAACATCATCAATGGTTTTAGCTGAATGAAAATATTCTTTCTGTACTTGTATGTTATGTTCACTGTATTAACTGTTAATAACATAAAGGTTCATGAAGCTCCACCCCACAGCATCACATGATGGTGTCACATGTGTCACTGTCAGATTTCTGAAGCATCCAGACATTCAGCCTCACATAGGAAATCTGTCCTGAGCACATTAAAAATATATATTGTTATTCAAGAATGACATTGCAATGTATTTTGATTCAGTAGTTTCTCTACATTATGGCACCACCAGGCATCATTATGTGTAGCAAAGAATTGATTTTTTTTACTGTTAATATTATTTTTTTTTTAATTTTTGATTGTATGTGACTGAGGTGATATAAGGAGAAAAACAGGTGGTTTTGTATGTCACTGAGCTGTCAGGCCTTAAAGGGGAGTTGAGTAAAATTATTGGATCTGATTCCATTATTGTTGGTTGTCATTTAAACATGAACATTGTGTACACAAGTAAATTTAGAAGTGTTTAGGGTCCAATACAACAGAATCTCATCCTATTTCATTTATTGCATCATTATGTGCTTTTCCATGCAGGAGACAAACAATATTACAGAGAATATTAAGAAATTCATTATCAAAGTCATCAGTATCTCTGAAGGATGTGAACAGGGTTGTATGAAACTCTAGTATTTGGCCCACAATAAGATAACTGATAACACCCTCAGGTTTACTAATAAATATTTACTTCACATACAGGTGTGTGGTCAAACTACAATAATTATACATTTAATCAGCATTTTTTAGTCATAACTGCATGAAGTCTGGAATACAGAAGCATCACCAGACCCTTGTTATCTCACTGATTAGGTTTATACTGTAGCTTTCTTGAATTTAATTCAAGTCACTTTTATTTGTAAAGAGCTTTTAGCAATTGACATTGTCACCAAACAGTTTTACATAAAAATATCAACATATAAATAATGTAAAAATTTTATAATATATCTACATTTTAAATGCGTAAATGAATCCGTTTTGAACAAAAGTTGTTTTATAATACATTTTATATGTTTTCCAGCAATCACATGGCAGTAGTTGGACTAAAGTTAGTCTAAACTGCTACTAGGTCAGAATCACTTTATGTGGCAACTGAAAATGAATGGATGAATAGATGAATTTTTACCACCAAGAATTAATAACTGATCCTCCGCACGTTTGATTTGGTACATGTTTTTATGCTGGATGCCCTTCCTAACGCAACCCTTCCCATTTATCCGGGCTTGGGACCAGCACTGAAAGTGGCTGGGGTTGGTTCTCTGATCGGGGATCGAACCTGGGCCGCAGTGGTGATTAGTAACATTACTAATTACTAAATTAGTGCATTAAAGAGCTGCAAATGATTGAACTTTAATAGTTTATTTGCCTTAGTGTAATAAAACTGTGTAGAGGTTTTTGTACAAGTGCAGCTGGATTTAGTGTCACTGTGGACACCAGAGCACAGTAGTATAGATCAGAGTCTAATACAGCAGCAGAGGAGATGATCAGATCCACTTGTTTATTATTTTTATCCAGTTCAGCATCCAGACGTGGTGGCATGGGGTTAGTTTTTCCTCCAAATAGATCGATGTAAAGAAGGAACACAGGTTTAGATTTTGGATGTTGTCTGCAGGATGGTGTTTGTTGCACTTGTTTCATATTTGCAGGACAGAGTAACATCATCACCTTCATCTGCAGCTTTATGAGTGAAAAGTGGCTTTACTGAATCTGCCATGGAGTCACCTGTCATAGAGAAGAGAACATATGTTTTAAGCTTTTACTTAATCAAACCGAAAACTATATAAGTCTCACTTAAACACACACACACACACACACACACACACACACACACACACACACACACACACACACACACACACACACACACACACACACATACACACACACATACACACACACTGATAAATCACTATTAATGTTTCTGAGTAACAAAAAGTCAGTGTATAACTCACCTAGTGAAAGCCACAGACACATGAATATAACAGTGAACATGATGAAGGCTCTTAGTTCAGTGAAAAGTTCTGTAAATTAATCTGCTATTCTAAAGGTTCCTGAAGCTCCACCCCACAGCATCACATCACAGAGTCACCAATGTTACTGACAGATTGTTGTTTATCTGTCAGTATATACAAACTGAAAGCAGAAAAATATGTAATTATGAAAACTTTTATCCTGTTATTATATTTGACCCTTATATAAGCCGCACCCACTGAATTTAACAAATATTTTTATTTTTAACATAAATAAGCTGCACCTGTCTATAAGCCGCAGGTGTCTACACTAATGTACGTTACACAGGCTTTAACGAAAGACACGTTACACACGGTGTAACGTTTTTTTTACTCCCGATGCCGTGCAGCTCATAACACAGGTGAGGTGCGTTTTTTCGTTTCCGTTCGGAAATTTCATTGGTCTAATGTTATGTCGCTCAATTTTTTGGCTTGAAGTTTGAGAAACCGGGAAAAACCCAGGAAAAATTCAGAAATTAGCTGCTTCGTTGTTTAAGCCGCAGGGTTCAAAGCGTAGGAAAAAAGTAGCGGCTTATAGTCCGAAGAATACGGTAAAATTATAATAAATATATTTCAATTACGCTGTAATACTAATACAAATATTGTTTATTACATATAATAATATTTTTTTTACTTTTTTTAATAATGTTTGCATTAATGTGTGTAGGATAGAATTTCGGATCAATATATATATATATATATATATATATATATATATATATATATATATATATATATATATATATATATATATATATATATATATATATATGACTTTGATCAGAAAACAAAGGCATATTTCACAATTTATATATTCAGAAATATAAATTAAATATCAGACAGAAACACTAGACTTACAGAAAAACTATTATTCATACATCTTTAAACTTTTAGATTTTAATTTCTTATTTTCTCATTTTGTTTTCCTGTTTTGCGCTTAATATTTTCTTTTCCCTGAGCTCAGTCTTCTTGATACAAAAGGTATATTGCTTTTGTAAAGAAATTATATTTAGTGAGAATTTTAGTTCTGTGAAATCAAGCTGACAGTGTGTAGATTACAGCTGAGGCTCGTTACTAAGAAAAAACAGATCAGGAGTTCGGATAACACAAACATTGTGTATGACAGAAAAGGTGTAGTCGATATCATGGAAGTGAATGTAAACATGTAAACAGCTCTATCTAGTGAGAAAAACATGAATCTGCTGCAGTCATGTGTAGTGCTTTTTGTACAGTGGAGTTGGGTTTCCTGTCACTGTGGGCCTCAGAGCGCAGAAGTACAGTGCAGAGTCTGATACAACAGCAGAGGAGATGTGCAGATCCACTTTCTTTTCCTCTGTTTTAGTATTTGTGATGGAAAATTGAGGATGAGGAGGTTGAGCCTCTGTGACAAATCCACTAAATTCATCAATCATCAGCAGAAACTCTGGTCTTGATCCAGGTTTTTGTTGATACCAGTGGAGTTTGTAAACTGTTCCAGTATATGTACAGGACAGTGTGATGTTGCTGCCTTCAGTTGAAAATACATGGGTTTGGTCTGGTTTAATGCTGATGTCAGCAGCTTCTGATATAAAACATTACAAGGCAATAACTTACATTGAAATTGTGCTTCTTCTGGATAATAAAATAAAAAAATAAGGTGTAATGTATACAACTTACCAATATCAGCAACAGTGAGGAAAAGCAAGAAGAGGAATAACATTGTGATACTAATGGTTTAGTTCAGACCTCCAGATTTAGAATAAATAACAGCGATGTTTATTTAAATTTTTCCATCTTAAGCTTCACCTTTTTTCTGCATGTTAATGCATATTCATAATAACTGTGAATGTATCCGCCCCCCCTCCATGATAAAGTCTCTCATGATAAACCCCCTGTGGCCATGACTGGGGCTTTTGGGAGGAACCCTGATGCTGCTGCAGAACAACCCACAGGAGACAAAGCAGAAGAGACAGAAGTTACTGTGGTTCCATTTGCAGGTAGCACGGGCAGAGGAAACACAGAACAGCTGTGCAGCTGATGTAAAGTAAACACAGATGTAGGCACTGAGATGGAAGCAAGAAAGAAAGGCAATAAGGAGGTCAAAAAAATGTTGGTCACAGTGTAATAATGAGTTGAATGTGATTTACACAGATGCAGAGATCAGTCAGGTTTTAAAACATACTACAATTCAACAATGAGGCATATTATTTTATTGGGATTTTATGATAAAAAAAAAGAATAGGCATTTAACGTTTCTTAAATAAAATGTGTTGTTTTGTGTAAGAAAATAGCACAAATTTCAACTTCACTGATACAAGAAGAAACTTATTAAATGTTTGCAGGTCACTGGACATATATAATATAATATATTTCTGAGGATGAAAATTAATGTATAGAATATAAAATAAATATATATATTCATCGTTCTTTAGTTTTATTCTCTACTTCTTTTTTTCAGTTAAAAATGCTTCCACATTTTTGTGTGTGTGTCTGTGGTTAACTGATATCAAGTGGGTAAAGGAAATATCTGTCATCGTCTGTGGTTTTTTACACACTTTAGGTTTTTGTACAGCCTTTCAGTGACTCTGTATTACTGTGTGTCATAATCAAGAGCACAGTAATAAAGTGCAGAATCTGAGATCTGTAAATTGTTGATAGTAAGTTTAGTGGAGTTTGAGGTGGTTTGTGCCTTGAATCGAGATCCACTTTTATTGAACTCTTCAGAAATTACTCGTTTTGCACCTTTAAGCAATACAAACTGTGGTCTGCTGTTAGGATATTGTTTGTGCCAGGGAAGCCAAATACGATCACTGCTGGTCTCATATGAACATTCCAGAGTAACAGTGTTTGATTCTTTTCCCACAGTGTTGGCATCTTCATCCATCGGCCCAATTTTATCTGCAAGACTGCCTGCTGTAAAGAACAAAATTTAATTAAATAAAGACATAAAATAAATAATTAAAAGTTTTTTTTAAACATACTGTATCCAAACCTTTAATTCAATTTTGTTTTAGATAATACAAATAATAATTTAATGAATATAAATGACCTGTAACTACAGTGAGAATCAGTGGTGTGTATCTCACTATGTACAGTAAGGTGTAGAGTCGAGTCATTTTTGAACACAGCTCTGTGAGGATTCTGTATAATAGTGCTGTATGTGCTGAACTTTACACATGAGGGAACACGTCTCTAGAAGACCACACCCAGAAAGTGCTGCTGTTGTAGTATAACTTTGTACAGATCATCACTTCACAGTATCTGTGGTCAAGGTCGATGCCTCCTCAACTGGCGTAGGGGCTGCCCTCTCTTAATGGTCTGGTTCCCCTCCTCGGCTCCACCCGTGCACTTTCTACTCCCATAAGCTCTCCACGGCCGAGCAGAACTACGACAACCGGGAGCTTCTGGCGATAAAGCTCGCCCTGGAGGAATAGAGACACTGGTTGGAGGGCGCCGAACACCCGTTCACTGTAATTACTGACCACAAGAATCTCCAATACCTGCGAGAGGTTTGGAGACTAAACCCCAGGCAGGGCCGTTGGGCTCTTTCTTTACCCGGTTTCGGTTTCATGTCACCCACTGGGCCGGGGCACAGAATGGAAAGGCTGATGCTCTCTCCCGCTTGTTTGGGCCGGAGGAACCCTGCGATCCTGACCCCATCCTTCCACCCTCACTCATCGTGGGGCCTATTGTATGGGAGATCGACGAGGAGATCCGCACAGCCTCGCTCCGGGAACCTGCCCCTGAAGGTTGTCCGGAAGGACGGGTGTTCGTCCCCACCACCTGTCAGCGTGGTCTCATTCAGTTGGTCCACGAGGGGCTGGGCACAGGCCACCCAGGCAAGAAGTGCACGGTTCAGCTTGTCCAAGCGCGATACTTGTGGCCGGGTATGACAAGGGACATCACCCGCTTCGTCCAGGGATGTACCACCTGCGCTATGTCTAAGGTCCCACGTCACCTGCATGTGGGCAAGCTAGTGCTGCTCCTGATCCCTCAGCGCCCCTGGTCCACTTGAGTGTCGACTTCGTGACCGACCTACCACGGTCAGAGGGCAACACGTGCATCCTAGTGGTGGTGGATCGTTTCTCCAAGGGATTCCGCTTCATCCCTCTGAAGGGTCTGCCCACCGCCCTTTTAAAACAAAAGAGTCGAGTCATTTCTGAACACAGCTCTGTGAGGATTCTGTATAATAGTGCTGTATGTGCTGAACTTTACACATGAGGGAACACGTCTCTAGAAGACCACACCCAGGAAGTGCTGCTGTTGTAGTATAACTTTGTACAGATCATCACTTCACAGTATCTGTCACAGCGAACTAAATCTCCAATACAACTATTCTACTATTGCTGGTTAACACACTGCATCTGACTCACACTGCATCTGACACCGCCCTTGAAACAGCCGAGGCCCTGTTCCACCACGTTTTCCATACCTTTGGCCTTCCGGAGGAGATTGTCTTGGACAGGGGGCCTCAGTTCACTTGCCGTGTCTGTAAGGCTTTCTTTCAGCTCCTGGGGGTATCGGTCAACCTCTCCTCTGGCTACCATCCTCAGTCCAACGGTCAAGCGGAGCGGAAGAAGTTAAGCCCTCGGTTCATCGGGCCCTTTAGGGTTGCCAGGCGGATCAACGACGTGTCCTACCGGTTGGATTTGCCGCAGAGGTATTATATCCACCCGGCTTTTCATGTGTCCCTGTTGAAGCCTTATGTCTCGTCTGTCTCTCACCCTCCAGGTGGCCCCGCCGTGCCCGTCCAGCCGGAGGTCGTAGATCAGCCAGGGGTCTATGCGGTCCGGGAGGTGTTGGATTCCCGACGGCGCGGGGGTCGCCTCGAGTACTTGGTGGACTGGGAGGGATACGGCCCGGAAAAGCGTTCTTGGGTGGCCAGGCAGGACATGCTGGACCCGGCACTGCTGGAAGAGTTCCACGCCGCTCACCTGTGTCGCACGGCGCCCCGGGCTAGGGGTCAGCCTCGTCGCAGAGTCAGGGCGTCTGTTGCCACCCCTGGGGGAGGGGGTGGTGTCAGGGAGCACCCTGCGTCTTCACCCGCACCAGCCCTGCCCGCAAGGAGTTGCTCGCCTGATTATTAACACGGTGCACCTGATCTCCATTAACCACACACACATATAAGCAGCACATGTTCACCCACACGTTGTCCGTTATTGTTTTTCCACAAGCTCCGCTGTCTGCACTGTTTCTCTCTGCTGCTGCCAGCACCGCGCTTTCCCCAGCGCGGTCTTGTGGATTACATTACACGAACTGCCATATTTGTTCACAGGAATATACAGCTTTGCTGCCGGTGTGTGTATTTCCTGCTTTGCTCATTAAAGACTTTGTGTGCGCATACTTCGGCTTCCGCCTTATTCTCCGCATCACACCACTGTAGCCTCAGATTCATGTTTTTGGTTAACACAGTTAACTTAATGTATGCTTTTGCTGTTGTATCTCATCCATCTCAATATTCTATGTGTTGTGCATTGAGATTCTTGATTTAATTATTGAAGCTTTTCTCTCAGCTCCAGTCAGTTTGGTCCTTTTACTTGAACATTTCAACAGCTAGACATTTCTGCACAAATAACTGTTGCTTATGTTATTTTGTTTTTGTCTGCTTACACAACAATCAAAGTCACTAATATCATGTTTTCCATTGCAAATCTTTTAAAAAGGTCATGCTTTTTGAATGAAACCTACATAGTGCCTTAATAACATGCACATAAGAATTGCCGAAATATGAAAAAAGTAATAAGGTGAGAGTTTATTAAAGACTTGTGTCAGAACATGTAAGATACTGATACAAACTGTGAGTTGAGCCTAAAATTCACTGTACATGTTAATTAAGGGTGAGAAGGACAAGTGTGAGTGATCAGAGACATGTGAACAAGTTATGTGATTTCAGGGGCTGATGGGTAAAGTTATTTCATGGCCATGATCCTGACAAAAGACACTGCAATAACTGACATCCAGTAAAGGAACATGCACTTGTGTGTGCATTCATGATGAATAAATTACTTTAGTGACTGATTAATTAACTGATGCATAACAATTATAAGGATTCATAAAGAAAACTGACCAGGAAAGATTTGTTCTAATTAAAAAATTTTAATCCAGTAACAGCTGACATAATGACTTTGTTAGAGTCAATACAATTCTTTTTATTCATGGAATATTGAGTGTGATTAAAGTGTACTTTTTATATTCAATCCATTTTTATTTATTTATTTATTTTATATAGTTTCTTCCAGCTGCATGTAACCACAACTTTTTTTTGTTGTCTGTGGTTGACTGATAAACTGGTAAAAGGATTATCTTTAATCTGTGGTTTTATTCACTTCACATAAACTATTGTTAGGTTTTTGTACAGTCTTTCACTGACTCTGTATAACTGTGCTGCTACTCTTAAAGCGCAGTGATAGAGAGCAGAATCTGAGAGCTTTAAACCTCTGATAGTAAGTTCAGTAGAGTCTCTAGTTGTTTTGGACTCTAATCGAGTGTCAGTGGGTTTGCGCTGTGCAGATGCTGACCTTGCACCTTTATACAGTAAAAACTGTGGTGTGCTGTTAGGATATTGTTTGTACCAGTAAAGAAAAAAGCTTTCACTGTGTGTCTCATATGAACATTTGGAAGTAACAGTATCTGTTTCTTTACTTATGTTTGCGTCTTCATCAGTCGGTCCAATTTTGTCTGTAAAACTGCCTGCTGTAAAGAAGAAGATAAAGAAAGCACACAAAAGCATTTATTTGAGAAATATACAGTCTAAAGCCTCAAAACATAATTATAAAAGAGTATACTGAAGTAACTAATGAATATGAATTACCTGTAACTACAGTGAGAATCACTGGTGTGTATCTCACTATGTACAGTAAGTTGTAGAGTTGAGTCATTTCTGAACACAGCTCTGTGAGGATTCTGTATAATAGCGCTGTATGTGCTGAACTTTACACATGAGGAAGCACGTCTCTAGAAGGCCACACCCAGGAAGTGCTGCTGTTGTAGTATAACACTGTACAAATCATCACTTCACAGTATCAGTTACAGTGAACTGAGTCACTAGTATGATCTGTGTTGTATCATGGTATCATGCTGTTGAACTGTAAATGTGATGAACAGGTTCACTGAAACACTACATCAGGCTTTTGTATGAATGATGAAGGTAAAACCACCAAAGTGATTATCAGAGCACAGTGGAAGCAGTTGGAACAGTATCCAAAATGACAATAAAATAAAAAAAGGGAGATTCAATAAAATACAGTATGAAAACAATGCTTATGTTTGACCTAATCAACAGCACTGCTTTTTTAAAGATTAATCCATTAATAGTAGCAGACATTCTTGGGGGTTTGTTCTGAATTAGATCTCCACTTTGTGTAATATAAAGAAGGAACTCGGGTCTAGATTTCAGATATTGTCTGTACCAGTGCAGGTCGGTGCTGTATGCATTACTGGTTGTTTTGTATTTGCAGGACAAAATAACATCATCATCTTCATCTACAACTTTATGTGTAAAAAGTGGCTCTATTGAATCTGCCATTGAGTCACCTGTCATAAAGAAAAGAACATAATGTTTTCTTGGAATAATTAAACCAGATTTACATTTGACATGACTTTATTTATTTATTCATACTTTTTCTCATCACTACACATTAATTAATAACTACTTTATCACATTTCTTCAATGACAAAAAGTGAGTGTATAACTCACCTAGTGAAAGCCACAGACACATGAATATAACAGTGAACATTATGATGGTGTTTGCTGAATGAAAATATTCTTTCTGTACTCATATTTTAAAATCATAAATGTTCATGAAGCTCCAGCCCACAGCATCACATGATGGTGTCACCAGTGTAACTGTCAGACTGCTGAGTTACTGATGCATCCAGACTTTACATTCAGACTCACATAGAGAACCAGTCCTGAGTACATTTAAAAAATAATAATAATCATTTTAAAAAAATCTTATTTTACTGTGTTTAAATTCAATGGTTTCTTTACATTATAGGCATCAGCTAGCAAGTAAAAAGGTTTTTTTTTTTTTTTACTAATATTATAATTTAGTTTGCAAATGCAGTATGCAGTAAACTGGCTGTTTTATGTCTATTGCTTGTCTTTCTTCCTCCTTGTGCATTACATCTACACTTTTATCCAAAGAGACTTATGATTATTGAAAGCAGATGCCATTTTACAAAAACTGAAAAATCTCATTCCATTTCATTTAATACACCATCATGTGCTTTTCCATGCAGGGGACAACAATATTACAAAGAATATTAAGAAATTCATGATTAAAGTCATCAGTATCTCTGGAGGATGTGAACAGTTTTGTATAAAGCTCTAGTATGTGGCCCACTATAATATAACTGACAGCGACATCTTGTGTTTCCCCTGGAGAAAAACTGTAACACACTTAGGATTACTAATAAATATTAACATCCACATAACTATCCTATTAACTTTCCACATACAGGTGTGGGGTCAAACTACAATAATTATAAATTCATTTGGCATTTTTAATATAAGAAATAAAATCCTTTGCAGTCATAACTGCATGAAGTCTGTGATCCGAAGGCATCACCAGACCCTCGGTTTTCTCACTGGTTTTACTGTAGTTTTCTTCAATTTAATTTAAGTCACTTTCATTTGTAGTGAACTTTTAGCAAATTTACTTAATAAAGAAGTACTCCTTCCCTGCAAACACATGCCAGTAGGTGGACTATAGGAACTCTAAATTGTTACAGGTCTGAATTACTGTATGTGGATACTTAAAATGAATTAATGAATGGATGAATAGATACATTTTTACAATAAAGGAATGATATCTGTTTTTAATACTGCTCTTGTATAATAAAAAAAAATACCAGTTTTAGTAAAGAGTGTACATCAGTTAACTGTTTATAATTTTTATTATAGTCTTTACTATATAAAAAGGAATTCAGTAAATTAGAATTAAAGAGCTGCAAATGACTGAAATTTAGAAGTTTAGTTGTCAACAGTGTAATAAAAGTGTGTAGAGGTTTTTGTACAGTGCAGCTGGATTTCCTGTCACTGTGGGCTGCAGAGCACAGTAGTATAGAGCAGAGTCTGATACAGCAGCAGAGGAGATGATCAGATCCACCTTATCTCCACGAATTTTAGCATCCATTTGTGGTGGCTTATTGGAAACTAGAGTTCCAGTCTGCATTATAATAAGAAGGAACACAGGTTTAGGTTTTGGATATTGTTTATACCAGTGGAGGTTGTTGTTTTTTGTACCAGTGGTTATTTCATATGTGCAGGACAGAGTAAAATTATCACCTTCATCTACAGCTTTATGGGTAGAAAAAGTGGCTTTATTAAATCTGCCATGGAGTCACCTGTCATAGAGAAGAGAACATAATGTGTTTAACCTTTACACAATCAAGTTTAAAC
The DNA here is from genome assembly GCF_946808225.1 of Silurus aristotelis. Taxonomy (NCBI): domain Eukaryota; kingdom Metazoa; phylum Chordata; class Actinopteri; order Siluriformes; family Siluridae; genus Silurus; species Silurus aristotelis. The sequence goes on from NC_139581.1 coordinate 25,943,440, forward strand.
TACACACAAACTATAATTGTGCTTTTTCTGATCAATATTTAAAAAAATAATTTAATCAGTATTTAACATAATAAAATAAATCTATGTATAGCTCACCTACAGAAAACCACAGCCACATGAATATAACAGTGAACATGATGAATGGTTTTAGCTGAATGAAGATAATCTGTGCTCTAACCAGTTAACATGATTAGAGATCATGAAGCTCCTCCCTACAGCATCACATGACAGAGTCAACAATGTTACTGACAGACTGTTGATTCTTACTGAAACACACTGGTTTTACATTCAGCCTCACATGGGGAATCTGTCTACATTTTAATCAAAGTCATCATTAAATGCTGCATATTAAAATCAAAGCCTTCATTATTACCAGCATATTCTAAACTGTATTATCATCATTTACCACTGATTTTAAAAAATCTTTAAAATAATGGATTGTTATCCAACCTGATGTCAGAACTGATGTGACTACACCTCATCTTTTTCTTATAAAGTGCTAAAAAATTGTACTTGATTAAGGGCTGTGGGCCAAAATGATTACTAAAATGAAAGTTGCCATGATTCCCATTCATTTATCAATTCATTATATTTAGATGTTAAATAATGAATAAATAGAAAACAGCTCAGCTAATGTAGTTTTATTTTCTGCACTTTTTAGTTCAATGAATTATAGCACAATGCAAACATAGAAACAATTCCATTAACAGTACTATAGAGTTTAAAACACAATTCAAGCTATAAACAATAAAGCCATATGCCTGCAATATCAGTGACCTCTAATGAGAGACATGAAGCTGATCCTTATATTCAAAATTTTGACTGAAAGTTTGCTCACAGAAGAAGGTACTGCAATTTTTTTGCAGCTTAAAAAGTAAAACAAAAAAGTTATGTTAACTTAGTTATAAATCAATGTGGCAATAGCATCCTTCTTCCTCTTTTTTTTATCCTGTTATCATATATGACATGACGGGCCAAATCAAAGGTCAACAGGGGCCAACTTTGGCCTGCGGACCCTAGTTTGGGCATCTCTACTCTACACTAAAGATATAATAAAATGAGTAAACTATCGCATTTTTAATTGCTTTTGAATTCCTTTCGTATTTATTTTATATTTTATATTGTAGTTTTTCCCATGTCCTCCAAATTCTCCTTTTCTTTTCCCCTCCATGCCAGTAGATGGATTGATAACTTTAGATAAATCCTGAATGTAAATGTTAAATCTATCAAATCACGATACTCCAGTTCAATAAAATTCAGGTTCATCTACTGATAAATTCCATCTGCTTAATTAAGGCACAATATATTTGTGAATTCCTCAATAACACCTGTGTAGGAAACACTGCTGAACTGATACAAGATTTCTTTTTCCAAAGCTATTGTTAATAAAGGAAATAAGAGAAAGTTTCGGTTTTACAAATAAAATACATTAGCAAATTACCCTAATGATTGTTGATCTTCAAAAAGAAGCTGAAATTATAAACAGGAGGTTGAACATGCAGAGGTAAACATGTAAACAGCTCCATCTAGTGAGAAAAGCATGAATCTGCTGCAGTCATGTGTAGTGCTTTTTGTACAGTGGAGTTGGGTTTCCTGTCACTGTGGGCGTCAGAGCGCAGTAGTACAGTGCAGAGTCTGATACAGCAGCAGAGGAGATGTGCAGATCCACTTTCTTAATAGTTTTGTCAAGTTTTATGGACAATCATGGATTTGGTGGTTGAGCTTCTGTGACATGTTCACTGGTTTCATCAATCTGGTTTCATCAATCAGTCTTGATCCAGGTTTTTGTTGTGATGTATATTTTGGGTTGTGCAGGAGTGTAGCTGTTGCTTGGAAGAAATCTCTGTAGACACCGTCTTTCTTGCAAACCAGGTTTATTCACAGAAGGTACAGCATCTTAATACGAGCATCCAGGATTTGCTCGGAGGGGTTCAGAGCCAAACGAACCGTCCTCCCGATCTAACGTCCTGTCTTATCTATATATATCTCAAAACATGCAAGATGTAAGTGAGCTCATTTCTCCAGAATGTTTAGCATAAGGAACATCACCACATATGGACACGCAAGCATGTCTCGTTGTACAGTCGGCTCGTGGGGGATTTCAGAAGCTGCACGTACACCCTTCAACATAAACATTTGGCCCAGACTCTGCTATAAACACTATGGTCTTTCAACATCGTCTTGTAGGGAAAAGATCTGGCCTGCATTCCCGCAATACAGAATAAAGTCGAATAAAGGTACTACATATTTTCAGATATTACATATTTCAGATACTACATATTTCCCCCCCTTAGAGGGCTCTAAAGCCCTCTACAAACAAAAGAATATAACATACATGTTCATCATTGTTTACAGAGATAATAATTATACTTCCTGTCACATAACCTTAACAATATAATGAATTTATGGAGTGCGAAAGTGAAAAAACCTGTCAGGCAGTCGTTTCTCCTTAAATATACTTCAAACAATCAAGACAGGAAAACTGCTCTCACGGCCCCTCTGCCCCAGGTGGCCACACATTGTACTCCAGCCCAATCAAAACTTTAACAGGAAGTAATACATATGGGAGGGAGTGGTGGTGGCTCCAGCGGTTAAGGCGCTGGGTTGCCGATCGGAAGGTCTGGGGTTCAAGCCCCGGTATCGCCAAGCTGCCGCTCTTGGGCACTTGAGCAAGGCCCTTAACCCTCTATACTCCGGGGGTCCCTTACGAGGGAAATATCAAGGTCCGTGACGTGGGGCCGCCTTCCCGTGGGCTCAGCACCTGCAGGAGGGACCGTAAGGGACGGTGCTGTGAGGATTGGGCAGCAGTCGAAGGCGGGGGCCTGCTTAGACTGCTGCCCCTGCGACCCGAATTACGGATAAGCGGGAGAAAATGAATAAATGAATGAATGAATAATACATATGCATTTGTTATGCAACAGAAGAAACTTAAAAACTATCATGACTTACTATGATTACTATTAATGTACAAACATTTTCTATCAATGTCACTGGATATACTGCAACACATAAAATCCAATAATAAACATATATATGTATGTATGTGGGCATTCCTCACAGCATTCCTCGTTCCGAGCCTTCCGATCTCAGATTGTTGTCCATGCTGGAACGTATGTATCTCCCCCAATATTGTTTCTTTGGAGAGAAGAAAAGAAAAAAAAAAAAACAACCAGTATCGTCTTCTCAGGCAACAAATGAATCATAATATCACATTCCATTCCCCCCTTTCATCCTAACGCAGTATAGGAGGAAACTACTAACAAGTAAGCTATATTCAAAATATATAAAAAATTATAATACAAACAAATATCAAAATGGATACTTCTCCACCAGTTCACCTTCTAATTCCACTTCATCTATATCAGTTGTTTGCAATAGTGGCATCTGGGTTCGATCCCCAGGCATCACAACTCCAACCTATCGCAATATCATTGCCTTCGCAAAGGTTAACAACAGCGCACAGAAACAAAACATCACACACAACGATAAGATAACTGCCACAAAAATTTGTACCAGGACTGCACCTACAGGTCCTAATTTGTCCTGCAGCCAAGAATTTGCAGACTATCCAGCTCCTTCTGATGGACCAAATGCATCTCGTATGTTTCGCAGCGCCTCTATAACACTAGTCATATTATCAGAAGAATCGGGGATCAAGGTGTAACAGGCATCACCAGTTAAGTTCAAAGCCACACATAGGCCACCTTGCTTGGCCAATATATAATCTAAAGCCATGTCATGCTTTAGCAATGTCAATCTATGACTCCTTTGAGTATTTGACAGAAAATCAAACCCCCTTACTGTCTCATTGGCGAAACCCTGTAACGTATAAGTGATGTTATCAATATGATCAGCTAAAAATGTCACGCCGTACCATGGGAACAGTCCTATACCCCACTTTTCTCCTAGACTTATCCTCCAATGATAGGACTCCAAATTATGGAACTGTGCCAATGCTCTTTTCATCCTATTTGTAGAAACAACATTCGACTGATTTCTATCAGGTCCTTCTCCCTTCCGTACAGCAAAAACCTCATATGGAATTTTCAGCCTTGCCATGTAACAACATCCTATCCATCCATAAGGTAGAAATATATACGCCTTATCACCACAAACCCACCAAATATCTCTAAAAATTCCCTACTGTCACATTTCCAGGCAAGTCTTGATTCCTTACCATCAAAGTTTTACTATATTTCTGATGTGGCGCATGAAACTTCACTTCATACAACTTACTAATATTTTTATTATCATGTTGGCCCAAATTCATCAAACAGCTGTCACAATCAGATACTCCCATAAACATCCCCGAACCAGTATACGTTTCATTTGAACAGAAACAACTAGCAGCTTTCACAGGTGTCACTTCCATCGACTTAGGGACTGCTGTTATTATATTTTCATGTTGATCCAGTAGATTCACATAAGGTAATTCTTTCAACCATGAACAATCATATTTAGGCCTAAACAGACTACTTGACAAAGCCATTATTATATCCATCGATGCCTGCTGCTGAAACAACAACCACGATAATGCAAAGGACTGACACCTAATAGTTAGTGTTTGAGTAGAATCAAAATACTCACTCTTTGTATCTAGTACTTTTTCCTGAGCTGTCTCAGCTGATTCTACAGCATGCTCTTCCATCATCTGTTTCCCAGCTTCAAAGGTCTCCTCACTACCATTTACTTTAGGCTCAGTTTTCAATATAGGCTTCTGAGTTACATTTACCACCTCTTTTGACTTTAAGGTCACTATGTCAGGTGCCTGTGTTACGTTTACAAATTTCACAGACATCAAAGGCGTCGTCACTGTTGTATCATTATTCTCCTTCACAGTCCTAGATAAAGTAGTAGTAGTCTGAGTTGATGTATTAACATTTTTAGTTGTATCCAGAGCTACAGTAACAAGCTCTATTCGAGTATTATTCATCCTTGGAATAGTTATTGTAATAGGTTGATCTTGAACCTCTTTAGTATTTGTGACCCTCTCACTGGGTTCCAAATCTTTTATCACAAGTGTCACTTTACGCGTTACATAATCATCCACCCAATAATTAAGAATTGGTACAAATTTAAATGCTGGTTCTATATAAGTGCACACATATTCACCTTCATCTTCCCATGTAGCATTACACAAGACTAGTGAACAATCTGTCTGCATCTTCACCAACTTCATGTTATTATACAAAAAATACTTTCTTTGATCGCGAGGCACACTTTCAAATTTGGGTCCTGTCAACAACAGATCTTCACCACGATTATTCCTCCACTGAGGAGGATCAGTATTACCAACATTCCATCTTCCACATCGACAAGGAAGAACAGTCGCTTTCCCTAACTTAACTCTAATAACAACCTTCGGAGGAGAGGGCGTTGTAGCAATCTGTTGGGGAACTATAGTTGCATGGGCTCTAGTTCTCGTACCGTTTTGGTCTAAACCTTTTCCGAGCTGGTCTTGGACTCCTTCTTTCAACTGTCTCCCTTGATTCTCCTGCAGTTGAGTCACAGTCCTTCCTAACCTGTGACGCTTGTCTCTCGACTGCCACAGGCTCTGCTGTTTCAGGGACCTGCTGGAAATCAATGTCCCCAAATGTTCTTTCCGGTCCGTTAACTGTAATGTCATTTCTGGCATTATCATAAATGTACACAGAATCATCAACATTGTCCATATCACGGACAATCTCCCCTTCTGGGTTTTGAGTCTGGTAATCTCAGGCCGGCGTTTATGCCATTTTACAATGCCTTTAATTAGAGGATTATTCTTTTGTACCACATCTACAGGAGTAATTATTTTTGACATTATGATAACTTTCTGTATTCTTGTACGCATGAATTGAAACTAGCTACTACAATTAAAGATTACTTGAAACTTACTTCAGCAAAACCCATAAACAAATTCTAAAACTTGCATCAACAACTTGTAACCGAGTTCAAATCAAACGATTGTACCTCATCAACTAGTTAAACACCATGACTGGTCAGTCCGTTGCCGAATGTCCTTTAAACTGCATAACACAAAGGTCACACACAAAATGTAATTTACTGCGATACTTCTCAAGCTGAAAGATCAAACGGCACAGTAAAAATGTATATTTGGATATGCACACACATGTTCACATACACATCCAAGCATTTAAAAAAATGTATTTTAATTATTTATTTATTTTTGGATAAAACAGCACTGGCCTTAATCACACAGAAGACATGCGCTGACCATGTTGTTTCGTCAGCGTGCTTCAATCCGTGTGACGTTCTGAGCAACTGTCTCAGCCACGCGCACACCAAAGATTTAACAAGAGAAGCAGACAGGACCTTAGATCTTTTTTTAGTTCTCTACAGATAACACCACATACTTCACACACACAATGTCCATTAGCATTCAGAGTTTTATGCTCTACAGATTTCCTATCTCCTTTTAACCTTTAAACATCATTATTGCTTAAACTTGAATTTATTTTACTTTAATAATCACCCTAACTCTTTTATCAATTGTTATCACTCACAAACAATATATAATATATATATACAATAATCACTTATTATAATAGTTGCTCATACACGCACACACTCACCACCTTTATTAATTTCTCTACTTAAAAATGTCCTTTTTGGGAATTATATTATTCAGGGGAGTGTTTGTCTCACTGTGGGGGTATCTCTCAGTGTTTAAGGTATTTTTATTCATTTAGTGTCCAGGGTGCTTTAACTTTGCTGTCGGGTTCTCTTCAGAGGCTCATAAGTTTTTTTGGCCATACATAAATATTTTCCCCAAAAGGCTCATTGTTTTTTATCTTTCTCTTTTGTCATTAACAGAACAAAAAGTCCTCCTGAGGGAAGCTCATAGATTTTAGCAGATTTTAGTTCCCTTATGTTGAGGCTCATTGTTTTATTCTTAAAAGAAGACAAATATTTCCCTTGTATTACTAGAAACTAACCCTTGATTTTAACCATAACCTATATATGTATTATTTCCATAAATATATATTCATATATAATGTATCTCACACGCACACACGGCTGCAGACTTTCACACACAAAAATTCAGACACAAAGCGGGAGGGGAGGGGGTCCCTTTTAGGAAAACGCACATACACACACTCAGAAAGAGAGAGAGAGAGAGAGAGAGAGAGAGAGAGAGAGAGAGAGAGAGAGAGAGGGAGAAGGGGTTTCCCCCCCACAGCGGAGCGCAGAGGGACCCCACCCGCAGCACTGAGCGCACACGCGCAAACATAGAGGGGGGGTCTTCACCCGCAGCTGAGTGCACATGGAACACACACACTTAGTTCCGCACGCACAGAGAGGGAGAGACACTTTTTCCTCAAACACACACACACACACACACATCTCTCTTAAATCAAAAAACTCGCAGTAAATACATACACAACATTTAAATTTCACATACACTATAGTCGACTCAGTCATACAAACTTTTAGCATGCTATTTTGCCGCACCTTTTTCCTATTTATTTTCTCTTCATTATTTTCCTTCCTTCATTAAATTTATGCTACCTCTTTGACATGCAGAAACTCAAATGACAGCTGCATCATCACACACTTCATCAAGTGTTGTCCGAGTGGGAGCTACAAATTAATTTTAATTCCACATGCCCAGTTCGTCAAAAACTGACCTGAAATCCACCTAGTGAATGCCCAGGTTTTGTGGCCTGACTTAAATGTCACCTCCCTGAGGGTTTTTATCCAAATCTTGCGGCTCCTTTTCTTTAAGCCTTATTTTTCTTTTTCTTTAACTTTTTTACCATATTCAACTGTTTCTCAAAAGCAATCACCTTTATGCTTTTTACTTCAGCTTCAACTATTATTTTCTTCACTTCTCTTTTTATTCCTGTTTCTTTTATCACTTAAACTTTTTTACTTCACTTCTTTTCTATTGTATTTCAATGTTTTATTTTCTTTAAAACATTATCACAGTCAAATCCCCCCTTTTGCGCTGCCCAGCAGTGCAAAAAAAAAATTTTGAACGGAGAATCACCCAAAAACAGCCACAACACACACACAAAATCCACACACAGGCCATTAAACGGTGCGACCCAGCCACAGAAAAACAGAACCACCCCAGGGGGCGAAAGCTCACCGTTTCAGCTGGCCGGACAGATTCAGGAGCAGACGATGGAGCAGATCCGCAAAGCTGAAGGCCACAACACGCCCAGGATTCGTGACGCCAGGAAATTATGTATATTTCGGGTTGTGCAGGAGTGTAGCTGTTGCTTGGAAGAAATCTCTGTAGACACCGTCTTTCTTGCAAACCAGGTTTATTCACAGAAGGTACAGCATCTTGATACGAGCATCCAGGATTTGCTCAGAGGGGTTCAGAGCCAAACGAACCGTCCTCCTGATCTAACGTCCTGTCTCATCTATATATATCTGAGCCGTTGCTATTGACCGCATCTCAAAACATGCAAGATGTAAGTGAGCTCATTTTTCCAGAATGTTTAGCATAAGGAACATTACCACATATGGACAGTTGCTATTGTCCGCATCTCAAAACATGCAAGATGTAAGTGAGCTCATTTCTCCAGAATGTTTAGCATAAGGAACATCACCAAATATATGGACACGCAAGCATGTCTCGTTGTACAGTCGGCTCGTGGGGGATTTCAGAAGCTGCACGTACACCATTCAACATAAACATTTGGCCCAGACTCTGCTATAAACGCTATGGTCTTTCAACATCGTCTTGTAGGGAAAAGATCTGGCCTGCATTCCCGCAATACAGAATAAAGTCGAATAAAGGTACTACATATTTTCAGATATTACATATTTCAGATACTACAGTTGATACCAATGAAGACTGTAAGCTGATCCAGTATATGTGCAGGACAGTGTGGTGTTGCTGCCTTCAGTTCCAGATGAAGTGGTTTCTTCTGGTTTAATGCTGATATCAGCAGCTTCTATTATAAAATAAATTACAATAATATCATAAACATTTTTTCAATAATAAATTTAAGTGAAATCTGTTTTGCTTCATTAAAAATGATTAATTTCATGTGTAATATAAGACTTACCAATATCAGCAATAGTGAAGAAAAGTAAGAAGAGGAGTAACATTGTGATCCTGAGTGTTTAGTTCAGACCTCCAGCTTTAGAAATAAATGTCAGGGTTGTGTATATGAGATTGTCTCCACATGTAGCTCCACCCACTCATATTTATTCATATTCATCACAACTCTGCTTCATCTCATACTGTAAAAGCGGCCTGACAGATTATTGTGTTACAGGATTCATTCAGTTTGTTTATTCACTCTGCTTAAGTAATAAAATCAATTAATAGTAAAAGGCCATGAATTATTACAAGTGACTCCATATATATTTGGACACTGACTCAATTTCTATAATTTCACCTCTGTACACCAACACAGTGGATTGAATAATAATTAAGCAATAATGATGATACTTAAGTGTATACTTTCAGCTTTAATTTAAGAAGTTTGATAATATTACATTTACAAAGATTTTTTGTGCAGTCCCTTTCACAGCCTCAAAACAAATTAGACAAACTAATATAATTATAAACATATGGATTATTTTTAATATTTAAATGTAAAATCTTTGCAGTAAATGACTGAAATCTGGAACCCATGAACTTCACCAAATACTGAGTTTCCTCCCTTGAGATTCTTTACTGCAGCTGCCTTCAGTTCTGCTCATTTGTAAATCTTCTGCCTTCAGATTTGTCTTCAGGCAATAAAAAGCTGCTCTCATCCAGCAAAGTAACATAAATGTTTATACTCATGCACACAAATGAAGGAAGGCAGAAAAATGTATAACAATTAATCAGAAAGAAAACTGAACAGTTTTCTTTCTTTATTTTATTATTATGAAAAGAGTAAACCTACTGTATATTTGTGAATGTAATGTGAATGATGTGTATTTGGCATCTTTAATTCCCCTTTATTCTTCTGTCCTAATTTATACACCTGCATCTGTTTTTCTTGTGTTTGTGGTTTACTGATAACAAGTAGGTAAAAGAAATATCTTTGATGAGTTTTTGTACAGTCTTTTACTGACTGTATTACTGTGCTACGTCTCTAAGAGCGCAGTGATAGAGAGCAGAATCTGAGAGCTTTAGACTTCTGATAGTAAGTGTAGTGTCTTAAACGTATAGTATCTTAAATGTGTAATATCTAAAAGCCTTAACTCATACAATTCTACAAATGGTGACAGTCCTGGAAAGGCCAAAGTTAATTACTGAACCATCTGGCCAGATGTTTTCCTTTAAGCCAAATGTATGAAAGGCCTATAGTGCTTATCTTATGAGCCGTGACTGGGAAAATGAGACGGATGGTCGTCCTTAAATCAGTATAAGCCGAAGTATAGAATATGATCCAGGATGCATGTCCTCTTGGGAAAAGACCTCTGACCCGTTCTCACTGTATGTTAAGATGAATGGTCTGGGAAAGTTAGCGCTGGTACATTTGAGATATATTAAATCTGGACAAAGACAGGTTTCTCTTTAAGATAAACATTATTGCACAGTAGGCTCATATACATCTGTTATACATTAAGAGGCGGACCCAGAGAATGATCAGAATATATAATGAGTGTGCAGCCATGGATCGGGAGTCAGACTTTGAATCAGAGCGTGCTGACTCCAGGCTTGACCGGAAGGCCTGTAAAGATGCTATATTTCTGTGCTGAATAAAAATCATTATTTACACAAAATAACTGCGTCTACGGAGATTCCTTCCAACCGACAGCCACACTCCATCAAGACGACGAAATACACAACATTTCCTGGCGTCACGAATCCTGGGCGGTTTGCGGCCTTCTCAGCTTCGCGGATCTGCTCCGACGACGGCTCCCTGATCTGTCCGGCCAGCTAAAACGGTGAGCGTTTGGGGTTCCGTTTATCTGCTGTTGGGTCGCACCGTTAAAGGCCTGTGTGTTGGGTTGTTGAGTGTTGTGTTGTGATTGTCGGTTTGGGTGGCTCTCCGTTCTAAAATGTTTGCACTGCTGGGCAGCGCAAAAGGGGGGATTTGACTGTAATAATGCTTTAAGGAAAATTAAACGTTGAATTACAATAGAAAAGAAGCGAAGTAAAAAGTTCAAGAGAAAAAAAAAAGGAACAGGAATAAAGAGAGAAGTGAAGAAAATAAGAGTTGAAGCTAAAGTAAAAAGTAAAAGGTGAATGACTTTACCATAATGAGTTAAATATGGTAAAAAGTTGAGGAAATAAAGGAAAACAGGAATATAAAGGTTGAAATAAAAAATGAAAAGTAAGAATAAGGTTTAAAGAGGAAGCCGCAAGATTTGGACAAAAACCCTCAGGGAGGTAACATTTAAGTCAGGCCACAAAACCTGGGCATTCACTAGGTGGATTTCAGGTCAGTTCTGGGAACTGGATGATGCAGAATTAAAATTCAATTGAAGTTCCCACTCTGACTAATTAGCTGACGAGCTAGGTGATGATGCAACTGTCATTTGAATTTCTGCATATCAATAAGGTAGCAAAAATTTAATAAAGGAAGGAAATAAAGAGAAAATAGAATAAAGGTGCGGCAAAATAGCATGCTATAAGTTTGTATGACTGAGTCGACTATAGTGTATGTGGAATTTGTGTGTGTGTGTTGAGGAAAACGTGTGTGCGCTTTGAAAAAAAAAAATAAAATAAAAAATAAATAAATAAATAAATAAATAAATAAATAAATAAATAAATAAATAAATAAATAAATAAAATAATAAGAGAAGATAAGGGGTGTCTCTCCCTTTCTGTGCGCGCGGAACTAAGTGTTTGTTTGTGTTTGCGCGTGTGCGCTCAGCTACGAGTGAAGTCCCTCTTTCTCCGCTGTGGGCGAAACCCCCCCCCTCTTCCTCTGCTTTTTTGTCTCTCTGCGTGTGAGGGTCTGCGCTCCGCTGCGGGCGGGCGGGATCCCCTCCCTTTCTCTCTCTCTCTCACTCTCTGGAAAATTTGTGTGTGCGTGACTGATTGCAATATGTGCTGAGATGTGTGATATATAGATATGAATAAATACATAGGAGAGTTAAGGTGGAAAACAAGGGTTAGTTTCTAGTAACTATAAGGATAATATTTATCTTCTATTAAGAATAAAACAATGAGCCTCATTACATGAGAGGACTGAATCTGTTAAAACTTATGAGCTTCCGTCGGAAGACCTTTTTCTGTTAAATAACAGAAGACAAGATAAAAACAATGAGCCTTTTTGGGAAAATATTTTATGGCCAAATAAACTTTATGAGCCTCTAAAGAGGACCTAAATACGAAGTCAAAGCCCCTTAATACTGAATGAATAAAGATATCCCTACAGTGAGACAAAACACTCCCCTGCCCTGAATGAATAATATAATTCCCAAAAAAGGACATTTTCAAGTAGAGAAATTAATGAGGGTGTGTGTGTGTGTGTGTGTGTATGAGCAACTATTATAATAAAGTGATTATTGTATATGTATATGTATTGTTTGTGAGTAATACTGATTGATGAAAAGTTGGGGTGATTATTAAGTAAAATAAATTAAAGTTTAAGCAATAATGATGTTTAGAGGTTAAAAGGAGATAAGCAATCTGTAGAGTATAGAATCCTGGCTGTTAATGGATGTTGTGTGTGTGTGTGTGGAGCATGTGGTACTAAGGCCCTGTCTGTTTTCTCTGTGTGATTTGTGGTACGTGGAACTGCTGTCCAGAACGACACATGAATAGAGGCCCACGACCGGAGCAACATGATCAACGCATGGCTCCTGTTTGATTGAGGCTAGTGCTGTTTTATCCACAAAATTTTAAGTATTTGGATGTGTATGTGAACATATGTGTGCATATTCAAAAATATAAATTTTTACTGTGCCGTTTGATCTCTCTACTTGAGAAAGAATGCAGTTTAAAAGGAGACTTGGCAACGGACTGACCAGTCGTGGTATTTAACTAGTTAATTATTTGATTTGTACTCGGTCAAGCATTGTTGTCGTAAGTTTTACAATTTATCTGTGGGTTTTTCGTTGAAGTTAAATTTAAGTAGTATTTAATTTGGTAGTTGGTATCAATTTATGCGTACAAAAGTACAGAAAGTTGTAATAATGTCGAAAATAATTACTCCTGTAGATGTGGTACAGAAGTATAATCCTTTAATTAAGGGCATCGTAAAGATGATGGAGAAATGGCATAAGCGATGGCCTGATATTGAACGACCATGGCCCAAAGAGGGGACCTTTAACCCCGAGGTGATCCAGACAATGCATGTGCTTATATCAACGTATAAAGCGGAGCAGAAAACCGGTAAAAGAGGGAAAAAGCGTAATGATAAAAGACAGATAGAGCTGGGTATTCTCAAGTTATTTGAAAATGAGGGACAGAAGCGGTCAAAGGCTGTTAATGATGAGAGAAATAAGGGTGTGGAGACCATAGCAAAAAGTGTGAAAGAGACAGAAAAGTTGATGGCAAAGATTAATGCACCTTTCTCTCATGTGGATTTAGTAAAGGATCCCCCACCATATGAGAAACAGGTAAAGTTTGAGGACATTTATCCTCAGCTCCCAGTAATTAACCAGGAAGGTGGTTACAGTATCAGAGACGATAATGATCGGATAATAGAAACAGGGCAGGCAGATATGACTATAGAAATGTATCCAAGTACCAAAAGTAAGGGAAAAGCAACACGTTTGGGAAACAAAGGAAATCTGAGGGTTAGAAGGACAAAGGTTATGGATGATGGTGATCAGAGTGAAGGCGGAGCATTAGGTGGATATCATCCTGCTGTCAGGCGTATATTATCCAAGGCAGAAAAACAAGGAGATAGAATGAGGGATAGAGAGTTGGTAAGGAACGATAGCTCTACAGATAGTGAGGAAGGAGATAGTGATGAGGATTTGGAGAATAAGAGTGGTTTGAGAGAATTTTATTCAAAGAAATTTAGCCCGGGATTAGAGGAGCGCCAAGATAGTGCCTCAACAGAGATTGAAGGAAGGAAGATTTAATTCAAACTTCCAACAGCCACAGGAAGCATGTTACAATTGTGGACAGATTGGTCATTTCGCCCGTGAGTGCAATAGACAAGGAGAAAATTCCAGAGGAAATTTCAGAGGAAATTTCAGGGGCCAGTTTAGGCCATCTGGACGACTGGTGAACCCGTTTAGGGGCCCAGAACCAGGTTTTTAGGGGTGCCCAGAGGATCCGAGCGGGGGATGTCAGCTGGTAGTATCGGGGCCGGAGATAGATCCAACAATAGTGGTGAAAGTAAACAATAAACCATTAGAAGTAATGGCAGATAGCGGAGCTGCTTTCACCTGTATTCGGCCTGAAGATGCTACACATCTCCCCATGTCTGGTCAATTGATTCGGACAATCGGGTTTGAGGGAATAAAACAGCTGATTCCTCTCACGGAACCAATCGAGCTCTGCTATAAAAATCTGAAAACTACAATACCTATATTAGTGTCAGAACATACACCTATTGCACTTTTGGGAAGAGATGCTTTGTGTAGATTGAATTGTACTATAAAATGCACACCTGACGGTTGTCGGGTGGAAGTGCCAAATGACACTGCTTGCGAATTGTTGATGACTAAGGAAACTGAAGCTTCCTCTGTATTCTGGGTTGGAAGTCTTAGTGCTGAATTTTTGGAGCCTGCTAAGTTGTGGGAAAAATTTATTATGGCAAATATGCCCAATGTGCAAATTCCCGAGTATCCACTACATTGCACGCTTAAGTATTTTAAGAATACTGCTCAAATAAGCCCAGATGAATGGTTGAGGAATCAGCCATACCAAGTTCAACTCAGTTCGAGCTGTATCATTTTAGGACCACAAGGAGCAGCTATGAAGGTGCACGTGGATGATTATTTGGAAAAGGAATTTGATATTCAGAAAAGTGTTCCACATCTGACTTTGTTGGTAGCTGAGGAGTATGATCAGAAGCATGTAGGAGAGATGATGGCAGAAGCAGGGAAAGCCGTTTTTGTGCCGTTAACAGAGAATTTAACCATTTGGAAGAGTGAAGATCAACGATTTATTAAGATCATGATCTCTGCTCAAGGTTTGGGACAGCCACAAACTGTGCGGCTGACACATGAGTCAATTTGTAATGTCAAAATAGACTCAGACCCCATGAGAGAGGAGATGTTGAAGCAAGTCCCAGAAAGTCTGTGGTCTCAACATAGCACGGATATAGGACTTGTGAAGTCAGCACAACCAGTGAAAGTGGAACTTAGACCAGGAGTTAAACCCCCGTGGAGAAATCAATATCCACTGAAAGAAGAGGCAATAAGAGAGATTGGATCACAAATTGAGGGACTTTTAAAAGCCGATGTTTTGAAAATAACTCAAAATCCACAGAGTAATACACCGTTGCTACCTTTGCGGAAACCTGATAATTCTTATCGTTTGGTGCATGATTTAAGAGCAGTAAATGACATAGCAGCGGATTTTCCGGCAGACGTACCGGATCCACATACTTTATTAGCTCAAATTCCGCCTGATGCAACACATTTTACAGTTTTAGATTTGTGTGGTGCATTTTTCAGTGTTCCACTCAGTGCTGAAAGTCAGGGATTGTTTGGGTTTACGTACAATGGACAGAGTTATGAATACAGAAGATTGCCACAAGGGTTTAAGCATAGTCCTCATATTTTCAACAAAGTATTGAAGGATGATTTGACAGGGATAGATCAGGTATTGAAAAGTACTGTTGTTCAATACGTGGATGATATTATTATTTGTTCACCAGATAAGGAAACGTGTCACAAGGACTCAATTAAATTGCTACAGATACTGGCTGAGAAGGGACATAAGGCCTCTCAGAAAAAGCTACAGTATTGTCAAGAGAAGGTAGTTTATTTGGGTCAGACAATAATGCAGGGACACAGAAGCATCTCCGGCAACCAGGTAGAAGCCATCCGTAAGGCCCCAAAGCCTAGGACTGTCAGAGAGTTGATGACATTTCTTGGTATTGCTGGTTATTCCTCAGCATGGGTAGAAGATTATGCTAGTTTAACAGGGCCTTTGAGAGCTATGATTAAAGACACTGGCAATGCTCAGCTTCATTGTAATCTTACCTGGACGCAGGATGGCCTTTTGTCATTTGAAACGATTAAACAGAGACTGCAGGAGGCTCCAGCGTTAGCACTTCCTGACTACACAAATAATTTTTTGTTGTATGTATCTACTTCAACCGGAGGTAAATATGCATGTGCAGTTCTTTGTCAGCCAACAGGTATTGGGACAAGCCCCCAACCCATTTCTTATTATTCCACCGCATATTCAGAAGTAGAGCTAGGGCTACCGTGGTGTTATCGTACAATGGTAGGGGTCTATTTGATGTACGATAAAGCTTCATCTGTCACTATGGGTTACCCAGTAACAATCCTTACCCATCATAGCCTTAGAAATCTCTTGAATTATGGTAAATACACATTAACTATGCCTAGACTCAGAGATTACTATAGACTCCTAGAGCAGGAAGATGTTACTCTAGTGAGATGTGCTACAGTGAACCCAGCTGAAACTTTGCCAACTCTAGAAGATGGCGAACCCCATCTTTTTTCTGCTTCTGTGTACAAGAAGCAGAAAAAATATTCAAGGCATAGATCAGATCTGCAAGCCCTCCCGCTGCGTGAGTCAGATTTGGAGTACTGGACTGATGGGTCCTGCTATCGGGTGGGAGATAAATTGAGTGCTGGCTACGCAGTGGTAAGAGCACAAGGAGCAGGGTTTGTAGTAGAAAAGGCTGAAGTTATACCACAGCCTGCATCTGCTCAGCTTGCTGAACTTGTGGGGCTGACTGAAGCATGTCTGCTAGCCGAAGGCAAGCGAGTGACAATATATACTGATTCCGCGTATGCGCATAATGTGTGCCACTTGTTTGGAGCTGTATGGAAGAACCGAGGGTTTAAGAAGACAGATGGTTCTCCAATACAACATCATGCTCAAATAATGAAGCTGTTACATGCTATGATGAGACCTAAGGAAATAGCAATAGCTAAGTGTGCAGCACATAGGATGGATATGTCAAGGGTCACTCAAGGGAATAAGGCGGCTGATGAAGCTGCTAAGGCTGTCACAGGAGCGGACAAATTGGGTAAAGTGTTTCTGATTACTCATGGAGTGGATTTGGAAGACAAAATTACCATTAGAGATGTGATTTTAATGCAGGAAGCGGCTCCCGCCATGGATAAACAGTTGTGGCTAGATCGAGGTGCTACTCAGGATTCTGCTGGTCTCTGGAGAAATCATGAGGGACTGATAATAGCACCTCCAGATTTGTTAGGTTTGTTAATTCAGGAAGCACATGGGTTAGCTCATGTGGCAAGGGGGGAAGTTAGAAGGAAAATCATGAAGGAATATGGTTTTTGGGCACCCTGTTTACTTAAACAGATTGATTATGTCATAGGTAGGTGCATTATCTGTTTGAAAAATAACGTTCGAAGGTGTGTGCCAGTTCCTCCTGGGCACATTCCCACTCCGAGGGGTCCTATGCGCGAATTAGTTGTGGATTTTGTTGATATGATAAGACCAGTTGAAGGGAAAAGGTATATGTTGGTCGTCGTGGATAGGTTTTCTCGTTGGCCTGAGGCCTGTCCAACTAAGCGAAAGGATGCTCAGTCTGTTGCCAAGTTTTTGTGCAGAGAGGTTATAAGCAGGTGGGGACTTCCGGATCGAATATCCTCAGATAACGGTAAAGAATTTGTGGATAAAACAGTCAAATTAATCTTACAAAAGTTGAGAATTAAACAGCGTCTTGGAGCAGTGTACCACCCACAAAGTCAAGGAATGTGTGAAAGAATGAATGGTGTTTTAAAGAATCGCATTGTTAAGATCTGTCAGCATACGGGTTTAAATTGGGTAACAGCGCTTCCGTTGGCACTGATGGCGTGTCGATCAAGTGAGCTGCGTGATTTGCATATGACACCTCATGAGTTGCTAACGGGAAGACGGATGCCGACTCCTTGTTTGCGTACCAGTGGGAAAGGTCCAAGTCTAGCACTTTTGGAAGACGAAATGCGAACTTATGTAACATATATGGTCAGCTTACATAAAAAGATATCCACATATGTTTTTGACAGGCAGAGGTAAGACGAGGCGCAGCAGAAACTTGATAAGCAAAAGAGCACCACAGTGCAACCCGGAGACAAGGTGTTTGTGAAAGTGTTTAGAAGAAAGTGGTATAACGAACGTCGGGAAGGACCATTTGAAGTGGTCCGCAGTACTGGAACAGCGGTCCAGGTCAAAGGGTCTCCAACGTGGTATCATTTATCACATTGTGTTAAAGCACCAAAAAAGGAGATAACGTGTTCCCAGAGTCAGGATGTTGAAGGTTCAAGAGAATTGGAAGAAGGTATGGGTGAGCATGCAGCAGGAGAAGAGATGCATGACAATAACCAGAGTCAAATCCCAGAAGGGGAGATTGTCCGTGATATGGGCAATGGTGATGATGATGTGTAAGCTTTTGATGATGCCAGAAATGACAGTACAGTTAACGGACAGGAAAGAACATTTGGGGACATTGATTTCCAGCAGGTTCCCGAATCAGCAGAGCCTGTGGCGGTGGAGAGAAATGCGT
The DNA here is from genome assembly GCF_946808225.1 of Silurus aristotelis. NCBI lineage: Eukaryota > Metazoa > Chordata > Actinopteri > Siluriformes > Siluridae > Silurus > Silurus aristotelis. The sequence goes on from NC_139581.1 coordinate 25,961,964, forward strand.
CACAGGTTAAGAAGGACTGTAACTCAACTGCAGGAGAATCAAGAGAGACAGCTGACAGAAGGAGTCCGAGGCCGGCTCGGAGAAGGGTTAGACCAAAACGATACGAGAACTAGAGCCCATGTGGCTATAGTTCCTCAGCAGATCGCTACAACACCCTCTCCTCCGAAGGTTGTTATCAGAGCTAAGTTAGGGAAAGCTGTTGTTCTTCCTTGTCAATGTGGAAGATGGAATGTTGGTAGTACTAATCCTCCTAAGTGGAGGAATAATCGTGGTGAAGATGTGTTGTTGACAGGACCCGGATTTGAAAGTGTGCCTCGCGATCAAAGAAAGTATTTTTTGTACAATGACATGAAGTTGGTGAAGATGCAGACGGATTGTTCACTAGTTTTGCGTAATGCTACATGGGAAGATGCAGGTGAATATGTGTGCACTTATTTAGAACCAGCATTTAAATTTGTGCCAATTCTTAATTATTGGGAGGATGATTATGTAACGCGTAAAGTGACACTTGTGATAAAATGTTTGGAACCTAGTGGGAATGTCGCGGATATTACAAAGGTTCAAGATCAATCTAATGCAATGACTACTCCGAGAATGAATAATTCTCAAACAGAGCTTGTTACAGTAGTGCTGGGTACAACTAAGAATGTTGATACATCAACCCAGACTACTACTTTGTCACAGATAAAGCTTGTCACTACAGCTCTGGATACAACTACGAGTGTTATTACATTAACCCAGACTACTCCTACTTTATCTACGATTGTAAAAGAGTATAATGATACAATAGTGCCAATACCTTTGATGCCTGTGAAGTTTGTAAACGTAACACAGGCGCCGGACGTAGTGACCTTAGAGTCGACAGAAGTGTTAAATATGACTCAGGAACCCATGTTAAAAACAAAGCCTACAGTAAATGGTAGTGAAGAGACCTTTGAAGCCGGGAAACAGATGTGGGATGAGCATGTTGTAGCCTCAGCTGAGATAACTCAGGAAAATATATCAGATACAATGAGTGACTATTTTAATTCTACTCAAGTTCGTACTTTGCAAAAGAGAGACAGTGACTGGAAAGCATATGGTTTCGATTCATCGGTGTTACAGATTGCTGACCCCTGGGCAAGTAGGAACTTATGGTTCCAGCAGATAACTCATTCTGTTAGATCAGTTAGAAATTTGAATTGTCCATGTGTGGTGAAAGTTTCATCACTAGGCACATGGCCTTCAATTTCAGAAACGGTGCCAGAACCACTAACTATTAGGTGTCAGTCCTTTGCATTATCATGGTTGTTGTTTCAGCAGCAGGCATCGACGGATATAATAATGGCTTTGTCAAGTAGTCTGTTTAGACCTAAATATGATTGTTCATGGTTGGAAGAATTACCTTATGTGAATCTACTGGATCAACATGAAAATATAATAACAGCAGTCCCTGAGCCGATGGAAGTGAAAGCTGCTGGTTGTTTCTGTTCAAATGAAACGTATACTGGTTCGGGGATGTATATGGGAGTATCTGATTGTGACAGCTATTTGATGAATTTGGGCCAACATGATAATAAAAATATTAGTAAGTTGTATGAAGTAAAGTTTCGTGCGCCACATCAGAAATATAGTAAAACTTTGATGGTAAGGAATCAAGATTTGCCTGGAAATGTGGCAATAGGAAATTTTAGAGATATTTGGTGGGTTTGTGGTGATAAGGCATATATATTTCTGCCTTATGGATGGATAGGATGCTGTTACATGGCAAAACTGAAGCTCCCATATGAGGTTTTTACAGTACAGAAGGGAGACGGTCCTGATACAAATCAGTCAAATGTTGTTTCTGCTAATAGGAGGAAAAGAGCATTGGCACAGTTCCATAATTTGGAGTCATACCATTGGAGAATAAGCCTAGGAGAAAAGTGGGGTATAGGACTGTTCCCATGGTATGGTGTGACATTTTTAGCTGATCATATTGATAACATCACTTATACATTACAGGGTTTCGCCAATGAGACAATAAGGGGATTTGATTTTTCTGTCTAATACTCAAAGAAGTCACAGATTGACCCTGCTAAAGCATGACATGGCGTTAGATTATATATTGGCCAAGCAAGGTGGCCTATGTGTGGCTTTGAACTTAACTGGTGACGCATGTTACACCTTGATCCCCGATTCTTCTGATAATATGACTAGTGTTATAGAGGCATTGCGAAACATACGAGATGCCTTCGGTCCAGCTGAAGGAGCCGGATGGTCTGCTAATTCTTGGCTGCAGGACAAATTAGGGCCGTTAGGTGCAGTCCTAGTACAGATTTTTATGGCAGTTGTCGTTTCGTTGTGTGTGATGTTTTGCTTTTGCACGCTGTTGCTGACCTTTGCGAAAGCAATGATATTGCGATGGGTTGGAGTTGTGATGCCTGGGGACGGTACCCAGATGGCGCTGCTGCGAACAACAGATGAGGATGGAATGGAATTAGATGGTGAACTGATGGAGAAGTATCCGTTTTGATATTAGTTCTTATTGTGATTCTTCATGTTATTTGGCTATAGGCTTACTTTTTAATAGTTTCCCCCTATACTGTGTTCGGGTGAAAGGGGGGAATGGAATGTGATATGATTAATTTGTTGCCTGAGAAGACGATACTGGTTGGTTTTTTTTTTCTTTTCTTCTCTCCAAGGAAACAATATTGGGGGAGATTTGAAGGCTCGGAACAAGGAATGCTGTGATTCTACACATCGGCGACAGGATTTTATGTGTTACAGTATATCCAGTGACATTGATAGAAAATGTTTATACTAGTAGTAATCATAGTAAGTCATGATAGTTTTTAAATTTCTTCTGATACATAACCAATGCATATGTATTACTTCTTGTTAAAATCTTGATTGGGCTGGAGTACAACTTGTGGCCACCTGGGGCAGAGGGGCCGTGAGAGCGGTTTTCCTGTCTTGATTGTTTGAAGGATATCTAAGGAGAAACGGCTGCCTGACAGGTTTTTTCTCTCTCACACTCCATAAATTCATTATATTGTTAAGGTTCTGTGACAGAATGTATTATTACTATTTCTGTAACCAATGATGAATATGTATGCTATATTTTTTCGTTTGTCGTGGGATTATTGATCCCCCGAAGGGGGGAAATATGTAGTGTCTTAAACGTATAGTATCTTAAATGTGTAATATCTAAAAGCCTTAACTCATACAATTCTACAAATGGTGACAGTCCTGGAAAGGCCAAAGTTAATTACTGAACCATCTGGCCAGATGTTTTCCTTTAAGCCAAATGTATGAAAGGCCCATAGTGCTTATCTTATGAGCCGTGACTGGGAAAATGAGACGGATGGTCGTCCTTAAATCAGTATAAGCCGAAGTATAGAATATGATCCAGGATGCATGTCCTCTTGGGAAAAGACCTCTGACCCGTTCTCACTGTTTGTTAAGATGAATGGTCTGGGAAAGTTAGCGCTGGTACATTTGAGATATATTAAATCTGGACAAAGACAGGTTTCTCTTTAAGATAAACATTATTGCACAGTAGGCTCATATACATCTGTTATACATTAAGAGGCGGACCCAGAGAATGATCAGAATATATAATGAGTGTGCAGCCATGGATCGGGAGTCAGACTTTGAATCAGAGCGTGCTGACTCCAGGCTTGACCGGAAGGCCTGTAAAGATGCTATATTTCTGTGCTGAATAAAAATCATTATTTACACAAAATAACTGCATCTACGGAGATTCCTTCCAACCGACAGCTACACTCCATCAAGACGACGAAATACACAACATAAGTTCAGTAGAGTCTCTGGTTGTTTTTGACTCTAATCGATTGTCAGCAGGAGTGCTCTTATGAGAACTATATGATCTTGCACCTTTATACAGTAAAAATTGTGGTGCGCTGTAAGGATATTGTCTGAACCAGTAAAGATAAATGTGATCACTGGTTGTCTCATATGAACATGTCATAGTAACAGTGTCTGTTTCCTTTCCAATGGTATCTTCATCTGTTGAAACAATTTTATCTGCAAAACTGCCTGCTGTAAAGAAGAAAATGAATAAAATATTAAATCTATGAAATATACGAACGAGCAAAGGTCGCGTTTCCGATCTCGCTACTCACCGGAAGAGCGCTAGCGTGGGCGAGAGCGCTCTGGAGCGCAGCGAGCTCGGCCCTGACGTCATACGCCGCTTTCACGAGCCATTTCACCGAGGTTTTTAGCACCGCCCCCGGGGATACCTCAACCGCCGATCAGCTGCTCAACCTCCACCAGGGGACAGACAGCATGTCGAGTTACAGCCTCCGCTTCCACACTCTGGCGGCATCTGCTGGTTGGGATGAGAAAGCGCTGTTGGCAGTATATCGCAGAGGCCTAAATCAGGAGCCCCGGCTGGCGATGGCCACTTATGATGACTCTCTGGGGCTTGAGGCTTTTATCCAGAGATCCATCCACGTCTCTCAACACCTGGCAGCCTGCAAATCCCCCGAGGTCAAACCAGCACAGGCTATGGCAGTGCCCACAGCTCCAGAACCCGAACCCATGCACTCGGGTCACAGCGGCTGTCTCGGCAGGTAAGGGAGGCTAGAGCTTGCCTCTACTGTGGAGAGGAAGGACATCACGTGGCCCAATGAGGCCTCCTTGTCGGACGGTGAGTACTGTCACGCTTTCTTCTGACATTACTCATTTATCTAAGCTCGGGGTCACCTTGGTAACCCCTGCTCTCTCTCTGTCAGCCATTGCCCTAGATGACTCTGGATCCGCGGGGAACTTCAACACCGGCTGTATCTCAACCTTCACAAGTGTGAATTCCATCGCTCGGAGATACAGTTCCTGGGTTACAACATCGACGCAGCAGGCATCAGGATGGATGAAAGGAAGGTGATGGCCGTACGGAGGTTTCTAGGGGTCCAGAGGTAAACTCCAGAGGTTTCTAGGCTTCGCCAACTTCTACCGCCGGTTCATTGGAGGTTTCAGCCTGGTTACCGCCTCACTCACGTCTCTCCTGCGAGGAAAAGCCAAGACTCTCTCCAGGACCACAGAGGCGCAAAAGGCCTTCTAGGACCTACGCAAAAGGTTCTGTGCCGCTCCGCTTCTCCGTCATCCTGACCCCCAGCTCCCATTTGTTGTCGAGGTGGACGCATCTTCCACGGTCGTAGGGGCCACCCTCTCCCAGCAGTCGGGACTCCCCCTCGACTCCATCCCTGTGCCTACTTCTCAAAAAAGCTTTCTCCAGCTGAACAGAATTACGACATTGGTAACCGAGAAATCCTAGCCATCAAACTGGCCCTGGAGGAGTGGAGACACTGGCTGGAGGGGGCTGTTCATCCTTTCACAGTCATCATGGATCACAAGAACCTTCAGTACCTCCGTGAGGCCAAGCGCCTTAACCCCCGTCAGGCACGGTGGGCTCTCTTTTTTACCCGATTTAACTTCAGCATCACCTATCGCCCAGGGTCAAAGAACGGTAGGGCCGATGCTCTCTCCAGGGTGTATGGACCTGAGGAACCCGCCGAGCCTGGGCTTATCTTGCCTCCGACGATCATTCTGAGCCCGATCACATGGGAGTTGGACGAGAACATTCGCACGGCCACACGAGGAGAACCGGTGCCCCCTGGTTGTATCAATATTACAATAACAATATTATTAACTGGTGAAAACATACCTGTAACTACAGTGAGAATCAGTGGTGTGTATCTTACTATGTACAGTAAGTTGTAGAGTTGAGACATTTCTGAACACAGCTCTGTGAGGATTCTGTATAATAGTGCTGTATGTGATGAACTTTACACGTATCTAGAAGGCCACACACAGGAAGTGCTGCTGTTGTAGCATACCTTTATACAGATCATCACTTCACAGTATCTGTGACAGTGAACTGAGTCTCCAAATAAACTGCATCTAAGTTCACTTCTTACACAGATATTTTAGTATTAGAGACCTGTGTTGTGTCTCAAGATTAAGAATCAGTCATAAAAAAGTCTCAGACACATTGTGTGCTTGGCTGTTTTGGATAATAAACCCTCATTTTAGTCATGAAATATTACTGTGTCCTTCAGTTATTTGATAGATCAAAATGAAATTGATCTATCAAATAACTGAAGGACACAATAATATTTTATGAGTAAAATGAGGGTTTATTGGTTTAACAGAAAATGCGCAATATGCATCAAAACGATATTAGACAGGTGCATAAATTTGGGCACCCTTGTCATTTTGTTGATTTGAATACCTGCAACTACTTAGCACTGATTAATTGGAACACACAATTGGTTTTGTGAACTCATTAAGCCTTGAACTTCATAGACAGGTGCATCCCATCATGAGAAAAGGTATTTGAGGTGGCCAATTGTTGTTCTCTTTGAATTTCTTCTTTTGACTCTCTTCTGAGTGGCAACATCTTCTTCTTCATCTTTCGGCTGCTCCCATTAGGGGTCGGCACAGCGGATCATCCGTCTCCATACCACCCTGTCCTCTACATCTGCCTCTTTCACACCAACTATCTGCATGTCTTCCCTCACCACATCCATGAACCTCCTCCTTGGCCTTCCTCTTTTCCTCCTACCTGGTGGCTCCATCCTCAGCATTCTTCTACCAATATAATTCATGTCCCTCCTCTGCACATTTCCAAACCATCTCAATCTCGCCTCCCTCACCTTGTCACCAAAACATCCTACATGCGCTGTCCCTCTAATAAACGAATTTCTAATCTTGTCCATCCTCGTCACTCCCAACGAAAACCTTAACATCTTCAGCTCTTCTACCTCCAGCTCCACCTCCTGTCTTTTACTCAATGCCATTGTCTCTAAACCATACAACATCGCTGGTCTCACCACAGTCTTATAAACTTTCCCTTTCATTCTTGCAGATACCCTACTATCACAAATCACTCCTGTCACTCTTCTCCACCCACTCCACCCTGCCTGCACTCTTTTCTTTACTTCTCTAACACACTCTCCATTACTTTGCACTGTTGACCCCAGGTACCTAAACTACTCCACCTTCTCCACCTCTTCTTCCTGCAACCGCACCACTCCACTGCCCTCCCTCTCATTCACACACATGTACTCTGTCTTACTCCTACTGACTTTCATTCCCCATCTCTCCAGCGCATATCTCCACCTCTCCAGTTTTTTCTTAACCTGCTCCCTACTCTCACCACAAATCACAATATCATCTGCAAACATCATAGTCCAGGGAGACTCCTGTCTGACCTCGTCCGTCAACCTGTCCATCACCACTGCAAACAGGAAAGGGCTCAGGGCCGATCCTTGATGCAGTCCAGCCTTCACCCTGAACCAGTCTGTCGTTCCTACTGCACACTTCACTGCCGTCACACTGTCCTCATACATGTCCTGCACCACCCTCACATACTTCTCTGACACACCTGACTTCCTCATATAATACCACAACTCCTCTCTTGGCACTCTGTCGTACGCTTTCTCTAAATCCACAAATACACAATGCAATTCCTTCTGTACTTCTCTATACTTCTCCATCAACATCCTCAAAGCAAATAAGGCATCTGTGGTGCTCTTCCTCGGCATGAAACCATACTGTTGCTCACAGATGGTCACCTCTTCTCTCAGCCTGGCTTCCACTACTCTTTCCCATAACTTCATAGTGTGACTGATCAACTTAATTCCCCTGTAGTTACTGCAGGTCTGCACATCTCCCTTATGCTTAAAGATCGGTACCAGCACACTCCTTCTCCATTCCTCAGGCATCTTCTCACCTTCCAAAATCCTGTTAAAGAATGTGGTTAAAAACTCCACTGCCATCTCTCCTAAACATCTCCACGCTTCCACCGGTATGTCATCTGGTCCAACCGACTTTCCATTCTTATCTTCTTAATCGCTGCTCTCACTTCCTCCTTACTAATCCTATCTACATCCTGCTTCACCAACTCCACATCATCCAACCTTCTCTCTCTCTGATTTTCCTCATTCATCAGCTGCTTAAAATACTCCCTCCACCTTCTCAACACACTCTCCTCACTAGCCAACACATTTCCCTCTCCATCCTTTATTGCTCTAACTTGCATTACATCCTTCCCAGCTTGGTCCCTCTGCCTGGCCAATCGGTATAAATCCTTTTCTCCTTCCTTAGTGTCCAACCTTTCATACAGCTCCTCATATGCCTTTTCCATGGCTTTGCCACATCCCTTTTTACCTGCTGCCGCATCTCCTTGTACTCCTGCCTACTCTTCTCATCACTCTGTCTATCCCACTTGTGTTTTGCCAACCTCTTTCTCCTTATGCTCTCCTGCACTTCCTCATTACACCACCATGTCTCCTTGTCTTGCTTTCTATTTCCAGATGTCACACCAAGTACTTTTCTAGCTGCCTCCCTCATCACTCCTGCAGTAGTTGCCCAATCATCCAGCACCTCTTCACTACCACCAAGCCCCTGTCTGACCTCCTCCCTGAACCTCACACTACACTCTTCCTCCTTCAGTTTCCACCATCTTTTTTTTCTTTCAGTCCTTACTCTCCTCCTCTTCTTCTTCACCTCCAAAACCATCCTACAGACCACCACCCGATGCTGTCTAGCTACACTGTCCCCTGCCAACACCTTACAGTCTCCAATCCCCTTAAGGTTGCATCTCCTGCATAGCACATAGTCCATTTGTGTGCACCTTCCTCCACTCTTATACGTCACCCTATGATCCTCCTTCTTCTTAAAATACATGTTCACCACTGCCATTTCCATCCTTTTGGCAAAATCTACCACCATCTGCCCTTCCACATTCCTCTCCTTAAGACCATACCTACCCATCACCTCCTCATCACCTCTGTTCCCTTCACCTACATGCCCATTAAAGTCTGCCCCAATCACCAATCGTTCTTTCCTGGGTACACCATCTACCACTTCATCTAATTCACTCCAGAATCTTTCCTTCTCCTCCATCTCACAGCCAACTTGTGGAGCATAGGCACTGATGACATTTCTCCTCATCCCTTCAACTTTCACCTTCACGATCATCACCCTATCAGAAACTCTCTTCACCTCCACTACACTCTTACTGTACTCTTCCTTCAGAATCATCTGAGTGGCAACCTGGGGGTCTCAAAACAACTCTGAAATGACCTGAAAACAAAGATTGTTTAACATTATTGTTTAGGGGAAGGCTAAAAAATGGTATCGCAGAGATATAAGCTGTCAGTGTCCAGTGTGAGGAACATAGTGAGGAAATGGAAGACCACAGGCACAGTTCTTGTTAAGGCCAGAAGTGGCAGGCCACATAAAATATTCTGTTAAACATTTTCTGTTAATCCAATAAACCTCATTTTACTACTGAAATATTACTGTGTCCTTCAGTTATTTGATAGATCAAAATGAAATTGCTGATCCAAACACCCAAATATTTATAAATGAAAATCATTTACATTGTCAGGGGTTCCTAAACTTTTGCATACAACTGTACCTATCAGGCATAACATTATGATCACCTGCCTAGTATTGTGGATGGCCGGAACCAAGGTTTCCCAGCATAACATTGCCCAAAGCATTACACCTCGCTCCCCCGGCCATTCACATGATTTAAAAGAAAATGTGATTCATCAGACCAGGCCACTTTCTTCCCTTGCTCTGTGGTCCAGTTCTGATGCTCACATGCCCATTGTTGGCACTTTCTGTGGTGGACAGGAGTCAGCATGGGCATCCTTATTGGTCTCTCGCTACACAGTCATATATGCAACAAAAATGTGATGCACTGGTTTTCTGACTCCTTTATATCAAAACCAGCATTAACTTCTTCAGCAATTTGAGCTACAGTAGCTTATCTGTTGGATAGGATCACATGGGCCAGCCTTCGCTCTCCACATGCATTAAATAGCTGTTCTTTCCTTGGACTTAAAGATCCACGAATTTACTGAACAACTCATGAACTATAAGGATTTGGACTTGGTTTGGACTGTAATTAATGTCAACAGTCTGCTACAATGTCTTAGGAGCAGACTGTTGACATTAATTACAGTCCAAACCAAGTCCAAATCCTTATAGTTCATGAGTTGTACAGTAAATTCGTGGATCTTTAAGCTGTAACAATTAAAAGCTCTGAATGTTATAAATGTGCTTAGTGTGAATTATAAACCAACATAAACCAACATGAACTCAGAGAGCTGTCTATTGTTGGAGTCATTTAGAAGTGGACAGAAGAGGACAATTATCAAAGCCATTGTAAAAGGTTTGGGCATTTTCAGTACAACAATGTCTTGAAAAAGTAATAACAACCAGACATTGAAAAGTTTGGGCAAAGATCACATCAGCAGATAATGACAGAAAAACTGTGCAAGCTGTCAAGAAAAAAATCAACAGTGGAAACATGAGATCTTTTGTTCATTAATGGTTTGTGAAGTGTCATGGCTTAGGCTTGTATCTCCGCTTTTAGCATAACAAAACTGTGAGTTTTTGTACAGTGCAGCTGGATTTCCTGTCACTGTGGGCTGCAGAGCACAGTAGTACAGAACAGAGTCTAATACAGCAGCAGAGGAGATGATCAGATCCACTTGATCTCCATTAACTGTAGCAGACATTCTTGGGGGTTTGTTCTGACTTAGATCTCCACTTTGTGTAATATAAAGAAGGAACTAGGCCAGATTTTGGATATTGGCTGTACCAGTGTAGGTAGGTGTATGCTGAAGCACCGGTTGTTTTGTATTTGCAGGACAGAATAACATCATCACCTTCAACTACAGCTTTATGAGTGAAAAGTGGCATTATTAAATCTGCCATGGAGTCACCTGTCATAGAGAAGAGAACATAATGTTTTCTTGTAAAAATCAAAACAGATTTACATTTATCTTTTTATTACAAATTATTTTGCATTAATTTGCATTTGCATGGTGTAAAACTCACCTAGTGAAAGCCACAGACACATGAATATAACAGTGAACATCATCAATGGTTTTAGCTGAATGAAAATATTCTTTCTGTACGTGTATGTAATGTTCACTGTATTAACTGTATGTCAATATAATAAATGTTCATGAAGCTCCACCCCACAGCATCACATCATGGTGTCACAAGTGTCACTGTCAGATTTCTGAAGCATCCAGACTTTACATTCAGCCTCACATAGGAAACCTGTCCTGAGTACATTTTGAAAAATATATATATAGTTATTTAAGAATGATTATTTAAATGTATTTTGATTTAGTAATTTCTCCTTTTTTATATATATATATTAATATTATTTAGTTTATCGCATATAATTAACATTTTTGATTGTATATGACTGAGGTGATATGAGGAGAAAAACAGGTGGTTTTGAATGTCACTGAACTGTCAGGCCTTAAAGGGAAGTTGAGTAAAAAATATTGCATCTGATTCCATAACTGTTAGGTGTCATTTAAACATGAACATTGTGTACACAAGTAAAGTTAGAAGTGTTTAGGGTTAAACCTCCATTACAACAGAATCTCATCCCATTTCATTTACTGCACCATCATGTGTTTTTTCATGCAGGAGACAAACAATATTACAGAGAATATTAAGAAATTCATGATCAAATTCATCAGTATCTCTGAAGGATGTGAACAGGGTTGTATGAAACTCTATCAGGATTAAATTTTGGATGTTGTCTGTACCAGTGCAGGTAGATGTTTGTTGCACTTGTTTTGTATCTGCAGGACAGAGTAACATTATCACCTTCATCTACAACTTTATGAGTGAAAAGTGGTTCTATTGAATCTGCCATGGAGTCACCTGTCATAGAGAAGAGAACACAATGTTTTTAGCCTTTACACAATCAAGCTACAGCTATCATATACCATATATTAAGCTTTTTCACCACTACACTGTCTAATTAATGATTAAATGAACATTTAATATTTCTGAATGAGTAATAAATATCTATGTATAACTCACCTAATGAAAGCCACAGACACATCAATATAACAGTGAACATGATGAATGGTTTTATCTGATTGAGAATATTCTGAAATATATCTGTGCTCTAACCAGTTAACATCATAAACGTTCATGAAGCTCCACCCCTCAGCTGATTTTGCATTCAGCATCACATAAGAAACCTGTACATATTTTAATCAAATTGTAATTGTAATCCAAAAAATTATGTAATTATGAAAAGAAATGATCATTCTACACAAGAGGTGCTTAAACTTTTTCTTATGAGGCTCCAAAAAAATCTAACTTGATTAAGGGCCATGGGCTAAAAGTAAATGTTGCATTACACACTGTATTATATTAAAACTAAAATTGCCATGGTTTCCTTTTATTCATGAATTCTTAATATTTAGAAATAAATATATATAATAAATCTCTCAGCTAATGCATTTTTTTCCGATGTCTTCTAGTTCAATGAAACTTATAGTCAAATGAAATTCCATTTATAGCACAAAAGTTCAATGTCTAATGCAGTTATTCAGGCTATTGTCAGGCTGCAGACGCGGAAGCAGATAAAGTCCAATCATGTTCTTTATTGAGGTGCAAAACACAAAACACTCATACACCAATGAAAACAAAAGCAAACCCAGACATCCGCTCGTAACGAAGTATCCACTATAAGCGCGACTGTCAAACGCCTAATCCCAATGCAAGTAAAGCTTTCGGCAATGAGTACTTCAATAAGGAAATGGAGTTCGGAGAAATAGCCAGCGGTGAATCCCAGCGTTTGAGCAGCCACGCGATTTACCTGCATGACAATACAACGACCGACAGCCTGTGACTCAAGAACGTGAGTTTATGTAGTCTGATCTTTCATGAGCCACAGCTGTCGGTAATCTTGGGAAGCAGCGTGACTGCTATCGAGGGGGGCGTGGCAGGGTGGATCTCTGACAGCCACAGACGGGGGCGTGGCAGGGTGAATCCCTGACAGCTACAGAGGGGGGCGTGGCAGGGTGAATCCCTGACAGCTACAGAGGGGGGCGTGGCAGGGTGAATCCCTGACAGCTATAAGCAATACAGCCATATGTCTGCAATATCAGTGACCTCTTATGAGATACAGTGAGGAAAATAAGTATTTGAACACCCTGCTATTTTGCAAGTTCTCCCACTTAGAAATCATGAAGGGGTCTGAAATTGTCATCGTAGGTGCATGTCCACTGTGAGAGACATAATCTAAAAAATAAAATCCAGAAATCACAATATATGATTTTTAAACTATTTATTTGTATGATACAGCTGCAAATAAGTATTTGAACACCTGTCTATCAGCTAGAATTCTGACCCTCAAAGACCTGTTAGTCTGCCTTTAAAATGTCCACCGCCACTACATTTATTATCCTAAATTAGATGCACCTGTTTGAGGTCGTTAGCTGCATAAAGACACCTGTCCACCCCATACATTCAGTAAGAATCCAACTACTAACATGGCCAAGACCAAAGAGCTGTCCAAAGACACTAGAGACAAAATTGTACACCTTCACAAGGCTGGAAAGGGCTACGGGGAAATTGCCAAGCAGCTTGGTGAAAAAAGGTCCACTGTTGGAGCAATCATTAGAAAATGGAAGAAGCTTAACATGACTGTCAATCTCCCTCGGTCTGGGGCTACATGCAAGATCTCACCTCGTGGGGTCCCAATGATCCTAAGGAAGGTGAGAAATCAGCCCAGAATTACATGGGAGGAGCTGGTCAATGACCTGAAAAGAGCTGAGACCACCGTTTCCAAGGTTACTGTTGGTAATACACTAAGACGTCATGGTATGAAATCATGCATGGCACGGAAGGTTCCCCTGCTTAAACCAGCACATGTCCAGGCACGTCTTAAGTTTAAGAATGACCATTTGGATGATCCAGAGGAATCATGGGAGAAAGTCATGTGGTCAGATGAGACCAAAATAGAACTTTTGGGTCATAATTCCACTAAACGTGTTTGGAGGAAGAAGAATGATGAGTACCATCCCAAGAACACCATCCCTACTGTGAAGCATGGGGGTGGTAGCATCATGCTTTGGGGGTGTTTTTCTGCACATGGGACAGGGCGACTGCACTGTATTAAGGAGAGGATGACCGGGGCCATGTATTGCGAGATTTTGGGGAACAACCTCCTTCCCTCAGTTAGAGCATTGAAGATGGGTCGAAGGCTGGGTCTTCCAACATGACAATGACCCGAAGCACAAAGCCAGGATAACCAAGGAGTGGCTCTGTAAGAAGCATATCAAGGTTCTGGCATGGCCTAGCCAGTCTCCAGACCTAACCCCAATAGAGAATCTTTGGCGGGAGCTCAAACTTCGTGTTTCTCAGCGACAGGCCAGAAACCTGACTGATCTAGAGAAGATCTGTGTGGAGGAGTGGGCCAAAATCCCTCCTGCAGTGTGTGCAAACCTGGTGAAAAACTACAGGAACAGTTTGACCTCTGTAATTGCAAACAAGGCTACTGTACCAAATATTAACATTGACTTTTTTAGGTGTTCAAATACTTATTTGCAGCTGTATCATACAAATAAACAGTTTAAAAATCATATATTGTAATTTCTGGATTTTTTTTTTTTTAGATTATGTCTCTCACAGTGGACATGCACTTACGATGACAATTTCAGACCCCTCCATGATTTCTAAGTGGGAGAACTTGCAAAATAGCAGCGTGTTCAAATACTTATTTTCCTCACTGTACATGATGTTTGTGCTTATTTTTTTTATGTTTTTACAAATTGGGCTGCAGCTGATTTACTGAAAAACTTTGAATAGTATGTAGGTGGGAGTGAGTTAGTTTACTTATCAGTTTATATTATTATATTAAAAAAATAAAAAAGTTGGTAATTTAGATATGAATGAATGTAATAATGAGACATGGGGACAAACTTACACTTATTAAGAACAATCTTTATTCATCTTATTCATTCTTTATTACCACATTATCTGTGTAAAGCTGCTTTAAGACAATGTTCAGTGTTAAAGCGCTATACAAACAAAAATAAAATAAATTTAATTGAGTTAATGGCAACCCCCTTTCTGTTTTTTTTTTTCCTCTTCTCTCATATATTTTACAAATAGCCAAATCAAAAGGTCACCATGGGATAACTTTGGATCTCTGACTGTAGTTTGTTCATCTCTGCTCTACACTGATGTAGAGGAAAAATGGAAACAATAACTTCATCTAGATCAATGTTTTTATCTCCTGCTCAATTTTATCTGCTTTATTGAGGCACAATACAGTTGTGAATCTTCAATATCACCTGTGTGTAGGAAACACTGTTAAACATAAAAAAGGTTTTAGTGGATTATTATCATATTTTTAAATCTATTGTTAATGAGGGAAATTAGAGAAATTGTAGGTCTTACAAGTTAAATACTTTACCAAATTTCACCAATGAGGCTGCAGCTGACTTACTGACAAACTCAGGATATTATGTAGGTGGGATCAGATAAATCGCTTCTTAGTTTAAACTTCTTTAAGGTCATCAGACTGAAACTCAGACAGGAGGTTGAACATGCAGAGGTAAACATGTAAACAGCTCCATCTAGTAAGAAAAGCATGAATCTGCTGCAGTCCTGTGTGGTGCTTTTTGTACAGTGGAGTTGGGTTTCCTGTCACTGTGGGCATCAGAGCGCAGTAGTACAGTGCAGAGTCTGATACAACAGCACAGGAGATGTGCAGATCCACTTTCTTATTAGTTTTGTCAGGTTTTATGGACAATCGTGGAAGAGGTGGTTGAGCCTCTATGACTTGTTTAGTGCTGTCACGGATCAGCAGCAGAAACTCTGGTCTTGATCCAGGTTTTTGTTGATACCAGTGAAGACTGTAAACTAATCCAGTATATGTGCAGGACAGTGTTGTGTTGCTGCCTTCAGTTACAGATAAAGTGGTTTCTTCTGGTTTAATGCTGTAATCAGCAGCTTCTACTATAGAAACATACAGTAATATCATAACCATTTTTAAATGATAAATTTAAGTGGAAACTGTTCATGTTCATTAAAAATGAATCATTTCATGTGTAATATAAAACTTACCAATATCAGCAATAGTAAAAAAAAGTAAGAAGAGGAGTAACATTGACATTTATTTCTAAAGCTGGAGGTCTGTACTAAACACTCAGGATCACAGTGTTGTGTATGTGGGATTGTCTCTGATGTCTCCACATGTAGCTCCGCCCACTCATATTTACTCATATTCATCACAACTCATTAATTTTGCTTACTTTGTTTACTTCAATAATAAAAAGCACTAACACTAAAAGGCCATGAATTCACACAATTTTCAGTTCTGCTCATTTGTAAGTCTTTCAGTATTCAGTATTGTTTTCAGGCAGTAAAAAGCAGCTCACATTCAGCACAAGTAACATGCATTTTTATACACATGCGTATGAATACAGGAAAGGCAGAAAGATCGCTTACAATTAATCAGAAAGAAAACTGAACAGAAAATGTCAATTAATTCAATTCCACATGTGTATAGTAACTGTATATTTGTGAATGTAATGTGATTGATGTGTATTTGGCATCTTTAATCCCTCTTTATTCTTCTTTTCTATTTCATTCAGCTGCATCTGTTACCACAAATGTTTCTCCTGTTTGTGGTTTACTGATAAAAAGTAGGTAAAGAAAATATCTTTGATGAGTTTTTGTACAGCTTTTCCCTGACTCTGTATCACTGTGCTAATACTCCAAGAGTGCAGTGATAGAGAGCAGAATCTTGGCATCTTTATCAGTCGGTCCAATTTTATCTGCAAAACTGCCTGCTGTAAAAATTTCATCTTTGTAGTAAATTTTGTAGGCACTTAAAACATAAAAATAGCCTAATGCATCAAACATAAATATGATCAAGTAAATAATTTATTAAAGAGAAGTAAATACCTGCTATTATAAAGAAAATCAGTGGTGTGTCTCACTATGTACAGTAAGTTGTAGAGTAGAGTCATTTCTGAACACAGCTCTGTGAGGATTCTGTATAATAGTGCTGTATGTAACTTTACACATGAGGGAACACGTCTCTAGAAGACCACACCCAGGAAGTGCTGCTGTTGTAGTATAACTTTTATTCAGATCACTTTACAGTATCAGTGACAGTGTACTAAGTGTCCATTACACACACAACTAATGCACTGTTCCTGATCAACATGATTTATAAAGTTGTGCTTTGTTTAATGAAAGACTTGTCAGAATCCATATTAGTGTAGGATTTATGCAGCTATTTATTTGGGAGAAATTGATTTGCTTTGTCAGTTTGGGCAGTTGCCAAATCCTGCTAGAAAATGTAATTAGCATCTTTAAAAAGCTGGTCAGCAAAAGGAAGAATTGGTAAATGGGGGCAGTGACTTTGGTTTTCAAAAAACACAGTGAATCAACACCAGCAAATGACGTTGCACCCCAAATCATTACAGACTGTGAAAACCTAACAAGCAAATTGAGCTATGAGCTTCTCCACCCTTCCTCCAGACTCTAGGACCTTGGTTTCCAAATGAAATACAAAACTTGCACATCTGAAAAAAAGACTTTGGACCACTGGGCAACAGTCAAGTTATTTTTCTCTTCTCGTAAGACGCCTCTGACATTGTCTGTGATTTAGGAGTGGCTTAACAAGAGAATGTGACAACTGTAGCCAAATTCCTTGACACGTCTCTGTGTGGTGGCTCTTGATGCCTTAACCCTCATTCCATGCCTTGTGATGTTCACCCAAATTATTTAATTGATTTTGCTTGACAAGCCTCTCAATGCTGCAGTTCTCTCAGTTGGTTGTGCATCTTTTTCTCCCACACTTTTTTCTTCCACTCAAATTTCTGTTAACATGCATGTGAACAGCAGCTTCTTTAGCAAAGAATGTTAGTGGCTTACCCTCCTTGTGAAATGGGTTTATGATTGTCTTCTGAACAACTGTCAGGTCAGCAGTCTCCCCCATGATTGTGTAGCCTAGTGAACCAAACTGTGAGACCTTTTTGAAGGCTCGGGAAACATTTGCAGGTGTTTTGAGTTGATTAGCTGATTGGCATGTCAACATATTTTAGATTGTTGAGATTGTTGTTGTTGATGATTTCTAATCATTCAGTGGTCAAATTTTCTTAGCTGGTCCCTAAATATTATTAATAGTAATATCTTCAGACAAATTCACATACACAAGTTTACTGTAATTCTCAAATAAAAAAAATAAAAAAAGGAAATCGGGCCTCATTCCCCGCAGAAACAAAGTCAGACAGTTCCATGGAAGTGTCTAAAGTCACTGTGCAAAAACTGCCTTTTTGTGCTGACTCTTAACGTGGTATGGGATTCGAACCCACGCGTGCAGAGCACAATGGATTAGCAGTCCATCGCCTTAACCACTCTGCCACCTCGTCACACGGTGCAACTCAATATCCTGACGAAGCCCTATTTTTCAAGAAAGACCTAAGGACTAAAATAATAATTGAAAAAAAGAAAAATCTAAAAACACTATAATTGACAAGTGTACATTTAAAACTAATCTGATCTCAGCACACACACACAGAATAAATATTAAGAGAAGCCGCGGAATCTTGGGATGAAATAGCACATGTTCATTCGGTTTTCCCAATGGCAACCGATACAGGGTGGGTTAAGGTCATGCCGTGACCCGGATTCGAACCGGGGTGGCTGCGGCCACAACACAGAGTACTAACTACTATACTATCACGGTGTTAAATGCGTGCGGTGCCGCAAAAGTGATGTTTGGCCTGGAATGTAAACTACTGGCTGACGACATGGGCCAAACTGGGAGCTGTTCACCTTATTCGTCTTTCCTTCTGGTAACCATTTCAATAGTGTACAGCGTTGAGCTTTGTGAAAGTCAACTTACGAGCGTGATGCAAAACGTGGCCAAAGTCAGATTTAGCATGCTATGTTAAAAGCACCATGCCATGACTCTAATACCAGCTGGGGTAGCTGTGGCTCCTCAAGCAAAGTGGATGCAGAATTCAACGCCCTTAGTCACTGTGCAAAAACTGCCTTTTTGTGCTGACTCTTAACGCGGTATCTGACGAGGATGGAATTCGAACCCACGCAGAACACAATGGATTAGCAGTCCATTGCCTTAACCACTCGGCCACCTCGTCGCAAATCAATATCCTGACGAAGCCCTATTTTTCAAGAAAGACCTAAGGACTAAAATAATAATTAAAAAAAGAAAAATCTAAAAACACTATAATTGATAACTGTACATTCAAAACTAATATGATCTCAGCACACACACACAGAATAAATAGTTAGAGAAGCTGCGGAATCTTGGGATGAAATAGCACACGTTCATTTGGTTTTCCCAATGGCAACCGACACAGGGTGGGTAAAGGTCATGCCGTGACCCGGATTCGAACCGGGGTTGCTGCGGCCACAACGCAGAGTACTAACCACTATACTATCACGGCGTTAAATGCGTGCGGTGCCGCAAAAGTGATGTTTGGTCTGGAATGTAAACTACTGGCTGACGACATGGGCCACACTGGGAGCTGCTAACCTTATTCGTCTTTCCTTCTGGTAACCATTTCAATAGTGTACAGCGTTGAGCTTTGTGAAAGTCAACTTACGAGCGTGATGCAAAACGTGGCCAAAGTCAGATTTAGCATGCTTTGTTGAAAGCACCATGCCATGACTCTAAATACCAGCTGGGGTAGCTGTGGCTCCTCGAGCAAAGTGGATGCAGAATTCAACGCCCTTATTGAAGCACAAAGAAGGTTTCCTATGCCGAGAGTCGAACCCCGGGCCGCCTTGGTGAAAACCAGGAATCCTAACCGCTAGACCATATGGGAAAAAGACATCGTTTTGCAGGCGTCCTAATCCAGAGAGTCATATAGTGGTACCTTGATCTAGTGAGCATAGAAAATTGTTGCTTTATCTGACAAGCAAAACTTTTAGATAGGTATTAGCACAAGAATAGATAACTAATGAAACACTATGCAGCTTCAACTAAGCGTTTCGTCTGTAGATGGCGTTAGACTCAACAAGTAAAACACGTGCAAATAAAATCAAAGGACGAGGTGGCCGAGTGGTCAAGATCACAAATCATATACATTCATTATGTTCTATACAATTTTCAAAAAAAAAAAACTACAAATAAATAATTACTGTATTTACAATGTACATTTGCTCAGCACAAACCTTTAATTATTTAAATTTTAAATGTATTATTATTATAATTTTTTTTTTAATCATATAAATGTACAAATATCAAGTCAGAGCTGTACCACTGTCTACAGTTCTGTCATCATTGTAATCATAAAAATAAAATTACATTTCAGATTTTAATTTCTTCGTTCCTCATTTTGACCAGATCATCACTTCACAGTATAAGTGAAAGTTAATTGAGACTCCATTACAACTCACAACTGTTCCACTGTTGCTGATCAACACAATGCATCTTTTGGATATGTTGTATCTCATGATTTGACAAACATACTGTACATAAACCTCTGCACACTTTTGTTAATTATTTACTTTATTTTATATTTCGTTATTTATGCATATAGAATAGAATTTTGACTCAATAATATATGTGACTGTGATCAGAAAACAGAGGCATATCTCACAATTTATATATTCAGAACCATAAATTAATATCAGACAGAAACACTGGACTTCTGGAACTTACTGTACAGAAAAAGTACAGACTGGAAAACCCATCACTTATACAACTTTAATCTTTCTGATATTAATTTCTTAATTTCTCATTTTGTTTTGCTGTTTTTCATCTCTTCTCCTTTCCTTTTCTCTGAGCTCAGTCTTCTTGATACAGAAGGTATTGTTTTGTAAAAGAAAATGATATTTAATGAGAATTTTAGTTCTGTGAAATCAAGCTGACAGTGTGTAGATTACAGCTGAGGCTCGTTACTAAGAAAAACCAGAGGAGGAGTTCGGATAACACATAAACATTGTGTATGACAGAAGAACAGGTGTAGTGGATATCATGGAAGTGAATGTAAACATGTAAACAGCTCCATCTAGTGAGAAAAGCATGAATCTGCTGCAGTCATGTGTAGTGCTTTTTGTACAGTGGAGTTGGGTTTCCTGTCACTGTTGAGTCTGATACAGCAGCAGAGGAGATGTCAAGTCAAGAGGCTTTTATTGTCATTCAACCATGTATAGCTGATGCAGTACACAGTGAAATGAGACAATGTTCCTCCTGAACCCAGGTGCTACATAAAACAACATAAAACAACAGTAAACAACAGTCACAGAACAGAAGAACACAGGGCCAGGAACTAAGATCCTCGCCACATAAAGTGCATGTGTGCAACTGGTGCAAACAGTGCAAAAGACATCACAAGACAGTGCGAGACAACACAGGACAGTGCAGGACAATACAAAATACACAAAATATAAAAATAAAAACAACAATAGCTCCGCCAGTAAAACCTGTCGTAATAGAATAAGGTGCACAGTAGCAGAAAAATGTAAACAGAGAAATGTAAACAGAATTGTGCAATTCTACAATAGCAGCAATCAAAATAAACTGAACAGTGACCAAAGGATTTGGACAGAATATTGTGCAAAGAGAGCAAGTCCCGGAAGATCAGCAACAAACGGCATGTAAACATTATTGCGACAATGAAAGGTGTAAATGGTGTTGAAACCTGGGTGTGCGAAGTGTATGTGTGTTGAGTCCGGTTGTACAGATCAGTCACACAGTTGTGTGTAAGTGTGTGTGTGAGTATGTGTGTGTGTGAGAGAGAGTTCAGTTCAGATGTTTGTTGAGGAGCCTGATGGCTTGCGGGAAAAAACTGTTGCACAGTCTTGTTGTGAGGGCCCGAATGCTTCGGAACCGTTTCCCTGATGGTAGGAGGGTGAAGTGTGTGTGTGACGGGTGTGTGTGGTCATCCACAATGCTGTGTGCTTTGCGGATGCAGTGTGTGGTGTAAATGTCCATGATAGAGGGGAGAAAGACTCCGATGATCTTCTCAGCTGTCCTCACTATCCTCTGTAGGGTCTTGCGATCCGAGACGGTGCAGTTCCCAAACCAGGCAGTGATGCAGCTGCTCAAGATGCTCTCGATGGCCCCTCTGTAGAACATGGTCAGGATGGGGGGAGGGAGATGAGCTTTCCTCAGCCTTCTCAGGAAGTAGAGACGCTGCTGGGCTTTCTTGGTGATGGAGCTGGTGTTAAGTGACCAGGTGAGGTTATCCGCCAGATGAACACCAAGGAATTTGTTGCTCTTGACGATCTCCACTGAAGATCCCTCGATGATCAGTGGAGAATGGTCTCTCTGTGCTCTCCTGAAGTCAACAACCATCTCTTTGGTTTTGTCCACGTTCAGAGACAGGTTGTTGGCTCCACACCAGGCTGTTAACCGTTGCACCTCCTCTCTGTATGCTGACTCGTCGTTCTTGCTGATTAGACCCACCACGGTCGTGTCATCAGCAAACTTAATGATATGATTCGAGCTGTGCGTTGGTGCACAGTCGTGAGTCAGCAGAGTGAACAGCAGTGGACTGAGCACACAGCCCTGAGGGGCTCCAATGCTCAGTGTGGTGGTGCTGGAGATGCTGTTTCCGATCCTGACTGACTGAGGTCTCTCAGTCAGGAAGTCCAGGATCCAGTTGCAGAGGGAGGTGTTCAGGCCCAGTAGGCTCAACTTCTCAATCAGGTGCTGAGGAATGATTGTGTTAAATGCCGAACTGAAGTCTATGAACAGCATCCTTACATAAGAGTCTTTGTTATCCAGATGGGTGAGGGCCAGATGGAGGGTTGTGGAGATGGCATCGTCCGTGGAGCGGTGTGGACGATACGCAAACTGCATGGGGTCCAGTGCGGGTGGGAGCTGGGTCTTTATGTGCCTCATGACGAGCCTCTCGAAGCACTTCATCATGATGGGTGTGAGTGCAACGGGACGATAGTCATTGAGGCAGGAGACAGAAGACTTCTTCAGCACAGGAATGATGGTCGTCGTCTTGAGGCACGTGGGAACAGTGGCGCTGCTCAGGGAGATGTTGAAGATGTCAGTGAATACATCTGCTAGTTGTTCTGAACATTCCCTGAGCACTCTGCCAGGAATGTTGTCTGGTCCAGCAGACTTCCGTGGGTTAACTCTGCATAGAGTTTTCCTCACTTCAGCTGTGGTTAGACAGAGCACCTGGTCACTGGGAGGAGGGATGGTCTTCCTCGCCACCTTGTTGTTCTGCAACTCGAACCGGGCGTAGAAGTCATTCAGCGCATCCGGGAGGGAGGGGTCACGGTCACAAGCAGGTGATGTGGTCTTGTAATTCGTGATCGCCTGGATGCCCTGCTACATGCGCCGGGTGTCTCCGCTGTCCTGGAAGTGGCCATGGATTCTCTTGGCGTGTGCGCGCTTTGCCTCTCTGATGGCACGGGACAGTTTGGCCCTTGCTGTTTTCAAGGCCGTCTTGTCCCCTGCTCTGAAGGCAGAGTCTCTTGTTTTTAGCAGCGCACGCACCTCGGCGGTCATCCACGGCTTCTGGTTGGAGCGTGTAGTGATGGTCTTGGAAATAGTCACGTCATCAATGCACTTGCCGATGTAGCTGGTCACTGTTGACGTGTACTCCTCCAAGTTGATGAAATCGCCATTGGTTGCAGCTTCCCTGAACATGACCCAGTCAGTGCATTCAAAACAGTCCTGGAGAGCAGACATGGATCCTGCTGGCCAGGTTCTCACTTGTTTTTGAGCTGGTCTTGAACGCCTGCTGAGTGGTCTGTATGCTGGGATCAGCATAACAGAGATTTGGTCCAAGTAACCGAGGTGGGGGCGGGGCTTCGCCCGGTATGCGCCCCGGATGTTTGTGTAAACAAAATCCAGCGTGTTTTCTCCTCTGGTTGCAAAGTCCACATTCTGATAGAATTTGTGCCGATGTGCCGATCCACCTGTTTATTTACATGAACTTTAGCATTTGTTCTTGGTGAGATGTTGGAACTTAAAGCTCCACTTTCATAAATATAAAGAATAAACTCAGGATTAGATTTTGGATCTTTTTTTTTACCACTGCAGATTCTCTACAGAACCACTAAAGTCTTTGTAGCTGCAGGACAAAGTAACATTATCACCTTCATCTACGACTTTATGAGTGAGAAGTGGATTTATTGAATCTGCCATGGAGTCACCTGTCATAGAGATAAAAACATTTAATGATTATATAATCCATTATTATATAACTGCAGAATCACAGAATAATTAATCACATATTATGCAATACATTTTTTGAAACAACAATATAATCTGAATAAATCTCACCTATTGAAAACTACAGACACATGAAAATGATAGTGAACATGATAAATGCTATTAGCTGAATGAAACTATACTGTACTTTCTGCACTCTGTAGCATCATAAATGTTCATAAAGCTCCACCTCACAGCATCACATGACCAAGTCACCAATGTTACTGACAGATTGTTCATTCTTAATGAGACATCTGGAATTAATGCATTATTTTAATCTGTAAAAATATAATAAGCTGATTAAATTATTACATATTTGAATTTTCTGTTATATTTGTTTTTATAAGTGATGTCGCTGCATTGGGGGCTTCAGCCTCATCAGAAATTGCTGTGAATAAGTATGTAAGTAATAATAAGTATAAGTGAATAAGTCAGTCATTATGTGAATTATGTGAAATTTTATACAGTACTGTCATTAATTTATTTATTCATTTTGTGAAAATAAATCATGTTTATTAAATACGATAACCAACCTTTTTCTGGGTATTTCAATAAGACGAGGAACAAACCAGCTGCTGCTCTTTGTAATACCAGTATGTGCACAGTGCACAGTGTGGGAGGTTTGCTGGGTTCAGTGAAGGTTGCAGTGGTATTCACTTGTGTGAGTGTGTGTATGTGTATTGTTGTGCAAAGTTTAATTCATAAACAAAGAGCTCAACATTGCTGGCAGATGTGGCAGGATCCTGGTACATGTCTGACAATAGGATAAGTGACTGCACCATCTTGTGGAGAAAGACTTTAAAACAGGATTTAAAACAATTTATTTTAATAAAAAATTAATACTGATTTTAAAATGAATTTCTTTATTGACTCTTCAACCAGTAATAATTAAATGAATAAGTAAAAATATGATTACTGGTTTTCAAATGGAAACTGAAACATGTCTGGGAACTAAAAATGTATTTAAGTGAAACATGTAAACAGCTTCACCTCCTGAGGGAAAAAAAAACCTCAGGCTTCACTTTTTGACTTATTACGCACATTACACATTATTTTAGATCGTGGACAACGCGGTCGCGTTCCCAAAGCGTTCCGACGCAGCTCAATTTCCTAAAAGGGAACACTAAAAAATCCAAAAAACAGTGAAACTGTTCAAAGTCAGTAAAAATAGTAAGGAAAAATAAATATTCACATTTATAAATACATTTCTTGTCACATTTCTACTTTTCAGAGACCTTCAGGCTGTTAGGTGAAGACTCATCCAAAAAGAATAAACTTTTTTAAATGATTAGAGAAAGAAATGTTTACTTCCTGATAGCATGTAAATGACTTCATATAATCAGCAAAACTGCTTCAAATTAAGAAAAACTTTGTAGAGGTTAATGTACAGTGCAGCTGGATTTCCTGTCACTGTGGGCACCAGAGCACAATAGTATAGAGCAGAGTCTGATACAGCAGCAGAGGAGATGATCAGATCCACTTCTTTTTGATCATCATCAACTTTAACTTCCAGTCTTGTTGAGACTTTGGAAATTAGAGTTCCAGATTGCATAATATTTAGAAGGAACTCAGGATTAGATTTTGAATGTTGTCTGTACCAGTGCAGGATGTTTCCTGTAGAAGAGCTGGTTGGTTTGTATCTACAGGACAGAGTGACATTATCACCTTCACCCACAACTGTATGAGTGAAAAGTGGCTCTATTAAATCTGCCATGGAGTCACCTGTCATAGAGAAGAGAAAACAATGTTTTAACTTTTACACAATCAAACCAGAATTACGTAATCAAACTCACATTTAGATTTTTTGGGTCACTAAAGACACTTAATTTAAACACCTAATATATATGAAACAAACAAATCAAACTCACTAGTGAAAGCCACAGGTACATGAATATAACAGTGAACATGATGAATGGTTTTAGCTAAATGAAAATGTTTTGAGGGCTTTCTGTGCTCTAATTCTGTAATATCATAAAGGTTTGTGAAGCTCCACCCCACAGCATTACATGACAGAGTCACCAATGTGAGTTCAGAGTTTCAGACACAGCAGCTACTTTGCTTTGTTAAAATAATAATAGATGAATATTTATGAGTGTTTAGTTCAAGGAAACTTATAGTACAATGAAAACATAGAAACAATTCTATTATTAGTACACTAGAGTTCAATGCCTAATACAGCGATTCACAATATAAACAATACAGTCATATGCCTGCAATATCAGTGACCTCTAATGAGAGACATGAAGCTGGTACTTAGTTTTCAAACGATTTTCCAAATTGGGCTCCAGACAAACTCAGAATATTATGTAGGTGGGACTCCTTTAGTTTACTTCTCAGTTTATACTTCTTTAAATTAATCAGACTGAAAGTCTCCTCACAGAGGGAGGTGCTGTCAAAGATTTTACTGCTTAAACAAATAAAAACAAACAAACAAAGTTTAATATTAATCACTGTGGCACATTTTTCGCCTCCCCGTCTCATATATTACATAGTGGACCATCAGAGTTTATCACAGGTCACTGTGGCCTGTGGACCCTAATTTGGGCCTCTCTGATCTACACTATAAATATATAACAGAATGACTGATCTGTTGGTTTAATGGTTGAATTGCTTTTTAATTTATTTTGGATGTATTTTATATTGATGGATTAAGTGAATTTTGCAGTGATATTTACTGGGTGTTTTTTTCTTTCCCTGTGGCCTGATGTGCTGTCTGTCCTACAGTACCTCTCTTCTTTCTTGTACCTTTTTTTTTAATGCCACTGTATTGATATGACAAATATTATTAGGCTTATAAATCTGTTGTGCAGCACATCAATAAAAGATATTTATTGGGACAAGATAACTGCTGTTTAATTTATTTTTGTTTAGTTACCGAGGCTGACTGCTTAGTGGATGGAGCTCATGTCCCATTTTTTGTTTGTGCTGGAGTAAACAGCCTTTAATATCTGTTAAAAAATTTTCACGTTTTTCAGATTACACTTTTTTGTTCCCCCTCCATGCCAGTAGATGGATTGATTACTCCAAATAACTCCGAAGTGTGAATGTTAAATCTATTAAATCACAATGTTCCAGTTAAATAAAATTCACCAAAGTTACAGTGTTCCATAAAGATCTAGGACACATTACAGATCCAGGCTACTTTAAAGATTAGTCTCAGGTTCCCTCTGATTGTATTTAGGAAAATAAAGACAATAAGTTGTTTTAGATCAATATTTTCATCTCCTGCTAAATTTCAGGTGCTTAATTAAGGCACAATATATTTGTGAATTCCTCAATAACACCTGTGTAGGAATCACTGCTGAACTCATACAAGATTTCTTTTTCCAAATCTATTGTTAATGAAGGAGATAAGAGAAAGTTTCGGTCTTACAAATAAAATACATTAGCAAATTACCCTAATGATTGTTGATCTTCAAAAATAAGCTGAAATTATAAACAGGAGGTTGAACATGCAGAGGTAAACATGTAAACAGCTCCATCTAGTGAGAAAAGCATGAATCTGCTGCAGTCCTGTGTGGTGCTTTTTGTACAGTGGAGTTGGGTTTCCTGTCACTGTGGGCGTCAGAGCGCAGTAGTACAGTGCAGAGTCTGATACAGCAGCAGAGGAGATGTGCAGATCCACTTTCTTAATAGTTTTGTCAAGTTTTATGGACAATCGTGGATGAGGGGGTTGAGCTTCTGTGACATGTTCACTTCCTTCATTAATCAGCAGCAGAAACTCTGGTCTTGATCCAGGTTTTTGTTGATACCAGTAATGGCTGTAAACTGATCCAGTATATGTGCAGGACAGTGTGATGTTGCTGCCTTCAGTTACAGATAAAGTGCTTTCTTCTGGTTTAATGCTAATATCAGCAGATTCTACTATAAAATAATATCATGGACATTTTTTCAATAATAAATTCAAGTGGAATCTGTTTTTGTTCATTAAAAATGAATAATTTCATGTGTAATATAAAACTTATTAATCAGCAATAGTGAAGAAAAGTAAGAAGAGGAGTAACATTGTGATCCTGAGTGTTTAGTTCAGACCTCCAGCTTTAGAAATAAATATCAGGGTTGTGTATGTGAGATTGTCTCTGATGTCTCCACAGGTAGCTCCACCCACTCATTTTTATTCATATTTATCACAACTCTGCTTCATCTCATACTGTAAAAGCGCCCTGAGAGATTTAATTAATTAATTAATTAATACGTGACTCCATAAATATTTGGACACTGACACAATTTTTATAATTTCCCCTCTGTACACCACCACAGTGGATTTGAATAATAATGAAGCAATAATGATGTTACTGAACTGTAGACTTTCAGCTTTAAATTAAGGAGTTTGATATAATATTACATTTACATACCGTTTTTTTGCGCAGTCCCTTTCACAGCCTCAAAACAAATCAGACAAACTAATATAATTATAAATATATTCATTATTTTTAATACTTAAATGTAAAAACTTTGCATTAAATGACTGAAATCTGGAACCCATGGACATCACCAAATACTGAGTTTTCTACCTTGAGATTCTTTACTGCAGCTGCCTTCAGTTCTGCTCATTTGTGTGTCTTTCTGCCTTCAGATTTGTCTTCAGGCAATAAAAAGCTGCTCACATCCAGCAAAGTAACATTAATTTTTATATACAAGCACATGAATGAGGGAAGGCAGAAAAATGTATTACAATTAATCAAAAAGAAAACCGAACAGTTTTCTTTCTTAATTTCTTTAATTCCTCATGAAAAGAGTAAATCTACTGTATATTTGTGAATGTAATGTGAATAATGTGTAATTGGCATCATTTAATCCCTCTTTATACTTCTTTTCTAATTCATTAAGCTGCATCTGTTACCACAAATGTTTCTTGTGTTTGTGGTTTACTGATAACAAGTAGGTAAAGGAAATATCTTTGATGTGTTTTTGTACAGTCTTTCACTGACTATGTATTATTGTGCTACATCTCTAAAAGCGCAGTGATAGAGAGCAGAATCTAAGAGCTTTAGACCTCTGATAGTAAGTTCAGTAGAGTCTCTGGTTGTTTTTGACTCTAATCGATGATCATCAGGAGTGCTTTCAGCATAATCTCTTGATCTTGCGCCTTTATAGAGTAAAAACTGTGGTGTGCTGTTAGGATATTGTTTGTACCAGTAAAGATAAATGTAATCATTGTTTGTCTCATATAAACATTTCAGAGTAACAGTTTCTGTTTCCTTCACAATGGCATCTTCATCTGTTGGAACAATATTATCTGCAAAACTGCCTGCTGTAAAGAAAAAAAAATATGAAATAAATCTATGAAATATTTTGTATCCACACTAAAACATTTTCTTAAGAAATAAATACTCTAATGCCTCAAACATTAATATGAAAAACCACATTGAATTTTCTGGTAAAGGTGAATTACCTGTAACTACAGTGAGAATCAGTGTTGTGTGTCTCACTATGTACAGTAAGTTGTAGAGTTGAGTCATTTCTGAACACAGCTCTGTGAGGATTCTGTATAATAGTGCTGAATGTTCTAAACTTAACAAATGAACACGTCTCTAGAAGGCCAGACCCAGGAAGTGCTGCTGTTGTAGAGTAACTTTGTACAGATTATCAGTTTGTCTCTGCTTGTCCTGTCCTCACAGTGTGCATTGTCCTTAACCAATTCGTGAAAGGATACATACCTAATAATCTAAATCTCTCACTCTTTCTTTATGCCTCTCTCTCTCTTTTTTCTCTCTCTCTCTCTTTCTCTGTGTTCTGTATGAGACACACACGCTAATGAGATACCAGTGACCAGTCTCCATATTTTCCTAAAACCGTCCTGAAGCTGTATTTCTGGATGGAGTTTTCATTAGATAAATGCAATGAGGACAATTCCACATGAACAGCCTAAAGATACATGAAGACTTTAGATTGTAATTATTACAATAAGCTTTGCTACTGTGAGTTAAACTACAATTACAATCCACCAACAGTTTAACAAATAATTCTCCATTAGTAAAGAGTTGATAAGCTCAACAAAGTGCAGACTGCACTTGTTGAACATACCGTACATAGTTGTAAAATGAGGTTAATTATAATTGACTGTTTAGTGTTACCCAGATGAGGTTAAGTTCCATATGAAAGGTTTTTTTTTTCCATATCATCTCAGGGCGATTTTTCTTACCACTGTCACTTCTGACAATATTGCTCAATATAAATATATGGATAAATGTATTCATTTCAAAATAATATTCTTAATTTCCAGCACCAATTCCAAAAAGATGAAAATGTAAGTAAGAACAAATCTCATAAACCCATATTTTATTTAAATAGAATATAGAAAATTTGTTTAAATGTTTCAAATAAGGAAATGTAAAATTTATTTTAGAAAAAAATCTGTTAATTCTGAATATGATGGCTGCAATATGTCTCAGAGGAGTCTCAGATGTAAAGATGGGCAGAGGCTCACCAATTTGCGAAAAATCTGTATGTGCAAATTATGTAACTATTTCAGAAAAAAATGTCCTTAACATCATATTGTAAAGAATTTGAATATCTCATCATCTGTAGTACCAAGTATCTGGAGAAATCAAAGGATTAGGGAAAAATCAGTATTGGATGCCCGTGATCTTCTCATCCTCAGGTGGCACTGCCTTAAAACAGACATGATAATATAATGGAAATAACTGCATGGACACAGAAACCCCTCTAGCAATGATTGTTAGTGAACACAGTTCACTGTGTCATGCACAAATGCAGGTTAAATTCTACAATGTAAAGAAGAAACAAGATGTGAACTTGATCCAGAAACACTGCCATTTTCTCAGAGCCAAAGCTCATTTAAAATTGACTTAGGCAAAGTGGAAAACTGTTCTGTGGAAATGAGATCTGAAATGTGAAATTTATATTGGAAACCATGAATGCCGTGTCCTTCAGTCTAAAGAGGAGAGGGACCAACCAGTTTCTGACAGTATGAAGCTGCATTAGTACCTATAAAATAGGCTGCATTCACATCTTTAAAGGCACCATCAGTGCTGAAAGGTATAAACAAATTTTAAAGCAATAAATCCTTCCATCTAAATGGCGTCTTATTCAGGGAAGACCTTGCATATTTAGCAAGACTATGCTAAATTCACATTCTGCATCTATTACAATGGCTATGTAGTAGAAGTTAAAATGGTACAGTTCCTTTAATTTCAACATTTGAACATGTTTTCTATGTTTGATTGTGTATTATTCATGAAATGTGAGATTTGCAAATCATTGCATTCTGTTTTTATTTACATTTATTTCGGTTTATCTACTCCTTGGAAGGAAGCCGCTCGCTCTCTTCTTCACAGGGCAACCGGTTGATGGCTGAGTGCGCTGCAAACTTTTGCATCGATGCAACTGACAGCGGGTGGGATTGCACCACCTTATATGATGCCTTAGTTCTGGGGCCCAAGTGAAGGACTTGCTGGTCGCCCAAGAACTTCCACCCGACCAAGATGCCTTGATCTGCATTGACTGGCAAAACGGGAACGCTTGGCTTCCCCTGGCTTTGCAAGAACAATCCCCACATGGACTGGTCCAGGGGGTCGGGTATTTGAGTGGGGAAACTATCGCCCCACTGTTCCCCGCTAATCCTACTGTCTCATTCCATCTTTCCCCACACTGGCCCCGTGCTCTCCAGAGACTCCTCCTGACCTCAGTTCTGTCCCACCTTCCACGACCTCGCTGAAGTATTCAGTAAAGCCAAGGACTCTTCCTTGACCCCCCACTGACCCTATGGCTGGGGGTTTGATCTTTTTCCCTGAACCACGCCTCCCCAGATTTATCATCTCTTGCAAACCAGCAGGTGGCCATGACCCAATACATTCAGGACTCTCGCAGCGCCCACACCTCTTCGTCCTCCACAGTCTCCGTCCACACATTAGTACACTGCTATAGAGCTATATCTCTATTATAAATAATTCTGTTTTACAGCTATTTACTGTATGGTAAAAAAGTGCAGTCATGCTTATTTAGAAATGTATTTATTATTTATTAATTTATGTAAATGTGCTTTGAGACATTGGCAATGAACAACACAATAAAACAAGTTTTAATTGTCAAGAAATTGTATGTACATTGAAAAACTTTTAAAGCTTTCAATAGAAAAAAAGATTTTTGTACAAAAAGGTTTTTTTACAGTGCAGCTTGATTTCCTGTCACTGTGGGCTTCAGAGCACAGTAGTATAGATCAGAGTCTGATACAGCAGCAGAGGAGATGATCAGATCCACTCTTTTATTATTTTTATCTACTTCAACATCCAGACGTGGTGGAATTAAGTTTCTTTTGAGCCCAGTTGCATCATCAATATAAAGAAGGAAAACAGGTTTAGATTTTGGATGTTGTCTGTACCAGTGCAGGTAGCTGCTTGTAGAACTGGTTGGTTTGTAGTTGCAGGACAGAGTAACATCATCACCTTCATCTACAGCTTTATGAGTGAAAAGTGGCTCTATTGAATCTGCCATGGAGTCACCTGTCATAGAGAAGAGAACATTATTTTTTAACTTTTTCATAATTAATCCAAAACTATATAAGTCTGACTCACTGATAAATCAATGTTAATGTTTCTGAGTGAAAGAAAGTCAGTGTGTAACTCACCTAGTGAAAGCCACAGACACATGAATATAACAGTGAACATGATGAATGGTTTTAGCTGAATGAAAATATTCCGAGGTCTTTCTGTACTCTAACATGTTTGATTGCATAAAGGTTCATTAGGCGCCACCCCGCAGCATCACATGACAGAGTCACTAATGTTACTGACAGAGCAAACACAAAGTGAAGACGGGTAATTATGCAAAGACAATCATTTTAGCTGATTAAAATATAAACTAATAATTATACTTCTAAATAGTTTAGTGTCTCCAAATGTGGGGCTTCAGCTATAACAGATTTATCTGAAATGGACAGTTGTGTAGTTTTATCAGAATGGTGTCTCTATAAATGAGTTTAGCTACTAAGAGTTATCAGGGCAGGAGTGAGGATAATATTAGTGCAGTTTGTATGATAGAAGAACAGCTGTAGTTTATATCACAGAGGTTTTATTGTGAAAATGAGGATTCATCATCAAAGAATGTGAGCAGTGCTGTGTGGAGCTCTAGTACTTTTCCCACAATAAGATGTGTGACTGCGCCATCTTGTGTTCACCAGGGAGAAAAACATTACAAAAAAATAAATATTTACTTACACATACTCTACCTTTGGTGTGTGCAGTATATCAGTCTGCATTTGCCCTATGTCGAGTTCATTTGTTGTTAGTGGAACAGATGTTCCCTTTTCAGCCTCTGATTTTTGGAGTAATGAGGCAATAAGACCTGCTCTCCACAACTCCATCTTTTTCTGTTTACAGTTTTTTTCAGTTGCTTTGGAGCATTTCTCAGATCAGAAATGAAATTCTCAAAACTACTTGTTTAAACTCCACATCATTTAGTCATTTGTGCTCATTATAAGAACATTTCTTGTTGCTTTGATCAAATTGCGAATGCTTTGGTACATCATTCAATCGATTGTGTACAAGTGTCTGCGTTTTCATACATTATCAGTTGCTTATGTCATGTTGTTCAAAATATATTATACTAGTTTCACCTAAATGGTCTTAACCCCCAAAACATTTAGGCATCAGTTCATTGCATAAGTCATTAAGTGCAAAATGGGTAAACCAATTGTCAAAATTTGTCAAGTTCTTCTTCATCACAGTTCCATTAAACTTTTTTGGTAAATGTGTCTTGATGAATTGTGCAGATGAACCTTGAATGTCACTAATAAAGGGGCGTGTTCACTTTCAGATCAACCAATAATCAACTAGTTCTCTAAAATAGTTCAAGGCTGAATCTCGTGAACCTTCAATTGGCGAGTGTATATAAAAAAAGCAAAACACAGACTTACAATTGTTGAAAATGAATGAACAACTAGGAAATGAACATGGTCAAGAGCCAAGAATAAGGATGCATGCTGGAAGGGTAAGGAGGCAAAATAGAGGAAGAGGAAGAAGAGGCCAGAGACATAGACACATTTCTGATAAAATTAGAGCCACTATTGTGGACCATGTTGTCAATCATGGCCTCACAATGGCTGAGGCGGGTCGGAGGGTACAGCCGAATATTGGGAGATCAACTGTGTCTTCAATAATTCAAACATTACGTAGAGAGAACAGGTATCTAATTCACCAGTGTGGACTGCGCTGTTACTGTAAGTGTGTGTATACATTCTCTAACATATCTAAGTAAATAAGTATTACATTTTTTCCACACAGGACTGCAGGATTACCTCATAGGGGTGGCAGAGGACCGCTTTCACACCCCAACAAGAGGAGGCTATTTGCACCATGGTCCGAGCAAACAATGCCATAAGGTTAAGGGAAATACAACAGGCTGTTGTAGAAGATAATGTATTTAAAAACATCCAGTCTGTTAGCATCTCAACTATTGATAGGGTGTTAAAGAGACACCACATGAGCATGAAACAGCTGTATCGTGTACCATTTCAGAGGAATGGCGACAGAGTGAAGGAGCAACGGTACCAGAATGTACAGGTAAAACATCTATGGGCATACTTTATCTAATTTAGATAAACTTTTATAGTGACTTAAATATAATACAGCATGTGTGACCTATGTACATTTGCTATATCTGTAGGAAAAAACATGCAATACGTGTACATTTGATATAACTGTATCTTGTGAAATTAAATGAATGTGCATAACTAATTGGGTATCTTCTGGGTTGTAGTGTGTAATGGAATTGGAGTCAAGTGAACCACCTTACAACTTTATATATGTGGATGAGGCTGGCTTCAATCTGAGCAAAAGCAGAAGACGTGGTCGAAACGTCATTGGAAACAGAGCTACTGTTGATTTGCCAGGCCAGTGCGGAGGAAATATCACTGTGTGCTGCTATGTCAGAGCAGGGTGTGCTATCTCATATTCCCTTAATAGGCCCATACAACACACAGCATCTTCTCACCTTTTTAGAGACCCTCTATAGGGCTCTTTTCCCTGATCACGAGAGGGGTCCATTTCGAGATGATTTACCAAAGTATGTGATACTTTGGGATAATTGTGAGTTTCCATCACTCAAACACCATCAGGCAATGGTTTCTGACCCATAACAGGATGCTGATGCAATTTCTCCCACCCTATTCCCAATTCCTCAACCCAATTAAAGAGTTCTATTTAGCATGGAGGTGGAAGGTTAATGATTGCCAGCCACATACTCAGATGACCCTGCTGGCTGCAATGAATGCAGCATGTGAGGACATCACAGCAGTAGCCTGCAGAGGTTGGATAAGACATTCTAGAAGATTTTTTTCCACACTGTATTGCAAGGGAGGATATCTGTTGTGATGTGAATGAAAATCTGTGGCCTGACAGACTGGGACGTCAGGGGGTAGAGACAGATTGCACTGTATAGTGCGGCATGTGCAGTTCTGCCTAAGAAGTGTTTACTATGTTTACCTTTTGGAATTTTAATTTGTGTCTTTTTATTTTCTATCACAATGACATTATTTTGTAAATTTTTTGACAGTCTATCAGTAAAGGAAAAAAAATAAATAAAATCCTGTCCAGTCTCTTACAATCAATATCCAACATACAGTAATGTGTAAATTTGTGCTGTTAAAATTTAGTTGCCAATTCAGCCTCGTGCATTTTCAATACTTGTAATGCAAAACAGAGTTTACATCAGGAAATACTAAAATAAAGCATTGTCATATTGAAAAAATTACTAAACATTTTGACTATCTTGTTCGTAAACAATGATAAAAGGACCTGGTATTTTGAAGGCAATGATACGTTCATTGACACAAATACTTAATTTTGAAAGAAGTACTAAGGATTTTGAGAAAAAAACAGGCTTTTGCAAGAAATCCAATGTATTGTGCTGTTTGTTCACATTGTTTTGAGAATGCACTTACTGATTGGCAAATCTTAAGGATGATTCGAGAAATGCTCCAAAGCGACTGAGAAAAACTGAAGTAAAATATTACATTTCATATTCATAACCATAATTTCATAAAAAACTAACTTTTTCATAAAAATATGAGTCATTGTGAAAATATGGATTTTTATTGCATAATTTCATTATAAACCATTGAAAAGTGCAATACGTAAACAAAAAACTTTCACATGACAAACCATGGTTTGACACAATTATGATTTTACATAAATATGCAATTAATTAAATTACTATAAATTTTCATATACAGAAGCATATTTTCATAGAAAACCATTGAAAAAAGTGCAATAAGTGAACGAAAAAGGTTTCATGATAACCATGTTTTGCAAAATATGACCATTTTAATATGAATATGAAAAGAATTGGTCAAATCTGAATTTTTTTTATATACAAAGGAATAATTTTATGAAAAAATGTAAAAAAAAAGTTAAATAATTTAATAAAATACCGCTATATATACCCCTCTCCTTGAACTGCCACCTTAACGTGGTGGAGGGGTTTGAGTACTCGAATGACCCTAGGAGCTATGTTGTCCGGGGCTATATGCCCCTGGTAGGGTCTCCCAAGGCAAACAGGTCCTGGGCGACGGGTCAGACTAAGAGCGGTTCAAAACCCCTTATGAGAGATACTACATCAGGGACCGTGACGTCGCCCGGTATGGCGCAGCCGGGGCCCCACCCTGGAGCCAGGCCCGGGGTTGGGGCTCGTATGCGAGCGCCTGGTGGCCGGGCCTTCCCCCACAGGGTCCGGCCGGGCTCAGCCCGAAGGAGCGACGTGGGGCCGCCTTCCAGTGGGCTCACCACCTGCAGGAGGGACCGTAAGGGGCCGGTGCTAAGAGGATCGGGCAGCAGTCGAAGGTGGAGGCCTCGACAACCCGATCCCTGGACACGGAAGCTAGCTCTAGGGACGTGGAATGTCACCTCGCTGGCGGGGAAGGAGCCTGAGATTGTGCGTGAGGTTAAGAGGTTCCGACTAGAGATAGTCGGGATCACCTCTACGCACGGCCTGGGCTCTGGAACCACACTCCTCGAGAGAGGATGGACTCTTTACAACTCTGGAGCTGCCCATGGTGAAAGGCTTCGGGCTGGTGTGGGTTTGCTTATAGCCCCCCAGCTCAGCCGCCATGTGTTGGAGTTTACCCCGGTGAACGAGAGGGTCGTTTCCCTGCGCCTATGGGTCGGGGATAGGTCTCTCACTGTCGTGTGTGCCTACGGGCCAAACGGCAGAATAGAGTACCCGGCCTTCTTGGGTTCTCTGGGAGGGGTGCTGGACAGTGCTCCGACTGGGGACTCCGTCGTTCTACTAGGAGACTTCAATGCACACGTGGGCAGCGACAGTGACACCTGGAGGGGCGTGATTGGGAGGAACGGCCCCCCTGATCTGAACCCGAGCGGTGTTCAGTTATTGGACTTCTGTGCTAGTTACAGTTTGTCCATAACGAACACCATGTTCAAGCATAAGGGTGTCTATCAGTACACGTGGCACCAGGACACCCTAGGCCGTAGGTCGATGATCAACTTTGTGGTCGTTTCATCTGACCTGCGGCCGTATGTCTTGGACACTCGGGTAAAGAGAGGGGCGGAGCTGTCAACTGATCACCACCTGGTGGTGAGTTGGATCCGATGGCGGGGGAGGAAACTGGACAGACTCGGCAGACCCAAGCGTACTGTGAGGTCTGCTGGGAACGTTTGGCCGAGCCTCCTGTCAGAGAGATCTTCAACTCCCACCTCCGGCGGAGCTTTGACCAGATCCCGAGGGAGGCCGGAGATATTGAGTCCGAGTGGACCATGTTCTCCACCTCCATTGTCGAAGCGGCCGCTCGGAGCTGTGGCAGTAAGGTCTCCGGTGCCTGTCGAGGCGGCAATCCCCGAACCCGGTGGTGGAAACCGGAAGTAAGGGATGCCGTCAAGCTGAAGAAGGAGTCCTACCTGGCCTGGTTGGCTTGTGGGACTCCTGAGGCAGCTGACGGGTACCGGCAGGCCAAGCGAACTGCAGCCCGGGTGGTTATCGAGGCAAAAACTCGGGCCTGGGAGGAGTTCGGTGAGGCCATGGAGAAGGACTATCGGCTGGCCTCGAAGAGATTCTGGCAAACCGTCCGGCGCCTCAGGAGGGGAAAGCAGTGCCCCACCAATGCTGTTTACAGTAGAGGTGGGGAGCTGTTGACCTCAACTGGGGATGTCGTTGGACGGTGGAAGGAATACTTCGAGGATCTCCTCAATCCCGCCGTCACGTCTTCCATTGAGGAAGCAGAGGCTGAGGGTGGCAGGGCACCGGGGGTGGATGAGCCCTGAGTACCTCAAGTCTCTGGATGTTGTGGGGCTGTCTTGGCTGACACGCCTCTGCAGCATCGCGTGGCGGTCGGGGACAGTGCCTCTGGAATGGCAGACCGGGGTGATGGTCCCTCTTTTTAAGAAGGGGGACCGGAGGGTGTGTTCCAACTATAGGGGGATCACACTTCTCAGCCTACCTGGGAAAGTCTATGCCAGGGTACTGGAGAGGAGAATACGGCCGATAGTAGAACCTCGGATTCAGGAGGAATAATGTGGTTTTCGTCCAGGCCGTGGAACACTGGACCAGCTCTATACCCTCTACAGGGTGCTGGAGGGTTCATGGGAGTTTGCCCAACCAGTCCACATGTGCTTTGTGGATTTGGAAAAGGCATTCGACTGTGTCCCTCGCGGCAGCCTGTGGAGGGTGCTCCGGGAGTATGGGGTCGGGGGCCCTTTACTAAGGGCTGTCCGGTCCCTGTATGACCGAAGCAGGAGCTTGGTTCGCATTGCCGGCAGTAAGTCAGACTTGTTCCCGGTGCATGTTGGACTCCGGCAGGGCTGCCCTTTGTCACCGGTTCTGTTCATAATTTTTATGGACAGAATTTCTAGGCGCAGCCAGGGGTCGGAGGGTGTCCGGTTTGGTGACGACACGATTTCGTCTTTGCTCTTTGCAGATGATGTTGTCGTGTTGGCTTCATCAGACCAGGACCTTCAGCGTGCACTGGGACGGTTTGCAGCCGAGTGTGAAGCGGCTGGGATGAGAATCAGCACCTCCAAATCCGAGGCCATGGTCCTCAGTCGGAAAAGGGTGGCTTGCCCACTTCAGGTTGGTGGGGAGTTCCTGCCGCAAGTGGAGGAGTTTAAGTATCTTGGGGTTTTGTTCACGAGTGAGGGAAGGGTGGAACGGGAGATTGACAGACGGATCGGTGCAGCTTCTGCAGTAATGCGGTCGATGTACCGGTCTGTCGTGGTGAAGAAGGAGCTGAGCCGCAAGGCGAAACTTTCGATTTACCGGCCAATCTACGTTCCTACTCTCACCTATGGTCATGAGCTCTGGGTCATGACCGAAAGGACAAGATCCCGGATACAGGCGGCCGAAATGTGCTTCCTCCGCAGGGTGGCTGGGCGATCCCTTAGAGATAGGGTGAGAAGCTTAGTCACTCGGGAGGAGCTCAGAGTAGAACCGCTGCTCCTCCACATCGAGAGGGGTCAGCTGAGTTGGCTCGGGCATCTGTTCCGGATGCCTCCTGGACGCCTTCCTGGGAAGGTGTTCCGGGCGCGTCCCACTGGGAGGAGACCCCGGGGAAGACCTAGGACACGCTGGAGAGACTATGTCTCCCGGCTGGCCTGGGAACGCCTTGGTGTCCCCCCGGAAGAGCTGGAAGAAGTGTCTAGGGAGAGGGAAGTCTGGGCATCTTTGCTTAGACTGCTGCCCCCGCGACCCGGCATCGGATAAGCGGGAGAAGATGGATGGATGGATGGACTGCTATATGACATATCAAGTTTGTAAAATTTAGTGTGAATAAAATGGCTTCATAATTCATTAGCATAATTTAACTAAAATCCAAAAATTCTACGCAAAACGTGATATGACAAACATTGGTTTGAAAATAATGACTTTTTTTTTAAATAAAAGTTTTGTGTTTTTGATAAAAACGTTTTTATTAAAATATATAATTTCCTATTCATAATCATAATTTTATTAAAAAAAAAAAGTTAACCTTTACCATAAAATATGAGTAATTGTGAAAATATAAATCATATGATATTGGAAAATCTTTAAAATAAGTTCAATAAGTGAATGAAAAAAAGTGAAAATGCAATTCATGTTTTGACAAAAATATGACTGTAATAAAAAATTTGATAGGTATTGTGAAAATATGAATTTCCATATTTATAAGCATCATTTATTAGAAAATATAGCGCAATATATAAGAGAAAAACTTACATGAAAAACATTGGTCTGAGAAAAAAATTATTTTTTTAAATAAAAAAAAAATGAGTAATTGGTAAAATATAAATTTTCATTTTTATATTCAGTTTTAAATGAAAAACTGTTAAAAAGTAAATAAATAACATGACAAATCAAGTTTTTACAAGTTATTGTGAAAAATTTGACTTCATATTCATAAGCATTATCAACTAAAACGTTAAAAGTGCAAATGTTCAACGCAAAACAATGGTTTGAAAAAAGTATATTTTTTAAAAAAAAAAAATTATATTACATTTCATATGTATAATCATAATTTCTTTAAAAAATACGTTAACCTTTATCGTAAAAAAATTGCTGTGAAAAGATTAATTTTCAGATTTATAAGCATAATATACTGTCAAAAATGTTAAAAAGAAAAATGTTACATGGCAAATGGTGTTTTGAAAACAATGTCTTTTTTTGATAAAAATATGACTATTATTGGGAAAATGTGAATTTTCATATTCATAAACCAATTTTCATTAAAAACTGTTCAATAGGCATTTTAAGAATAAAAGTAATAAATTGATATTACATAAAAGAAAAAAAATAAACCTGTGTTTTGACAAAAATAAGACAATCTTTCATTTAAAAAAACCCATTATTTTTAAAACATGAATTTTGATATTCAGAAGAATAATTGAAATAAAAATCATTAAATATTGCAATAAGTGAACGAAAAACAATAAAGTGAAGAATTCTTTTTTTTTTTTTTGGATTTTTATTAATTTTGGATACATAAATAATCTTTGGATATTTTTTCATTCATAAAACTGAGTTTTGACAGTTATGGATTTATCATATTCATAAACATAGTTTTTTATATAAAACAAACGTTATATTAAAAAATATGATAGTTATCATGAAAATATACATTTTCAAATTAATAATTGGAATTTCATGAAAATTCATAAAAAAAAAACAATATGTAAAAGAAAAACGAACAAAATATTACATTTTTCATAGAAATATTTGTTTGTGCAAAGAAAGTCAAAATTATTCAACATTTAAACAACAGCACATATTTGGCAAAGCCTTCTAGGTGCTTTCAAGAATGAGCTCCTTAAGAGCTAAAAATTCGATTCCGCACGTTTCAGGCTTCTAGGACGAAGAGAAAGTGTTTTTTCGCACCACGCGTTTTTGCACAAACAGCATGCACTTGCCACGATAATGTTACATGTTTATGATATAACAAAACATTTTCTGACCAAAATATGACATTTTTCACAAAAATATTATTTTATATTAAATATTAAATAATATTCTCAGGCTTCTAGGACGAAGAGAAAGCGGTTTTTCGAACCAAACGAATTTGCACTTATAGTAGGAACTTGACCATGATAAATTTACATGAGAGATGATGTTACAAATCATTTTCTGACTAAAAAAATAACATTGTTTACATAAATATTTGTTATTGCAAAAAAATATATAATAATAATATAATATAATAATAGATATTGCTAAAAGATTCTGATGAGATATGCTATACCAAATATAAAGAGACATGACACATTATGCTTAGACAAAAATATGACGTTTTGATAAAAAAAAGATATATTTTTTTTGTATTCATTAGCAAATACATATTTCTGGTTACACATTATAATACAAATCATGTTTTGACAAAAATATGGCATTTCAATAAATACGTGATGGTTCTTGTTAAAATATTAATTTTTATATTTATAAGCATGATTTATTAAAAAAAAAATTAAAAAGTGCAAAATGTAAGCGACTTGAAATATAAAAAACACATGAAATGATAAAACAAATGTTTTTTTAATTTATTGTGAAAAATATTACCAAATTCATAAGCATCATTTAACTACGAACAGTTAAAAGTGCAAAAATTCTACGCAAAACGTGATATGACAAAGAATGGTTGGAAAATATATATTTTTTTTATTCGTATTTTTTTATTAAAATATAACATTTTCTATTCATAATCATAATAAAAAAATACATTAACCCTTAACAAAATAAAATGTTTGATAAAATGTTGTAAAACTGTAAATCATATGATCATGGAAAACCTTTAAAAAAGTACTTTAAGTGAATGAAAAACAAAAAAGTGACCATAAAAATATAATTTTTTCATTAAAAATGTGATAGTTATTTTTGTGAATTTTTATATTTAAAAGCATCTTTAAATGTAAAAACATTAAAAGTGCAATATGTAAGCGAAAAACCTACATGATAAACAATGACATACGCAAAATACCTTTTTCCATAAAAATATTAAATTAATTGGTAAAATATAAATCCTCCTATTTAACTAAAAACCGTTGAAAGTGCAAAGATTCAGCGCAAAAGAAAAAAGTGCAATAAGTGCACAAAAACGTGACATGACAAAATATGACGTTTTTCATAAAAATTGCTATTGTAAAAATATGATTATTCTTACTCATAAGCTTAAATAAATGAAAAAAGGTTAAAAAGTGCAATCCGTGAACGGAAAACAATTACATGACATACCATGGTTTGATAAAAAATATGATGTTTTGCATAACAAATTATTAAAGTCATTATGAACATTTGAATGTTCATATTC
This sequence comes from Silurus aristotelis, assembly GCF_946808225.1. Lineage (NCBI taxonomy): Eukaryota > Metazoa > Chordata > Actinopteri > Siluriformes > Siluridae > Silurus > Silurus aristotelis. The sequence goes on from NC_139581.1 coordinate 26,004,698, forward strand.
AGAAGCATATGTTCACAAAAAAACTTTTTAAAAAATGCCATTAAGAAACAAAAAAGTGACTATACAAATCATGTTTGACAAAAAATATAAATTTTCACAAAAAATGTGATATTGTGAAAATATGAATTTTCAAATTTATAAGCATAATTTAATGTAAAAAGTTAAAAAGTGCAATATGCAAGACAAAAACTTACATTAAATACAATGGTCTGAAATACAATGGTCCTTTTTAAAAAAAAATATATAAAATATTTTATAAAACGTAAAACGTGATGGTTTAAAAAAATTTTTTAAATTATAAATATATATATATATACACAAAATTTATTGGTTTTAATAAAATATTACATTTTTTATTCATAACCACTATTTTATTAAAAAAATCTTCATAAATATTAGTTATGGTGAAAATTAGTTTCATAATATATCATGTTTTGCCATAAAAATTACTTTTATCTTATAAATATGAAATTAATAGGTAAAATGTGAATTTTCATATTCATTGGAATAATTTTATAAAAACTGTAAAAAAAAAAAAAGTGTAAAAATTCCATGACGTTCATGATATGACAAATCAAGTTTTTACAAGTTGTTGTGAAATTATGACTTTTCATATTTATATGCATTATTAACTAAAAACCATTGAATGTGCAAATATTCATTGCAAAATGTGATGTGAAAATGTGAATAAAATGTGAATAAATGTGAATAAAATGTGAATAAAAAAGTTTTTTTTGTTGTTTTCATTAAAATATTACATTTTATACTCATAACCATAATTTAACTATGAAATACAGGAAGGCTATACAGTCTACTCCAGGTCTAGGTCTTCCGAATTATGCCAAGCCTTTTCACGTTTATTTGCACGAAAGTGGTGGTACGGCTGCGAGGATTCTAGCCCAGGAACATGGTGATAGATTTCGCCCTTTTGCGTATCTTTCCAAATCTTTAGACAACATAGCACAAAGTTTGCCCTCATGCTTGCGTTGTAGACGCAAACAGTAGATTTGGACACAATACATACAAATCCTAAAATCACGATGATGACACATATCTCCAATATACCAGATATTGACCTAAAAAAAATGCTTCAGAGTCAGCCTACTAAGGAGAACATAAAGTATTGGGCTTCAAAACACTTTAAATCATATTCTGCTGGTATCATTAGAGATGTAGTTGGAAAAATTGCTCTGCCTAAACTAGCTTTAATAGTGTTGGTAAAGCATTACCACGGGATGTCACACATTAGCATAGCTAAAGTCACACAGGCTATGAACTCATCATACTGTATTGCTGATGTAGCTAAAACAACCAAGCTAGTGTTAGATTCATGTTTGACTTGTGCCAAAACTAACATACATTGACCTGTACGACATGATGCACTTACTTTTCCTGAGCAACCTTTCCAACACCTACAGATAGATTTCACACATTTGCCACCAGAAGGAAATTTGAGAAACCTGTTAATTATAGTTGACAGATTCAGTAAGTGGCCAGAAGCATTTGCATGCGTGACAGAGAACGCTAAACCAGTTGTAAAAATATTAACGAAAGAGATCATCTCTAAGTTTGATATTCCTCGTGTGATTAAAAGTGATAACGGCACACCTTTTGCTTCTAAAGTAACACAACATTTGGCTAAAAGCTTAGCAATTGATTGCCATTTTAATATTCCCTATCACCCACAGTCAGCTGGAGTGGTAGAGAGAACGAACAGAACCATTAAGGAACGTGCTACTAAAGCCTGCATTGAAACAGGCCGAAATTGGACTCTTGTTCTCCCGGCAGTACTCACAGAAATGAGAATGACCCTATCTTCAACTACTAAACTGTCACTTTTTGAAATTCTAATGGGTCGTCCTTTCCCGACCCCATGGGCCAGGCGACGCACTGGCATTTCTTCCTTAGGTAACCTGGAAGTGATGGTGGACGACTACATTTCTGCCCTGGTTAAAAAAAATTTAATTCTATTAGTGCTGATGTCTCACTAACTATTCCTCTGCCCACATAAAACCCATCACACCCTGTTGTGCCTAATTAGCATGTCCTGATACAAAGTCTGAAGCCTACCAAGGTCGGTGAGCCGAAGTAACTAGCTGTAACCAGGCTTGGAGTTCTGACTGATTATCAGCCACAGTGGATACATGCAAGCAGGATCAAAACAGCACCCCCTTAATCTGTGCATTAATCGGTCTGTTGACCTAAGAAGCCTGCCTAAGTGAGTATTCAGGGCTGAAATGTTTGAGAGCCTTTCCTTATATAGTAATAAGGGGGCCAACTCATTTGAAGTTAGTGAAGATCTGACTCACTTGACTGTTTTGTTTAGCTTACCCTGATACCCTGACCCTCTAGGTCTAAATTCTATAAAAATATGTGCATAGTTGTAACTACACTCCGAATTTTCGTAGTTCTCTTTGAACACATCATTCAGAGAGATGAAACTGCTACGTAATGTCGAGAAATTTAGCTAGTTTTAGTTATGAAAATAGAGTAGAATACCAAAATTATAAAAACAAAATAAAGGTTGTTGTGATAAGAGTATGATAGGTTTATTGGTGAATAGTATTGGACAATAACAGATGCAGTTTTGCAGAGTGTGCAAAATTTTAACAACAACAACAACAAGCAGATTAGCTAGGCTACAAACCGCAGGGTATTTTTTGTCTGGTGTATAAAGGTTACCTAAGCGAGGAACCGCATAGCATGTGCATCTCGTATATGAGGGTGCACAAAAGTTCACAGTGTTTAGGGGAAGGCCAGCATAATAAAATAAAAATAAGCAAAAACAATATCATTTAAGCTTAACATATAACATTGCTTATATTAGTTTAAATCCAAGCTTAATACATATAACCAATACCCAGCATTAATATAGTATAATACTCAGCTTCGCAGAATTAAACTCAGTGTATAATGAGAGTTTATAAAAATCAAATAATCATGCTTAAAGAGGCAAAATTTGTTAAAGATATACACAAAAGCGCAGCATACATTATATCATCACCATCCTAATCGTGCATAAACGTCACACTTATATTTTAAAGGCTGAAAGAGCAGGTGAAGCTGGTGGACGAAGTTAGAGCCTAGAGAAGGAAGTAAAGATAAAAACGACTTGCTGGGGAAGAAAAAGTTCAAGGTGAGAGAACAATGGTGTCAGGTCCTGAGGAATAAGAAGGACCAGGTTCGTAGACAGTGGAGTGGTTGGAGAATATTTGGAGAGAGGAGAGTCGGAAAAAAAAGGCTCAAACAGTAGTTCAGGCTTAGTTTTGGGTAGAAGCATCCTGGGTATGAACAGTAGAAGGCAAGGAGGGATGCACCTCTCCAACCTTGGACGTTGCTACTGACTCCTTCCTCTCATCCCTTTCCTCAACTATGGACTTTCTTTGCCCCTTGACCAAACAACCCAAGAAGACTTCTTGTCCCACACCGTGGCTGTCGGAGGTTTTGCGCAGCAATCGACGAAAGAACTCAGATCTGCAGAGAGGAAGTGGAAAAAATCACAACTCGATGTAAACCTCGCATCTTACCGCGCACTCCTGACCAAATTTTCTATGGAGGTGACTTCTGCTAAAACTGCCTTCTACAAGGAAAAGCTTGAGGCCTCTGCACAAGATCCTCGTAAGCTCCACAACATCTTCTACTCAACCCCCCTTCTGCACCTGCTCCATCCTCTCTGACTGCTAATGACTTTGCCTCCTTTTATGATGAGAAGATAAAGAAAATCCACCAGACCTTCACCTTCTCCCCAACAATGACTACACAACACAGCCGACAATCCACTATGTCTCTGTCAAGCTTCTCAACCTTAACAGAAGATGAAAAACTGCAAGTCATCCAATCTTGCAATCCCACTACCTGTCCTCTGGATCCAATCCCTTCAACTTTGCTTCAAACCATCACACATTAGCTCCTGCCCTTCATCTCCACAATCATCAACGGGTCATTAACATCTGGCTATGTACCAACTACCTTCAAGCAAGCATGGGTCGTTCCTATCTTGAAGAAACCTGCTCTGGATCCATCAGACATCAACAACTACAGACATCAACAACTACAGGTATCACTTCTCTCCTTTCTTTCTAAATCTCTGGAACGCACGGTTTTTAACCAACTGTCTGTCTATCTCTCACAGAACAACCTCCATGACAATAGCCAGTCTGGGTTCAAAGCAGCACATTCCACAGAGACAGCCCTTTTGACTGTTTTTGAAAAACTGCATGCTGCTCGGTCAGCCAAGCTGTCATCTGTATTTATCTTCCTGGACCTTTCAGCAGCATTTGACACATTCAACCACAAGACACTTTTGTCAACCCTCAAGAGCCTCGGTATCCGCGGAACAGCATGGGAATGGTTTGCTTCCTACCTGGAAGGTAGCTCATAACAGGTAACATGGAGAGGATCCACATCTGCCCCAAGCAGACTCACCACTGGTGTCCCACAAGGCTCGGTACTTGGTCCCCTCCATTTCTCCCTCTATACCCACTCCATTGGTGAAGTCACATGGGTTTTCTTATCACTGCTATGCAGATGACACTCAACTAATCTTTTCTTTCCCTCCATCAGATACCACAGCTTCCGCTCGGATCTCGGCATGCTTGACAGACATATCTTCATGGATGAGTCCTCACCAACTAAAACTCAACCCCAGCAAAATCAGAACTGCTGGTCATCCCAGGCGATTCATCTCCAGGTCAAGATCTCCAAATAACACTTCAAGACTCTCTGCTCTCCCCTTCAGCCACTGCTCGTAACCTTGGACTAACTATGGACAATGAACTGTCCTTCTTCCCACATGTTGCTAATGTGTCTCATTCTTGTAGATTTCTTCTTTACAACATCCGAAGGATTCAACCATTTCTGTCCACACAGGCTGCTCAGGTGCTTGTTCAGTCTCTTGTGATTTCAAGACTCGACTACTGCAACTCTCTGCTGGCAGGTCTTCCCCTAAACGCTATCCGTCCACTGCAAAAGTCCAAAACGCAGCTGCACGGCTTGTGTTCAATCATCCCAAGATCTCCCACACCACCCCACTGCTGCGCTCCCTTCACTGGCTTCCAGTAGCTGCACGTCAAGTCAAGAGTCAAGAGGCTTTTACTATTTACTATTTTTACTATACACAGTGGTACACAGTACACAGTAAAAACGAAACAACATTCTTGCGGAACCCTGGTGCTACACTAAACAACAAAACAACAACAGCATAGAGCTACAACACAAACATAAAGTGCATCGAGTGCAACCTGGTGCAAACAGTGCAAACAAAAAACAGTACAGACAGACGGTGCAGACAGACAAACCAAGACAAAAGACAAAAAACCAAGTATAGCGCCGACTAGTAAACCTGCTGTATACTTGATTATAAAGTACTGTGTAAGGAGAAATGTAAAAACTATACCCAGGAGAGAATACAAACAGAACAGAACAATGTAGTGCAAAAAAACAGCAGCAAGGAGGTGCAAAGACAGCATGTAAACATTATACTGAATACTAAAGGTGCAAAGACAGCATGCAAACATTCTACTGTAATTCAAGGTGCAAGTATAAATAATAATAAATAGATAAGTGCTGGTGGAGTGGATCGAGATGAGTGATGATTGTGTTTAGTCCAGGTTGTACAGTTCAGTAACACACATTTGAGTAAGTGTGTGTGTGTGAGTGAGTGAGTGAGTGAGTGAGTGAGTGAGTGAGTGAGTGAGTGAGTGAGTGAGTGAGTGAGAGAGTGAGTGAGTGAGTGTGTGCGAGTTCTGTTTCACTCGGTTGAAGTGGTAATCATCAAGGATTATATGCATGTAGGGATGAAATGAAATGAAATCTGTTGTTTTTGTTTTGTCTTTATCTTTTCATTTGCAGTTTATATCACCGATCCTGTTCCCAGGAAAAAACATCCTATTTTATTGGTGTCTGATGCTAAATCATAAATGATTTAACGTGGCCATTGTTAGTGTTAAGCTGTTTCTCATTTACATTCACATTTGCAGACACCCATCCTGAGCGACTTACAAAAGTGTTTTGAGTCTCTAGCAATGAATTAAGCTACACTGGTACGCAAGATTACAAACTTAACACTCACACATTTTTCACCCTGGTTCACACACATTCCTTTGTCTGTTCAGTGTCTAAAGAATATTTACAATGTTAGTACGTAAGGTATACAGGGAGTCATTATCTGGGCTCATCCATCTCCGGCTAGTATGTCCAGCTTTAGGTCAGGCTTTCTTTCCAATGTGTATAGATATATATACTAGTCTATTGCATGCAATAAACCGAAAAAGATTGCTTCATTCGGTGTGCTGTGTGACTCTTCCCTGATATCAGAAAAGGCACAAGCTTTGTAATTCGTATAGAAAAACTCTCCAAGAATTAAGTTTGGGCATGATAAAAATCTAACAAAAGTGCATCGCTAAAATTGTTATGACAAACAAAGGTTTGAAACAAATATGACTTTCTTTTATAAAAAAAAAAAGATTGTTTTTATTAAAATATTACATTTCATATTCATAACCATAATTTCATAAAAAACTAACTTTTTCATAAAAATATGTTATTGTGAAAATATGGATTTTTATGGCATAATTTCATTATAAACCATTGAAAAGTGCAATACGTAAACAAAAAACTTTCACATGACAAACCATGGTTTGACACAATTATGACGTTTTACATAAATATGCATTCATTCATTCATTCATTCATTTTCTCCCGCTTATCCGTAATTCGGGTTGCGGGGGCAGCAGTCTAAGCAAGCCCCCGCCTTCGACTGCTGCCCAATCCTCACAGCACCGTCCCTTACGGTCCCTCCTGCAGGTGGTGAGCCCACGGGAAGGCGGCCCCACGTTACTCCGACGTCACGGACCTTGATATTTCCCTCGTAAGGGACCCCCGGAGCATAGAGGGTTAAGGGCCTTGCTCAAGGGCCCAAGAGTGGCAGCTTGGCGTAAATATGCAATAAATAAAAATTAAATTACTATACATTTTCATATACAGAAGCATATTTTCATGGATAACCATTGAAAAAAGTGCAATAAGTGAACGAAAAAGGTTTCATGTTAACCATGTTTGGCAAAAATATAACCATTTGAATATGAATATGAAAAAATGTGGTAAAATATGAATATTTTTTAATATACAAAGGAATAATTTTATGAAAAAATGTTAAAAAAGTGAAATAATTTAATAAAATACCGCTATATGACCAAGTTTGTAAAGTTTAGTTAGAATAAAATGACTTCATATTCATTAGCATCATTTAACTAAAATCCAAAAATTCTACGCAAAACGTGATATGACAAACAATGGTTTGAAAATAATGACTTTTTTTAAATAAAGGTTTTGTGTTTTTGATATGTTTTTCTTAAAATATATAATTTCCTATTCATAATTTTATTAAAAAGAAACGTTAACCTTTACCATAAAATATGAGTAATTGTGAAAATATAAATCATATGATATCGGAAAATCTTTAAAATAAGTTCAATAAGTGAGTGAAAAAAAGTGAAAATGCAAATCATGTTTTGACAAAAATATGACTGTAATAAAAAAATGTGATAGGTATTGTGACAGTCTTTTTTTGATAAGAATATGACTATTATTGGGAAAATGTGAATTTTCATAATAAACAAATTTCATTAAAAACTGTAATAAGTAAACGACAAAGGTGTCATGAACCAAATTATGGTTGGACACAAATATGCCTTTTTTTCATGAAAAATTTTTTATAAAAAAATCTATAAGCATTTTAAGAATAAAAGTAATAAATTGATATTACATAAAAAAAAAAATAAACCTGTGTTTTACAAAAATAAGACAATCTTTCATTAAAAGATAACCATTATTTTTTTCTACCATGAATTTTGATATAAGAAGAATAATTGTAATGAAAATCTTTAAATATTGCAATAAGAGAACGAAAGTAAAGAAATTTGTTTTGTTTTATATTTATTTATATCTAATTTTGTACACATAAATAATCTTTGGATTATTTTGAATCTTCGAACAAAATATTACATTTCTCATAGAAATATTTGTTTGTGCAAAGAAAGTCAAAATTATTCAAAAACGAAACAACAGCAGATATTTGGCAAAGCCTTCAACCTGCTGTCAAAAATGAGTTTCTTAGCAGCTGAAACTCCGATTCCGCAAGTCTCAGGCTTCTAGGACGAAGAGAAAGCGGTTTTTTGAACCAAGCGTATTTGCACAAACAGCATGATAATTTTACATGTTTGTGATGAGATATGATATAACAAAACATTTTTCTGACCAAAATATGTAATTTTGCACAAAAATATTATAGTTATTTAAAAAATATGAATGTTTTATATTTATAATAATAATTTCAATAAAACTGTTGAAAACTGCAACAAGTGAATGAAAATGTGTTAGAAAGTCATAATTAATCAAAATCGAAACAACAGCATATATTTGGCAAAGCCTTCAACCTGCTGTCAAAAACGAGTTTCTTAGCAGCTGAAACTCCGATTCCGCAAGTCTCAGGCTTCTAGGACGAAGAGAAAGCGGTTTTTTGAACCAAGCGTATTTGCACAAACAGCATGCACTTGCCCCCTATCATTTAACATGTTTATTATGAGATATGATATAACAAAACATTTTTCTGGCCAAAATATGACATTTTTACTATAATTATTATAGTTATTTGAAAAATATGAATTTTCATTTTCATTATCATATTTTCAAAAAACTGTTAAAAACTGCAAAAAGTGAATGAAAACGGTTTAGAAAGTCATAATTAATCAAAATCGAAACAAACAGCACATATTTGGCAAAGCCTTCAACCTGCTGTCAAAAATGAGTTTCTTAGCAGCTGAAACTCCGATTCCGCAAGTCTCAGGCTTCTAGGACGAAGAGAAAGCGGTTTGTCGAAACAAGCGTATTTTCACAAACAGCATACACTTGATGATCTGGTTACATGTTTATGATGAGATATGATATAACAAAACATTTTCTGACTAAAATATGAAATTTTTTACAAATATATTATAGTTATTTGAAAAATATGAATTTTTATATTCATAATTATAACTTCAATAAAACTGCAAAAAGTGAATGAAAATGGGTTTAGAAACTTATATTAAATCAAAATCGAAACAACAGCACATATTTGGCAAAGCCTTTAACCTGCTGTCAAAAATGAGTTTCTTAGCAGCTGAAAGTCCGATTCCGCAAGTCTCAGGCTTCTAGGACGAAGAGAAAGCGGTTTTTTGAACCAAGCGTATTTGCACAAACAGCATGCACTTGCCCATGATAATTTTACATGTTTGTGATGAGATATGATATAACAAAACATTTTTCTGACCAAAATATGTCATTTTGCACAAAAATATTATAGTTATTTAAAAAAATATGAATGTTTTATATTTATAATTATAATTTCAATAAAACTGTTGAAAACTGCAAAAAGTGAATGAAAATGGTTTAGAAAGTCATAATTAATCAAAATCGAAACAACAGCACAATTTTGGCAAAGCCTTCAACCTGCTGTCAAAAATGAGTTTCTTAGCAGCTGAAACTCCGATTCCGCAAGTCTCAGGCTTCTAGGACGAAGAGAAAGCGGTTTTTTGAACCAAGTGTACTTGCAAGTGTACTTGCTTTTTTTTTTTTTATTAAAATATGACATTTTATACTCATAACCATAATTTCACTATGAAATACAGGAAGGCTATACAGTCTGCTCCAGGTCTAGGTCTTCCGAATTATGCCAAGCCTTTTCACGTGTTTTTGCACGAACGTGGTGGTAGGGCTGCGAGGATTCTAGCCCAGGAACATGGTGATAGATTTCGCACTGTTGCGTATCTTTCCAAATCTTTAGACAACATAGCACAAAGGTTGCCCTCATGCTTGCGTTCAGTGGCTGCTGATAGTCTGATTGTCCAGGATGCTGAAAAAAGGGTGCTGTCACATCCTTTGATACTGTACACCTCACATCAGGTAACAGCTATTTTACATAACCTCTACACACAAGATATGACAGATCAACGTAAATCTGGTTATGAAATCACGCTCTTGGCAACGGAAACCGTAACCATTAACCCTTCTTCTCAGCCGCATTCAGCTGTAGTAACGCTACTAGGCTTTATTGACTTGGATGGTTTTGACGAGGCACACGATTGCCTTAAACACATTGATCAAGAGACCTTTTGTAGGCCCGATCTTTTAGAAAAGGCCCTGGAGGAGGGGGATTGCCTATATGTAGATAGATTGCGTTCAAAACCCTTTGATGTGTATTTATGTGGATAGGCGGTTGTAAGATTACCTGATGAAATATTTGAAGCTAAATCATTACCATACACATCTGCACAAGCCACAGAGTTGGTCGCACTTACAAGAGCGTCAGTTGTCTGAAGGTAAAGTAGTGACTATATACACTGATTCTAAGTATGCTTATGATGTTGTGCATGATTTTGCCGAAACATGGAAGCAAAGACACTTTAAAACTGCTGATGGAAAGCCCATAGCACATTTTAATCTCATAGGCGACCTCTTAAATGCTTAAACTTCCTGCCATAGTTAAGGTTAAAGGACATTAAAGGACATTAAAGGAAACAGTAGATTTGGACACAATACATACAAATCCTGAGATCCCGATGATGACACATATCTCCAATATACGAGATATTGACCTAAAAAAATCCTTCAGAGTCAGCCTACTATGTAGAACATAAAGTATTGGGCTTTGAAACACTGTAAATCATATTCTGCTGGTATCATTAGAGATGTAGTTGGAAAAATTGCTCTGCCTAAACTAGCTTTAATAGTGTTGGTAAAGCATTACCACGGGATGTCACACATGAGCATAGCTAAAGTCACACAGGCTATGAACTCATCATACTGTATTGCTGATGTAGCTAAAACAACCAAGCTAGTGTTAGATTCATGTTTGACTTGTGCCAAAACTAACATACATTGACCTGTACGACATGATGCACTTACTTTTCCTGAGCAACCTTTCCAACACCTACAGATAGATTTCACACATTTGCCACCAGAAGGAAATTTGAGAAACCTGTTGGTTATAGTTGACAGATTCAGTAAGCGGCCAGAAGCATTTGCATGCATGACAGAGAACGCTAAACCAGTTGTAAAAATATTAACGAAAGAGATCATCTCTAGGTTTGATATTCCTCGTGTGATTAAAAGTGATAACGGCACACCTTTTTCTTCTAAAGTAACACAACATTTGGCTAAAAGCTTAGCAATTGATTGCCATTTTAATATTCCCTATCGCCCACAGTCAGATGGAGTGGTAGAGTGAACGAACAGAACCATTAAGGAACGTGCTACTAAAGCCTGCATTGAAACAGGCCGAAATTGGACTGTTGTTCTCCCGGCAGTACTCACAGAAATGAGAATGACCCCATCTTCAACTACTAAACTGTCACTTTTTGAAATTCTAATAGGTCGTCCTTTCCCGACCCCATGGGCCAGGTGACGCACTGGCATTTCTTCCTTAGGTAACCTGGAAGTGATGGTGGACGACTACATTTCTGCCCTGGTTAAAAAAAATTTAATTCTATTAGTGCTGATGTCTCACTAACTCTTCCTCTGCCCACATAAAACCCATCACACCCTTTTGTGCTTAATTAGCATGTCCTGATACAAAGTCTGAAGCCTACCAAGGTCGGTGAGCCGACGTATCGGTGTCCAGCGCCTGTTCTAGCTGTAACCAGGCTTGGAGTTCTGACTGATTATCAGCCACAGTGGATACATGCAAGCAGGATCAAAACAGCACCCCCTTAATCTGTGCATTAATCGGTCTGTTGACCTAAGAAGCCTGCCTAAGTGAGTATTTAGGGCTGAAATGTTTGAGAGCCTACGGAAAGATCCTTTCTATATAGTAATAAGGGGGCCAACTCATTTGAAGTTAGTGAAGATCTGACTCACTTGACTGTTTTGTTTAGCTTACCCTGATACCGTGACCCTCTAGGTCTAAATTCTATAAAAATATGTGCATAGTTGTAACTACACTCCGAATTTTTAATTTTAAACCGCAGGGTATTTTTTGTCTGGTGTGTCGGAACTCAGAGCCCGTCTCTGAGGCGACACATTGAGGGTGGATTCTTTTGTTCAGAAGATTCCCAATAATGCTCAGCCAACTCTAGAAAAACTTAAATATAATAGACACAAACTGCCAATAAAGGATCCTCAGTCTCAGATGAGTAAAAGCAAACTTCTTTATTCCATACACGTTCCAATGAGCTCAATAGAAGATGGGTACCTCACATCAAAATGAACAGCACATCAAAAATGATAGAGCACGCCAAAGTGAGGAAGTACAGGTACTGTCTGTTTCACGCTTGTATGTATACCCTGTAGCCACCGTATCCTTCTATTTTTTTCTAATTTCTTCACCTTGAGTAATTCCCCTTATTTTCCGATCTTGCCCTCTTTTTTTCAATTCCCCTTATCTTTGACCTTGGTGCTCATTCCTCCAAACAACACCATATTTGGAGTTCCTGTTTTTCCCAATTCCCCTTATATTCGGCCTTTTTCTGATTTTATATAAAAAAAAAATGAGTGAGTATAAAGCCCTTATTTTTTCTGGATCCAACCATACGCTGTTTTCAGTCCTCCAAGTGTGAACACCATTTTTGCGGCCTATTTTGTCTTCCTGCACCTGCAATGGGTAAGTGTTATGCTTTACTCTTTTTATAATGCTGTTTGCTATTCTACTTTTATGGAATTGAGTTATCTCAGTGTATTAGATTGTCTGTATACATGTGCTTGATTATATTCTTTTATTTGATAGCTGCAAGTGCCCAGATTATATTTTAATTGTGCATTCTGAACTGATTGTTACATAGTATATAGAATCTTCTCTTGAATGTGTGTTATCCTTTGCCTGCGCCTAGCAGTCACCGTGATTTTACCCTGTCTAACATCTTATCTCCGTTGGTCTCTTTTGCTCAGCTCCGCCACGCAAACATTCTGGAATATCTCCAATGGGTCTTCTTCGCAGACAATACCGCCAGTTTCAGCTCTCCTCACTTGCTGCTGAGCTTGCTCATTTTCTTGAACAACTCTCTGGCCTAACTGTTCCAGCGAATCCCTATCTGCCCCCTCGCAAAGTGCAGAGCACTGCTACGCGCGACATGGGCACACAGACCGCTCCTGATCTCTCTGCTACCCGCTATCGAGCTTATGATGACAACTGCAGTGAAGGCTCCTGTCCCCCACCGTTTTCTCCCTATCCTTCACACTGGTCTCCCACTGATTATTCCCCTACATCTCCTGCGCCAAACCAACGTGCTCCTGTGCCTTTACCCGGCCTTGGGCCAAGCTACTCCTTCATGTCTCCTGCAGCTGCAGCAGCCCACCCGCCTTGCTATCCCAATAAAAATGCTTAAACTCCCTCAAGGTCGTTTTCTGTCCTTCTTTATCTATTCCACACACTTATAACATTCAGTCAGACTCTATCCTACTCACACATGTAAATACCTTATTATTACTATTTTATACTTGGTGTAAATAAAGGCTTGATTAACATATAGTTAAATAGGTGTTATCAAAACTACTTCTATTGTATCTAATAACTTCTATTGTATCTAATAAGTTCTATATTTGATTTAGGTTACTTTTTGTTGGATTAATGTTAGTTTGATTATAACACACGCTAGATAAGGTTGATTAAAATTATTTCTCGACATTACTCCCCCCTCTGAGACTTTATAGTCTCACATTCCGCTTACTTCAGTGATAACCTGTTACCAATCATACATATCATGTAATGCAATAGTAAAACCAAAGTAAAAAGTCTTTGTGTTCTTTGGCACATGTTGTTTTCTTCTGACCCAGATACTTTACGTACCGCAGGGGGTCTTGTTGGAGCCCTGGATGAGGTTACTAGCACTTTACCAGGTACTCGTGTGTTTATATCCACGTGAATGATCAAAAGTAAAATGATCACAAGTACACAATTTCAACAATCTATTTACACTATTCAAAATGAAACAATAACTCAATAAAAGGAACCTAGTACTCATGAATACCACAATCTATCAACACCAGTGTTAGTAATCAAATTCAGTGATAATATTATGAATAATATTCAGTGAAAGACTTACAACATACTTAGAATCGACCTTTCACTTAAAATTGGAAAAATAAACGAAAATTAAACAAACGAAAATAAACGCAAAGAGCAACGATCGCAAAGATCAAAATAAACGAAAATTAAACAAACGAAAATAATAAACGCAAACGCAAAGATCGACATTACTCCCACCCTCTAATGTCCATGTTGAATCACAACATTGATGAACTAGAAGTGGGTGAAAAAACCCTGTTGACAGTCAAGTGCCAGGGAAAATTCCCACTCTGCCCGCCAGTGGCGCGACAGTGGAATCATCACCAAGGTCATCCTCAGTCGTGATTGTACATGCAGCGTAAATATGAGACGTGAAATAAAACGAAAATGAAAAATGAAACAATATAGTCCGCATAAACGTGGTAGAGCTATGGAACAGGTGACAACCGCTTAATCCAATGTGGTAAGGGATCGGTTATACGGTGACCAGTCTGTATCGCGAACCACACAGCGTAGTACCATTTTAAGCGGGAACGTCTACCCTGCATTGAGATTACTTCTGAGTCTATGGCACGCATGCGGCATCTGCAAACCAGGATAGGGCGACAGTGCCAGTCCCGATGTTTTGCTGGTTCCGTTGTCCACAGAACATAGCCCCCTAAGGTAATGGTGTAGTATGTCACAGTAGTGCGTTGCATGACGAAGGTCGTGAGCAGGAAACTATGGGTGTTTCGAGCTCTTGTTGAGAAGGAAAGAGCTCCAAATGATTCAGCCAGGGAGATAGCACGATGCATAGTGAATACACGGGTGACCAGCTGGAGTCCACCAGGAAGATCATAGACAGAGTTCTGAACGGAGTCTAACCACATTCCCTCCGGAGAAAACATGTTAGCATGGCGCATAATGGCGGTCACTGGTCTACGCTGGTCCTCATCTGTTTCCCAAACAAATTCATCCCTTTGTGGAGGAAAACCGAACCAATCACGGGGTCCATCATAGCACCGGTCTCCCAAAGGACAGTCGTCACAGCCCTGGCACCACAAGCAATGTGTCTGACGGTCAAAGGCGAGGGCATCACACGCTTCAAAGGGACCCCTGAATGTGTCGAAGGCGAAGCGATATCCCTCATAACACGTGTCAGTGAATGCACACACACCAGGAAACAGCCGCAGATTCGGCTGTAGCCACCTGGGTTCACCAGCGGCCATGTTCCTGCACACAACATGAAGAACTCACAACAACAACATGGTTCATACAACAGAATTAAGACAGCAAGCATCCGAAGCAGTTTTTCTAAAAGTGGGAAATATAGAAGTAAGGCTCAGTGGGCATGTCATTATTATCGAGATCAGTAATCAAACACAGATCGATAGATGGTTATATATATATATATATAATTTTATATTTATTTATATTTTTACTATGTATATATATATATATATATATATATATATATATATATATATATATATATATATATATATATATATATATATATATATATACATAGTAAAAAGGATATGTCTGGGGAAAGTTATTTGTGTCCTTCGCTCAGGGCAAAAAGCCTTGCATTCATGTCCACATAGACATCATGGTCCATGGCAGCATAGATGTGATCTACAGGAAATTCCTGCTCTGTGACAGCAGACATTGGAAACTGTACATATTGTCCGAACAGTGAGTGCACAGTCTTGCTGATAAGAGCACGGAGACAGGGAATTCCACAGCAAACAAAACATGCCACGGCTGCAAGAATAATGGCAAGTGTAGTTCCAATACGCACCAGTCCCGCCAACCAGCTTGAAGAAAAAAGCCAACTTAGCCAGCTGGACAGAGTAGATTCCTTCGCATTATTGGAGACCATCTCATCACGAGCTTTCACCATACGGTCCAGTAGAGCGTGTAGCGGACCTGCAGAGCCAGTGTGGAGAGGAATAACCGTGCAACAGTCCTCCCCAATAAGATGGCATACACCTTGGTCTGGGCCAAGCATTTTGTCAATCGCGAACCTATTCTGCACAGCCATTAATGTAGTGGCATGAAGTTGTTCTGATATCAGTTTCAAGGCTTCAATTGTGTGATTGATAAAACGTTGTTGCTTGTACCAAATATAATTTATCCAGGCCATATTGCGATCTATCTGGATCCAAGGCATTGACGATGTTTCTCCCTTGGATCCAGATAGATCGCAATATGGCCTGGATTAATTATATTTGGTACAACCAACAACGTTTTATCAATCACACAATTGAAGAAACCTGCTCTGGATCCATCAGACATCAACAACTACAGACATCAACAACTACAGGTATCACTTCTCTGCTTTCTTTCTAAATTTTTGGAACGCACGGTTTTTAACCAACTGTCTGTCTATCTCTCACAGAACAACCTCCATGACAATAACCAGTCTGGGTTCAAAGCAGCACATTCCACAGAGACAGCCCTTTTGACTGTTTCTGAGAAACTGCATGCTGCTCGGTCAGCCAAGCTGTCATCTGTATTTATCTTCCTGGACCTTTCAGCAGCATTTGACACATTCAACCACAAGACACTTTTGTCAACCTTCAAGAGCCACGGTAGCCGCGGAACAGCATGGGAATGGTTTGCTTCCTACCTGGAAGAGGTATCCACCTGGGAGAGGATCCACATCTGCCCCAAGCAGACTCACCACTGGTGTCCCACAAGGCTTGGTACTTGGTCCCCTCCTTTTCTTCCTCTATACCCACTCCATTGGTGAAGTCACATGGGTTTTCTTATCACTGCTATGCAGATGACACTCAACTAATCTTTTCTTTCCCTCTATCAGATACCACAGCTTCCGCTCGGATCTCGGCATGCTTGACAGACATATCTTCATGGATGAGTCCTCACCAACTAAAACTCAACCCCGGCAAAATCAGAACTGCTGGTCATCCCAGGCGATTCAGCTACAGGTCAAGATCTCCAAATAACACTTCATGACTTTCTGCTCTCCCCTTCAGCCACTGCTCGTAACCTTGGACTAACTATGGACAATGAACTGTCCTTCTTCCCACATGTTGCTAATGTGTCTCATTCTTGTAGATTTCTTCTCTACAACATCCGAAGGATTCGACCATTTCTGTCCACACAGGCTGCTCAGGTGCTTGTTCAGTCTCTTGTGATTGCAAGACTCGACTACTGCAACTCTCTGCTGGCAGGTCTTCCCCTAAACGCTATCCGTCCACTGCAAAAGTCCAAAACGCAGCTGCACGGCTTGTGTTCAATCATCCTAAGATCTCCCACACCACCCCACTGCTGCGCTCCCTTCACTGGCTTCCAGTAGCTGCACGTCAAGTCAAGAGTCAAGAGGCTTTTATTGTCATTTTTACTATACACAGTGGTACACAGTACACAGTAAAAACGAAACAACATTCCTCCGGAACCCTGGTGCTACACTAAACAACAAAACAACAACAGCATAGAGCTACAACACAAACATAAAGTGCATCGAGTGCAACCTGGTGCAAACAGTGCAAACAAAAAACAGTACAGACAGACGGTGCAGACAGACAACACAAAACAAAAGACAAAAAACCAAGTATAGCGCCGACTAGTAAACCTGCTGTATACTTGATTATACAGTACTGTGTAAGGAGAAATGTAAAAACTATACCCAGGAGAGAATACAAACAGAACAGAACAATGTAGTGCAAAAAAACAGCAGCAAGGAGGTGCAAAGACAGCATGTAAACATTAAACTGAATACAAAAGGTGCAAAGACAGCATGCAAACATTCTACTGTAATACAAGGTGCGAGTATAAATAATAATAAATAGATAAGTGCTGGTGGAGTGGATCGAGATGAGTGATGATTGTGTTTAGTCCAGGTTGTACAGTTCAGTAACACACATTTGAGTGAGTGTGTGTGTGTGTGAGTGAGTGAGTGAGTGAGTGAGTGAGTGAGTGAGTGAGTGAGTGAGTGAGTGAGTGAGTGTGTGCGAGTTCTGTTTCAGTTCTGTGTATTAAGAAGCCTGATGGCTTGTGGAAAGGAACTGTTGCACAGTCTTGTTGTTGCGGGCCGAATGCTTCGGAACCGTTTTCCGGATGGTAGGAGTGTGAAAAGTGTGTGTGACGGGTGTGTGTGATCGTCCACAATGCTGTGTGCTTTGCGGATGCAGCGTGTAGTGTAAATGTCCATGATAGAGGGGAGAGAGATTCCGATGATCTTCTCAGCTGTTCTCACTATCCTCTGTAGGGTCTTGCGTCAGGTAGTCTGTAGAACATGGTCAGGATGGGGGGAGGGAGGTGGGCTTTCCACAGCCTTCTCAGGAAGTAGAGACGCTGCTGGGCTTTCTTGGTGATGGAGCTGGTGTTAAGTGACCAGGTGAGGTTGTCTGCCAGATGAACACCAAGGAATTTGGTGCTCTTGACGATCTCCACAGAGGATCCATCAATAATCAGTGGAGATTGGTTGCTCTGTGCTCGCCTGAAGTCCACAACCATCTCTTTCGTTTTGTCGACGTTCAGAGACAGGTTGTTTGCTCCACACCAGGCAGTTAACCATTGCACCTCTTCTCTATATGCTGACTCGTCGTTCTTGCTGATTAGACCCACCACGGTCGTGTCATCAGCGAACTTGATGATATGATTTGAGCTGTGCATTGGTGCACAGTCGTGAGTCAGCCGAGAAAACAGCAGTGGGCTAAGAACACAGCCCTGAGGGGCTCCAGTGCTCAGTGTGGTGGTGCTGGAGATGCTGTTCCCGATCCGGACTGACTGAGGTCTCCCAGTCAGGAAGTATCCAGTCGCAGAGAGAGGTGTTCAGGCCCAGAAGGTTCAACTTCTCGATCAGGTGCTGAGGAATGATTGTGTTGAATGCTGAGCTGAATCAGATTCAAAACACTGATGGTTGCCTACAAGGCCAAAAATGGACCAAGGCCATCTTACCTCAGTGACCTTATCACATCTCGCACTGCACCACGCTGTCTGAGATCCTCCAGCACTGCTCGACTGGTACCACCTTCTCTCAGAATGAGATGTAAGTACACTTCAAGGCTCTTCTCTGTTCTGGCACCAAGGTGGTGGAATGAACATCACCTAGATGTCCGTACAGCAGAGTCCCTGACTATCTTCAAGCAACGACTAAAGACCTACCTCTTCCTGAAACACTTAAATTAGCACTTTCCAAGTTTGTAGAATTCTAGGGTTATATTTATTTAATATAAATATAACCCTAGAATTCTACAAACTTGGAAAGTGAAAATTTTTGTAATCAGGCAAGATTTGAATTAGAAAAAGTTCAGGACAGGAAACTCATTCATAAAGATGCAGTCAGAGAAAATAGGAATATTTTGTACGAATACAATTTTTTTTAAAATAGCACAAACTAAGATGAATACTGGAAAAATCAATTAAATTAATGCAAAGCTAAGAATACAGTATATCAAATCTATTTTACTAAGGGAGAATTCTCAGTTTTTCTCAGTCGCTTTGTAATTTTTCTCAGATCAGAAATAAAATTCTCAAAACTACTTGTTCAAACTCCACATCATTTAGTCATTTGTGCTCATCATAAGAACATTTCTTGTTGCTTTTATCAAATTGCGAATGCTTTTGTACATCATTTAATCGAATGTGTACAAGTGTCTGCTTTTTCCTACATTATCAGTTGTTTATGTCATGTTGATCAAAATGTATTATACAATTTTCACCTAAATGGTCTTAACCCCCAAAACAATTACGCACCAGTTGTTTGCATAAGCCATTTAATGCAAAATGGTTAAACCAGTTGTCAAAATTTGTCAAGCTCTTTTTCTTCACAGTTCTATTAAACTTTTTTGGTAAATATGTCTTGAATTGATGAATTGTGCAGATGAACCTTGAATGTCACTAATGAAGGGGCGTGTTCACTTTCAGATTAAATACTAACCAACTAGTTCTCTAAAATAGGTCAAGGCTGAATCTTGTGAACTTTTACTGTAATTTGCGAGTGTTATATAAAAAGAGCAAAACACAGATTTACAATTGTTGAAAATGGATAACCAACTAGGAAATGAACATGGTCAAGAGCCAAGAATAAGAATGCATGCTGGAAGGGTGAGGAGGCAAAATAGAGGAAGAGAAAGAAGAGGCCAGAGACATAGACACATTTCAGATGAAATTAGAGCCACTATTGTGGACCATGTTGTCAATCATGGCCTCACAATGGTATTGCAAGGGATGCAAGTTTACATCAAGAAATACTAAATTAAAGCATTGTCATATTGAAAAAATGACTAAACATTTTGACTATCTTGTTCGTAAAAAACAATAAAAAGGACTTGTTATTTTGATGGCAATGATACGTTCATTGACACAAACATTTACTTTTGAGAGAAGTACTAAGGATTTTGAGCAAAAAACAGGCTTTTGCAAGAAATCCAATGTATTGCGCTGTTTGTTCACATTGTTTTGAGAATGCACTTACTGATTTGCAAATCTTAAGGATGATTTGAGAAATGCTACAAAGCGACTGAGAAAAACTGTAAGAATAGACTACCTTCCGGATAGTCTTGCTTTTAAGAAAGCTTACTCCTGGAAGGTCTTCTAGGACCAGGTTATATTGACTGGAATAAAGTGATTTGCTCCTTCTCATCTCATGACTGGAAGATTCTTCATTTGGTCTTGTTGTTTAATATTTGGCATTTTTAGACTTATTGGTAACTGATTAGTAATTGCCCGAAACTCATTCGAACGTAGAGCCACTTAATTGATGTGTCCACTCAGGCACAGGGTCTGAGTTCCGACAGTATACCTGATAATACTGCTTATAGACATATTGAACAAGCACTGAGTAACAATTGTCTTCTGATGTCTTGGAGAAGATTAAATTACTGCCGACAAAGTTTTTTGAGAAGATTAAGGATTTATTCACGCGTGCTGAACACTACTTTGTTTTAGGATTGATTCTTGTATGGATTGTTGGAATTGTACTTTGTATGTTGCCATGTTTAATGACGATGGTAAGACAGGCCATAAAGGCCTCGGTTGGAGTGGTAATCATCAAGGATTATATGCATGTAGGGACGGAATGAAATGACATCTGTTGTTTTTGTTTTGTCTTTATCTTTTCATTTTCAGTTTATATCACCGATCCTGTTCCCAGGAAAAAACATCCTATTTTATTGGTGTCTGATGCTAAATCATAAATGATTTAACGTGGCCATTGTTAGTGTTAAGATGTTTCTCATTTACATTCAAATTTGCAGACACCCTTATCCAGAGCGACTTACAAAAGTGCTTTGAGTCTCTAGCAATGAATTAAGCTACACTGGTACGCAAGATTACAAACTTAACACTCACACATTTTTCACACTGGTTCACACACCTTCCTTTGTCTGTTCAGTGTCTAAAGAATATTTACGATGTTAGTACGTAAGGTATACAGGGAGTCATTATCTGGGCTCATCCATCTCCGGCTAGTATGTCTTCTTATCCAAACAGGAACCAGCTTTAGGTCAGGCTTTCTTTCCAATGTGTATAGATATATATACTAGTCTATTGCATGCAATAAACCGAAAAAGATTGCTTCATTCGGTGTGCTGTGACTCTTCCCTGATATCAGAAAAGGCACAAGCTTTGTAATTCGTATAGAAAACCTCTCCAAGAATTAAGTTTGGGCATGATAAAAATATAACAAAAGTGCAATTGTTCATCGCGAAAATTGTTATGACAAACAAAGGTTTTAAACAAATATGACTTTCTTTTATAAAAAAAAAAGATTGTTTTTATTAAAATATTACATTTCATATTCATAACCATAATTTCATAAAAAACTAACTTTTTCATAAAAATATGTTATTGTGAAAATATGGATTTTTATTGCATAATTTCATTATAAACCATTGAAAAGTGCAATACGTAAACAAAAAACTTTCACATGACAAACCATGGTTTGACACAATTATGACGTTTAACATAAATATGCAATTAATTAAAATTAAATTACTATAAATTTTCATATACAGAAGCATATTTTCATGGATAACCATTGAAAAAAGTGCAATAAGTGAACGAAAAAGGTTTCATGTTAACCATGTTTGGCAAAAATATAACCATTTGAATATGAATATGAAAAAATGTGGTAAAATAAGATTTTTTTTAATATACAAAGGAATAATTTTATGAAAAAAATTTTTAAAAGTGAAATAATTTAATAAAATACCGCTATATGACCAAGTTTGTAAAGTTTAGTTTGAATAAAATGACTTCATATTCATTAGCATCATTTAACTAAAATCCAAAAATTCTACGCAAAACGTGATATGACAAACAATGGTTTAAAAATAATGACTTTTTTAAAATAAAAGTTTTGTGTTTTTGTTCAAATGTTTTTATTAAAATATATAATTTCCTATTCATAATTTTCTTTAAAAAAAAACGTTAACCTTTACCATAAAATATGAGTAATTGTGAAAATATAAATCATATGATATCGGATAATCTCTAAAATAAGTTCAATAAGTGAATGAAAAAAAGTGAAAATGCAAATCATGTTTTGACAAAAATATGACTGTAATAAAAAAAATTGATAGGTATTGTGAAAATATGAATTTCCATATTTATAAGCATCATTTAATAGAAAATATAGTGCAATATATGAGAAAAAATCCACAAGCATTTTAAGAATAAAAGTAATATATTGATATTAAATAAAATAAAAAAAATAAACCTGTGTTTTGACAAAAATAAGACAATCTTTCATTAAAAGATAACCATTATTTTTATATAATATATATATACTATATAATAGTGAATTTTGATATTAAGAAGAATAATTGTAATGAAAATCTTTCAATATTGAACGAAAGTAAAGAAATTTGTTTTGTTTTATATTTATTTATATCTAATTTTGTATACATAAATAATCTTTGGAATATTTTGAATCTTCGAACAAAATATTACATTTTTCATAGAAATATTTGTTTGTGCAAAGAAGGTCAAAATTATTCAAAAACGAAACAACAGCATATATTTGGCAACGTCTTCTACGTGCTGTCAAAAATGAGTTTCTTAGCAGTTGAAACTCCGATTCCGCAAGTCTCAGGCTTCTAGGACGAAGAGAAAGCGGTTTTTTGAACCAAGCGTATTTGCACAAACAGCATGCACTTGCCCACGATCATTTAACATGTTTATGATGAGATATGATATAACAAAACATTTTTCTGGCCAAAATATAATATTTTTACTATAAATATTATTGTTATTTGAAAAATATGAATTTTCATATTCATAATCATATATTCATTAAAACAGTTAAAAACTGCAAAAAGTGAATGAAAATGGTTTAGAAAGTCATAATTAATAAAAATCGAAACAACAGCACATATTTGGCAAAGCCTTCAACCTGCTGTCAAAAATGAGTTTCTTAGCAGCTGAAAATCCGATTCCGCAAGTCTCAGGCTTCTAGGACGAAGAGAAAGCGGTTTTTTGAACCAAGCGTATTTGCACAAACAGCATGCACTTGCCCACGATAATTGTACATGTTTATGATGATTTAATTTTCTATTAAATGATGCTTATAAATATGGAAATTCATATTTTCACAATACCTATGAATTTTTTTTATCACAGTCATATTTTTGTCAAAACATGATTTGCATTTTCACTTTTTTCCACTTCAACCTGCTGTCAAAAACGAGTTTCTTAGCAGCTGAAAATCCGATTCAGCAAGTCTCAGGCTTCTAGGACAAAGAGAAAGCGGTTTTTCGAACCAAGCGTATTTGCACAAACAGCATGCACTTGCCCATGATCTGGTTACATGTTTATTATGAGATATGATATAACAAAACATTTTCTGACCAAAATATGACATTTTTCACAAATATATTTTAGTTATTTGAAAAATATGAATTTTTATATTCATAATTATAACTTCAATAAAACAGTTGAAAACTGCAAAAAGTGAATGAAATGGTTTAGAAAGTCATAATTAATCAAAAACGAAACATCAGCACATATTTGGCAAAGCCTTTAACCTGCAGTCAAAAACGAGTTTCTTAGCAGCTGAAACTCCGATTCCGCAAGTCTCAGGCTTCTAGGACGAAGAGAAAGCGGTTTTTTGAACCAAGCGTATTTGCACAAACAGCATGCACTTGCCCACGATAATTTTACATGTTTATGATAAGACATGATAAAACAAAACATTTTTCTGGCCAAAATATGACATTTTTACTATAAATATTATAGTTATTTGAAAAATATGAATTTTCAGATTCATAATCATATTTTCAAAAAAACTGTTAAAAACTGCAAAAAGTGAATGAAAATGGTTTTACAAAGTCATAAGAAATCAAAATTGAAACAACAGCACATATTTGGAAAAGCCTTTAACCTGCTGTCAAAAATGAGTTTCTTAGCAGCTGAAACTCCGATTCCGCAAGTCTCAGGCTTCTAGGACGAAGAGAAAGCGGTTTTTTGAACCAAGTGTACTTGCACAAACAGCATGCACTTGCCCACGATAATTTTACATGTTTATGATGAGATATGATATAACAAAACATTTTTCTGGCCAAAATATGATATTTTTACTATAAATATTAAAGTTATTTGAAAAATATAAAGTTTTAAATTTCATAATCATATTGTCAAAAAACTGTTAAAAACTGCAAAAAGTCATTGAAAATGGATTAGAAAGTCATAATTAATCAAAATCGAAACAACAGCACATATTTGGAAAAGCCTTTAACCTGCTGTCAAAAATGAGTTTCTTACCAGCTGAAACTCCGATTCCGCAAGTCTCAGCCTTCTAGGACGAAGAGAAAGCGGTTTTTTGAACCAAGCGTATTTGCACAAACAGCATGCACTTGCCCACGATAATTTTACATGTTTATGATGAGATATGATAAAACAAAACATATTTCTGGCCAAAATATGACATTTTTACTATAAATATTATAGTTATTTAAAAAAAATGAATTTTCATTTTCATAATTTTAACTTTCATAAAAAATGAATGAAAATGGATTAGAAAGTCAAAAATAATCAAAAACGAAACATCAGCACATATTGGTAAAGCCTTCAACCTGCTGTCAAAAATGAGTTTCTCAGCAGCTGAAACTCCGATTCCGCAAGTCTCAGGTTTCTAGGACGAAGAGAAAGCGGTTTTTTGAACCAAGTGTACTTGCACAAACAGCATGCACTTGCCCACGATAATTTTACATGTTTATGATGAGAGATGATATAACAAAACATTTTTCTGGCCAAAATATGATATTTTTACTATAAATATTATAGTTATTTGAAAAATATAAAGTTTTAATTTTCATAATCATATTGTCAAAAAACTGTTAAAAACTGCAAAAAGTGAATGAAAATAGTTTTACAAAGTCATAAGAAATCAAAATCGAAACATCAGCACATATTTGGCAAAGCCTTTAACTTGCTGTCAAAAATGAGTTTCTCAGCAGCTGAAACTCCGATTCAGCAAGTCTCAGGTTTCTAGGACGAAGAGAAAGCGGTTTTTTGAACCAAGTGTACTTGCACAAACAGCATGCACTTGCCCACGATAATTTTACATGTTTATGATGAGATATGATATAACAAAACATTTTTCTGGCCAAAATATGATGTTTTTACTATAAATATTATAGTTATTTGAAAAATATAAAGTTTTAATTTTCATAATCATATTGTCAAAAAACTGTTAAAAACTGCAAAAAGTGAATGAAAATAGTTTTACAAAGTCATAAGAAATCAAAATCGAAACATCAGCACATATTTGGCAAAGCCTTTAACTTGCTGTCAAAAATGAGTTTCTTAGCAGCTAAAACTCCGATTCAGCAAGTCTCAGGCTTCTAGGACGAAGAGAAAGCGGTTTTTTGAACCAAGCGTATTTGCACAAACAGCATGCACTTGCCCACGATCATTTTACATGTTTGTGATGAGATATGATATAACAAAACATTTTTCTGACCAAAATATGTCATTTTGCACAAAAATATTATAGTTATTTAAAAAAATATGAATGTTTTATATTTATAATTATAATTTCAATAAAACTGTTGAAAACTGCAAAAAGTGAATGAAAATGGTTTAGAAAGTCATAATTAATCAAAATCGAAACAACAGCACATTTTTGGCAAAGCCTTCAACCTGCTGTCAAAAATGAGTTTCTTAGCAGCTGAAACTCTGATTCCGCAATGTCTCAGGCTTCTAGGACGAAGAGAAAGCGGTTTTTTGAATCTAGTGTACTTGCACAAACAGCATGCACCTGCCCACGATAATTTTACATGTTTATGATGAGAAATGATAAAACAAAACATTTTTCTGGCCAAAATATGACATTTTTACTATAAATATTATAGTTATTTAAAAAAAATGAATTTTCCTTTTCATAATTTTAACTTTCATAAAAAATGCAAAAAATGAATGAAAATGTGTTAGAAAGTCAAAAATAATCAAAAACGAAACATCAGCACATATTTGGCAAAGCCTTCAACCTGCTGTCAAAAATGAGTTTCTCAGCAGCTGAAACTCCGATTCCGCAAGTCTCAGGCTTCTAGGACGAAGAGAAAGCGGTTTTTTGAACCAAGCGTATTTGCACAAACAGCATGCACTTGCCCACGATAATTTTACATGTTTATGATAAGACATGATAAAACAAAACATTTTTCTGGCCAAAATATGACATTTTTACTATAAATATTATAGTTATTTGAAAAATATGAATTTTCAGATTCATAATCATATTTTCAAAAAAACTGTTAAAAACTGCAAAAAGTGAATGAAAATGGTTTTACAAAGTCATAAGAAATCAAAATTGAAACAACAGCACATATTTGGAAAAGCCTTTAACCTGCTGTCAAAAATGAGTTTCTTACCAGCTGAAACTCCGATTCCGCAAGTCTCAGGCTTCTAGGACGAAGAGAAAGCGGTTTTTTGAACCAAGCGTATTTGCACAAACAGCATGCACTTGCCCACGATAATTTTACATGTTTATGATGAGATATGATAAAACAAAACATATTTCTGGCCAAAATATGACATTTTTACTATAAATATTATAGTTATTTAAAAAAAATGAATTTTCATTTTCATAATTTTAACTTTCATAAAAAATGAATGAAAATGGATTAGAAAGTCAAAAATAATCAAAAACGAAACATCAGCACATATTTGGCAAAGCCTTCAACCTGCTGTCAAAAATGAGTTTCTCAGCAGCTGAAACTCCGATTCCGCAAGTCTCAGGTTTCTAGGACGAAGAGAAAGCGGTTTTTTGAACCAAGTGTACTTGCACAAACAGCATGCACTTGCCCACGATAATTTTACATGTTTATGATGAGATATGATATAACAAAACATTTTTCTGGCCAAAATATGATATTTTTACTATAAATATTATAGTTATTTGAAAAATATAAAGTTTTAATTTTCATAATCATATTGTCAAAAAACTGTTAAAAACTGCAAAAAGTGAATGAAAATAGTTTTACAAAGTCATAAGAAATCAAAATCGAAACATCAGCACATATTTGGCAAAGCCTTTAACTTGCTGTCAAAAATGAGTTTCTCAGCAGCTGAAACTCCGATTCAGCAAGTCTCAGGCTTCTAGGACGAAGAGAAAGCGGTTTTTTGAACCAAGTGTACTTGCACAAACAGCATGCACTTGCCCACGATCATTTTACATGTTTGTGATGAGATATGATATAACAAAACATTTTTCTGACCAAAATATGTCATTTTGCACAAAAATATTATAGTTATTTAAAAAAATATGAATGTTTTATATTTATAATTATAATTTCAATAAAACTGTTGAAAACTGCAAAAAGTGAATGAAAATGGTTTAGAAAGTCATAATTAATCAAAATCGAAACAACAGCACATTTTTGGCAAAGCCTTCAACCTGCTGTCAAAAATGAGTTTCTTAGCAGCTGAAACTCCGATTCCGCAAGTCTCAGGCTTCTAGGACGAAGAGAAAGCGGTTTTTTGAACCAAGCGTATTTGCACAAACAGCATGCACTTGCCCCCTATCATTTAACATGTTTATTATGAGATATGATATAACAAAACATTTTTCTGGCCAAAATATGACATTTTTACTATAATTATTATAGTTATTTGAAAAATATGAATTTTCATTTTCATTATCATATTTTCAAAAAACTGTTAAAAACTGCAAAAAGTGAATGAAAACGGTTTAGAAAGTCATAATTAATCAAAATCGAAACAACAGCACATATTTGGAAAAGCCTTTAACCTGCTGTCAAAAATGAGTTTCTTAGCAGCTGAAACTCCGATTCCGCAAGTCTCAGGCTTCTAGGACGAAGAGAAAGCGGTTTGTCGAAACAAGCGTATTTTCACAAACAGCATACACTTGATGATCTGGTTACATGTTTATGATGAGATATGATATAACAAAACATTTTCTGACTAAAATATGAAATTTTTTACAAATATATTATAGTTATTTGAAAAATATGAATTTTTATATTCATAATTATAACTTCAATAAAACTGCAAAAAGTGAATGAAAATGGTTTAGAAAGTCATAATTAATCAAAATCGAAACAACAGCACATTTTTGGCAAAGCCTTCAACCTGCTGTCAAAAATGAGTTTCTTAGCAGCTGAAACTCCGATTCCGCAAGTCTCAGGCTTCTAGGACGAAGAGAAAGCGGTTTTTTGAATCTAGTGTACTTGCACAAACAGCATGCACTTGCCCACGATAATTTTACATGTTTATGATGAGAAATGATAAAACAAAACATTTTTCTGGCCAAAATATGACATTTTTACTATAAATATTATAGTTATTTAAAAAAAATGAATTTTCATTTTCATAATTTTAACTTTCATAAAAAATGCAAAAAATGAATGAAAATGTGTTAGAAAGTCAAAAATAATCAAAAACAAAACATCAGCACATATTTGGCAAAGCCTTCAACCTGCTGTCAAAAATGAGTTTCTCAGCAGCTGAAACTCCGATTCCGCAAGTCTCAGGCTTCTAGGACGAAGAGAAAGCGGTTTTTTGAACCAAGCGTATTTGCACAAACAGCATGCACTTGCCCACGATAATTTTACATGTTTATGATAAGACATGATAAAACAAAACATTTTTCTGGCCAAAATATGACATTTTTACTATAAATATTATAGTTATTTGAAAAATATGAATTTTCAGATTCATAATCATATTTTCAAAAAAACTGTTAAAAACTGCAAAAAGTGAATGAAAATGGTTTTACAAAGTCATAAGAAATCAAAATTGAAACAACAGCACATATTTGGAAAAGCCTTTAACCTGCTGTCAAAAATGAGTTTCTTAGCAGCTGAAACTCCGATTCCGCAAGTCTCAGGCTTCTAGGACGAAGAGAAAGCGGTTTTTTGAACCAAGTGTACTTGCACAAACAGCATGCACTTGCCCACGATAATTTTACATGTTTATGATGAGATATGATATAACAAAACATTTTTCTGGCCAAAATATGATATTTTTACTATAAATATTAAAGTTATTTGAAAAATATAAAGTTTTAAATTTCATAATCATATTGTCAAAAAACTGTTAAAAACTGCAAAAAGTCATTGAAAATGGATTAGAAAGTCATAATTAATCAAAATCGAAACAACAGCACATATTTGGAAAAGCCCTTAACCTGCTGTCAAAAATGAGTTTCTTACCAGCTGAAACTCCGATTCCGCAAGTCTCAGGCTTCTAGGACGAAGAGAAAGCGGTTTTTTGAACCAAGCGTATTTGCACAAACAGCATGCACTTGCCCACGATAATTTTACATGTTTATGATGAGATATGATAAAACAAAACATATTTCTGGCCAAAATATGACATTTTTACTATAAAAATTATAGTTATTTAAAAAAAATGAATTTTCATTTTCATAATTTTAACTTTCATAAAAAATGAATGAAAATGGATTAGAAAGTCAAAAATAATCAAAAACGAAACATCAGCACATATTTGGCAAAGCCTTCAACCTGCTGTCAAAAATGAGTTTCTCAGCAGCTGAAACTCCGATTCCGCAAGTCTCAGGTTTCTAGGACGAAGAGAAAGCGGTTTTTTGAACCAAGTGTACTTGCACAAACAGCATGCACTTGCCCACGATAATTTTACATGTTTATGATGAGATATGATATAACAAAACATTTTTCTGGCCAAAATATGATATTTTTACTATAAATATTATAGTTATTTGAAAAATATAAAGTTTTAATTTTCATAATCATATTGTCAAAAAACTGTTAAAAACTGCAAAAAGTGAATGAAAATGGATTAGAAAGTCATAATTAATCAAAATCGAAACATCAGCACATATTTGGCAAAGCCTTTAACTTGCTGTCAAAAATGAGTTTCTTAGCAGCTGAAACTCCGATTCCGCAAGTCTCAGGCTTCTAGGACGAAGAGAAAGCGGTTTTTTGAACCAAGCGTATTTGCACAAACAGCATGCACTTGCCCATGATAATTTTACATGTTTGTGATGAGATATGATATAACAAAACATTTTTCTGACCAAAATATGTCATTTTGCACAAAAATATTATAGTTATTTAAAAAAATATGAATGTTTTATATTTATAATTATAATTTCAATAAAACTGTTGAAAACTGCAAAAAGTGAATGAAAATGGTTTAGAAAGTCATAATTAATCAAAATCGAAACAACAGCACATTTTTGGCAAAGCCTTCAACCTGCTGTCAAAAATGAGTTTCTTAGCAGCTGAAACTCCGATTCCGCAAGTCTCAGGCTTCTAGGACGAAGAGAAAGCGGTTTTTTGAATCTAGTGTACTTGCACAAACAGCATGCACTTGCCCACGATAATTTTACATGTTTATGATGAGAAATGATAAAACAAAACATTTTTCTGGCCAAAATATGACATTTTTACTATAAATATTATAGTTATTTAAAAAAAATGAATTTTCATTTTCATAATTTTAACTTTCATAAAAAATGCAAAAAATGAATGAAAATGTGTTAGAAAGTCAAAAATAATCAAAAACGAAACATCAGCACATATTTGGCAAAGCCTTCAACCTGCTGTCAAAAATGAGTTTCTCAGCAGCTGAAACTCCGATTCCGCAAGTCTCAGGCTTCTAGGACGAAGAGAAAGCGGTTTTTTGAACCAAGCGTATTTGCACAAACAGCATGCACTTGCCCACGATAATTTTACATGTTTATGATAAGACATGATAAAACA
Source organism: Silurus aristotelis (assembly GCF_946808225.1). NCBI lineage: Eukaryota > Metazoa > Chordata > Actinopteri > Siluriformes > Siluridae > Silurus > Silurus aristotelis. The sequence goes on from NC_139581.1 coordinate 26,035,892, forward strand.
AAACATTTTTCTGGCCAAAATATGACATTTTTACTATAAATATTATAGTTATTTGAAAAATATGAATTTTCAGATTCATAATCATATTTTCAAAAAAACTGTTAAAAACTGCAAAAAGTGAATGAAAATGGTTTTACAAAGTCATAAGAAATCAAAATTGAAACAACAGCACATATTTGGAAAAGCCTTTAACCTGCTGTCAAAAATGAGTTTCTTAGCAGCTGAAACTCCGATTCCGCAAGTCTCAGGCTTCTAGGACGAAGAGAAAGCGGTTTTTTGAACCAAGTGTACTTGCACAAACAGCATGCACTTGCCCACGATAATTTTACATGTTTATGATGAGATATGATATAACAAAACATTTTTCTGGCCAAAATATGATATTTTTACTATAAATATTAAAGTTATTTGAAAAATATAAAGTTTTAAATTTCATAATCATATTGTCAAAAAACTGTTAAAAACTGCAAAAAGTCATTGAAAATGGATTAGAAAGTCATAATTAATCAAAATCGAAACAACAGCACATATTTGGAAAAGCCCTTAACCTGCTGTCAAAAATGAGTTTCTTACCAGCTGAAACTCCGATTCCGCAAGTCTCAGGCTTCTAGGACGAAGAGAAAGCGGTTTTTTGAACCAAGCGTATTTGCACAAACAGCATGCACTTGCCCACGATAATTTTACATGTTTATGATGAGATATGATAAAACAAAACATATTTCTGGCCAAAATATGACATTTTTACTATAAATATTATAGTTATTTAAAAAAAATGAATTTTCATTTTCATAATTTTAACTTTCATAAAAAATGAATGAAAATGGATTAGAAAGTCAAAAATAATCAAAAACGAAACATCAGCACATATTTGGCAAAGCCTTCAACCTGCTGTCAAAAATGAGTTTCTCAGCAGCTGAAACTCCGATTCCGCAAGTCTCAGGTTTCTAGGACGAAGAGAAAGCGGTTTTTTGAACCAAGTGTACTTGCACAAACAGCATGCACTTGCCCACGATAATTTTACATGTTTATGATGAGATATGATATAACAAAACATTTTTCTTGCCAAAATATGATATTTTTACTATAAATATTATAGTTATTTGAAAAATATAAAGTTTTAATTTTCATAATCATATTGTCAAAAAACTGTTAAAAACTGCAAAAAGTGAATGAAAATAGTTTTACAAAGTCATAAGAAATCAAAATCGAAACATCAGCACATATTTGGCAAAGCCTTTAACTTGCTGTCAAAAATGAGTTTCTCAGCAGCTGAAACTCCGATTCAGCAAGTCTCAGGCTTCTAGGACGAAGAGAAAGCGGTTTTTTGAACCAAGCGTATTTGCACAAACAGCATGCACTTGCCCACGATCATTTTACATGTTTGTGATGAGATATGATATAACAAAACTTTTTCTGACCAAAATATGTCATTTTGCACAAAAATATTATAGTTATTTAAAAAAATATGAATGTTTTATATTTATAATTATAATTTCAATAAAACTGTTGAAAACTGCAAAAAGTGAATGAAAATGGTTTAGAAAGTCATAATTAATCAAAATCGAAACAACAGCACATTTTTGGCAAAGCCTTCAACCTGCTGTCAAAAATGAGTTTCTTAGCAGCTGAAACTCCGATTCCGCAAGTCTCAGGCTTCTAGGACGAAGAGAAAGCGGTTTTTTGAATCTAGTGTACTTGCACAAACAGCATGCACTTGCCCACGATAATTTTACATGTTTATGATGAGAAATGATAAAACAAAACATTTTTCTGGCCAAAATATGACATTTTTACTATAAATATTATAGTTATTTAAAAAAAATGAATTTTCATTTTCATAATTTTAACTTTCATAAAAAATGCAAAAAATGAATGAAAATGTGTTAGAAAGTCAAAAATAATCAAAAACGAAACATCAGCACATATTTGGCAAAGCCTTCAACCTGCTGTCAAAAATGAGTTTCTCAGCAGCTGAAACTCCGATTCCGCAAGTCTCAGGCTTCTAGGACGAAGAGAAAGCGGTTTTTTGAACCAAGCGTATTTGCACAAACAGCATGCACTTGCCCACGATAATTTTACATGTTTATGATAAGACATGATAAAACAAAACATTTTTCTGGCCAAAATATGACATTTTTACTATAAATATTATAGTTATTTGAAAAATATGAATTTTCAGATTCATTATCATATTTTCAAAAAAACTGAAAAAAGTGAATGAAAATGGGTTAGAAACTCATAATTTATCAAAATTGAAACAACAGCACATATTGGGCAAAGCCTTCAACCTGCTGTCAAAAACGAGTTTCTTAGCAGCTGAAACTCCGATTCCGCAAGTCTCAGGCTTCTAGGACGAAGAGAAAGCGGTTTTTTGAACCTAGTGTACTTGCACAAACAGCATGCACTTGCCCACGATAATTTTACATGTTTATGATGAGATATGATAAAACAAAACATTTTTCTGGCCAAAATATGACATTTTTACTATAAATATTATAGTTATTTAAAAAAAATGAATTTTCATTTTTCATAATTTTAACTTTCATAAAAAATGCAAAAAATGAATGAAAATGGATTAGAAAGTCAAAAATAATCAAAAACGAAACATCAGCACATATTTGGCAAAGCCTTCAACCTGCTTTTAAAAATGAGTTTCTCAGCAGCTGAAACTCCGATTCCGCAAGTCTCAGGTTTCTAGGACGAAGAGAACGTGGTTTTTGAACCAAGCGTATTTGCACAAACAGCATGCACTTGCCCACGATAATTTTACATGTTTATGATGAGATATGATATAACAAAACATTTTTCTGGCCAAAATATGATATTTTTACTTTAAATATTATAGTTATTTGAAAAATATAAAGTTTTAATTTTCATAATCATATTGTCAAAAAACTGTTAAAAACTGCAAAAAGTGAATGAAAATGGATTAGAAAGTCATAATTAATCAAAATCGAAACATCAGCACATATTTGGCAAAGCCTTTAACTTGCTGTCAAAAATGAGTTTCTTAGCAGCTGAAACTCCGATTCCGCAAGTCTCAGGCTTCTAGGACGAAGAGAAAGCGGTTTTTTGAACCAAGCGTATTTGCACAAACAGCATGCACTTGCCCATGATAATTTTACATGTTTGTGATGAGATATGATATAACAAAACATTTTTCTGACCAAAATATGTCATTTTGCACAAAAATATTATAGTTATTTAAAAAAATATGAATGTTTTATATTTATAATTTCAATAAAACTGTTGAAAACTGCAAAAAGTGAATAAAAATAGTTTAGAAAGTCATAATTAATCAAAATCGAAACAACAGCACATTTTTGGCAAAGCCTTCAACCTGCTGTCAAAAATGAGTTTCTTAGCAGCTGAAACTTCGATTCCGCAAGTCTCAGGCTTCTAGGACGAAGAGAAAGCGGTTTTTTGAACCAAGTGTACTTGCAAGTGTATTTGCTTTTTTTTTTTTATTAAAATATGACATTTTATACTCATAACCATAATTTCACTATGAAATACAGGAAGGCTATACAGTCCTGCTCCAGGTCTAGGTCTTCCGAATTATGCCAAGCCTTTTCACGTGTTTTTGCACGAACGTGGTGGTAGGGCTGCGAGGATTCTAGCCCAGGAACATGGTGATAGATTTCGCCCTGTTGCGTATCTTTCCAAATCTTTAGACAACATAGCACAAAGGTTGCCCTCATGCTTGCGTTCAGTGGCTGCTGATGGTCTGATTGTCCAGGATGCTGAGAAAAGGGTCCTGTCACATCCTTTGATACTGTACACCTCACATCAGGTAACAGCTATTTTACATAACCTCTACACACAAGATATGACAGATCAACGTAGATCTGGTTATGAAATCACGCTCTTGGCAACAGAAACCGTAACCATTAAGCCTTCTTCTCAGCCGCATTCAGCTGTAGTAACGCTACTAGGCTTTATTGACTTGGATGGTTTTGACGAGGCACACGATTGCCTTAAACACATTGAACAAGAGACCTTTTGTAGGCCCGATCTTTTAGAAAAGGTCCTGGAAGAAGGGGATTGCCTTTATGTAGATAGATTGCGTTCAAAACCCTTTGATGTGTATTTATGTGGATATGCGGTTGTAAGATTACCTGATGAAATAGTTGAAGCTAAACCATTACCATACACATCTGCACAAGCCACAGAGTTGGTCGCACTTACAAGAGCGTCAGTTGTCTGAAGGTAAAGTAGTGACTATATACACTGATTCTTAGTATGCTTATGATGTTGTGCATGATTTTGCCGAAACATGGACGCAAAGACACTTTAAAACTGCTGATGGAAAGCCCAAAGCACATTTTAATCTCATAGGCGACCTCTTAAATACTTAAACTTCCTGCCATAGTTAAGATTAAAGGACATTAAAGGAAACAGTAGATTTGGAAACAATACATACAAATCCTGAGATCCCGATGATGACACATATCTCCAATATACGAGATATTGACCTAAAAAAATGCTTCAGAGTCAGCCTACTATAGAGAACATAAAGTATTGGGCTTCGAAACACTGTAAATCATATTCTGCTGGTATCATTAGAGATGTAGTTGGAAAAATTGCTCTGCCTAAACTAGCTTTAATAGTGTTGGTAAAGCATTACCACGGGATGTCACACATGAACATAGCTAAAGTCACACAGGCTATGAACTCATCATACTGTATTGCTGATGTAGCTAAAACAACCAAGCTAGTGTTAGATTCATGTTTGACTTGTGCCAAAACTAACATACATTGACCTGTACGACATGATGCACTTACTTTTCCTGAGCAACCTTTCCAACACCTACAGATAGATTTCACACATTTGCCACCAGAAGGAAATTTGAGAAACCTGTTGGTTATAGTTGACAGATTCAGTAAGCGGCCAGAAGCATTTGCATGCATGACAGAGAACGCTAAACCAGTTGTAAAAATATTAACAAAAGAGATCATCTCTAGGTTTGATATTCCTCGTGTGATTGAAAGTGATAACGGCACACCTTTTGCTTCTAAAGTAACACAACATTTGGCTAAAAGCTTAGCAATTGATTGCCATTTTAATATTCCCTATCACCCACAGTCAGCTGGAGTGGTAGAGTGAACGAACAGAACCATTAAGGAACGTGCTACTAAAGCCTGCATTGAAACAGGCCGAAATTGGACTGTTGTTCTCCCGGCAGTACTCACAGAAATGAGAATGACCCCATCTTCAACTACTAAACTGTCACTTTTTGAAATTCTAATGGGTCGTCCTTTCCCGACCCCATGGGCCAGGTGACTCACTGGCATTTCTTCCTTAGGTAACCTGGAATTGATGGTGGACGACTACATTTCTGCCCTCGTTAAAAAAAATGTAATTCTATTAGTGCTGATGTCTCACTAACTCTTCCTCTGCCCACATAAAACCCATCACACCCTTTTGTGCTTAATTAGCATGTCCTGATACAAAGTCTGAAGCCTACCAAGGTCGGTGAGCCGACGTATCGGTGTCCAGCGCCTGTTCTAGCTGTAACCAGGCTTGGAGTTCTGACTGATTATCAGCCACAGTGGATACATGCAAGCAGGATCAAAACAGCACCCCCTTAATCTGTGCATTAATCGGTCTGTTGACCTAAGAAGCCTGCCTAAGTGAGTATTCAGGGCTGAAATGTTTGAGAGCCTACGGAAAGATCCTTTCTATATAGTAATAAAGGGGCCAACTCATTTGAAGTTAGTGAAGATCTGACTCACTTGACTGTTTTGTTTAGCTTACCCTGATACCCTGACCCTCTAGGTCTAAATTCTATAAAAATATGTGCATAGTTGTAACTACAGTCCGATTTTTAAATTTTAAACCGCAGGGTATTTTTTGTCTGGTGTGTCGGAACTCAGAGCCCGTCTCTGAGGTGACACATCGAGGGTGGATTCTTTTGTTCAGAAGATTCCCAATAATGCTCAGCCAACTCTAGAAAAACTTAAATATAATAGACACAAACTGCCAATGAAGGATCCTCAGTCTCAGATGAGTAAAAGCAAACTTCTTTATTCCATACACGTTCCAATGAGCTCAATAGAAGATGGGTACCTCACATCAAAATGAACAGCACATCAAAAATGATAGAGCACGCCAAAGTGAGAAAGTACAAGTACTGTCTGTTTTACGCTTGTATTTATACCCTGTAGCCACCGTATCCTTCTATTTTTTTCTAATTTCTTCACCTTGAGTAATTCCCCTTATTTTCCGATCTTGCCCTCTTTTTTTCAATTCCCCTTATCTTTGACCTTGGTGCTCATTCCTCCAAACAACACCATATTTGGAGTTCCTGTTTTTCCCAATTCCCCTTATATTCGGCCTTTTTCTGATTTTATATAAAAAAAAATGAGTGAGCCCTTATTTTTTCTGGATCCAACCATACGCTGTTTTCAGTCCTCCAAGTGTGAACACCAATTTTGCGGCCTATTTTGTCTTCCTGCACCTGCAATGGGTAAGTGTTATGCTTTACTCTTTTTATAATGCTGTTTGCTATTCTACTTTTATGGAATTGAGTTATCTCAGTGTATTAGATTGTCTGTATACATGTGCTTGATTATATTCTTTTATTTAATAGCTGCAAGTGCCCAGATTATATTTTAATTGTGCATTCTGAACTGATTGATACATAGTATATAGAATCTTCTCTTGAATGTGTGTTATCCTTTGCCTGCGCCTAGCAGTCACCGTGATTTTACCCTGTCTAACATCTTATCTCCGTTGGTCTCTTTTGCTCAGCTCGGCCACGCAAACGTTCTGGAATATCTCCAATGGGTCTTCTTCGCAGACAATACCGCCAGTTGCAGCTCTCCTCACTTGCTGCTGAGCTTGCTCATTTTCTTGAACAACTCTCTGGCCTAACTGTTCCAGCGAATCCCTATCTGCCTCCTCGCAAAGTGCAGAGCACTGCTACGCGCGACATGGGCACACAGACCGCTCCTGATCTCTCTGCTACCCGCTATCGAGCTTATGATGACAACTGCAGTGAAGGCTCCTGTCCCCCACCGTTTTCTCACTATCCTTCACACTGGTCTCCCACTGATTATTCCCCTACATCTCCTGCGCCAAACCAACGTGCTCCTGTGCCTTCACCCGGCCTTGGGCCAAGCTACTCCTTCATGTCTCCTGCAGCTGCAGCAGCCCACCCGCCTTGCTATCCCAATAAAAATGCTTAAACTCCCTCAAGGTCGTTTTCTGTCCTTCTTTATCTATTCCACACACTTATAACATTTAGTCAGACTCTATCCTACTCACACATGTAAATACCTTATTATTACTATTTTATACTTGGTGTAAATAAAGGCTTGATTAACATATAGTTAAATAGGTGTTATCAAAACTACTTCTATTGTATCTAATAACTTCTATTGTATCTAATAAGTTCTATATTTGATTTAGGTTACTTTTGTTGGATTAATGTTAGTTTGATTATAACACACGCTAGATAAGGTTGATTAAAATTATTTCTCGACATTACTCCCCCCTCTGAGACTTTATAGTCTCACATTCCGCTTACTTCAGTGATAACCTGTTACCAATCATACATATCATGTAATGCAATAGTAAAACCAAAGTAAAAAGTCTTTGTGTTCTTTGGCACATGTTGTTTTCTTCTGACCCAGATACTTTACGTACCGCAGGGGGTCTTGTTGGAGCCCTGGAAGAGGTTACTAGCACTTTACCAGGTACTCGTGTGTTTATATCCACGTGAATGTGTTGGTCCAAGGAAAAAAATGATCAAAAGTAAAATGATCACAAGTACACAATTTCAACAATCTATTTACACTATTCTAAATGAAACATTACCTCAATAAAAGGAACCTAGTACTCATGAATACCACAATCTATCAACACCAGTGTTAGTAATCAAATTCAGTGATAATATTATGAATAATATTCAGTGGAAGACTTACAACATACTTAGAATCGACCTTTCACTTAAAATTGGAAAAATAAACGAAAATTAAACAAACGAAAATAAACGCAAAGAGCAACGATCGCAAAGATCAAAATAAACGAAAATTAAACAAACGAAAATAATAAACGCAAACGCAAAGATCGACATTACTCCCACCCTCTAATGTCCGTGCTGAATCACAACATTGATGAACTAGAAGTGGGCGAAAAACCCTGTTGACAGTCAAGTGCCAGGGAAAATTCCCACTCTGCCCGCCAGTGGCGCGACAGTGGAATCATCACCAAGGTCATCCTCAGTCGTGATTCTACATGCAGCGTAAATATGAGACGTGAAATAAAACGAAAATGAAAAATGAAACAATATAGTCCGCATAAACGTGGTAGAGCTATGGAACAGGTGACAACCGCTTAATTCAATGTGGTAAGGGAGCGGTTATACGGTGACCAGTCTGTATCGCGAACCACACAGCGTAGTACCATTTTAAGCGGGAACGTCTACCCTGCATTGAGTTGGCACGCATGCGGCATCTGCGAACCAGGATAGGGCGACAGTGCCAGTCCCGATGTTTTGCTGGTTCCGTTGTCCACAGAACATAGCCCCCTAAGGTAATGGTGTAGTATGTCACAGTAGTGCGTTGCATGACGAAGGTCGTGAGCAGGAAACTATGGGTGTTTCGAGCTCTTGTTGAGAAGGAAAGAGCTCCAAATGATTCAGCCAGGGAGATAGCACGACGCATAGTGAATACACGGGTGACCAGCTGGAGTCCACCAGGAAGATCATAGACAGAGTTCTGAACGGAGTCTAACCACATTCCCTCCGGAGAAAACGTTAGCATGGCGCATAATGGCGGTCACTGGTCTACGCTGGTCCTCATCTGTTTCCCAAACAAATTCATCCCTTTGTGGAGGAAAACCGAACCAATCACGGGGTCCATCATAGCACCGGTCTCCCAAAGGACAGTCGTCACAGCCCTGGCACCACAAGCAATGTGTCTGACGGTCAAAGGCGAGGGCATCACACGCTTCACAGGGACCCCTGAATGTGTCGAATGCGAAGCGATATCCCTCATAACACGTGTCAGTGAATGCACACACACCAGGAAACAGCCGCAGATTCGGCTGTAGCCACCTGGGTTCACCAGCGGCCATGTTCCTGCACACAACATGAAGAACTCACAACAACAACATGGTTCATACAACAGAATTAAGACAGCAAGCATCCGAAGCAGTTTTTCTAAAAGTGGGAAATATAGAAGTAAGGCTCAGTGGGCATGTCATTATTATCGAAATCAGTAATCAAACACAGATAGATAGATGGTTAGTTAGATATATGTATATATATATATATATATATATATATATATATATATATATATATATATATATATATATATATATATATATATATATACACATAGTAAAAAGGATATGTCTGGGGAAAGTTATTTGTGTCCTTCGCTCAGGGCAAAAAGCCTTGCATTCATGTCCACATAGACATCATGGTCCATGGCAGCATAGATGTGATCTACAGGAAATTCCTGCTCTGTGACAGCAGACATTGGAAACTGTACATATTGTCCGAACAGTGAGTGCACAGTCTTGCTGATAAGAGCACGGAGACAGGGAATTCCACAGCAAACAAAACATGCCACGGCTGCAAAAATAATGGCAAGTGTAGTTCCAATACGCACCAGTCCCGCCAACCAGCTTGAAGAAAAAAGCCAACTTAGCCAGCAGGACAGAGCAGATTCCTTCGCATTATTGGAGACCATCTCATCACGAGCTTTCACCATACGGTCCAATAGAGATGGTAGCGGACCTGCAGAGCCAGTGTGGAGAGGAATAACCGCGCAACAGTCCTCCCCAGTAAGATGGCATACACCTTGGTCTGGGCCAAGCATTTTGTCAATCGCGAACCTATTCTGCACAGCCATTAATGTAGTGGCATGAAGTTGTTCTGATATCAGTTTCAAGGCTTCAATTGTGTGATTGATAAAACGTTGTTGGTTGTACCAAATATAATTTATCCAGGCCATATTGCGATCTATCTGGATCCAAGGCATTGACAATGTTTCTCTCTTGGATCCAGATAGATCGCAATATGGCCTGGATAAATTAATTTTGGTACAACCAACAACGTTTTATCAATCACACAAGTGAAGAAACCTGCTCTGGATCCATCAGACATCAACAACTACAGACATCAACAACTACAGGTATCACTTCTCTCCTTTCTTTCTAAATCTGCTCTGCCTAAACTAGCTTTAATAGTGTTGGTAAAGCATTACCACGGGATGTCACACATGAGCATAGCTAAAGTCACACAGGCTATGAACTCATCATACTGTATTGCTGATGTAGCTAAAACAACCAAGCTAGTGTTAGATTCATGTTTGACTTGTGCCAAAACTAACATACATTGACCTGTACGACATGATGCACTTACTTTTCCTGAGCAACCTTTCCAACACCTACAGATAGATTTCACACATTTGCCACCAGAAGGAAATTTGAGAAACCTGTTGGTTATAGTTGACAGATTCAGTAAGCGGCCAGAAGCATTTGCATGCATGACAGAGAACGCTAAACCAGTTGTAAAAATATTAACAAAAGAGATCATCTCTAGGTTTGATATTCCTCGTGTGATTGAAAGTGATAACGGCACACCTTTTGCTTCTAAAGTAACACAACATTTGGCTAAAAGCTTAGCAATTGATTGCCATTTTAATATTCCCTATCACCCACAGTCAGCTGGAGTGGTAGAGTGAACGAACAGAACCATTAAGGAACGTGCTACTAAAGCCTGCATTGAAACAGGCCGAAATTGGACTGTTGTTCTCCCGGCAGTACTCACAGAAATGAGAATGACCCCATCTTCAACTACTAAACTGTCACTTTTTGAAATTCTAATGGGTCGTCCTTTCCCGACCCCATGGGCCAGGTGACTCACTGGCATTTCTTCCTTAGGTAACCTGGAATTGATGGTGGACGACTACATTTCTGCCCTCGTTAAAAAAAATGTAATTCTATTAGTGCTGATGTCTCACTAACTCTTCCTCTGCCCACATAAAACCCATCACACCCTTTTGTGCTTAATTAGCATGTCCTGATACAAAGTCTGAAGCCTACCAAGGTCGGTGAGCCGACGTATCGGTGTCCAGCGCCTGTTCTAGCTGTAACCAGGCTTGGAGTTCTGACTGATTATCAGCCACAGTGGATACATGCAAGCAGGATCAAAACAGCACCCCCTTAATCTGTGCATTAATCGGTCTGTTGACCTAAGAAGCCTGCCTAAGTGAGTATTCAGGGCTGAAATGTTTGAGAGCCTACGGAAAGATCCTTTCTATATAGTAATAAAGGGGCCAACTCATTTGAAGTTAGTGAAGATCTGACTCACTTGACTGTTTTGTTTAGCTTACCCTGATACCCTGACCCTCTAGGTCTAAATTCTATAAAAATATGTGCATAGTTGTAACTACAGTCCGATTTTTTAATTTTAAACCGCAGGGTATTTTTTGTCTGGTGTGTCGGAACTCAGAGCCCGTCTCTGAGGTGACACATCGAGGGTGGATTCTTTTGTTCAGAAGATTCCCAATAATGCTCAGCCAACTCTAGAAAAACTTAAATATAATAGACACAAACTGCCAATGAAGGATCCTCAGTCTCAGATGAGTAAAAGCAAACTTCTTTATTCCATACACGTTCCAATGAGCTCAATAGAAGATGGGTACCTCACATCAAAATGAACAGCACATCAAAAATGATAGAGCACGCCAAAGTGAGAAAGTACAAGTACTGTCTGTTTTACGCTTGTATTTATACCCTGTAGCCACCGTATCCTTCTATTTTTTTCTAATTTCTTCACCTTGAGTAATTCCCCTTATTTTCCGATCTTGCCCTCTTTTTTTCAATTCCCCTTATCTTTGACCTTGGTGCTCATTCCTCCAAACAACACCATATTTGGAGTTCCTGTTTTTCCCAATTCCCCTTATATTCGGCCTTTTTCTGATTTTATATAAAAAAAAATGAGTGAGCCCTTATTTTTTCTGGATCCAACCATACGCTGTTTTCAGTCCTCCAAGTGTGAACACCAATTTTGCGGCCTATTTTGTCTTCCTGCACCTGCAATGGGTAAGTGTTATGCTTTACTCTTTTTATAATGCTGTTTGCTATTCTACTTTTATGGAATTGAGTTATCTCAGTGTATTAGATTGTCTGTATACATGTGCTTGATTATATTCTTTTATTTAATAGCTGCAAGTGCCCAGATTATATTTTAATTGTGCATTCTGAACTGATTGATACATAGTATATAGAATCTTCTCTTGAATGTGTGTTATCCTTTGCCTGCGCCTAGCAGTCACCGTGATTTTACCCTGTCTAACATCTTATCTCCGTTGGTCTCTTTTGCTCAGCTCGGCCACGCAAACGTTCTGGAATATCTCCAATGGGTCTTCTTCGCAGACAATACCGCCAGTTTCAGCTCTCCTCACTTGCTGCTGAGCTTGCTCATTTTCTTGAACAACTCTCTGGCCTAACTGTTCCAGCGAATCCCTATCTGCCTCCTCGCAAAGTGCAGAGCACTGCTACGCGCGACATGGGCACACAGACCGCTCCTGATCTCTCTGCTACCCGCTATCGAGCTTATGATGACAACTGCAGTGAAGGCTCCTGTCCCCCACCGTTTTCTCACTATCCTTCACACTGGTCTCCCACTGATTATTCCCCTACATCTCCTGCGCCAAACCAACGTGCTCCTGTGCCTTCACCCGGCCTTGGGCCAAGCTACTCCTTCATGTCTCCTGCAGCTGCAGCAGCCCACCCGCCTTGCTATCCCAATAAAAATGCTTAAACTCCCTCAAGGTCGTTTTCTGTCCTTCTTTATCTATTCCACACACTTATAACATTCAGTCAGACTCTATCCTACTCACACATGTAAATACCTTATTATTACTATTTTATACTTGGTGTAAATAAAGGCTTGATTAACATATAGTTAAATAGGTGTTATCAAAACTACTTCTATTGTATCTAATAACTTCTATTGTATCTAATAAGTTCTATATTTGATTTAGGTTACTTTTGTTGGATTAATGTTAGTTTGATTATAACACACGCTAGATAAGGTTGATTAAAATTATTTCTCGACATTACTCCCCCCTCTGAGACTTTATAGTCTCACATTCCGCTTACTTCAGTGATAACCTGTTACCAATCATACATATCATGTAATGCAATAGTAAAACCAAAGTAAAAAGTCTTTGTGTTCTTTGGCACATGTTGTTTTCTTCTGACCCAGATACTTTACGTACCGCAGGGGGTCTTGTTGGAGCCCTGGAAGAGGTTACTAGCACTTTACCAGGTACTCGTGTGTTTATATCCACGTGAATGTGTTGGTCCAAGGAAAAAAATGATCAAAAGTAAAATGATCACAAGTACACAATTTCAACAATCTATTTACACTATTCTAAATGAAACATTACCTCAATAAAAGGAACCTAGTACTCATGAATACCACAATCTATCAACACCAGTGTTAGTAATCAAATTCAGTGATAATATTATGAATAATATTCAGTGGAAGACTTACAACATACTTAGAATCGACCTTTCACTTAAAATTGGAAAAATAAACGAAAATTAAACAAACGAAAATAAACGCAAAGAGCAACGATCGCAAAGATCAAAATAAACGAAAATTAAACAAACGAAAATAATAAACGCAAACGCAAAGATCGACATTACTCCCACCCTCTAATGTCCGTGCTGAATCACAACATTGATGAACTAGAAGTGGGCGAAAAACCCTGTTGACAGTCAAGTGCCAGGGAAAATTCCCACTCTGCCCGCCAGTGGCGCGACAGTGGAATCATCACCAAGGTCATCCTCAGTCGTGATTCTACATGCAGCGTAAATATGAGACGTGAAATAAAACGAAAATGAAAAATGAAACAATATAGTCCGCATAAACGTGGTAGAGCTATGGAACAGGTGACAACCGCTTAATTCAATGTGGTAAGGGAGCGGTTATACGGTGACCAGTCTGTATCGCGAACCACACAGCGTAGTACCATTTTAAGCGGGAACGTCTACCCTGCATTGAGATGGCACGCATGCGGCATCTGCGAACCAGGATAGGGCGACAGTGCCAGTCCCGATGTTTTGCTGGTTCCGTTGTCCACAGAACATAGCCCCCTAAGGTAATGGTGTAGTATGTCACAGTAGTGCGTTGCATGACGAAGGTCGTGAGCAGGAAACTATGGGTGTTTCGAGCTCTTGTTGAGAAGGAAAGAGCTCCAAATGATTCAGCCAGGGAGATAGCACGACGCATAGTGAATACACGGGTGACCAGCTGGAGTCCACCAGGAAGATCATAGACAGAGTTCTGAACGGAGTCTAACCACATTCCCTCCGGAGAAAACGTTAGCATGGCGCATAATGGCGGTCACTGGTCTACGCTGGTCCTCATCTGTTTCCCAAACAAATTCATCCCTTTGTGGAGGAAAACCGAACCAATCACGGGGTCCATCATAGCACCGGTCTCCCAAAGGACAGTCGTCACAGCCCTGGCACCACAAGCAATGTGTCTGACGGTCAAAGGCGAGGGCATCACACGCTTCACAGGGACCCCTGAATGTGTCGAATGCGAAGCGATATCCCTCATAACACGTGTCAGTGAATGCACACACACCAGGAAACAGCCGCAGATTCGGCTGTAGCCACCTGGGTTCACCAGCGGCCATGTTCCTGCACACAACATGAAGAACTCACAACAACAACATGGTTCATACAACAGAATTAAGACAGCAAGCATCCGAAGCAGTTTTTCTAAAAGTGGGAAATATAGAAGTAAGGCTCAGTGGGCATGTCATTATTATCGAAATCAGTAATCAAACACAGATAGATAGATGGTTAGTTAGATATATGTATATATATATATATATATATATATATATATATATATATATATATATATATATATATATATATATATATATACACATAGTAAAAAGGATATGTCTGGGGAAAGTTATTTGTGTCCTTCGCTCAGGGCAAAAAGCCTTGCATTCATGTCCACATAGACATCATGGTCCATGGCAGCATAGATGTGATCTACAGGAAATTCCTGCTCTGTGACAGCAGACATTGGAAACTGTACATATTGTCCGAACAGTGAGTGCACAGTCTTGCTGATAAGAGCACGGAGACAGGGAATTCCACAGCAAACAAAACATGCCACGGCTGCAAAAATAATGGCAAGTGTAGTTCCAATACGCACCAGTCCCGCCAACCAGCTTGAAGAAAAAAGCCAACTTAGCCAGCAGGACAGAGCAGATTCCTTCGCATTATTGGAGACCATCTCATCACGAGCTTTCACCATACGGTCCAATAGAGATGGTAGCGGACCTGCAGAGCCAGTGTGGAGAGGAATAACCGCGCAACAGTCCTCCCCAGTAAGATGGCATACACCTTGGTCTGGGCCAAGCATTTTGTCAATCGCGAACCTATTCTGCACAGCCATTAATGTAGTGGCATGAAGTTGTTCTGATATCAGTTTCAAGGCTTCAATTGTGTGATTGATAAAACGTTGTTGGTTGTACCAAATATAATTTATCCAGGCCATATTGCGATCTATCTGGATCCAAGGCATTGACAATGTTTCTCTCTTGGATCCAGATAGATCGCAATATGGCCTGGATAAATTAATTTTGGTACAACCAACAACGTTTTATCAATCACACAAGTGAAGAAACCTGCTCTGGATCCATCAGACATCAACAACTACAGACATCAACAACTACAGGTATCACTTCTCTCCTTTCTTTCTAAATCTGCTCTGCCTAAACTAGCTTTAATAGTGTTGGTAAAGCATTACCACGGGATGTCACACATGAGCATAGCTAAAGTCACACAGGCTATGAACTCATCATACTGTATTGCTGATGTAGCTAAAACAACCAAGCTAGTGTTAGATTCATGTTTGACTTGTGCCAAAACTAACATACATTGACCTGTACGACATGATGCACTTACTTTTCCTGAGCAACCTTTCCAACACCTACAGATAGATTTCACACATTTGCCACCAGAAGGAAATTTGAGAAACCTGTTGGTTATAGTTGACAGATTCAGTAAGCGGCCAGAAGCATTTGCATGCATGACAGAGAACGCTAAACCAGTTGTAAAAATATTAACAAAAGAGATCATCTCTAGGTTTGATATTCCTCGTGTGATTGAAAGTGATAACGGCACACCTTTTGCTTCTAAAGTAACACAACATTTGGCTAAAAGCTTAGCAATTGATTGCCATTTTAATATTCCCTATCACCCACAGTCAGCTGGAGTGGTAGAGTGAACGAACAGAACCATTAAGGAACGTGCTACTAAAGCCTGCATTGAAACAGGCCGAAATTGGACTGTTGTTCTCCCGGCAGTACTCACAGAAATGAGAATGACCCCATCTTCAACTACTAAACTGTCACTTTTTGAAATTCTAATGGGTCGTCCTTTCCCGACCCCATGGGCCAGGTGACTCACTGGCATTTCTTCCTTAGGTAACCTGGAATTGATGGTGGACGACTACATTTCTGCCCTCGTTAAAAAAAATGTAATTCTATTAGTGCTGATGTCTCACTAACTCTTCCTCTGCCCACATAAAACCCATCACACCCTTTTGTGCTTAATTAGCATGTCCTGATACAAAGTCTGAAGCCTACCAAGGTCGGTGAGCCGACGTATCGGTGTCCAGCGCCTGTTCTAGCTGTAACCAGGCTTGGAGTTCTGACTGATTATCAGCCACAGTGGATACATGCAAGCAGGATCAAAACAGCACCCCCTTAATCTGTGCATTAATCGGTCTGTTGACCTAAGAAGCCTGCCTAAGTGAGTATTCAGGGCTGAAATGTTTGAGAGCCTACGGAAAGATCCTTTCTATATAGTAATAACGGGGCCAACTCATTTGAAGTTAGTGAAGATCTGACTCACTTGACTGTTTTGTTTAGCTTACCCTGATACCCTGACCCTCTAGGTCTAAATTCTATAAAAATATGTGCATAGTTGTAACTACACTCCGAATTTTTAATTTTAAACCGCAGGGTATTTTTTGTCTGGTGTGTCGGAACTCAGAGCCCGTCTCTGAGGTGACACATCGAGGGTGGATTCTTTTGTTCAGAAGATTCCCAATAATGCTCAGCCAACTCTAGAAAAACTTAAATATAATAGACACAAACTGCCAATGAAGGATCCTCAGTCTCAGATGAGTAAAAGCAAACTTCTTTATTCCATACACGTTCCAATGAGCTCAATAGAAGATGGGTACCTCACATCAAAATGAACAGCACATCAAAAATGATAGAGCACGCCAAAGTGAGAAAGTACAAGTACTGTCTGTTTTACGCTTGTATTTATACCCTGTAGCCACCGTATCCTTCTATTTTTTTCTAATTTCTTCACCTTGAGTAATTCCCCTTATTTTCCGATCTTGCCCTCTTTTTTTCAATTCCCCTTATCTTTGACCTTGGTGCTCATTCCTCCAAACAACACCATATTTGGAGTTCCTGTTTTTCCCAATTCCCCTTATATTCGGCCTTTTTCTGATTTTATATAAAAAAAAATGAGTGAGCCCTTATTTTTTCTGGATCCAACCATACGCTGTTTTCAGTCCTCCAAGTGTGAACACCAATTTTGCGGCCTATTTTGTCTTCCTGCACCTGCAATGGGTAAGTGTTATGCTTTACTCTTTTTATAATGCTGTTTGCTATTCTACTTTTATGGAATTGAGTTATCTCAGTGTATTAGATTGTCTGTATACATGTGCTTGATTATATTCTTTTATTTAATAGCTGCAAGTGCCCAGATTATATTTTAATTGTGCATTCTGAACTGATTGATACATAGTATATAGAATCTTCTCTTGAATGTGTGTTATCCTTTGCCTGCGCCTAGCAGTCACCGTGATTTTACCCTGTCTAACATCTTATCTCCGTTGGTCTCTTTTGCTCAGCTCGGCCACGCAAACGTTCTGGAATATCTCCAATGGGTCTTCTTCGCAGACAATACCGCCAGTTGCAGCTCTCCTCACTTGCTGCTGAGCTTGCTCATTTTCTTGAACAACTCTCTGGCCTAACTGTTCCAGCGAATCCCTATCTGCCTCCTCGCAAAGTGCAGAGCACTGCTACGCGCGACATGGGCACACAGACCGCTCCTGATCTCTCTGCTACCCGCTATCGAGCTTATGATGACAACTGCAGTGAAGGCTCCTGTCCCCCACCGTTTTCTCACTATCCTTCACACTGGTCTCCCACTGATTATTCCCCTACATCTCCTGCGCCAAACCAACGTGCTCCTGTGCCTTCACCCGGCCTTGGGCCAAGCTACTCCTTCATGTCTCCTGCAGCTGCAGCAGCCCACCCGCCTTGCTATCCCAATAAAAATGCTTAAACTCCCTCAAGGTCGTTTTCTGTCCTTCTTTATCTATTCCACACACTTATAACATTCAGTCAGACTCTATCCTACTCACACATGTAAATACCTTATTATTACTATTTTATACTTGGTGTAAATAAAGGCTTGATTAACATATAGTTAAATAGGTGTTATCAAAACTACTTCTATTGTATCTAATAACTTCTATTGTATCTAATAAGTTCTATATTTGATTTAGGTTACTTTTGTTGGATTAATGTTAGTTTGATTATAACACACGCTAGATAAGGTTGATTAAAATTATTTCTCGACATTACTCCCCCCTCTGAGACTTTATAGTCTCACATTCCGCTTACTTCAGTGATAACCTGTTACCAATCATACATATCATGTAATGCAATAGTAAAACCAAAGTAAAAAGTCTTTGTGTTCTTTGGCACATGTTGTTTTCTTCTGACCCAGATACTTTACGTACCGCAGGGGGTCTTGTTGGAGCCCTGGAAGAGGTTACTAGCACTTTACCAGGTACTCGTGTGTTTATATCCACGTGAATGTGTTGGTCCAAGGAAAAAAATGATCAAAAGTAAAATGATCACAAGTACACAATTTCAACAATCTATTTACACTATTCTAAATGAAACATTACCTCAATAAAAGGAACCTAGTACTCATGAATACCACAATCTATCAACACCAGTGTTAGTAATCAAATTCAGTGATAATATTATGAATAATATTCAGTGGAAGACTTACAACATACTTAGAATCGACCTTTCACTTAAAATTGGAAAAATAAACGAAAATTAAACAAACGAAAATAAACGCAAAGAGCAACGATCGCAAAGATCAAAATAAACGAAAATTAAACAAACGAAAATAATAAACGCAAACGCAAAGATCGACATTACTCCCACCCTCTAATGTCCGTGCTGAATCACAACATTGATGAACTAGAAGTGGGCGAAAAACCCTGTTGACAGTCAAGTGCCAGGGAAAATTCCCACTCTGCCCGCCAGTGGCGCGACAGTGGAATCATCACCAAGGTCATCCTCAGTCGTGATTCTACATGCAGCGTAAATATGAGACGTGAAATAAAACGAAAATGAAAAATGAAACAATATAGTCCGCATAAACGTGGTAGAGCTATGGAACAGGTGACAACCGCTTAATTCAATGTGGTAAGGGAGCGGTTATACGGTGACCAGTCTGTATCGCGAACCACACAGCGTAGTACCATTTTAAGCGGGAACGTCTACCCTGCATTGAGATGGCACGCATGCGGCATCTGCGAACCAGGATAGGGCGACAGTGCCAGTCCCGATGTTTTGCTGGTTCCGTTGTCCACAGAACATAGCCCCCTAAGGTAATGGTGTAGTATGTCACAGTAGTGCGTTGCATGACGAAGGTCGTGAGCAGGAAACTATGGGTGTTTCGAGCTCTTGTTGAGAAGGAAAGAGCTCCAAATGATTCAGCCAGGGAGATAGCACGACGCATAGTGAATACACGGGTGACCAGCTGGAGTCCACCAGGAAGATCATAGACAGAGTTCTGAACGGAGTCTAACCACATTCCCTCCGGAGAAAACGTTAGCATGGCGCATAATGGCGGTCACTGGTCTACGCTGGTCCTCATCTGTTTCCCAAACAAATTCATCCCTTTGTGGAGGAAAACCGAACCAATCACGGGGTCCATCATAGCACCGGTCTCCCAAAGGACAGTCGTCACAGCCCTGGCACCACAAGCAATGTGTCTGACGGTCAAAGGCGAGGGCATCACACGCTTCACAGGGACCCCTGAATGTGTCGAATGCGAAGCGATATCCCTCATAACACGTGTCAGTGAATGCACACACACCAGGAAACAGCCGCAGATTCGGCTGTAGCCACCTGGGTTCACCAGCGGCCATGTTCCTGCACACAACATGAAGAACTCACAACAACAACATGGTTCATACAACAGAATTAAGACAGCAAGCATCCGAAGCAGTTTTTCTAAAAGTGGGAAATATAGAAGTAAGGCTCAGTGGGCATGTCATTATTATCGAAATCAGTAATCAAACACAGATAGATAGATGGTTAGTTAGATATATGTATATATATATATATATATATATATATATATATATATATATATATATATATATATATATATATATATATATATATACACATAGTAAAAAGGATATGTCTGGGGAAAGTTATTTGTGTCCTTCGCTCAGGGCAAAAAGCCTTGCATTCATGTCCACATAGACATCATGGTCCATGGCAGCATAGATGTGATCTACAGGAAATTCCTGCTCTGTGACAGCAGACATTGGAAACTGTACATATTGTCCGAACAGTGAGTGCACAGTCTTGCTGATAAGAGCACGGAGACAGGGAATTCCACAGCAAACAAAACATGCCACGGCTGCAAAAATAATGGCAAGTGTAGTTCCAATACGCACCAGTCCCGCCAACCAGCTTGAAGAAAAAAGCCAACTTAGCCAGCAGGACAGAGCAGATTCCTTCGCATTATTGGAGACCATCTCATCACGAGCTTTCACCATACGGTCCAATAGAGATGGTAGCGGACCTGCAGAGCCAGTGTGGAGAGGAATAACCGCTCAACAGTCCTCCCCAGTAAGATGGCATACACCTTGGTCTGGGCCAAGCATTTTGTCAATCGCGAACCTATTCTGCACAGCCATTAATGTAGTGGCATGAAGTTGTTCTGATATCAGTTTCAAGGCTTCAATTGTGTGATTGATAAAACGTTGTTGGTTGTACCAAATATAATTTATCCAGGCCATATTGCGATCTATCTGGATCCAAGGCATTGACAATGTTTCTCTCTTGGATCCAGATAGATCGCAATATGGCCTGGATAAATTAATTTTGGTACAACCAACAACGTTTTATCAATCACACAAGTGAAGAAACCTGCTCTGGATCCATCAGACATCAACAACTACAGACATCAACAACTACAGGTATCACTTCTCTCCTTTCTTTCTAAATATGCTCTGCCTAAACTAGCTTTAATAGTGTTGGTAAAGCATTACCACGGGATGTCACACATGAGCATAGCTAAAGTCACACAGGCTATGAACTCATCATACTGTATTGCTGATGTAGCTAAAACAACCAAGCTAGTGTTAGATTCATGTTTGACTTGTGCCAAAACTAACATACATTGACCTGTACGACATGATGCACTTACTTTTCCTGAGCAACCTTTCCAACACCTACAGATAGATTTCACACATTTGCCACCAGAAGGAAATTTGAGAAACCTGTTGGTTATAGTTGACAGATTCAGTAAGCGGCCAGAAGCATTTGCATGCATGACAGAGAACGCTAAACCAGTTGTAAAAATATTAACAAAAGAGATCATCTCTAGGTTTGATATTCCTCGTGTGATTGAAAGTGATAACGGCACACCTTTTGCTTCTAAAGTAACACAACATTTGGCTAAAAGCTTAGCAATTGATTGCCATTTTAATATTCCCTATCACCCACAGTCAGCTGGAGTGGTAGAGTGAACGAACAGAACCATTAAGGAACGTGCTACTAAAGCCTGCATTGAAACAGGCCGAAATTGGACTGTTGTTCTCCCGGCAGTACTCACAGAAATGAGAATGACCCCATCTTCAACTACTAAACTGTCACTTTTTGAAATTCTAATGGGTCGTCCTTTCCCGACCCCATGGGCCAGGTGACTCACTGGCATTTCTTCCTTAGGTAACCTGGAATTGATGGTGGACGACTACATTTCTGCCCTCGTTAAAAAAAATGTAATTCTATTAGTGCTGATGTCTCACTAACTCTTCCTCTGCCCACATAAAACCCATCACACCCTTTTGTGCTTAATTAGCATGTCCTGATACAAAGTCTGAAGCCTACCAAGGTCGGTGAGCCGACGTATCGGTGTCCAGCGCCTGTTCTAGCTGTAACCAGGCTTGGAGTTCTGACTGATTATCAGCCACAGTGGATACATGCAAGCAGGATCAAAACAGCACCCCCTTAATCTGTGCATTAATCGGTCTGTTGACCTAAGAAGCCTGCCTAAGTGAGTATTCAGGGCTGAAATGTTTGAGAGCCTACGGAAAGATCCTTTCTATATAGTAATAACGGGGCCAACTCATTTGAAGTTAGTGAAGATCTGACTCACTTGACTGTTTTGTTTAGCTTACCCTGATACCCTGACCCTCTAGGTCTAAATTCTATAAAAATATGTGCATAGTTGTAACTACACTCCGAATTTTTAATTTTAAACCGCAGGGTATTTTTTGTCTGGTGTGTCGGAACTCAGAGCCCGTCTCTGAGGTGACACATCGAGGGTGGATTCTTTTGTTCAGAAGATTCCCAATAATGCTCAGCCAACTCTAGAAAAACTTAAATATAATAGACACAAACTGCCAATGAAGGATCCTCAGTCTCAGATGAGTAAAAGCAAACTTCTTTATTCCATACACGTTCCAATGAGCTCAATAGAAGATGGGTACCTCACATCAAAATGAACAGCACATCAAAAATGATAGAGCACGCCAAAGTGAGAAAGTACAAGTACTGTCTGTTTTACGCTTGTATTTATACCCTGTAGCCACCGTATCCTTCTATTTTTTTCTAATTTCTTCACCTTGAGTAATTCCCCTTATTTTCCGATCTTGCCCTCTTTTTTTCAATTCCCCTTATCTTTGACCTTGGTGCTCATTCCTCCAAACAACACCATATTTGGAGTTCCTGTTTTTCCCAATTCCCCTTATATTCGGCCTTTTTCTGATTTTATATAAAAAAAAATGAGTGAGCCCTTATTTTTTCTGGATCCAACCATACGCTGTTTTCAGTCCTCCAAGTGTGAACACCAATTTTGCGGCCTATTTTGTCTTCCTGCACCTGCAATGGGTAAGTGTTATGCTTTACTCTTTTTATAATGCTGTTTGCTATTCTACTTTTATGGAATTGAGTTATCTCAGTGTATTAGATTGTCTGTATACATGTGCTTGATTATATTCTTTTATTTAATAGCTGCAAGTGCCCAGATTATATTTTAATTGTGCATTCTGAACTGATTGATACATAGTATATAGAATCTTCTCTTGAATGTGTGTTATCCTTTGCCTGCGCCTAGCAGTCACCGTGATTTTACCCTGTCTAACATCTTATCTCCGTTGGTCTCTTTTGCTCAGCTCGGCCACGCAAACGTTCTGGAATATCTCCAATGGGTCTTCTTCGCAGACAATACCGCCAGTTGCAGCTCTCCTCACTTGCTGCTGAGCTTGCTCATTTTCTTGAACAACTCTCTGGCCTAACTGTTCCAGCGAATCCCTATCTGCCTCCTCGCAAAGTGCAGAGCACTGCTACGCGCGACATGGGCACACAGACCGCTCCTGATCTCTCTGCTACCCGCTATCGAGCTTATGATGACAACTGCAGTGAAGGCTCCTGTCCCCCACCGTTTTCTCACTATCCTTCACACTGGTCTCCCACTGATTATTCCCCTACATCTCCTGCGCCAAACCAACGTGCTCCTGTGCCTTCACCCGGCCTTGGGCCAAGCTACTCCTTCATGTCTCCTGCAGCTGCAGCAGCCCACCCGCCTTGCTATCCCAATAAAAATGCTTAAACTCCCTCAAGGTCGTTTTCTGTCCTTCTTTATCTATTCCACACACTTATAACATTCAGTCAGACTCTATCCTACTCACACATGTAAATACCTTATTATTACTATTTTATACTTGGTGTAAATAAAGGCTTGATTAACATATAGTTAAATAGGTGTTATCAAAACTACTTCTATTGTATCTAATAACTTCTATTGTATCTAATAAGTTCTATATTTGATTTAGGTTACTTTTGTTGGATTAATGTTAGTTTGATTATAACACACGCTAGATAAGGTTGATTAAAATTATTTCTCGACATTACTCCCCCCTCTGAGACTTTATAGTCTCACATTCCGCTTACTTCAGTGATAACCTGTTACCAATCATACATATCATGTAATGCAATAGTAAAACCAAAGTAAAAAGTCTTTGTGTTCTTTGGCACATGTTGTTTTCTTCTGACCCAGATACTTTACGTACCGCAGGGGGTCTTGTTGGAGCCCTGGAAGAGGTTACTAGCACTTTACCAGGTACTCGTGTGTTTATATCCACGTGAATGTGTTGGTCCAAGGAAAAAAATGATCAAAAGTAAAATGATCACAAGTACACAATTTCAACAATCTATTTACACTATTCTAAATGAAACATTACCTCAATAAAAGGAACCTAGTACTCATGAATACCACAATCTATCAACACCAGTGTTAGTAATCAAATTCAGTGATAATATTATGAATAATATTCAGTGGAAGACTTACAACATACTTAGAATCGACCTTTCACTTAAAATTGGAAAAATAAACGAAAATTAAACAAACGAAAATAAACGCAAAGAGCAACGATCGCAAAGATCAAAATAAACGAAAATTAAACAAACGAAAATAATAAACGCAAACGCAAAGATCGACATTACTCCCACCCTCTAATGTCCGTGCTGAATCACAACATTGATGAACTAGAAGTGGGCGAAAAACCCTGTTGACAGTCAAGTGCCAGGGAAAATTCCCACTCTGCCCGCCAGTGGCGCGACAGTGGAATCATCACCAAGGTCATCCTCAGTCGTGATTGTACATGCAGCGTAAATATGAGACGTGAAATAAAACGAAAATGAAAAATGAAACAATATAGTCCGCATAAACGTGGTAGAGCTATGGAACAGGTGACAACCGCTTAATTCAATGTGGTAAGGGAGCGGTTATACGGTGACCAGTCTGTATCGCGAACCACACAGCGTAGTACCATTTTAAGCGGGAACGTCTACCCTGCATTGAGATGGCACGCATGCGGCATCTGCGAACCAGGATAGGGCGACAGTGCCAGTCCCGATGTTTTGCTGGTTCCGTTGTCCACAGAACTTAGCCCCCTAAGGTAATGGTGTAGTATGTCACAGTAGTGCGTTGCATGACGAAGGTCGTGAGCAGGAAACTATGGGTGTTTCGAGCTCTTGTTGAGAAGGAAAGAGCTCCAAATGATTCAGCCAGGGAGATAGCACGACGCATAGTGAATACACGGGTGACCAGCTGGAGTCCACCAGGAAGATCATAGACAGAGTTCTGAACGGAGTCTAACCACATTCCCTCCGGAGAAAACGTTAGCATGGCGCATAATGGCGGTCACTGGTCTACGCTGGTCCTCATCTGTTTCCCAAACAAATTCATCCCTTTGTGGAGGAAAACCGAACCAATCACGGGGTCCATCATAGCACCGGTCTCCCAAAGGACAGTCGTCACAGCCCTGGCACCACAAGCAATGTGTCTGACGGTCAAAGGCGAGGGCATCACACGCTTCACAGGGACCCCTGAATGTGTCGAATGCGAAGCGATATCCCTCATAACACGTGTCAGTGAATGCACACACACCAGGAAACAGCCGCAGATTCGGCTGTAGCCACCTGGGTTCACCAGCGGCCATGTTCCTGCACACAACATGAAGAACTCACAACAACAACATGGTTCATACAACAGAATTAAGACAGCAAGCATCCGAAGCAGTTTTTCTAAAAGTGGGAAATATAGAAGTAAGGCTCAGTGGGCATGTCATTATTATCGAAATCAGTAATCAAACACAGATAGATAGATGGTTAGTTAGATATATGTATATATATATATATATATATATATATATATATATATATATATATATATATATATATATATATATATATATATATATATATATATACACATAGTAAAAAGGATATGTCTGGGGAAAGTTATTTGTGTCCTTCGCTCAGGGCAAAAAGCCTTGCATTCATGTCCACATAGACATCATGGTCCATGGCAGCATAGATGTGATCTACAGGAAATTCCTGCTCTGTGACAGCAGACATTGGAAACTGTACATATTGTCCGAACAGTGAGTGCACAGTCTTGCTGATAAGAGCACGGAGACAGGGAATTCCACAGCAAACAAAACATGCCACGGCTGCAAAAATAATGGCAAGTGTAGTTCCAATACGCACCAGTCCCGCCAACCAGCTTGAAGAAAAAAGCCAACTTAGCCAGCAGGACAGAGCAGATTCCTTCGCATTATTGGAGACCATCTCATCACGAGCTTTCACCATACGGTCCAATAGAGATGGTAGCGGACCTGCAGAGCCAGTGTGGAGAGGAATAACCGCGCAACAGTCCTCCCCAGTAAGATGGCATACACCTTGGTCTGGGCCAAGCATTTTGTCAATCGCGAACCTATTCTGCACAGCCATTAATGTAGTGGCATGAAGTTGTTCTGATATCAGTTTCAAGGCTTCAATTGTGTGATTGATAAAACGTTGTTGGTTGTACCAAATATAATTTATCCAGGCCATATTGCGATCTATCTGGATCCAAGGCATTGACAATGTTTCTCTCTTGGATCCAGCTAGATCGCAATATGGCCTGGATAAATTAATTTTGGTACAACCAACAACGTTTTATCAATCACACAAGTGAAGAAACCTGCTCTGGATCCATCAGACATCAACAACTACAGACATCAACAACTACAGGTATCACTTCTCTCCTTTCTTTCTAAATCTGCTCTGCCTAAACTAGCTTTAATAGTGTTGGTAAAGCATTACCACGGGATGTCACACATGAGCATAGCTAAAGTCACACAGGCTATGAACTCATCATACTGTATTGCTGATGTAGCTAAAACAACCAAGCTAGTGTTAGATTCATGTTTGACTTGTGCCAAAACTAACATACATTGACCTGTACGACATGATGCACTTACTTTTCCTGAGCAACCTTTCCAACACCTACAGATAGATTTCACACATTTGCCACCAGAAGGAAATTTGAGAAACCTGTTGGTTATAGTTGACAGATTCAGTAAGCGGCCAGAAGCATTTGCATGCATGACAGAGAACGCTAAACCAGTTGTAAAAATATTAACAAAAGAGATCATCTCTAGGTTTGATATTCCTCGTGTGATTGAAAGTGATAACGGCACACCTTTTGCTTCTAAAGTAACACAACATTTGGCTAAAAGCTTAGCAATTGATTGCCATTTTAATATTCCCTATCACCCACAGTCAGCTGGAGTGGTAGAGTGAACGAACAGAACCATTAAGGAACGTGCTACTAAAGCCTGCATTGAAACAGGCCGAAATTGGACTGTTGTTCTCCCGGCAGTACTCACAGAAATGAGAATGACCCCATCTTCAACTACTAAACTGTCACTTTTTGAAATTCTAATGGGTCGTCCTTTCCCGACCCCATGGGCCAGGTGACTCACTGGCATTTCTTCCTTAGGTAACCTGGAATTGATGGTGGACGACTACATTTCTGCCCTCGTTAAAAAAAATGTAATTCTATTAGTGCTGATGTCTCACTAACTCTTCCTCTGCCCACATAAAACCCATCACACCCTTTTGTGCTTAATTAGCATGTCCTGATACAAAGTCTGAAGCCTACCAAGGTCGGTGAGCCGACGTATCGGTGTCCAGCGCCTGTTCTAGCTGTAACCAGGCTTGGAGTTCTGACTGATTATCAGCCACAGTGGATACATGCAAGCAGGATCAAAACAGCACCCCCTTAATCTGTGCATTAATCGGTCTGTTGACCTAAGAAGCCTGCCTAAGTGAGTATTCAGGGCTGAAATGTTTGAGAGCCTACGGAAAGATCCTTTCTATATAGTAATAACGGGGCCAACTCATTTGAAGTTAGTGAAGATCTGACTCACTTGACTGTTTTGTTTAGCTTACCCTGATACCCTGACCCTCTAGGTCTAAATTCTATAAAAATATGTGCATAGTTGTAACTACACTCCGAATTTAAAATTTTAAACCGCAGGGTATTTTTTGTCTGGTGTGTCGGAACTCAGAGCCCGTCTCTGAGGTGACACATCGAGGGTGGATTCTTTTGTTCAGAAGATTCCCAATAATGCTCAGCCAACTCTAGAAAAACTTAAATATAATAGACACAAACTGCCAATGAAGGATCCTCAGTCTCAGATGAGTAAAAGCAAACTTCTTTATTCCATACACGTTCCAATGAGCTCAATAGAAGATGGGTACCTCACATCAAAATGAACAGCACATCAAAAATGATAGAGCACGCCAAAGTGAGAAAGTACAAGTACTGTCTGTTTTACGCTTGTATTTATACCCTGTAGCCACCGTATCCTTCTATTTTTTTCTAATTTCTTCACCTTGAGTAATTCCCCTTATTTTCCGATCTTGCCCTCTTTTTTTCAATTCCCCTTATCTTTGACCTTGGTGCTCATTCCTCCAAACAACACCATATTTGGAGTTCCTGTTTTTCCCAATTCCCCTTATATTCGGCCTTTTTCTGATTTTATATAAAAAAAAATGAGTGAGCCCTTATTTTTTCTGGATCCAACCATACGCTGTTTTCAGTCCTCCAAGTGTGAACACCAATTTTGCGGCCTATTTTGTCTTCCTGCACCTGCAATGGGTAAGTGTTATGCTTTACTCTTTTTATAATGCTGTTTGCTATTCTACTTTTATGGAATTGAGTTATCTCAGTGTATTAGATTGTCTGTATACATGTGCTTGATTATATTCTTTTATTTAATAGCTGCAAGTGCCCAGATTATATTTTAATTGTGCATTCTGAACTGATTGATACATAGTATATAGAATCTTCTCTTGAATGTGTGTTATCCTTTGCCTGCGCCTAGCAGTCACCGTGATTTTACCCTGTCTAACATCTTATCTCCGTTGGTCTCTTTTGCTCAGCTCGGCCACGCAAACGTTCTGGAATATCTCCAATGGGTCTTCTTCGCAGACAATACCGCCAGTTTCAGCTCTCCTCACTTGCTGCTGAGCTTGCTCATTTTCTTGAACAACTCTCTGGCCTAACTGTTCCAGCGAATCCCTATCTGCCTCCTCGCAAAGTGCAGAGCACTGCTACGCGCGACATGGGCACACAGACCGCTCCTGATCTCTCTGCTACCCGCTATCGAGCTTATGATGACAACTGCAGTGAAGGCTCCTGTCCCCCACCGTTTTCTCACTATCCTTCACACTGGTCTCCCACTGATTATTCCCCTACATCTCCTGCGCCAAACCAACGTGCTCCTGTGCCTTCACCCGGCCTTGGGCCAAGCTACTCCTTCATGTCTCCTGCAGCTGCAGCAGCCCACCCGCCTTGCTATCCCAATAAAAATGCTTAAACTCCCTCAAGGTCGTTTTCTGTCCTTCTTTATCTATTCCACACACTTATAACATTCAGTCAGACTCTATCCTACTCACACATGTAAATACCTTATTATTACTATTTTATACTTGGTGTAAATAAAGGCTTGATTAACATATAGTTAAATAGGTGTTATCAAAACTACTTCTATTGTATCTAATAACTTCTATTGTATCTAATAAGTTCTATATTTGATTTAGGTTACTTTTGTTGGATTAATGTTAGTTTGATTATAACACACGCTAGATAAGGTTGATTAAAATTATTTCTCGACATTACTCCCCCCTCTGAGACTTTATAGTCTCACATTCCGCTTACTTCAGTGATAACCTGTTACCAATCATACATATCATGTAATGCAATAGTAAAACCAAAGTAAAAAGTCTTTGTGTTCTTTGGCACATGTTGTTTTCTTCTGACCCAGATACTTTACGTACCGCAGGGGGTCTTGTTGGAGCCCTGGAAGAGGTTACTAGCACTTTACCAGGTACTCGTGTGTTTATATCCACGTGAATGTGTTGGTCCAAGGAAAAAAATGATCAAAAGTAAAATGATCACAAGTACACAATTTCAACAATCTATTTACACTATTCTAAATGAAACATTACCTCAATAAAAGGAACCTAGTACTCATGAATACCACAATCTATCAACACCAGTGTTAGTAATCAAATTCAGTGATAATATTATGAATAATATTCAGTGGAAGACTTACAACATACTTAGAATCGACCTTTCACTTAAAATTGGAAAAATAAACGAAAATTAAACAAACGAAAATAAACGCAAAGAGCAACGATCGCAAAGATCAAAATAAACGAAAATTAAACAAACGAAAATAATAAACGCAAACGCAAAGATCGACATTACTCCCACCCTCTAATGTCCGTGCTGAATCACAACATTGATGAACTAGAAGTGGGCGAAAAACCCTGTTGACAGTCAAGTGCCAGGGAAAATTCCCACTCTGCCCGCCAGTGGCGCGACAGTGGAATCATCACCAAGGTCATCCTCAGTCGTGATTGTACATGCAGCGTAAATATGAGACGTGAAATAAAACGAAAATGAAAAATGAAACAATATAGTCCGCATAAACGTGGTAGAGCTATGGAACAGGTGACAACCGCTTAATTCAATGTGGTAAGGGAGCGGTTATACGGTGACCAGTCTGTATCGCGAACCACACAGCGTAGTACCATTTTAAGCGGGAACGTCTACCCTGCATTGAGATGGCACGCATGCGGCATCTGCGAACCAGGATAGGGCGACAGTGCCAGTCCCGATGTTTTGCTGGTTCCGTTGTCCACAGAACATAGCCCCCTAAGGTAATGGTGTAGTATGTCACAGTAGTGCGTTGCATGACGAAGGTCGTGAGCAGGAAACTATGGGTGTTTCGAGCTCTTGTTGAGAAGGAAAGAGCTCCAAATGATTCAGCCAGGGAGATAGCACGACGCATAGTGAATACACGGGTGACCAGCTGGAGTCCACCAGGAAGATCATAGACAGAGTTCTGAACGGAGTCTAACCACATTCCCTCCGGAGAAAACGTTAGCATGGCGCATAATGGCGGTCACTGGTCTACGCTGGTCCTCATCTGTTTCCCAAACAAATTCATCCCTTTGTGGAGGAAAACCGAACCAATCACGGGGTCCATCATAGCACCGGTCTCCCAAAGGACAGTCGTCACAGCCCTGGCACCACAAGCAATGTGTCTGACGGTCAAAGGCGAGGGCATCACACGCTTCACAGGGACCCCTGAATGTGTCGAATGCGAAGCGATATCCCTCATAACACGTGTCAGTGAATGCACACACACCAGGAAACAGCCGCAGATTCGGCTGTAGCCACCTGGGTTCACCAGCGGCCATGTTCCTGCACACAACATGAAGAACTCACAACAACAACATGGTTCATACAACAGAATTAAGACAGCAAGCATCCGAAGCAGTTTTTCTAAAAGTGGGAAATATAGAAGTAAGGCTCAGTGGGCATGTCATTATTATCGAAATCAGTAATCAAACACAGATAGATAGATGGTTAGTTAGATATATGTATATATATATATATATATATATATATATATATATATATATATATATATATATATATATATATATATATATATATATATATACACATAGTAAAAAGGATATGTCTGGGGAAAGTTATTTGTGTCCTTCGCTCAGGGCAAAAAGCCTTGCATTCATGTCCACATAGACATCATGGTCCATGGCAGCATAGATGTGATCTACAGGAAATTCCTGCTCTGTGACAGCAGACATTGGAAACTGTACATATTGTCCGAACAGTGAGTGCACAGTCTTGCTGATAAGAGCACGGAGACAGGGAATTCCACAGCAAACAAAACATGCCACGGCTGCAAAAATAATGGCAAGTGTAGTTCCAATACGCACCAGTCCCGCCAACCAGCTTGAAGAAAAAAGCCAACTTAGCCAGCAGGACAGAGCAGATTCCTTCGCATTATTGGAGACCATCTCATCACGAGCTTTCACCATACGGTCCAATAGAGATGGTAGCGGACCTGCAGAGCCAGTGTGGAGAGGAATAACCGCGCAACAGTCCTCCCCAGTAAGATGGCATACACCTTGGTCTGGGCCAAGCATTTTGTCAATCGCGAACCTATTCTGCACAGCCATTAATGTAGTGGCATGAAGTTGTTCTGATATCAGTTTCAAGGCTTCAATTGTGTGATTGATAAAACGTTGTTGGTTGTACCAAATATAATTTATCCAGGCCATATTGCGATCTATCTGGATCCAAGGCATTGACAATGTTTCTCTCTTGGATCCAGATAGATCGCAATATGGCCTGGATAAATTAATTTTGGTACAACCAACAACGTTTTATCAATCACACAAGTGAAGAAACCTGCTCTGGATCCATCAGACATCAACAACTACAGACATCAACAACTACAGGTATCACTTCTCTCCTTTCTTTCTAAATCTGCTCTGCCTAAACTAGCTTTAATAGTGTTGGTAAAGCATTACCACGGGATGTCACACATGAGCATAGCTAAAGTCACACAGGCTATGAACTCATCATACTGTATTGCTGATGTAGCTAAAACAACCAAGCTAGTGTTAGATTCATGTTTGACTTGTGCCAAAACTAACATACATTGACCTGTACGACATGATGCACTTACTTTTCCTGAGCAACCTTTCCAACACCTACAGATAGATTTCACACATTTGCCACCAGAAGGAAATTTGAGAAACCTGTTGGTTATAGTTGACAGATTCAGTAAGCGGCCAGAAGCATTTGCATGCATGACAGAGAACGCTAAACCAGTTGTAAAAATATTAACAAAAGAGATCATCTCTAGGTTTGATATTCCTCGTGTGATTGAAAGTGATAACGGCACACCTTTTGCTTCTAAAGTAACACAACATTTGGCTAAAAGCTTAGCAATTGATTGCCATTTTAATATTCCCTATCACCCACAGTCAGCTGGAGTGGTAGAGTGAACGAACAGAACCATTAAGGAACGTGCTACTAAAGCCTGCATTGAAACAGGCCGAAATTGGACTGTTGTTCTCCCGGCAGTACTCACAGAAATGAGAATGACCCCATCTTCAACTACTAAACTGTCACTTTTTGAAATTCTAATGGGTCGTCCTTTCCCGACCCCATGGGCCAGGTGACTCACTGGCATTTCTTCCTTAGGTAACCTGGAATTGATGGTGGACGACTACATTTCTGCCCTCGTTAAAAAAAATGTAATTCTATTAGTGCTGATGTCTCACTAACTCTTCCTCTGCCCACATAAAACCCATCACACCCTTTTGTGCTTAATTAGCATGTCCTGATACAAAGTCTGAAGCCTACCAAGGTCGGTGAGCCGACGTATCGGTGTCCAGCGCCTGTTCTAGCTGTAACCAGGCTTGGAGTTCTGACTGATTATCAGCCACAGTGGATACATGCAAGCAGGATCAAAACAGCACCCCCTTAATCTGTGCATTAATCGGTCTGTTGACCTAAGAAGCCTGCCTAAGTGAGTATTCAGGGCTGAAATGTTTGAGAGCCTACGGAAAGATCCTTTCTATATAGTAATAACGGGGCCAACTCATTTGAAGTTAGTGAAGATCTGACTCACTTGACTGTTTTGTTTAGCTTACCCTGATACCCTGACCCTCTAGGTCTAAATTCTATAAAAATATGTGCATAGTTGTAACTACACTCCGAATTTTTAATTTTAAACCGCAGGGTATTTTTTGTCTGGTGTGTCGGAACTCAGAGCCCGTCTCTGAGGTGACACATCGAGGGTGGATTCTTTTGTTCAGAAGATTCCCAATAATGCTCAGCCAACTCTAGAAAAACTTAAATATAATAGACACAAACTGCCAATGAAGGATCCTCAGTCTCAGATGAGTAAAAGCAAACTTCTTTATTCCATACACGTTCCAATGAGCTCAATAGAAGATGGGTACCTCACATCAAAATGAACAGCACATCAAAAATGATAGAGCACGCCAAAGTGAGAAAGTACAAGTACTGTCTGTTTTACGCTTGTATTTATACCCTGTAGCCACCGTATCCTTCTATTTTTTTCAAATTTCTTCACCTTGAGTAATTCCCCTTATTTTCCGATCTTGCCCTCTTTTTTTCAATTCCCCTTATCTTTGACCTTGGTGCTCATTCCTCCAAACAACACCATATTTGGAGTTCCTGTTTTTCCCAATTCCCCTTATATTCGGCCTTTTTCTGATTTTATATAAAAAAAAATGAGTGAGCCCTTATTTTTTCTGGATCCAACCATACGCTGTTTTCAGTCCTCCAAGTGTGAACACCAATTTTGCGGCCTATTTTGTCTTCCTGCACCTGCAATGGGTAAGTGTTATGCTTTACTCTTTTTATAATGCTGTTTGCTATTCTACTTTTATGGAATTGAGTTATCTCAGTGTATTAGATTGTCTGTATACATGTGCTTGATTATATTCTTTTATTTAATAGCTGCAAGTGCCCAGATTATATTTTAATTGTGCATTCTGAACTGATTGATACATAGTATATAGAATCTTCTCTTGAATGTGTGTTATCCTTTGCCTGCGCCTAGCAGTCACCGTGATTTTACCCTGTCTAACATCTTATCTCCGTTGGTCTCTTTTGCTCAGCTCGGCCACGCAAACGTTCTGGAATATCTCCAATGGGTCTTCTTCGCAGACAATACCGCCAGTTGCAGCTCTCCTCACTTGCTGCTGAGCTTGCTCATTTTCTTGAACAACTCTCTGGCCTAACTGTTCCAGCGAATCCCTATCTGCCTCCTCGCAAAGTGCAGAGCACTGCTACGCGCGACATGGGCACACAGACCGCTCCTGATCTCTCTGCTACCCGCTATCGAGCTTATGATGACAACTGCAGTGAAGGCTCCTGTCCCCCACCGTTTTCTCACTATCCTTCACACTGGTCTCCCACTGATTATTCCCCTACATCTCCTGCGCCAAACCAACGTGCTCCTGTGCCTTCACCCGGCCTTGGGCCAAGCTACTCCTTCATGTCTCCTGCAGCTGCAGCAGCCCACCCGCCTTGCTATCCCAATAAAAATGCTTAAACTCCCTCAAGGTCGTTTTCTGTCCTTCTTTATCTATTCCACACACTTATAACATTCAGTCAGACTCTATCCTACTCACACATGTAAATACCTTATTATTACTATTTTATACTTGGTGTAAATAAAGGCTTGATTAACATATAGTTAAATAGGTGTTATCAAAACTACTTCTATTGTATCTAATAACTTCTATTGTATCTAATAAGTTCTATATTTGATTTAGGTTACTTTTGTTGGATTAATGTTAGTTTGATTATAACACACGCTAGATAAGGTTGATTAAAATTATTTCTCGACATTACTCCCCCCTCTGAGACTTTATAGTCTCACATTCCGCTTACTTCAGTGATAACCTGTTACCAATCATACATATCATGTAATGCAATAGTAAAACCAAAGTAAAAAGTCTTTGTGTTCTTTGGCACATGTTGTTTTCTTCTGACCCAGATACTTTACGTACCGCAGGGGGTCTTGTTGGAGCCCTGGAAGAGGTTACTAGCACTTTACCAGGTACTCGTGTGTTTATATCCACGTGAATGTGTTGGTCCAAGGAAAAAAATGATCAAAAGTAAAATGATCACAAGTACACAATTTCAACAATCTATTTACACTATTCTAAATGAAACATTACCTCAATAAAAGGAACCTAGTACTCATGAATACCACAATCTATCAACACCAGTGTTAGTAATCAAATTCAGTGATAATATTATGAATAATATTCAGTGGAAGACTTACAACATACTTAGAATCGACCTTTCACTTAAAATTGGAAAAATAAACGAAAATTAAACAAACGAAAATAAACGCAAAGAGCAACGATCGCAAAGATCAAAATAAACGAAAATTAAACAAACGAAAATAATAAACGCAAACGCAAAGATCGACATTACTCCCACCCTCTAATGTCCGTGCTGAATCACAACATTGATGAACTAGAAGTGGGCGAAAAACCCTGTTGACAGTCAAGTGCCAGGGAAAATTCCCACTCTGCCCGCCAGTGGCGCGACAGTGGAATCATCACCAAGGTCATCCTCAGTCGTGATTGTACATGCAGCGTAAATATGAGACGTGAAATAAAACGAAAATGAAAAATGAAACAATATAGTCCGCATAAACGTGGTAGAGCTATGGAACAGGTGACAACCGCTTAATTCAATGTGGTAAGGGAGCGGTTATACGGTGACCAGTCTGTATCGCGAACCACACAGCGTAGTACCATTTTAAGCGGGAACGTCTACCCTGCATTGAGATGGCACGCATGCGGCATCTGCGAACCAGGATAGGGCGACAGTGCCAGTCCCGATGTTTTGCTGGTTCCGTTGTCCACAGAACATAGCCCCCTAAGGTAATGGTGTAGTATGTCACAGTAGTGCGTTGCATGACGAAGGTCGTGAGCAGGAAACTATGGGTGTTTCGAGCTCTTGTTGAGAAGGAAAGAGCTCCAAATGATTCAGCCAGGGAGATAGCACGACGCATAGTGAATACACGGGTGACCAGCTGGAGTCCACCAGGAAGATCATAGACAGAGTTCTGAACGGAGTCTAACCACATTCCCTCCGGAGAAAACGTTAGCATGGCGCATAATGGCGGTCACTGGTCTACGCTGGTCCTCATCTGTTTCCCAAACAAATTCATCCCTTTGTGGAGGAAAACCGAACCAATCACGGGGTCCATCATAGCACCGGTCTCCCAAAGGACAGTCGTCACAGCCCTGGCACCACAAGCAATGTGTCTGACGGTCAAAGGCGAGGGCATCACACGCTTCACAGGGACCCCTGAATGTGTCGAATGCGAAGCGATATCCCTCATAACACGTGTCAGTGAATGCACACACACCAGGAAACAGCCGCAGATTCGGCTGTAGCCACCTGGGTTCACCAGCGGCCATGTTCCTGCACACAACATGAAGAACTCACAACAACAACATGGTTCATACAACAGAATTAAGACAGCAAGCATCCGAAGCAGTTTTTCTAAAAGTGGGAAATATAGAAGTAAGGCTCAGTGGGCATGTCATTATTATCGAAATCAGTAATCAAACACAGATAGATAGATGGTTAGTTAGATATATGTATATATATATATATATATATATATATATATATATATATATATATATATATATATATATATATATATATATACACATAGTAAAAAGGATATGTCTGGGGAAAGTTATTTGTGTCCTTCGCTCAGGGCAAAAAGCCTTGCATTCATGTCCACATAGACATCATGGTCCATGGCAGCATAGATGTGATCTACAGGAAATTCCTGCTCTGTGACAGCAGACATTGGAAACTGTACATATTGTCCGAACAGTGAGTGCACAGTCTTGCTGATAAGAGCACGGAGACAGGGAATTCCACAGCAAACAAAACATGCCACGGCTGCAAAAATAATGGCAAGTGTAGTTCCAATACGCACCAGTCCCGCCAACCAGCTTGAAGAAAAAAGCCAACTTAGCCAGCAGGACAGAGCAGATTCCTTCGCATTATTGGAGACCATCTCATCACGAGCTTTCACCATACGGTCCAATAGAGATGGTAGCGGACCTGCAGAGCCAGTGTGGAGAGGAATAACCGCGCAACAGTCCTCCCCAGTAAGATGGCATACACCTTGGTCTGGGCCAAGCATTTTGTCAATCGCGAACCTATTCTGCACAGCCATTAATGTAGTGGCATGAAGTTGTTCTGATATCAGTTTCAAGGCTTCAATTGTGTGATTGATAAAACGTTGTTGGTTGTACCAAATATAATTTATCCAGGCCATATTGCGATCTATCTGGATCCAAGGCATTGACAATGTTTCTCTCTTGGATCCAGATAGATCGCAATATGGCCTGGATAAATTAATTTTGGTACAACCAACAACGTTTTATCAATCACACAAGTGAAGAAACCTGCTCTGGATCCATCAGACATCAACAACTACAGACATCAACAACTACAGGTATCACTTCTCTCCTTTCTTTCTAAATCTGCTCTGCCTAAACTAGCTTTAATAGTGTTGGTAAAGCATTACCACGGGATGTCACACATGAGCATAGCTAAAGTCACACAGGCTATGAACTCATCATACTGTATTGCTGATGTAGCTAAAACAACCAAGCTAGTGTTAGATTCATGTTTGACTTGTGCCAAAACTAACATACATTGACCTGTACGACATGATGCACTTACTTTTCCTGAGCAACCTTTCCAACACCTACAGATAGATTTCACACATTTGCCACCAGAAGGAAATTTGAGAAACCTGTTGGTTATAGTTGACAGATTCAGTAAGCGGCCAGAAGCATTTGCATGCATGACAGAGAACGCTAAACCAGTTGTAAAAATATTAACAAAAGAGATCATCTCTAGGTTTGATATTCCTCGTGTGATTGAAAGTGATAACGGCACACCTTTTGCTTCTAAAGTAACACAACATTTGGCTAAAAGCTTAGCAATTGATTGCCATTTTAATATTCCCTATCACCCACAGTCAGCTGGAGTGGTAGAGTGAACGAACAGAACCATTAAGGAACGTGCTACTAAAGCCTGCATTGAAACAGGCCGAAATTGGACTGTTGTTCTCCCGGCAGTACTCACAGAAATGAGAATGACCCCATCTTCAACTACTAAACTGTCACTTTTTGAAATTCTAATGGGTCGTCCTTTCCCGACCCCATGGGCCAGGTGACTCACTGGCATTTCTTCCTTGGGTAACCTGGAATTGATGGTGGACGACTACATTTCTGCCCTCGTTAAAAAAAATGTAATTCTATTAGTGCTGATGTCTCACTAACTCTTCCTCTGCCCACATAAAACCCATCACACCCTTTTGTGCTTAATTAGCATGTCCTGATACAAAGTCTGAAGCCTACCAAGGTCGGTGAGCCGACGTATCGGTGTCCAGCGCCTGTTCTAGCTGTAACCAGGCTTGGAGTTCTGACTGATTATCAGCCACAGTGGATACATGCAAGCAGGATCAAAACAGCACCCCCTTAATCTGTGCATTAATCGGTCTGTTGACCTAAGAAGCCTGCCTAAGTGAGTATTCAGGGCTGAAATGTTTGAGAGCCTACGGAAAGATCCTTTCTATATAGTAATAACGGGGCCAACTCATTTGAAGTTAGTGAAGATCTGACTCACTTGACTGTTTTGTTTAGCTTACCCTGATACCCTGACCCTCTAGGTCTAAATTCTATAAAAATATGTGCATAGTTGTAACTACACTCCGAATTTTAAATTTTAAACCGCAGGGTATTTTTTGTCTGGTGTGTCGGAACTCAGAGCCCGTCTCTGAGGTGACACATCGAGGGTGGATTCTTTTGTTCAGAAGATTCCCAATAATGCTCAGCCAACTCTAGAAAAACTTAAATATAATAGACACAAACTGCCAATGAAGGATCCTCAGTCTCAGATGAGTAAAAGCAAACTTCTTTATTCCATACACGTTCCAATGAGCTCAATAGAAGATGGGTACCTCACATCAAAATGAACAGCACATCAAAAATGATAGAGCACGCCAAAGTGAGAAAGTACAAGTACTGTCTGTTTTACGCTTGTATTTATACCCTGTAGCCACAGTATCCTTCTATTTTTTTCTAATTTCTTCACCTTGAGCAATTCCCCTTATTTTCCGATCTTGCCCTCTTTTTTTCAATTCCCCTTATCTTTGACCTTGGTGCTCATTCCTCCAAACAACACCATATTTGGAGTTCCTGTTTTTCCCAATTCCCCTTATATTCGGCCTTTTTCTGATTTTATATAAAAAAAAATGAGTGAGCCCTTATTTTTTCTGGATCCAACCATACGCTGTTTTCAGTCCTCCAAGTGTGAACACCATTTTTGCGGCCTATTTTGTCTTCCTGCACCTGCAATGGGTAAGTGTTATGCTTTACTCTTTTTATAATGCTGTTTGCTATTCTACTTTTATGGAATTGAGTTATCTCAGTGTATTAGATTGTCTGTATACATGTGCTTGATTATATTCTTTTATTTAATAGCTGCAAGTGCCCAGATTATATTTTAATTGTGCATTCTGAACTGATTGATACATAGTATATAGAATCTTCTCTTGAATGTGTGTTATCCTTTGCCTGCGCCTAGCAGTCACCGTGATTTTACCCTGTCTAACATCTTATCTCCGTTGGTCTCTTTTGCTCAGCTCGGCCACGCAAACGTTCTGGAATATCTCCAATGGGTCTTCTTCGCAGACAATACCGCCAGTTTCAGCTCTCCTCACTTGCTGCTGAGCTTGCTCATTTTCTTGAACAACTCTCTGGCCTAACTGTTCCAGCGAATCCCTATCTGCCTCCTCGCAAAGTGCAGAGCACTGCTATGCGCGACATGGGCACACAGACCGCTCTGCTACCCGCTATCGAGCTTATGATGACAACTGCAGTGAAGGCTCCTGTCCCCCACCGTTTTCTCACTATCCTTCACACTGGTCTCCCACTGATTATTCCCCTACATCTCCTGCGCCAAACCAACGTGCTCCTGTGCCTTCACCCGGCCTTGGGCCAAGCTACTCCTTCATGTCTCCTGCAGCTGCAGCAGCCCACCCGCCTTGCTATCCCAATAAAAATGCTTAAACTCCCTCAAGGTCGTTTTCTGTCCTTCTTTATCTATTCCACACACTTATAACATTCAGTCAGACTCTATCCTACTCACACATGTAAATACCTTATTATTACTATTTTATACTTGGTGTAAATAAAGGCTTGATTAACATATAGTTAAATAGGTGTTATCAAAACTACTTCTATTGTATCTAATAACTTCTATTGTATCTAATAAGTTCTATATTTGATTTAGGTTACTTTTGTTGGATTAATGTTAGTTTGATTATAACACACGCTAGATAAGGTTGATTAAAATTATTTCTCGACATTACTCCCCCCTCTGAGACTTTATAGTCTCACATTCCGCTTACTTCAGTGATAACCTGTTACCAATCATACATATCATGTAATGCAATAGTAAAACCAAAGTAAAAAGTCTTTGTGTTCTTTGGCACATGTTGTTTTCTTCTGACCCAGATACTTTACGTACCGCAGGGGGTCTTGTTGGAGCCCTGGAAGAGGTTACTAGCACTTTACCAGGTACTCGTGTGTTTATATCCACGTGAATGTGTTGGTCCAAGGAAAAAAATGATCAAAAGTAAAATGATCACAAGTACACAATTTCAACAATCTATTTACACTATTCTAAATGAAACATTACCTCAATAAAAGGAACCTAGTACTCATGA
Source organism: Silurus aristotelis (assembly GCF_946808225.1). Lineage (NCBI taxonomy): Eukaryota > Metazoa > Chordata > Actinopteri > Siluriformes > Siluridae > Silurus > Silurus aristotelis. Next base: position 26,077,294 of record NC_139581.1, read on the forward strand.
ATACCACAATCTATCAACACCAGTGTTAGTAATCAAATTCAGTGATAATATTATGAATAATATTCAGTGGAAGACTTACAACATACTTAGAATCGACCTTTCACTTAAAATTGGAAAAATAAACGAAAATTAAACAAACGAAAATAAACGCAAAGAGCAACGATCGCAAAGATCAAAATAAACGAAAATTAAACAAACGAAAATAATAAACGCAAACGCAAAGATCGACATTACTCCCACCCTCTAATGTCCGTGCTGAATCACAACATTGATGAACTAGAAGTGGGCGAAAAACCCTGTTGACAGTCAAGTGCCAGGGAAAATTCCCACTCTGCCCGCCAGTGGCGCGACAGTGGAATCATCACCAAGGTCATCCTCAGTCGTGATTGTACATGCAGCGTAAATATGAGACGTGAAATAAAACGAAAATGAAAAATGAAACAATATAGTCCGCATAAACGTGGTAGAGCTATGGAACAGGTGACAACCGCTTAATTCAATGTGGTAAGGGAGCGGTTATACGGTGACCAGTCTGTATCGCGAACCACACAGCGTAGTACCATTTTAAGCGGGAACGTCTACCCTGCATTGAGATGGCACGCATGCGGCATCTGCGAACCAGGATAGGGCGACAGTGCCAGTCCCGATGTTTTGCTGGTTCCGTTGTCCACAGAACATAGCCCCCTAAGGTAATGGTGTAGTATGTCACAGTAGTGCGTTGCATGACGAAGGTCGTGAGCAGGAAACTATGGGTGTTTCGAGCTCTTGTTGAGAAGGAAAGAGCTCCAAATGATTCAGCCAGGGAGATAGCACGACGCATAGTGAATACACGGGTGACCAGCTGGAGTCCACCAGGAAGATCATAGACAGAGTTCTGAACGGAGTCTAACCACATTCCCTCCGGAGAAAACGTTAGCATGGCGCATAATGGCGGTCACTGGTCTACGCTGGTCCTCATCTGTTTCCCAAACAAATTCATCCCTTTGTGGAGGAAAACCGAACCAATCACGGGGTCCATCATAGCACCGGTCTCCCAAAGGACAGTCGTCACAGCCCTGGCACCACAAGCAATGTGTCTGACGGTCAAAGGCGAGGGCATCACACGCTTCACAGGGACCCCTGAATGTGTCGAATGCGAAGCGATATCCCTCATAACACGTGTCAGTGAATGCACACACACCAGGAAACAGCCGCAGATTCGGCTGTAGCCACCTGGGTTCACCAGCGGCCATGTTCCTGCACACAACATGAAGAACTCACAACAACAACATGGTTCATACAACAGAATTAAGACAGCAAGCATCCGAAGCAGTTTTTCTAAAAGTGGGAAATATAGAAGTAAGGCTCAGTGGGCATGTCATTATTATCGAAATCAGTAATCAAACACAGATAGATAGATGGTTAGTTAGATATATGTATATATATATATATATATATATATATATATATATATATATATATATATACACATAGTAAAAAGGATATGTCTGGGGAAAGTTATTTGTGTCCTTCGCTCAGGGCAAAAAGCCTTGCATTCATGTCCACATAGACATCATGGTCCATGGCAGCATAGATGTGATCTACAGGAAATTCCTGCTCTGTGACAGCAGACATTGGAAACTGTACATATTGTCCGAACAGTGAGTGCACAGTCTTGCTGATAAGAGCACGGAGACAGGGAATTCCACAGCAAACAAAACATGCCACGGCTGCAAAAATAATGGCAAGTGTAGTTCCAATACGCACCAGTCCCGCCAACCAGCTTGAAGAAAAAAGCCAACTTAGCCAGCAGGACAGAGCAGATTCCTTCGCATTATTGGAGACCATCTCATCACGAGCTTTCACCATACGGTCCAATAGAGATGGTAGCGGACCTGCAGAGCCAGTGTGGAGAGGAATAACCGCGCAACAGTCCTCCCCAGTAAGATGGCATACACCTTGGTCTGGGCCAAGCATTTTGTCAATCGCGAACCTATTCTGCACAGCCATTAATGTAGTGGCATGAAGTTGTTCTGATATCAGTTTCAAGGCTTCAATTGTGTGATTGATAAAACGTTGTTGGTTGTACCAAATATAATTTATCCAGGCCATATTGCGATCTATCTGGATCCAAGGCATTGACAATGTTTCTCTCTTGGATCCAGATAGATCGCAATATGGCCTGGATAAATTAATTTTGGTACAACCAACAATGTTTTATCAATCACACAAGTGAAGAAACCTGCTCTGGATCCATAAGACATCAACAACTACAGACATCAACAACTACAGGTATCACTTCTCTCCTTTCTTTCTAAATCTGCTCTGCCTAAACTAGCTTTAATAGTGTTGGTAAAGCATTACCACGGGATGTCACACATGAGCATAGCTAAAGTCACACAGGCTATGAACTCATCATACTGTATTGCTGATGTAGCTAAAACAACCAAGCTAGTGTTAGATTCATGTTTGACTTGTGCCAAAACTAACATACATTGACCTGTACGACATGATGCACTTACTTTTCCTGAGCAACCTTTCCAACACCTACAGATAGATTTCACACATTTGCCACCAGAAAGAAAAAATTTGAGAAACCTGTTGGTTATAGTTGACAGATTCAGTAAGCGGCCAGAAGCATTTGCATGCATGACAGAGAACGCTAAACCAGTTGTAAAAATATTAACAAAAGAGATCATCTCTAGGTTTGATATTCCTCGTGTGATTGAAAGTGATAACGGCACACCTTTTGCTTCTAAAGTAACACAACATTTGGCTAAAAGCTTAGCAATTGATTGCCATTTTAATATTCCCTATCACCCACAGTCAGCTGGAGTGGTAGAGTGAACGAACAGAACCATTAAGGAACGTGCTACTAAAGCCTGCATTGAAACAGGCCGAAATTGGACTGTTGTTCTCCCGGCAGTACTCACAGAAATGAGAATGACCCCATCTTCAACTACTAAACTGTCACTTTTTGAAATTCTAATGGGTCGTCCTTTCCCGACCCCATGGGCCAGGTGACTCACTGGCATTTCTTCCTTAGGTATCCTGGAATTGATGGTGGACGACTACATTTCTGCCCTCGTTAAAAAAAATGTAATTCTATTAGTGCTGATGTCTCACTAACTCTTCCTCTGCCCACATAAAACCCATCACACCCTTTTGTGCTTAATTAGCATGTCCTGATACAAAGTCTGAAGCCTACCAAGGTCGGTGAGCCGACGTATCGGTGTCCAGCGCCTGTTCTAGCTGTAACCAGGCTTGGAGTTCTGACTGATTATCAGCCACAGTGGATACATGCAAGCAGGATCAAAACAGCACCCCCTTAATCTGTGCATTAATCGGTCTGTTGACCTAAGAAGCCTGCCTAAGTGAGTATTCAGGGCTGAAATGTTTGAGAGCCTACGGAAAGATCCTTTCTATATAGTAATAACGGGGCCAACTCATTTGAAGTTAGTGAAGATCTGACTCACTTGACTGTTTTGTTTAGCTTACCCTGATACCCTGACCCTCTAGGTCTAAATTCTATAAAAATATGTGCATAGTTGTAACTACACTCCGAATTTTAAATTTTAAACCGCAGGGTATTTTTTGTCTGGTGTGTCGGAACTCAGAGCCCGTCTCTGAGGTGACACATCGAGGGTGGATTCTTTTGTTCAGAAGATTCCCAATAATGCTCAGCCAACTCTAGAAAAACTTAAATATAATAGACACAAACTGCCAATGAAGGATCCTCAGTCTCAGATGAGTAAAAGCAAACTTCTTTATTCCATACACGTTCCAATGAGCTCAATAGAAGATGGGTACCTCACATCAAAATGAACAGCACATCAAAAATGATAGAGCACGCCAAAGTGAGAAAGTACAAGTACTGTCTGTTTTACGCTTGTATTTATACCCTGTAGCCACCGTATCCTTCTATTTTTTTCTAATTTCTTCACCTTGAGTAATTCCCCTTATTTTCCGATCTTGCCCTCTTTTTTTCAATTCCCCTTATCTTTGACCTTGGTGCTCATTCCTCCAAACAACACCATATTTGGAGTTCCTGTTTTTCCCAATTCCCCTTATATTCGGCCTTTTTCTGATTTTATATAAAAAAAAATGAGTGAGCCCTTATTTTTTCTGGATCCAACCATACGCTGTTTTCAGTCCTCCAAGTGTGAACACCATTTTTGCGGCCTATTTTGTCTTCCTGCACCTGCAATGGGTAAGTGTTATGCTTTACTCTTTTTATAATGCTGTTTGCTATTCTACTTTTATGGAATTGAGTTATCTCAGTGTATTAGATTGTCTGTATACATGTGCTTGATTATATTCTTTTATTTAATAGCTGCAAGTGCCCAGATTATATTTTAATTGTGCATTCTGAACTGATTGATACATAGTATATAGAATCTTCTCTTGAATGTGTGTTATCCTTTGCCTGCGCCTAGCAGTCACCGTGATTTTACCCTGTCTAACATCTTATCTCCGTTGGTCTCTTTTGCTCAGCTCGGCCACGCAAACGTTCTGGAATATCTCCAATGGGTCTTCTTCGCAGACAATACCGCCAGTTTCAGCTCTCCTCACTTGCTGCTGAGCTTGCTCATTTTCTTGAACAACTCTCTGGCCTAACTGTTCCAGCGAATCCCTATCTGCCTCCTCGCAAAGTGCAGAGCACTGCTACGCGCGACATGGGCACACAGACCGCTCCTGATCTCTCTGCTACCCGCTATCGAGCTTATGATGACAACTGCAGTGAAGGCTCCTGTCCCCCACCGTTTTCTCACTATCCTTCACACTGGTCTCCCACTGATTATTCCCCTACATCTCCTGCGCCAAACCAACGTGCTCCTGTGCCTTCACCCGGCCTTGGGCCAAGCTACTCCTTCATGTCTCCTGCAGCTGCAGCAGCCCACCCGCCTTGCTATCCCAATAAAAATGCTTAAACTCCCTCAAGGTCGTTTTCTGTCCTTCTTTATCTATTCCACACACTTATAACATTCAGTCAGACTCTATCCTACTCACACATGTAAATACCTTATTATTACTATTTTATACTTGGTGTAAATAAAGGCTTGATTAACATATAGTTAAATAGGTGTTATCAAAACTACTTCTATTGTATCTAATAACTTCTATTGTATCTAATAAGTTCTATATTTGATTTAGGTTACTTTTGTTGGATTAATGTTAGTTTGATTATAACACACGCTAGATAAGGTTGATTAAAATTATTTCTCGACATTACTCCCCCCTCTGAGACTTTATAGTCTCACATTCCGCTTACTTCAGTGATAACCTGTTACCAATCATACATATCATGTAATGCAATAGTAAAACCAAAGTAAAAAGTCTTTGTGTTCTTTGGCACATGTTGTTTTCTTCTGACCCAGATACTTTACGTACCGCAGGGGGTCTTGTTGGAGCCCTGGAAGAGGTTACTAGCACTTTACCAGGTACTCGTGTGTTTATATCCACGTGAATGTGTTGGTCCAAGGAAAAAAATGATCAAAAGTAAAATGATCACAAGTACACAATTTCAACAATCTATTTACACTATTCTAAATGAAACATTACCTCAATAAAAGGAACCTAGTACTCATGAATACCACAATCTATCAACACCAGTGTTAGTAATCAAATTCAGTGATAATATTATGAATAATATTCAGTGGAAGACTTACAACATACTTAGAATCGACCTTTCACTTAAAATTGGAAAAATAAACGAAAATTAAACAAACGAAAATAAACGCAAAGAGCAACGATCGCAAAGATCAAAATAAACGAAAATTAAACAAACGAAAATAATAAACGCAAACGCAAAGATCGACATTACTCCCACCCTCTAATGTCCGTGCTGAATCACAACATTGATGAACTAGAAGTGGGCGAAAAACCCTGTTGACAGTCAAGTGCCAGGGAAAATTCCCACTCTGCCCGCCAGTGGCGCGACAGTGGAATCATCACCAAGGTCATCCTCAGTCGTGATTGTACATGCAGCGTAAATATGAGACGTGAAATAAAACGAAAATGAAAAATGAAACAATATAGTCCGCATAAACGTGGTAGAGCTATGGAACAGGTGACAACCGCTTAATTCAATGTGGTAAGGGAGCGGTTATACGGTGACCAGTCTGTGTCGCGAACCACACAGCGTAGTACCATTTTAAGCGGGAACGTCTACCCTGCATTGAGATGGCACGCATGCGGCATCTGCGAACCAGGATAGGGCGACAGTGCCAGTCCCGATGTTTTGCTGGTTCCGTTGTCCACAGAACATAGCCCCCTAAGGTAATGGTGTAGTATGTCACAGTAGTGCGTTGCATGACGAAGGTCGTGAGCAGGAAACTATGGGTGTTTCGAGCTCTTGTTGAGAAGGAAAGAGCTCCAAATGATTCAGCCAGGGAGATAGCACGACGCATAGTGAATACACGGGTGACCAGCTGGAGTCCACCAGGAAGATCATAGACAGAGTTCTGAACGGAGTCTAACCACATTCCCTCCGGAGAAAACGTTAGCATGGCGCATAATGGCGGTCACTGGTCTACGCTGGTCCTCATCTGTTTCCCAAACAAATTCATCCCTTTGTGGAGGAAAACCGAACCAATCACGGGGTCCATCATAGCACCGGTCTCCCAAAGGACAGTCGTCACAGCCCTGGCACCACAAGCAATGTGTCTGACGGTCAAAGGCGAGGGCATCACACGCTTCACAGGGACCCCTGAATGTGTCGAATGCGAAGCGATATCCCTCATAACACGTGTCAGTGAATGCACACACACCAGGAAACAGCCGCAGATTCGGCTGTAGCCACCTGGGTTCACCAGCGGCCATGTTCCTGCACACAACATGAAGAACTCACAACAACAACATGGTTCATACAACAGAATTAAGACAGCAAGCATCCGAAGCAGTTTTTCTAAAAGTGGGAAATATAGAAGTAAGGCTCAGTGGGCATGTCATTATTATCGAAATCAGTAATCAAACACAGATAGATAGATGGTTAGTTAGATATATGTATATATATATATATATATATATATATATATATATATATATATATATATATATATATATACACATAGTAAAAAGGATATGTCTGGGGAAAGTTATTTGTGTCCTTCGCTCAGGGCAAAAAGCCTTGCATTCATGTCCACATAGACATCATGGTCCATGGCAGCATAGATGTGATCTACAGGAAATTCCTGCTCTGTGACAGCAGACATTGGAAACTGTACATATTGTCCGAACAGTGAGTGCACAGTCTTGCTGATAAGAGCACGGAGACAGGGAATTCCACAGCAAACAAAACATGCCACGGCTGCAAAAATAATGGCAAGTGTAGTTCCAATACGCACCAGTCCCGCCAACCAGCTTGAAGAAAAAAGCCAACTTAGCCAGCAGGACAGAGCAGATTCCTTCGCATTATTGGAGACCATCTCATCACGAGCTTTCACCATACGGTCCAATAGAGCGTGTAGCGGACCTGCAGAGCCAGTGTGGAGAGGAATAACCGCGCAACAGTCCTCCCCAGTAAGATGGCATACACCTTGGTCTGGGCCAAGCATTTTGTCAATCGCGAACCTATTCTGCACAGCCATTAATGTAGTGGCATGAAGTTGTTCTGATATCAGTTTCAAGGCTTCAATTGTGTGATTGATAAAACGTTGTTGGTTGTACCAAATATAATTTATCCAGGCCATATTGCGATCTATCTGGATCCAAGGCATTGACAATGTTTCTCTCTTGGATCCAGATAGATCGCAATATGGCCTGGATAAATTAATTTTGGTACAACCAACAACGTTTTATCAATCACACAAGTGAAGAAACCTGCTCTGGATCCATCAGACATCAACAACTACAGACATCAACAACTACAGGTATCACTTCTCTCCTTTCTTTCTAAATCTGCTCTGCCTAAACTAGCTTTAATAGTGTTGGTAAAGCATTACCACGGGATGTCACACATGAGCATAGCTAAAGTCACACAGGCTATGAACTCATCATACTGTATTGCTGATGTAGCTAAAACAACCAAGCTAGTGTTAGATTCATGTTTGACTTGTGCCAAAACTAACATACATTGACCTGTACGACATGATGCACTTACTTTTCCTGAGCAACCTTTCCAACACCTACAGATAGATTTCACACATTTGCCACCAGAAGGAAATTTGAGAAACCTGTTGGTTATAGTTGACAGATTCAGTAAGCGGCCAGAAGCATTTGCATGCATGACAGAGAACGCTAAACCAGTTGTAAAAATATTAACAAAAGAGATCATCTCTAGGTTTGATATTCCTCGTGTGATTGAAAGTGATAACGGCACACCTTTTGCTTCTAAAGTAACACAACATTTGGCTAAAAGCTTAGCAATTGATTGCCATTTTAATATTCCCTATCACCCACAGTCAGCTGGAGTGGTAGAGTGAACGAACAGAACCATTAAGGAACGTGGTACTAAAGCCTGCATTGAAACAGGCCGAAATTGGACTGTTGTTCTCCCGGCAGTACTCACAGAAATGAGAATGACCCCATCTTCAACTACTAAACTGTCACTTTTTGAAATTCTAATGGGTCGTCCTTTCCCGACCCCATGGGCCAGGTGACTCACTGGCATTTCTTCCTTAGGTAACCTGGAATTGATGGTGGACGACTACATTTCTGCCCTCGTTAAAAAAAATGTAATTCTATTAGTGCTGATGTCTCACTAACTCTTACTCTGCCCACATAAAACCCATCACACCCTTTTGTGCTTAATTAGCATGTCCTGATACAAAGTCTGAAGCCTACCAAGGTCGGTGAGCCGACGTATCGGTGTCCAGCGCCTGTTCTAGCTGTAACCAGGCTTGGAGTTCTGACTGATTATCAGCCACAGTGGATACATGCAAGCAGGATCAAAACAGCACCCCCTTAATCTGTGCATTAATCGGTCTGTTGACCTAAGAAGCCTGCCTAAGTGAGTATTCAGGGCTGAAATGTTTGAGAGCCTACGGAAAGATCCTTTCTATATAGTAATAATGGGGCCAACTCATTTGAAGTTAGTGAAGATCTGACTCACTTGACTGTTTTGTTTAGCTTACCCTGATACCCTGACCCTCTAGGTCTAAATTCTATAAAAATATGTGCATAGTTGTAACTACACTCCGAATTTTAAATTTTAAACCGCAGGGTATTTTTTGTCTGGTGTGTCGGAACTCAGAGCCCGTCTCTGAGGTGACACATCGAGGGTGGATTCTTTTGTTCAGAAGATTCCCAATAATGCTCAGCCAACTCTAGAAAAACTTAAATATAATAGACACAAACTGCCAATGAAGGATCCTCAGTCTCAGATGAGTAAAAGCAAACTTCTTTATTCCATACACGTTCCAATGAGCTCAATAGAAGATGGGTACCTCACATCAAAATGAACAGCACATCAAAAATGATAGAGCACGCCAAAGTGAGAAAGTACAAGTACTGTCTGTTTTACGCTTGTATTTATACCCTGTAGCCACCGTATCCTTCTATTTTTTTCTCATTTCTTCACCTTGAGTAATTCCCCTTATTTTCCGATCTTGCCCTCTTTTTTTCAATTCCCCTTATCTTTGACCTTGGTGCTCATTCCTCCAAACAACACCATATTTGGAGTTCCTGTTTTTCCCAATTCCCCTTATATTCGGCCTTTTTCTGATTTTATATAAAAAAAAATGAGTGAGCCCTTATTTTTTCTGGATCCAACCATACGCTGTTTTCAGTCCTCCAAGTGTGAACACCAATTTTGCGGCCTATTTTGTCTTCCTGCACCTGCAATGGGTAAGTGTTATGCTTTACTCTTTTTATAATGCTGTTTGCTATTCTACTTTTATGGAATTGAGTTATCTCAGTGTATTAGATTGTCTGTATTCATGTGCTTGATTATATTCTTTTATTTAATAGCTGCAAGTGCCCAGATTATATTTTAATTGTGCATTCTGAACTGATTGATACATAGTATATAGAATCTTCTCTTGAATGTGTGTTATCCTTTGCCTGCGCCTAGCAGTCACCGTGATTTTACCCTGTCTAACATCTTATCTCCGTTGGTCTCTTTTGCTCAGCTCGGCCACGCAAACGTTCTGGAATATCTCCAATGGGTCTTCTTCGCAGACAATACCGCCAGTTGCAGCTCTCCTCACTTGCTGCTGAGCTTGCTCATTTTCTTGAACAACTCTCTGGCCTAACTGTTCCAGCGAATCCCTATCTGCCTCCTCGCAAAGTGCAGAGCACTGCTACGCGCGACATGGGCACACAGACCGCTCCTGATCTCTCTGCTACCCGCTATCGAGCTTATGATGACAACTGCAGTGAAGGCTCCTGTCCCCCACCGTTTTCTCACTATCCTTCACACTGGTCTCCCACTGATTATTCCCCTACATCTCCTGCGCCAAACCAACGTGCTCCTGTGCCTTCACCCGGCCTTGGGCCAAGCTACTCCTTCATGTCTCCTGCAGCTGCAGCAGCCCACCCGCCTTGCTATCCCAATAAAAATGCTTAAACTCCCTCAAGGTCGTTTTCTGTCCTTCTTTATCTATTCCACACACTTATAACATTCAGTCAGACTCTATCCTACTCACACATGTAAATACCTTATTATTACTATTTTATACTTGGTGTAAATAAAGGCTTGATTAACATATAGTTAAATAGGTGTTATCAAAACTACTTCTATTGTATCTAATAACTTCTATTGTATCTAATAAGTTCTATATTTGATTTAGGTTACTTTTGTTGGATTAATGTTAGTTTGATTATAACACACGCTAGATAAGGTTGATTAAAATTATTTCTCGACATTACTCCCCCCTCTGAGACTTTATAGTCTCACATTCCGCTTACTTCAGTGATAACCTGTTACCAATCATACATATCATGTAATGCAATAGTAAAACCAAAGTAAAAAGTCTTTGTGTTCTTTGGCACATGTTGTTTTCTTCTGACCCAGATACTTTACGTACCGCAGGGGGTCTTGTTGGAGCCCTGGAAGAGGTTACTAGCACTTTACCAGGTACTCGTGTGTTTATATCCACGTGAATGTGTTGGTCCAAGGAAAAAAATGATCAAAAGTAAAATGATCACAAGTACACAATTTCAACAATCTATTTACACTATTCTAAATGAAACATTACCTCAATAAAAGGAACCTAGTACTCATGAATACCACAATCTATCAACACCAGTGTTAGTAATCAAATTCAGTGATAATATTATGAATAATATTCAGTGGAAGACTTACAACATACTTAGAATCGACCTTTCACTTAAAATTGGAAAAATAAACGAAAATTAAACAAACGAAAATAAACGCAAAGAGCAACGATCGCAAAGATCAAAATAAACGAAAATTAAACAAACGAAAATAATAAACGCAAACGCAAAGATCGACATTACTCCCACCCTCTAATGTCCGTGCTGAATCACAACATTGATGAACTAGAAGTGGGCGAAAAACCCTGTTGACAGTCAAGTGCCAGGGAAAATTCCCACTCTGCCCGCCAGTGGCGCGACAGTGGAATCATCACCAAGGTCATCCTCAGTCGTGATTGTACATGCAGCGTAAATATGAGACGTGAAATAAAACGAAAATGAAAAATGAAACAATATAGTCCGCATAAACGTGGTAGAGCTATGGAACAGGTGACAACCGCTTAATTCAATGTGGTAAGGGAGCGGTTATACGGTGACCAGTCTGTGTCGCGAACCACACAGCGTAGTACCATTTTAAGCGGGAACGTCTACCCTGCATTGAGATGGCACGCATGCGGCATCTGCGAACCAGGATAGGGCGACAGTGCCAGTCCCGATGTTTTGCTGGTTCCGTTGTCCACAGAACATAGCCCCCTAAGGTAATGGTGTAGTATGTCACAGTAGTGCGTTGCATGACGAAGGTCGTGAGCAGGAAACTATGGGTGTTTCGAGCTCTTGTTGAGAAGGAAAGAGCTCCAAATGATTCAGCCAGGGAGATAGCACGACGCATAGTGAATACACGGGTGACCAGCTGGAGTCCACCAGGAAGATCATAGACAGAGTTCTGAACGGAGTCTAACCACATTCCCTCCGGAGAAAACGTTAGCATGGCGCATAATGGCGGTCACTGGTCTACGCTGGTCCTCATCTGTTTCCCAAACAAATTCATCCCTTTGTGGAGGAAAACCGAACCAATCACGGGGTCCATCATAGCACCGGTCTCCCAAAGGACAGTCGTCACAGCCCTGGCACCACAAGCAATGTGTCTGACGGTCAAAGGCGAGGGCATCACACGCTTCACAGGGACCCCTGAATGTGTCGAATGCGAAGCGATATCCCTCATAACACGTGTCAGTGAATGCACACACACCAGGAAACAGCCGCAGATTCGGCTGTAGCCACCTGGGTTCACCAGCGGCCATGTTCCTGCACACAACATGAAGAACTCACAACAACAACATGGTTCATACAACAGAATTAAGACAGCAAGCATCCGAAGCAGTTTTTCTAAAAGTGGGAAATATAGAAGTAAGGCTCAGTGGGCATGTCATTATTATCGAAATCAGTAATCAAACACAGATAGATAGATGGTTAGTTAGATATATGTATATATATATATATATATATATATATATATATATATATATATATATATATATATATATATATATACACATAGTAAAAAGGATATGTCTGGGGAAAGTTATTTGTGTCCTTCGCTCAGGGCAAAAAGCCTTGCATTCATGTCCACATAGACATCATGGTCCATGGCAGCATAGATGTGATCTACAGGAAATTCCTGCTCTGTGACAGCAGACATTGGAAACTGTACATATTGTCCGAACAGTGAGTGCACAGTCTTGCTGATAAGAGCACGGAGACAGGGAATTCCACAGCAAACAAAACATGCCACGGCTGCAAAAATAATGGCAAGTGTAGTTCCAATACGCACCAGTCCCGCCAACCAGCTTGAAGAAAAAAGCCAACTTAGCCAGCAGGACAGAGCAGATTCCTTCGCATTATTGGAGACCATCTCATCACGAGCTTTCACCATACGGTCCAATAGAGCGTGTAGCGGACCTGCAGAGCCAGTGTGGAGAGGAATAACCGCGCAACAGTCCTCCCCAGTAAGATGGCATACACCTTGGTCTGGGCCAAGCATTTTGTCAATCGCGAACCTATTCTGCACAGCCATTAATGTAGTGGCATGAAGTTGTTCTGATATCAGTTTCAAGGCTTCAATTGTGTGATTGATAAAACGTTGTTGGTTGTACCAAATATAATTTATCCAGGCCATATTGCGATCTATCTGGATCCAAGGCATTGACAATGTTTCTCTCTTGGATCCAGATAGATCGCAATATGGCCTGGATAAATTAATTTTGGTACAACCAACAACGTTTTATCAATCACACAAGTGAAGAAACCTGCTCTGGATCCATCAGACATCAACAACTACAGACATCAACAACTACAGGTATCACTTCTCTCCTTTCTTTCTAAATCTGCTCTGCCTAAACTAGCTTTAATAGTGTTGGTAAAGCATTACCACGGGATGTCACACATGAGCATAGCTAAAGTCACACAGGCTATGAACTCATCATACTGTATTGCTGATGTAGCTAAAACAACCAAGCTAGTGTTAGATTCATGTTTGACTTGTGCCAAAACTAACATACATTGACCTGTACGACATGATGCACTTACTTTTCCTGAGCAACCTTTCCAACACCTACAGATAGATTTCACACATTTGCCACCAGAAGGAAATTTGAGAAACCTGTTGGTTATAGTTGACAGATTCAGTAAGCGGCCAGAAGCATTTGCATGCATGACAGAGAACGCTAAACCAGTTGTAAAAATATTAACAAAAGAGATCATCTCTAGGTTTGATATTCCTCGTGTGATTGAAAGTGATAACGGCACACCTTTTGCTTCTAAAGTAACACAACATTTGGCTAAAAGCTTAGCAATTGATTGCCATTTTAATATTCCCTATCACCCACAGTCAGCTGGAGTGGTAGAGTGAACGAACAGAACCATTAAGGAACGTGCTACTAAAGCCTGCATTGAAACAGGCCGAAATTGGACTGTTGTTCTCCCGGCAGTACTCACAGAAATGAGAATGACCCCATCTTCAACTACTAAACTGTCACTTTTTGAAATTCTAATGGGTCGTCCTTTCCCGACCCCATGGGCCAGGTGACTCACTGGCATTTCTTCCTTAGGTAACCTGGAATTGATGGTGGACGACTACATTTCTGCCCTCGTTAAAAAAAATGTAATTCTATTAGTGCTGATGTCTCACTAACTCTTACTCTGCCCACATAAAACCCATCACACCCTTTTGTGCTTAATTAGCATGTCCTGATACAAAGTCTGAAGCCTACCAAGGTCGGTGAGCCGACGTATCGGTGTCCAGCGCCTGTTCTAGCTGTAACCAGGCTTGGAGTTCTGACTGATTATCAGCCACAGTGGATACATGCAAGCAGGATCAAAACAGCACCCCCTTAATCTGTGCATTAATCGGTCTGTTGACCTAAGAAGCCTGCCTAAGTGAGTATTCAGGGCTGAAATGTTTGAGAGCCTACGGAAAGATCCTTTCTATATAGTAATAATGGGGCCAACTCATTTGAAGTTAGTGAAGATCTGACTCACTTGACTGTTTTGTTTAGCTTACCCTGATACCCTGACCCTCTAGGTCTAAATTCTATAAAAATATGTGCATAGTTGTAACTACACTCCGAATTTTAAATTTTAAACCGCAGGGTATTTTTTGTCTGGTGTGTCGGAACTCAGAGCCCGTCTCTGAGGTGACACATCGAGGGTGGATTCTTTTGTTCAGAAGATTCCCAATAATGCTCAGCCAACTCTAGAAAAACTTAAATATAATAGACACAAACTGCCAATGAAGGATCCTCAGTCTCAGATGAGTAAAAGCAAACTTCTTTATTCCATACACGTTCCAATGAGCTCAATAGAAGATGGGTACCTCACATCAAAATGAACAGCACATCAAAAATGATAGAGCACGCCAAAGTGAGAAAGTACAAGTACTGTCTGTTTTACGCTTGTATTTATACCCTGTAGCCACCGTATCCTTCTATTTTTTTCTCATTTCTTCACCTTGAGTAATTCCCCTTATTTTCCGATCTTGCCCTCTTTTTTTCAATTCCCCTTATCTTTGACCTTGGTGCTCATTCCTCCAAACAACACCATATTTGGAGTTCCTGTTTTTCCCAATTCCCCTTATATTCGGCCTTTTTCTGATTTTATATAAAAAAAAATGAGTGAGCCCTTATTTTTTCTGGATCCAACCATACGCTGTTTTCAGTCCTCCAAGTGTGAACACCAATTTTGCGGCCTATTTTGTCTTCCTGCACCTGCAATGGGTAAGTGTTATGCTTTACTCTTTTTATAATGCTGTTTGCTATTCTACTTTTATGGAATTGAGTTATCTCAGTGTATTAGATTGTCTGTATTCATGTGCTTGATTATATTCTTTTATTTAATAGCTGCAAGTGCCCAGATTATATTTTAATTGTGCATTCTGAACTGATTGATACATAGTATATAGAATCTTCTCTTGAATGTGTGTTATCCTTTGCCTGCGCCTAGCAGTCACCGTGATTTTACCCTGTCTAACATCTTATCTCCGTTGGTCTCTTTTGCTCAGCTCGGCCACGCAAACGTTCTGGAATATCTCCAATGGGTCTTCTTCGCAGACAATACCGCCAGTTGCAGCTCTCCTCACTTGCTGCTGAGCTTGCTCATTTTCTTGAACAACTCTCTGGCCTAACTGTTCCAGCGAATCCCTATCTGCCTCCTCGCAAAGTGCAGAGCACTGCTACGCGCGACATGGGCACACAGACCGCTCCTGATCTCTCTGCTACCCGCTATCGAGCTTATGATGACAACTGCAGTGAAGGCTCCTGTCCCCCACCGTTTTCTCACTATCCTTCACACTGGTCTCCCACTGATTATTCCCCTACATCTCCTGCGCCAAACCAACGTGCTCCTGTGCCTTCACCCGGCCTTGGGCCAAGCTACTCCTTCATGTCTCCTGCAGCTGCAGCAGCCCACCCGCCTTGCTATCCCAATAAAAATGCTTAAACTCCCTCAAGGTCGTTTTCTGTCCTTCTTTATCTATTCCACACACTTATAACATTCAGTCAGACTCTATCCTACTCACACATGTAAATACCTTATTATTACTATTTTATACTTGGTGTAAATAAAGGCTTGATTAACATATAGTTAAATAGGTGTTATCAAAACTACTTCTATTGTATCTAATAACTTCTATTGTATCTAATAAGTTCTATATTTGATTTAGGTTACTTTTGTTGGATTAATGTTAGTTTGATTATAACACACGCTAGATAAGGTTGATTAAAATTATTTCTCGACATTACTCCCCCCTCTGAGACTTTATAGTCTCACATTCCGCTTACTTCAGTGATAACCTGTTACCAATCATACATATCATGTAATGCAATAGTAAAACCAAAGTAAAAAGTCTTTGTGTTCTTTGGCACATGTTGTTTTCTTCTGACCCAGATACTTTACGTACCGCAGGGGGTCTTGTTGGAGCCCTGGAAGAGGTTACTAGCACTTTACCAGGTACTCGTGTGTTTATATCCACGTGAATGTGTTGGTCCAAGGAAAAAAATGATCAAAAGTAAAATGATCACAAGTACACAATTTCAACAATCTATTTACACTATTCTAAATGAAACATTACCTCAATAAAAGGAACCTAGTACTCATGAATACCACAATCTATCAACACCAGTGTTAGTAATCAAATTCAGTGATAATATTATGAATAATATTCAGTGGAAGACTTACAACATACTTAGAATCGACCTTTCACTTAAAATTGGAAAAATAAACGAAAATTAAACAAACGAAAATAAACGCAAAGAGCAACGATCGCAAAGATCAAAATAAACGAAAATTAAACAAACGAAAATAATAAACGCAAACGCAAAGATCGACATTACTCCCACCCTCTAATGTCCGTGCTGAATCACAACATTGATGAACTAGAAGTGGGCGAAAAACCCTGTTGACAGTCAAGTGCCAGGGAAAATTCCCACTCTGCCCGCCAGTGGCGCGACAGTGGAATCATCACCAAGGTCATCCTCAGTCGTGATTCTACATGCAGCGTAAATATGAGACGTGAAATAAAACGAAAATGAAAAATGAAACAATATAGTCCGCATAAACGTGGTAGAGCTATGGAACAGGTGACAACCGCTTAATTCAATGTGGTAAGGGAGCGGTTATACGGTGACCAGTCTGTATCGCGAACCACACAGCGTAGTACCATTTTAAGCGGGAACGTCTACCCTGCATTGAGATGGCACGCATGCGGCATCTGCGAACCAGGATAGGGCGACAGTGCCAGTCCCGATGTTTTGCTGGTTCCGTTGTCCACAGAACATAGCCCCCTAAGGTAATGGTGTAGTATGTCACAGTAGTGCGTTGCATGACGAAGGTCGTGAGCAGGAAACTATGGGTGTTTCGAGCTCTTGTTGAGAAGGAAAGAGCTCCAAATGATTCAGCCAGGGAGATAGCACGACGCATAGTGAATACACGGGTGACCAGCTGGAGTCCACCAGGAAGATCATAGACAGAGTTCTGAACGGAGTCTAACCACATTCCCTCCGGAGAAAACGTTAGCATGGCGCATAATGGCGGTCACTGGTCTACGCTGGTCCTCATCTGTTTCCCAAACAAATTCATCCCTTTGTGGAGGAAAACCGAACCAATCACGGGGTCCATCATAGCACCGGTCTCCCAAAGGACAGTCGTCACAGCCCTGGCACCACAAGCAATGTGTCTGACGGTCAAAGGCGAGGGCATCACACGCTTCACAGGGACCCCTGAATGTGTCGAATGCGAAGCGATATCCCTCATAACACGTGTCAGTGAATGCACACACACCAGGAAACAGCCGCAGATTCGGCTGTAGCCACCTGGGTTCACCAGCGGCCATGTTCCTGCACACAACATGAAGAACTCACAACAACAACATGGTTCATACAACAGAATTAAGACAGCAAGCATCCGAAGCAGTTTTTCTAAAAGTGGGAAATATAGAAGTAAGGCTCAGTGGGCATGTCATTATTATCGAAATCAGTAATCAAACACAGATAGATAGATGGTTAGTTAGATATATGTATATATATATATATATATATATATATATATATATATATATATATATATATATATATATATATATATATATATATACACATAGTAAAAAGGATATGTCTGGGGAAAGTTATTTGTGTCCTTCGCTCAGGGCAAAAAGCCTTGCATTCATGTCCACATAGACATCATGGTCCATGGCAGCATAGATGTGATCTACAGGAAATTCCTGCTCTGTGACAGCAGACATTGGAAACTGTACATATTGTCCGAACAGTGAGTGCACAGTCTTGCTGATAAGAGCACGGAGACAGGGAATTCCACAGCAAACAAAACATGCCACGGCTGCAAAAATAATGGCAAGTGTAGTTCCAATACGCACCAGTCCCGCCAACCAGCTTGAAGAAAAAAGCCAACTTAGCCAGCAGGACAGAGCAGATTCCTTCGCATTATTGGAGACCATCTCATCACGAGCTTTCACCATACGGTCCAATAGAGATGGTAGCGGACCTGCAGAGCCAGTGTGGAGAGGAATAACCGCGCAACAGTCCTCCCCAGTAAGATGGCATACACCTTGGTCTGGGCCAAGCATTTTGTCAATCGCGAACCTATTCTGCACAGCCATTAATGTAGTGGCATGAAGTTGTTCTGATATCAGTTTCAAGGCTTCAATTGTGTGATTGATAAAACGTTGTTGGTTGTACCAAATATAATTTATCCAGGCCATATTGCGATCTATCTGGATCCAAGGCATTGACAATGTTTCTCTCTTGGATCCAGATAGATCGCAATATGGCCTGGATAAATTAATTTTGGTACAACCAACAACGTTTTATCAATCACACAAGTGAAGAAACCTGCTCTGGATCCATCAGACATCAACAACTACAGACATCAACAACTACAGGTATCACTTCTCTCCTTTCTTTCTAAATCTGCTCTGCCTAAACTAGCTTTAATAGTGTTGGTAAAGCATTACCACGGGATGTCACACATGAGCATAGCTAAAGTCACACAGGCTATGAACTCATCATACTGTATTGCTGATGTAGCTAAAACAACCAAGCTAGTGTTAGATTCATGTTTGACTTGTGCCAAAACTAACATACATTGACCTGTACGACATGATGCACTTACTTTTCCTGAGCAACCTTTCCAACACCTACAGATAGATTTCACACATTTGCCACCAGAAGGAAATTTGAGAAACCTGTTGGTTATAGTTGACAGATTCAGTAAGCGGCCAGAAGCATTTGCATGCATGACAGAGAACGCTAAACCAGTTGTAAAAATATTAACAAAAGAGATCATCTCTAGGTTTGATATTCCTCGTGTGATTGAAAGTGATAACGGCACACCTTTTGCTTCTAAAGTAACACAACATTTGGCTAAAAGCTTAGCAATTGATTGCCATTTTAATATTCCCTATCACCCACAGTCAGCTGGAGTGGTAGAGTGAACGAACAGAACCATTAAGGAACGTGCTACTAAAGCCTGCATTGAAACAGGCCGAAATTGGACTGTTGTTCTCCCGGCAGTACTCACAGAAATGAGAATGACCCCATCTTCAACTACTAAACTGTCACTTTTTGAAATTCTAATGGGTCGTCCTTTCCCGACCCCATGGGCCAGGTGACTCACTGGCATTTCTTCCTTAGGTAACCTGGAATTGATGGTGGACGACTACATTTCTGCCCTCGTTAAAAAAAATGTAATTCTATTAGTGCTGATGTCTCACTAACTCTTCCTCTGCCCACATAAAACCCATCACACCCTTTTGTGCTTAATTAGCATGTCCTGATACAAAGTCTGAAGCCTACCAAGGTCGGTGAGCCGACGTATCGGTGTCCAGCGCCTGTTCTAGCTGTAACCAGGCTTGGAGTTCTGACTGATTATCAGCCACAGTGGATACATGCAAGCAGGATCAAAACAGCACCCCCTTAATCTGTGCATTAATCGGTCTGTTGACCTAAGAAGCCTGCCTAAGTGAGTATTCAGGGCTGAAATGTTTGAGAGCCTACGGAAAGATCCTTTCTATATAGTAATAACGGGGCCAACTCATTTGAAGTTAGTGAAGATCTGACTCACTTGACTGTTTTGTTTAGCTTACCCTGATACCCTGACCCTCTAGGTCTAAATTCTATAAAAATATGTGCATAGTTGTAACTACACTCCGAATTTTTAATTTTAAACCGCAGGGTATTTTTTGTCTGGTGTGTCGGAACTCAGAGCCCGTCTCTGAGGTGACACATCGAGGGTGGATTCTTTTGTTCAGAAGATTCCCAATAATGCTCAGCCAACTCTAGAAAAACTTAAATATAATAGACACAAACTGCCAATGAAGGATCCTCAGTCTCAGATGAGTAAAAGCAAACTTCTTTATTCCATACACGTTCCAATGAGCTCAATAGAAGATGGGTACCTCACATCAAAATGAACAGCACATCAAAAATGATAGAGCACGCCAAAGTGAGAAAGTACAAGTACTGTCTGTTTTACGCTTGTATTTATACCCTGTAGCCACCGTATCCTTCTATTTTTTTCTAATTTCTTCACCTTGAGTAATTCCCCTTATTTTCCGATCTTGCCCTCTTTTTTTCAATTCCCCTTATCTTTGACCTTGGTGCTCATTCCTCCAAACAACACCATATTTGGAGTTCCTGTTTTTCCCAATTCCCCTTATATTCGGCCTTTTTCTGATTTTATATAAAAAAAAATGAGTGAGCCCTTATTTTTTCTGGATCCAACCATACGCTGTTTTCAGTCCTCCAAGTGTGAACACCAATTTTGCGGCCTATTTTGTCTTCCTGCACCTGCAATGGGTAAGTGTTATGCTTTACTCTTTTTATAATGCTGTTTGCTATTCTACTTTTATGGAATTGAGTTATCTCAGTGTATTAGATTGTCTGTATACATGTGCTTGATTATATTCTTTTATTTAATAGCTGCAAGTGCCCAGATTATATTTTAATTGTGCATTCTGAACTGATTGATACATAGTATATAGAATCTTCTCTTGAATGTGTGTTATCCTTTGCCTGCGCCTAGCAGTCACCGTGATTTTACCCTGTCTAACATCTTATCTCCGTTGGTCTCTTTTGCTCAGCTCGGCCACGCAAACGTTCTGGAATATCTCCAATGGGTCTTCTTCGCAGACAATACCGCCAGTTGCAGCTCTCCTCACTTGCTGCTGAGCTTGCTCATTTTCTTGAACAACTCTCTGGCCTAACTGTTCCAGCGAATCCCTATCTGCCTCCTCGCAAAGTGCAGAGCACTGCTACGCGCGACATGGGCACACAGACCGCTCCTGATCTCTCTGCTACCCGCTATCGAGCTTATGATGACAACTGCAGTGAAGGCTCCTGTCCCCCACCGTTTTCTCACTATCCTTCACACTGGTCTCCCACTGATTATTCCCCTACATCTCCTGCGCCAAACCAACGTGCTCCTGTGCCTTCACCCGGCCTTGGGCCAAGCTACTCCTTCATGTCTCCTGCAGCTGCAGCAGCCCACCCGCCTTGCTATCCCAATAAAAATGCTTAAACTCCCTCAAGGTCGTTTTCTGTCCTTCTTTATCTATTCCACACACTTATAACATTCAGTCAGACTCTATCCTACTCACACATGTAAATACCTTATTATTACTATTTTATACTTGGTGTAAATAAAGGCTTGATTAACATATAGTTAAATAGGTGTTATCAAAACTACTTCTATTGTATCTAATAACTTCTATTGTATCTAATAAGTTCTATATTTGATTTAGGTTACTTTTGTTGGATTAATGTTAGTTTGATTATAACACACGCTAGATAAGGTTGATTAAAATTATTTCTCGACATTACTCCCCCCTCTGAGACTTTATAGTCTCACATTCCGCTTACTTCAGTGATAACCTGTTACCAATCATACATATCATGTAATGCAATAGTAAAACCAAAGTAAAAAGTCTTTGTGTTCTTTGGCACATGTTGTTTTCTTCTGACCCAGATACTTTACGTACCGCAGGGGGTCTTGTTGGAGCCCTGGAAGAGGTTACTAGCACTTTACCAGGTACTCGTGTGTTTATATCCACGTGAATGTGTTGGTCCAAGGAAAAAAATGATCAAAAGTAAAATGATCACAAGTACACAATTTCAACAATCTATTTACACTATTCTAAATGAAACATTACCTCAATAAAAGGAACCTAGTACTCATGAATACCACAATCTATCAACACCAGTGTTAGTAATCAAATTCAGTGATAATATTATGAATAATATTCAGTGGAAGACTTACAACATACTTAGAATCGACCTTTCACTTAAAATTGGAAAAATAAACGAAAATTAAACAAACGAAAATAAACGCAAAGAGCAACGATCGCAAAGATCAAAATAAACGAAAATTAAACAAACGAAAATAATAAACGCAAACGCAAAGATCGACATTACTCCCACCCTCTAATGTCCGTGCTGAATCACAACATTGATGAACTAGAAGTGGGCGAAAAACCCTGTTGACAGTCAAGTGCCAGGGAAAATTCCCACTCTGCCCGCCAGTGGCGCGACAGTGGAATCATCACCAAGGTCATCCTCAGTCGTGATTGTACATGCAGCGTAAATATGAGACGTGAAATAAAACGAAAATGAAAAATGAAACAATATAGTCCGCATAAACGTGGTAGAGCTATGGAACAGGTGACAACCGCTTAATTCAATGTGGTAAGGGAGCGGTTATACGGTGACCAGTCTGTATCGCGAACCACACAGCGTAGTACCATTTTAAGCGGGAACGTCTACCCTGCATTGAGATGGCACGCATGCGGCATCTGCGAACCAGGATAGGGCGACAGTGCCAGTCCCGATGTTTTGCTGGTTCCGTTGTCCACAGAACTTAGCCCCCTAAGGTAATGGTGTAGTATGTCACAGTAGTGCGTTGCATGACGAAGGTCGTGAGCAGGAAACTATGGGTGTTTCGAGCTCTTGTTGAGAAGGAAAGAGCTCCAAATGATTCAGCCAGGGAGATAGCACGACGCATAGTGAATACACGGGTGACCAGCTGGAGTCCACCAGGAAGATCATAGACAGAGTTCTGAACGGAGTCTAACCACATTCCCTCCGGAGAAAACGTTAGCATGGCGCATAATGGCGGTCACTGGTCTACGCTGGTCCTCATCTGTTTCCCAAACAAATTCATCCCTTTGTGGAGGAAAACCGAACCAATCACGGGGTCCATCATAGCACCGGTCTCCCAAAGGACAGTCGTCACAGCCCTGGCACCACAAGCAATGTGTCTGACGGTCAAAGGCGAGGGCATCACACGCTTCACAGGGACCCCTGAATGTGTCGAATGCGAAGCGATATCCCTCATAACACGTGTCAGTGAATGCACACACACCAGGAAACAGCCGCAGATTCGGCTGTAGCCACCTGGGTTCACCAGCGGCCATGTTCCTGCACACAACATGAAGAACTCACAACAACAACATGGTTCATACAACAGAATTAAGACAGCAAGCATCCGAAGCAGTTTTTCTAAAAGTGGGAAATATAGAAGTAAGGCTCAGTGGGCATGTCATTATTATCGAAATCAGTAATCAAACACAGATAGATAGATGGTTAGTTAGATATATGTATATATATATATATATATATATATATATATATATATATATATATATATATATATATATATATATATATATATATACACATAGTAAAAAGGATATGTCTGGGGAAAGTTATTTGTGTCCTTCGCTCAGGGCAAAAAGCCTTGCATTCATGTCCACATAGACATCATGGTCCATGGCAGCATAGATGTGATCTACAGGAAATTCCTGCTCTGTGACAGCAGACATTGGAAACTGTACATATTGTCCGAACAGTGAGTGCACAGTCTTGCTGATAAGAGCACGGAGACAGGGAATTCCACAGCAAACAAAACATGCCACGGCTGCAAAAATAATGGCAAGTGTAGTTCCAATACGCACCAGTCCCGCCAACCAGCTTGAAGAAAAAAGCCAACTTAGCCAGCAGGACAGAGCAGATTCCTTCGCATTATTGGAGACCATCTCATCACGAGCTTTCACCATACGGTCCAATAGAGATGGTAGCGGACCTGCAGAGCCAGTGTGGAGAGGAATAACCGCGCAACAGTCCTCCCCAGTAAGATGGCATACACCTTGGTCTGGGCCAAGCATTTTGTCAATCGCGAACCTATTCTGCACAGCCATTAATGTAGTGGCATGAAGTTGTTCTGATATCAGTTTCAAGGCTTCAATTGTGTGATTGATAAAACGTTGTTGGTTGTACCAAATATAATTTATCCAGGCCATATTGCGATCTATCTGGATCCAAGGCATTGACAATGTTTCTCTCTTGGATCCAGCTAGATCGCAATATGGCCTGGATAAATTAATTTTGGTACAACCAACAACGTTTTATCAATCACACAAGTGAAGAAACCTGCTCTGGATCCATCAGACATCAACAACTACAGACATCAACAACTACAGGTATCACTTCTCTCCTTTCTTTCTAAATCTGCTCTGCCTAAACTAGCTTTAATAGTGTTGGTAAAGCATTACCACGGGATGTCACACATGAGCATAGCTAAAGTCACACAGGCTATGAACTCATCATACTGTATTGCTGATGTAGCTAAAACAACCAAGCTAGTGTTAGATTCATGTTTGACTTGTGCCAAAACTAACATACATTGACCTGTACGACATGATGCACTTACTTTTCCTGAGCAACCTTTCCAACACCTACAGATAGATTTCACACATTTGCCACCAGAAGGAAATTTGAGAAACCTGTTGGTTATAGTTGACAGATTCAGTAAGCGGCCAGAAGCATTTGCATGCATGACAGAGAACGCTAAACCAGTTGTAAAAATATTAACAAAAGAGATCATCTCTAGGTTTGATATTCCTCGTGTGATTGAAAGTGATAACGGCACACCTTTTGCTTCTAAAGTAACACAACATTTGGCTAAAAGCTTAGCAATTGATTGCCATTTTAATATTCCCTATCACCCACAGTCAGCTGGAGTGGTAGAGTGAACGAACAGAACCATTAAGGAACGTGCTACTAAAGCCTGCATTGAAACAGGCCGAAATTGGACTGTTGTTCTCCCGGCAGTACTCACAGAAATGAGAATGACCCCATCTTCAACTACTAAACTGTCACTTTTTGAAATTCTAATGGGTCGTCCTTTCCCGACCCCATGGGCCAGGTGACTCACTGGCATTTCTTCCTTAGGTAACCTGGAATTGATGGTGGACGACTACATTTCTGCCCTCGTTAAAAAAAATGTAATTCTATTAGTGCTGATGTCTCACTAACTCTTCCTCTGCCCACATAAAACCCATCACACCCTTTTGTGCTTAATTAGCATGTCCTGATACAAAGTCTGAAGCCTACCAAGGTCGGTGAGCCGACGTATCGGTGTCCAGCGCCTGTTCTAGCTGTAACCAGGCTTGGAGTTCTGACTGATTATCAGCCACAGTGGATACATGCAAGCAGGATCAAAACAGCACCCCCTTAATCTGTGCATTAATCGGTCTGTTGACCTAAGAAGCCTGCCTAAGTGAGTATTCAGGGCTGAAATGTTTGAGAGCCTACGGAAAGATCCTTTCTATATAGTAATAACGGGGCCAACTCATTTGAAGTTAGTGAAGATCTGACTCACTTGACTGTTTTGTTTAGCTTACCCTGATACCCTGACCCTCTAGGTCTAAATTCTATAAAAATATGTGCATAGTTGTAACTACACTCCGAATTTAAAATTTTAAACCGCAGGGTATTTTTTGTCTGGTGTGTCGGAACTCAGAGCCCGTCTCTGAGGTGACACATCGAGGGTGGATTCTTTTGTTCAGAAGATTCCCAATAATGCTCAGCCAACTCTAGAAAAACTTAAATATAATAGACACAAACTGCCAATGAAGGATCCTCAGTCTCAGATGAGTAAAAGCAAACTTCTTTATTCCATACACGTTCCAATGAGCTCAATAGAAGATGGGTACCTCACATCAAAATGAACAGCACATCAAAAATGATAGAGCACGCCAAAGTGAGAAAGTACAAGTACTGTCTGTTTTACGCTTGTATTTATACCCTGTAGCCACCGTATCCTTCTATTTTTTTCTCATTTCTTCACCTTGAGTAATTCCCCTTATTTTCCGATCTTGCCCTCTTTTTTTCAATTCCCCTTATCTTTGACCTTGGTGCTCATTCCTCCAAACAACACCATATTTGGAGTTCCTGTTTTTCCCAATTCCCCTTATATTCGGCCTTTTTCTGATTTTATATAAAAAAAAATGAGTGAGCCCTTATTTTTTCTGGATCCAACCATACGCTGTTTTCAGTCCTCCAAGTGTGAACACCAATTTTGCGGCCTATTTTGTCTTCCTGCACCTGCAATGGGTAAGTGTTATGCTTTACTCTTTTTATAATGCTGTTTGCTATTCTACTTTTATGGAATTGAGTTATCTCAGTGTATTAGATTGTCTGTATACATGTGCTTGATTATATTCTTTTATTTAATAGCTGCAAGTGCCCAGATTATATTTTAATTGTGCATTCTGAACTGATTGATACATAGTATATAGAATCTTCTCTTGAATGTGTGTTATCCTTTGCCTGCGCCTAGCAGTCACCGTGATTTTACCCTGTCTAACATCTTATCTCCGTTGGTCTCTTTTGCTCAGCTCGGCCACGCAAACGTTCTGGAATATCTCCAATGGGTCTTCTTCGCAGACAATACCGCCAGTTTCAGCTCTCCTCACTTGCTGCTGAGCTTGCTCATTTTCTTGAACAACTCTCTGGCCTAACTGTTCCAGCGAATCCCTATCTGCCTCCTCGCAAAGTGCAGAGCACTGCTACGCGCGACATGGGCACACAGACCGCTCCTGATCTCTCTGCTACCCGCTATCGAGCTTATGATGACAACTGCAGTGAAGGCTCCTGTCCCCCACCGTTTTCTCACTATCCTTCACACTGGTCTCCCACTGATTATTCCCCTACATCTCCTGCGCCAAACCAACGTGCTCCTGTGCCTTCACCCGGCCTTGGGCCAAGCTACTCCTTCATGTCTCCTGCAGCTGCAGCAGCCCACCCGCCTTGCTATCCCAATAAAAATGCTTAAACTCCCTCAAGGTCGTTTTCTGTCCTTCTTTATCTATTCCACACACTTATAACATTCAGTCAGACTCTATCCTACTCACACATGTAAATACCTTATTATTACTATTTTATACTTGGTGTAAATAAAGGCTTGATTAACATATAGTTAAATAGGTGTTATCAAAACTACTTCTATTGTATCTAATAACTTCTATTGTATCTAATAAGTTCTATATTTGATTTAGGTTACTTTTGTTGGATTAATGTTAGTTTGATTATAACACACGCTAGATAAGGTTGATTAAAATTATTTCTCGACATTACTCCCCCCTCTGAGACTTTATAGTCTCACATTCCGCTTACTTCAGTGATAACCTGTTACCAATCATACATATCATGTAATGCAATAGTAAAACCAAAGTAAAAAGTCTTTGTGTTCTTTGGCACATGTTGTTTTCTTCTGACCCAGATACTTTACGTACCGCAGGGGGTCTTGTTGGAGCCCTGGAAGAGGTTACTAGCACTTTACCAGGTACTCGTGTGTTTATATCCACGTGAATGTGTTGGTCCAAGGAAAAAAATGATCAAAAGTAAAATGATCACAAGTACACAATTTCAACAATCTATTTACACTATTCTAAATGAAACATTACCTCAATAAAAGGAACCTAGTACTCATGAATACCACAATCTATCAACACCAGTGTTAGTAATCAAATTCAGTGATAATATTATGAATAATATTCAGTGGAAGACTTACAACATACTTAGAATCGACCTTTCACTTAAAATTGGAAAAATAAACGAAAATTAAACAAACGAAAATAAACGCAAAGAGCAACGATCGCAAAGATCAAAATAAACGAAAATTAAACAAACGAAAATAATAAACGCAAACGCAAAGATCGACATTACTCCCACCCTCTAATGTCCGTGCTGAATCACAACATTGATGAACTAGAAGTGGGCGAAAAACCCTGTTGACAGTCAAGTGCCAGGGAAAATTCCCACTCTGCCCGCCAGTGGCGCGACAGTGGAATCATCACCAAGGTCATCCTCAGTCGTGATTGTACATGCAGCGTAAATATGAGACGTGAAATAAAACGAAAATGAAAAATGAAACAATATAGTCCGCATAAACGTGGTAGAGCTATGGAACAGGTGACAACCGCTTAATTCAATGTGGTAAGGGAGCGGTTATACGGTGACCAGTCTGTATCGCGAACCACACAGCGTAGTACCATTTTAAGCGGGAACGTCTACCCTGCATTGAGATGGCACGCATGCGGCATCTGCGAACCAGGATAGGGCGACAGTGCCAGTCCCGATGTTTTGCTGGTTCCGTTGTCCACAGAACATAGCCCCCTAAGGTAATGGTGTAGTATGTCACAGTAGTGCGTTGCATGACGAAGGTCGTGAGCAGGAAACTATGGGTGTTTCGAGCTCTTGTTGAGAAGGAAAGAGCTCCAAATGATTCAGCCAGGGAGATAGCACGACGCATAGTGAATACACGGGTGACCAGCTGGAGTCCACCAGGAAGATCATAGACAGAGTTCTGAACGGAGTCTAACCACATTCCCTCCGGAGAAAACGTTAGCATGGCGCATAATGGCGGTCACTGGTCTACGCTGGTCCTCATCTGTTTCCCAAACAAATTCATCCCTTTGTGGAGGAAAACCGAACCAATCACGGGGTCCATCATAGCACCGGTCTCCCAAAGGACAGTCGTCACAGCCCTGGCACCACAAGCAATGTGTCTGACGGTCAAAGGCGAGGGCATCACACGCTTCACAGGGACCCCTGAATGTGTCGAATGCGAAGCGATATCCCTCATAACACGTGTCAGTGAATGCACACACACCAGGAAACAGCCGCAGATTCGGCTGTAGCCACCTGGGTTCACCAGCGGCCATGTTCCTGCACACAACATGAAGAACTCACAACAACAACATGGTTCATACAACAGAATTAAGACAGCAAGCATCCGAAGCAGTTTTTCTAAAAGTGGGAAATATAGAAGTAAGGCTCAGTGGGCATGTCATTATTATCGAAATCAGTAATCAAACACAGATAGATAGATGGTTAGTTAGATATATGTATATATATATATATATATATATATATATATATATATATATATATATATATATATATATATATATATATATATACACATAGTAAAAAGGATATGTCTGGGGAAAGTTATTTGTGTCCTTCGCTCAGGGCAAAAAGCCTTGCATTCATGTCCACATAGACATCATGGTCCATGGCAGCATAGATGTGATCTACAGGAAATTCCTGCTCTGTGACAGCAGACATTGGAAACTGTACATATTGTCCGAACAGTGAGTGCACAGTCTTGCTGATAAGAGCACGGAGACAGGGAATTCCACAGCAAACAAAACATGCCACGGCTGCAAAAATAATGGCAAGTGTAGTTCCAATACGCACCAGTCCCGCCAACCAGCTTGAAGAAAAAAGCCAACTTAGCCAGCAGGACAGAGCAGATTCCTTCGCATTATTGGAGACCATCTCATCACGAGCTTTCACCATACGGTCCAATAGAGATGGTAGCGGACCTGCAGAGCCAGTGTGGAGAGGAATAACCGCGCAACAGTCCTCCCCAGTAAGATGGCATACACCTTGGTCTGGGCCAAGCATTTTGTCAATCGCGAACCTATTCTGCACAGCCATTAATGTAGTGGCATGAAGTTGTTCTGATATCAGTTTCAAGGCTTCAATTGTGTGATTGATAAAACGTTGTTGGTTGTACCAAATATAATTTATCCAGGCCATATTGCGATCTATCTGGATCCAAGGCATTGACAATGTTTCTCTCTTGGATCCAGATAGATCGCAATATGGCCTGGATAAATTAATTTTGGTACAACCAACAACGTTTTATCAATCACACAAGTGAAGAAACCTGCTCTGGATCCATCAGACATCAACAACTACAGACATCAACAACTACAGGTATCACTTCTCTCCTTTCTTTCTAAATCTGCTCTGCCTAAACTAGCTTTAATAGTGTTGGTAAAGCATTACCACGGGATGTCACACATGAGCATAGCTAAAGTCACACAGGCTATGAACTCATCATACTGTATTGCTGATGTAGCTAAAACAACCAAGCTAGTGTTAGATTCATGTTTGACTTGTGCCAAAACTAACATACATTGACCTGTACGACATGATGCACTTACTTTTCCTGAGCAACCTTTCCAACACCTACAGATAGATTTCACACATTTGCCACCAGAAGGAAATTTGAGAAACCTGTTGGTTATAGTTGACAGATTCAGTAAGCGGCCAGAAGCATTTGCATGCATGACAGAGAACGCTAAACCAGTTGTAAAAATATTAACAAAAGAGATCATCTCTAGGTTTGATATTCCTCGTGTGATTGAAAGTGATAACGGCACACCTTTTGCTTCTAAAGTAACACAACATTTGGCTAAAAGCTTAGCAATTGATTGCCATTTTAATATTCCCTATCACCCACAGTCAGCTGGAGTGGTAGAGTGAACGAACAGAACCATTAAGGAACGTGCTACTAAAGCCTGCATTGAAACAGGCCGAAATTGGACTGTTGTTCTCCCGGCAGTACTCACAGAAATGAGAATGACCCCATCTTCAACTACTAAACTGTCACTTTTTGAAATTCTAATGGGTCGTCCTTTCCCGACCCCATGGGCCAGGTGACTCACTGGCATTTCTTCCTTAGGTAACCTGGAATTGATGGTGGACGACTACATTTCTGCCCTCGTTAAAAAAAATGTAATTCTATTAGTGCTGATGTCTCACTAACTCTTCCTCTGCCCACATAAAACCCATCACACCCTTTTGTGCTTAATTAGCATGTCCTGATACAAAGTCTGAAGCCTACCAAGGTCGGTGAGCCGACGTATCGGTGTCCAGCGCCTGTTCTAGCTGTAACCAGGCTTGGAGTTCTGACTGATTATCAGCCACAGTGGATACATGCAAGCAGGATCAAAACAGCACCCCCTTAATCTGTGCATTAATCGGTCTGTTGACCTAAGAAGCCTGCCTAAGTGAGTATTCAGGGCTGAAATGTTTGAGAGCCTACGGAAAGATCCTTTCTATATAGTAATAACGGGGCCAACTCATTTGAAGTTAGTGAAGATCTGACTCACTTGACTGTTTTGTTTAGCTTACCCTGATACCCTGACCCTCTAGGTCTAAATTCTATAAAAATATGTGCATAGTTGTAACTACACTCCGAATTTTTAATTTTAAACCGCAGGGTATTTTTTGTCTGGTGTGTCGGAACTCAGAGCCCGTCTCTGAGGTGACACATCGAGGGTGGATTCTTTTGTTCAGAAGATTCCCAATAATGCTCAGCCAACTCTAGAAAAACTTAAATATAATAGACACAAACTGCCAATGAAGGATCCTCAGTCTCAGATGAGTAAAAGCAAACTTCTTTATTCCATACACGTTCCAATGAGCTCAATAGAAGATGGGTACCTCACATCAAAATGAACAGCACATCAAAAATGATAGAGCACGCCAAAGTGAGAAAGTACAAGTACTGTCTGTTTTACGCTTGTATTTATACCCTGTAGCCACCGTATCCTTCTATTTTTTTCTAATTTCTTCACCTTGAGTAATTCCCCTTATTTTCCGATCTTGCCCTCTTTTTTTCAATTCCCCTTATCTTTGACCTTGGTGCTCATTCCTCCAAACAACACCATATTTGGAGTTCCTGTTTTTCCCAATTCCCCTTATATTCGGCCTTTTTCTGATTTTATATAAAAAAAAATGAGTGAGCCCTTATTTTTTCTGGATCCAACCATACGCTGTTTTCAGTCCTCCAAGTGTGAACACCAATTTTGCGGCCTATTTTGTCTTCCTGCACCTGCAATGGGTAAGTGTTATGCTTTACTCTTTTTATAATGCTGTTTGCTATTCTACTTTTATGGAATTGAGTTATCTCAGTGTATTAGATTGTCTGTATACATGTGCTTGATTATATTCTTTTATTTAATAGCTGCAAGTGCCCAG
Organism: Silurus aristotelis; assembly: GCF_946808225.1. NCBI lineage: Eukaryota > Metazoa > Chordata > Actinopteri > Siluriformes > Siluridae > Silurus > Silurus aristotelis. The sequence continues at coordinate 26,109,552 of NC_139581.1, forward strand.
ATTATATTTTAATTGTGCATTCTGAACTGATTGATACATAGTATATAGAATCTTCTCTTGAATGTGTGTTATCCTTTGCCTGCGCCTAGCAGTCACCGTGATTTTACCCTGTCTAACATCTTATCTCCGTTGGTCTCTTTTGCTCAGCTCGGCCACGCAAACGTTCTGGAATATCTCCAATGGGTCTTCTTCGCAGACAATACCGCCAGTTGCAGCTCTCCTCACTTGCTGCTGAGCTTGCTCATTTTCTTGAACAACTCTCTGGCCTAACTGTTCCAGCGAATCCCTATCTGCCTCCTCGCAAAGTGCAGAGCACTGCTACGCGCGACATGGGCACACAGACCGCTCCTGATCTCTCTGCTACCCGCTATCGAGCTTATGATGACAACTGCAGTGAAGGCTCCTGTCCCCCACCGTTTTCTCACTATCCTTCACACTGGTCTCCCACTGATTATTCCCCTACATCTCCTGCGCCAAACCAACGTGCTCCTGTGCCTTCACCCGGCCTTGGGCCAAGCTACTCCTTCATGTCTCCTGCAGCTGCAGCAGCCCACCCGCCTTGCTATCCCAATAAAAATGCTTAAACTCCCTCAAGGTCGTTTTCTGTCCTTCTTTATCTATTCCACACACTTATAACATTCAGTCAGACTCTATCCTACTCACACATGTAAATACCTTATTATTACTATTTTATACTTGGTGTAAATAAAGGCTTGATTAACATATAGTTAAATAGGTGTTATCAAAACTACTTCTATTGTATCTAATAACTTCTATTGTATCTAATAAGTTCTATATTTGATTTAGGTTACTTTTGTTGGATTAATGTTAGTTTGATTATAACACACGCTAGATAAGGTTGATTAAAATTATTTCTCGACATTACTCCCCCCTCTGAGACTTTATAGTCTCACATTCCGCTTACTTCAGTGATAACCTGTTACCAATCATACATATCATGTAATGCAATAGTAAAACCAAAGTAAAAAGTCTTTGTGTTCTTTGGCACATGTTGTTTTCTTCTGACCCAGATACTTTACGTACCGCAGGGGGTCTTGTTGGAGCCCTGGAAGAGGTTACTAGCACTTTACCAGGTACTCGTGTGTTTATATCCACGTGAATGTGTTGGTCCAAGGAAAAAAATGATCAAAAGTAAAATGATCACAAGTACACAATTTCAACAATCTATTTACACTATTCTAAATGAAACATTACCTCAATAAAAGGAACCTAGTACTCATGAATACCACAATCTATCAACACCAGTGTTAGTAATCAAATTCAGTGATAATATTATGAATAATATTCAGTGGAAGACTTACAACATACTTAGAATCGACCTTTCACTTAAAATTGGAAAAATAAACGAAAATTAAACAAACGAAAATAAACGCAAAGAGCAACGATCGCAAAGATCAAAATAAACGAAAATTAAACAAACGAAAATAATAAACGCAAACGCAAAGATCGACATTACTCCCACCCTCTAATGTCCGTGCTGAATCACAACATTGATGAACTAGAAGTGGGCGAAAAACCCTGTTGACAGTCAAGTGCCAGGGAAAATTCCCACTCTGCCCGCCAGTGGCGCGACAGTGGAATCATCACCAAGGTCATCCTCAGTCGTGATTGTACATGCAGCGTAAATATGAGACGTGAAATAAAACGAAAATGAAAAATGAAACAATATAGTCCGCATAAACGTGGTAGAGCTATGGAACAGGTGACAACCGCTTAATTCAATGTGGTAAGGGAGCGGTTATACGGTGACCAGTCTGTATCGCGAACCACACAGCGTAGTACCATTTTAAGCGGGAACGTCTACCCTGCATTGAGATGGCACGCATGCGGCATCTGCGAACCAGGATAGGGCGACAGTGCCAGTCCCGATGTTTTGCTGGTTCCGTTGTCCACAGAACATAGCCCCCTAAGGTAATGGTGTAGTATGTCACAGTAGTGCGTTGCATGACGAAGGTCGTGAGCAGGAAACTATGGGTGTTTCGAGCTCTTGTTGAGAAGGAAAGAGCTCCAAATGATTCAGCCAGGGAGATAGCACGACGCATAGTGAATACACGGGTGACCAGCTGGAGTCCACCAGGAAGATCATAGACAGAGTTCTGAACGGAGTCTAACCACATTCCCTCCGGAGAAAACGTTAGCATGGCGCATAATGGCGGTCACTGGTCTACGCTGGTCCTCATCTGTTTCCCAAACAAATTCATCCCTTTGTGGAGGAAAACCGAACCAATCACGGGGTCCATCATAGCACCGGTCTCCCAAAGGACAGTCGTCACAGCCCTGGCACCACAAGCAATGTGTCTGACGGTCAAAGGCGAGGGCATCACACGCTTCACAGGGACCCCTGAATGTGTCGAATGCGAAGCGATATCCCTCATAACACGTGTCAGTGAATGCACACACACCAGGAAACAGCCGCAGATTCGGCTGTAGCCACCTGGGTTCACCAGCGGCCATGTTCCTGCACACAACATGAAGAACTCACAACAACAACATGGTTCATACAACAGAATTAAGACAGCAAGCATCCGAAGCAGTTTTTCTAAAAGTGGGAAATATAGAAGTAAGGCTCAGTGGGCATGTCATTATTATCGAAATCAGTAATCAAACACAGATAGATAGATGGTTAGTTAGATATATGTATATATATATATATATATATATATATATATATATATATATATATATATATATATATATATATATATATACACATAGTAAAAAGGATATGTCTGGGGAAAGTTATTTGTGTCCTTCGCTCAGGGCAAAAAGCCTTGCATTCATGTCCACATAGACATCATGGTCCATGGCAGCATAGATGTGATCTACAGGAAATTCCTGCTCTGTGACAGCAGACATTGGAAACTGTACATATTGTCCGAACAGTGAGTGCACAGTCTTGCTGATAAGAGCACGGAGACAGGGAATTCCACAGCAAACAAAACATGCCACGGCTGCAAAAATAATGGCAAGTGTAGTTCCAATACGCACCAGTCCCGCCAACCAGCTTGAAGAAAAAAGCCAACTTAGCCAGCAGGACAGAGCAGATTCCTTCGCATTATTGGAGACCATCTCATCACGAGCTTTCACCATACGGTCCAATAGAGATGGTAGCGGACCTGCAGAGCCAGTGTGGAGAGGAATAACCGCGCAACAGTCCTCCCCAGTAAGATGGCATACACCTTGGTCTGGGCCAAGCATTTTGTCAATCGCGAACCTATTCTGCACAGCCATTAATGTAGTGGCATGAAGTTGTTCTGATATCAGTTTCAAGGCTTCAATTGTGTGATTGATAAAACGTTGTTGGTTGTACCAAATATAATTTATCCAGGCCATATTGCGATCTATCTGGATCCAAGGCATTGACAATGTTTCTCTCTTGGATCCAGATAGATCGCAATATGGCCTGGATAAATTAATTTTGGTACAACCAACAACGTTTTATCAATCACACAAGTGAAGAAACCTGCTCTGGATCCATCAGACATCAACAACTACAGACATCAACAACTACAGGTATCACTTCTCTCCTTTCTTTCTAAATCTGCTCTGCCTAAACTAGCTTTAATAGTGTTGGTAAAGCATTACCACGGGATGTCACACATGAGCATAGCTAAAGTCACACAGGCTATGAACTCATCATACTGTATTGCTGATGTAGCTAAAACAACCAAGCTAGTGTTAGATTCATGTTTGACTTGTGCCAAAACTAACATACATTGACCTGTACGACATGATGCACTTACTTTTCCTGAGCAACCTTTCCAACACCTACAGATAGATTTCACACATTTGCCACCAGAAGGAAATTTGAGAAACCTGTTGGTTATAGTTGACAGATTCAGTAAGCGGCCAGAAGCATTTGCATGCATGACAGAGAACGCTAAACCAGTTGTAAAAATATTAACAAAAGAGATCATCTCTAGGTTTGATATTCCTCGTGTGATTGAAAGTGATAACGGCACACCTTTTGCTTCTAAAGTAACACAACATTTGGCTAAAAGCTTAGCAATTGATTGCCATTTTAATATTCCCTATCACCCACAGTCAGCTGGAGTGGTAGAGTGAACGAACAGAACCATTAAGGAACGTGCTACTAAAGCCTGCATTGAAACAGGCCGAAATTGGACTGTTGTTCTCCCGGCAGTACTCACAGAAATGAGAATGACCCCATCTTCAACTACTAAACTGTCACTTTTTGAAATTCTAATGGGTCGTCCTTTCCCGACCCCATGGGCCAGGTGACTCACTGGCATTTCTTCCTTGGGTAACCTGGAATTGATGGTGGACGACTACATTTCTGCCCTCGTTAAAAAAAATGTAATTCTATTAGTGCTGATGTCTCACTAACTCTTCCTCTGCCCACATAAAACCCATCACACCCTTTTGTGCTTAATTAGCATGTCCTGATACAAAGTCTGAAGCCTACCAAGGTCGGTGAGCCGACGTATCGGTGTCCAGCGCCTGTTCTAGCTGTAACCAGGCTTGGAGTTCTGACTGATTATCAGCCACAGTGGATACATGCAAGCAGGATCAAAACAGCACCCCCTTAATCTGTGCATTAATCGGTCTGTTGACCTAAGAAGCCTGCCTAAGTGAGTATTCAGGGCTGAAATGTTTGAGAGCCTACGGAAAGATCCTTTCTATATAGTAATAACGGGGCCAACTCATTTGAAGTTAGTGAAGATCTGACTCACTTGACTGTTTTGTTTAGCTTACCCTGATACCCTGACCCTCTAGGTCTAAATTCTATAAAAATATGTGCATAGTTGTAACTACACTCCGAATTTTAAATTTTAAACCGCAGGGTATTTTTTGTCTGGTGTGTCGGAACTCAGAGCCCGTCTCTGAGGTGACACATCGAGGGTGGATTCTTTTGTTCAGAAGATTCCCAATAATGCTCAGCCAACTCTAGAAAAACTTAAATATAATAGACACAAACTGCCAATGAAGGATCCTCAGTCTCAGATGAGTAAAAGCAAACTTCTTTATTCCATACACGTTCCAATGAGCTCAATAGAAGATGGGTACCTCACATCAAAATGAACAGCACATCAAAAATGATAGAGCACGCCAAAGTGAGAAAGTACAAGTACTGTCTGTTTTACGCTTGTATTTATACCCTGTAGCCACAGTATCCTTCTATTTTTTTCTAATTTCTTCACCTTGAGCAATTCCCCTTATTTTCCGATCTTGCCCTCTTTTTTTCAATTCCCCTTATCTTTGACCTTGGTGCTCATTCCTCCAAACAACACCATATTTGGAGTTCCTGTTTTTCCCAATTCCCCTTATATTCGGCCTTTTTCTGATTTTATATAAAAAAAAATGAGTGAGCCCTTATTTTTTCTGGATCCAACCATACGCTGTTTTCAGTCCTCCAAGTGTGAACACCATTTTTGCGGCCTATTTTGTCTTCCTGCACCTGCAATGGGTAAGTGTTATGCTTTACTCTTTTTATAATGCTGTTTGCTATTCTACTTTTATGGAATTGAGTTATCTCAGTGTATTAGATTGTCTGTATACATGTGCTTGATTATATTCTTTTATTTAATAGCTGCAAGTGCCCAGATTATATTTTAATTGTGCATTCTGAACTGATTGATACATAGTATATAGAATCTTCTCTTGAATGTGTGTTATCCTTTGCCTGCGCCTAGCAGTCACCGTGATTTTACCCTGTCTAACATCTTATCTCCGTTGGTCTCTTTTGCTCAGCTCGGCCACGCAAACGTTCTGGAATATCTCCAATGGGTCTTCTTCGCAGACAATACCGCCAGTTTCAGCTCTCCTCACTTGCTGCTGAGCTTGCTCATTTTCTTGAACAACTCTCTGGCCTAACTGTTCCAGCGAATCCCTATCTGCCTCCTCGCAAAGTGCAGAGCACTGCTATGCGCGACATGGGCACACAGACCGCTCTGCTACCCGCTATCGAGCTTATGATGACAACTGCAGTGAAGGCTCCTGTCCCCCACCGTTTTCTCACTATCCTTCACACTGGTCTCCCACTGATTATTCCCCTACATCTCCTGCGCCAAACCAACGTGCTCCTGTGCCTTCACCCGGCCTTGGGCCAAGCTACTCCTTCATGTCTCCTGCAGCTGCAGCAGCCCACCCGCCTTGCTATCCCAATAAAAATGCTTAAACTCCCTCAAGGTCGTTTTCTGTCCTTCTTTATCTATTCCACACACTTATAACATTCAGTCAGACTCTATCCTACTCACACATGTAAATACCTTATTATTACTATTTTATACTTGGTGTAAATAAAGGCTTGATTAACATATAGTTAAATAGGTGTTATCAAAACTACTTCTATTGTATCTAATAACTTCTATTGTATCTAATAAGTTCTATATTTGATTTAGGTTACTTTTGTTGGATTAATGTTAGTTTGATTATAACACACGCTAGATAAGGTTGATTAAAATTATTTCTCGACATTACTCCCCCCTCTGAGACTTTATAGTCTCACATTCCGCTTACTTCAGTGATAACCTGTTACCAATCATACATATCATGTAATGCAATAGTAAAACCAAAGTAAAAAGTCTTTGTGTTCTTTGGCACATGTTGTTTTCTTCTGACCCAGATACTTTACGTACCGCAGGGGGTCTTGTTGGAGCCCTGGAAGAGGTTACTAGCACTTTACCAGGTACTCGTGTGTTTATATCCACGTGAATGTGTTGGTCCAAGGAAAAAAATGATCAAAAGTAAAATGATCACAAGTACACAATTTCAACAATCTATTTACACTATTCTAAATGAAACATTACCTCAATAAAAGGAACCTAGTACTCATGAATACCACAATCTATCAACACCAGTGTTAGTAATCAAATTCAGTGATAATATTATGAATAATATTCAGTGGAAGACTTACAACATACTTAGAATCGACCTTTCACTTAAAATTGGAAAAATAAACGAAAATTAAACAAACGAAAATAAACGCAAAGAGCAACGATCGCAAAGATCAAAATAAACGAAAATTAAACAAACGAAAATAATAAACGCAAACGCAAAGATCGACATTACTCCCACCCTCTAATGTCCGTGCTGAATCACAACATTGATGAACTAGAAGTGGGCGAAAAACCCTGTTGACAGTCAAGTGCCAGGGAAAATTCCCACTCTGCCCGCCAGTGGCGCGACAGTGGAATCATCACCAAGGTCATCCTCAGTCGTGATTGTACATGCAGCGTAAATATGAGACGTGAAATAAAACGAAAATGAAAAATGAAACAATATAGTCCGCATAAACGTGGTAGAGCTATGGAACAGGTGACAACCGCTTAATTCAATGTGGTAAGGGAGCGGTTATACGGTGACCAGTCTGTATCGCGAACCACACAGCGTAGTACCATTTTAAGCGGGAACGTCTACCCTGCATTGAGATGGCACGCATGCGGCATCTGCGAACCAGGATAGGGCGACAGTGCCAGTCCCGATGTTTTGCTGGTTCCGTTGTCCACAGAACATAGCCCCCGAAGGTAATGGTGTAGTATGTCACAGTAGTGCGTTGCATGACGAAGGTCGTGAGCAGGAAACTATGGGTGTTTCGAGCTCTTGTTGAGAAGGAAAGAGCTCCAAATGATTCAGCCAGGGAGATAGCACGACGCATAGTGAATACACGGGTGACCAGCTGGAGTCCACCAGGAAGATCATAGACAGAGTTCTGAACGGAGTCTAACCACATTCCCTCCGGAGAAAACGTTAGCATGGCGCATAATGGCGGTCACTGGTCTACGCTGGTCCTCATCTGTTTCCCAAACAAATTCATCCCTTTGTGGAGGAAAACCGAACCAATCACGGGGTCCATCATAGCACCGGTCTCCCAAAGGACAGTCGTCACAGCCCTGGCACCACAAGCAATGTGTCTGACGGTCAAAGGCGAGGGCATCACACGCTTCACAGGGACCCCTGAATGTGTCGAATGCGAAGCGATATCCCTCATAACACGTGTCAGTGAATGCACACACACCAGGAAACAGCCGCAGATTCGGCTGTAGCCACCTGGGTTCACCAGCGGCCATGTTCCTGCACACAACATGAAGAACTCACAACAACAACATGGTTCATACAACAGAATTAAGACAGCAAGCATCCGAAGCAGTTTTTCTAAAAGTGGGAAATATAGAAGTAAGGCTCAGTGGGCATGTCATTATTATCGAAATCAGTAATCAAACACAGATAGATAGATGGTTAGTTAGATATATGTATATATATATATATATATATATATATATATATATATATATATACACATAGTAAAAAGGATATGTCTGGGGAAAGTTATTTGTGTCCTTCGCTCAGGGCAAAAAGCCTTGCATTCATGTCCACATAGACATCATGGTCCATGGCAGCATAGATGTGATCTACAGGAAATTCCTGCTCTGTGACAGCAGACATTGGAAACTGTACATATTGTCCGAACAGTGAGTGCACAGTCTTGCTGATAAGAGCACGGAGACAGGGAATTCCACAGCAAACAAAACATGCCACGGCTGCAAAAATAATGGCAAGTGTAGTTCCAATACGCACCAGTCCCGCCAACCAGCTTGAAGAAAAAAGCCAACTTAGCCAGCAGGACAGAGCAGATTCCTTCGCATTATTGGAGACCATCTCATCACGAGCTTTCACCATACGGTCCAATAGAGATGGTAGCGGACCTGCAGAGCCAGTGTGGAGAGGAATAACCGCGCAACAGTCCTCCCCAGTAAGATGGCATACACCTTGGTCTGGGCCAAGCATTTTGTCAATCGCGAACCTATTCTGCACAGCCATTAATGTAGTGGCATGAAGTTGTTCTGATATCAGTTTCAAGGCTTCAATTGTGTGATTGATAAAACGTTGTTGGTTGTACCAAATATAATTTATCCAGGCCATATTGCGATCTATCTGGATCCAAGGCATTGACAATGTTTCTCTCTTGGATCCAGATAGATCGCAATATGGCCTGGATAAATTAATTTTGGTACAACCAACAATGTTTTATCAATCACACAAGTGAAGAAACCTGCTCTGGATCCATAAGACATCAACAACTACAGACATCAACAACTACAGGTATCACTTCTCTCCTTTCTTTCTAAATCTGCTCTGCCTAAACTAGCTTTAATAGTGTTGGTAAAGCATTACCACGGGATGTCACACATGAGCATAGCTAAAGTCACACAGGCTATGAACTCATCATACTGTATTGCTGATGTAGCTAAAACAACCAAGCTAGTGTTAGATTCATGTTTGACTTGTGCCAAAACTAACATACATTGACCTGTACGACATGATGCACTTACTTTTCCTGAGCAACCTTTCCAACACCTACAGATAGATTTCACACATTTGCCACCAGAAAGAAAAAATTTGAGAAACCTGTTGGTTATAGTTGACAGATTCAGTAAGCGGCCAGAAGCATTTGCATGCATGACAGAGAACGCTAAACCAGTTGTAAAAATATTAACAAAAGAGATCATCTCTAGGTTTGATATTCCTCGTGTGATTGAAAGTGATAACGGCACACCTTTTGCTTCTAAAGTAACACAACATTTGGCTAAAAGCTTAGCAATTGATTGCCATTTTAATATTCCCTATCACCCACAGTCAGCTGGAGTGGTAGAGTGAACGAACAGAACCATTAAGGAACGTGCTACTAAAGCCTGCATTGAAACAGGCCGAAATTGGACTGTTGTTCTCCCGGCAGTACTCACAGAAATGAGAATGACCCCATCTTCAACTACTAAACTGTCACTTTTTGAAATTCTAATGGGTCGTCCTTTCCCGACCCCATGGGCCAGGTGACTCACTGGCATTTCTTCCTTAGGTATCCTGGAATTGATGGTGGACGACTACATTTCTGCCCTCGTTAAAAAAAATGTAATTCTATTAGTGCTGATGTCTCACTAACTCTTCCTCTGCCCACATAAAACCCATCACACCCTTTTGTGCTTAATTAGCATGTCCTGATACAAAGTCTGAAGCCTACCAAGGTCGGTGAGCCGACGTATCGGTGTCCAGCGCCTGTTCTAGCTGTAACCAGGCTTGGAGTTCTGACTGATTATCAGCCACAGTGGATACATGCAAGCAGGATCAAAACAGCACCCCCTTAATCTGTGCATTAATCGGTCTGTTGACCTAAGAAGCCTGCCTAAGTGAGTATTCAGGGCTGAAATGTTTGAGAGCCTACGGAAAGATCCTTTCTATATAGTAATAACGGGGCCAACTCATTTGAAGTTAGTGAAGATCTGACTCACTTGACTGTTTTGTTTAGCTTACCCTGATACCCTGACCCTCTAGGTCTAAATTCTATAAAAATATGTGCATAGTTGTAACTACACTCCGAATTTTAAATTTTAAACCGCAGGGTATTTTTTGTCTGGTGTGTCGGAACTCAGAGCCCGTCTCTGAGGTGACACATCGAGGGTGGATTCTTTTGTTCAGAAGATTCCCAATAATGCTCAGCCAACTCTAGAAAAACTTAAATATAATAGACACAAACTGCCAATGAAGGATCCTCAGTCTCAGATGAGTAAAAGCAAACTTCTTTATTCCATACACGTTCCAATGAGCTCAATAGAAGATGGGTACCTCACATCAAAATGAACAGCACATCAAAAATGATAGAGCACGCCAAAGTGAGAAAGTACAAGTACTGTCTGTTTTACGCTTGTATTTATACCCTGTAGCCACCGTATCCTTCTATTTTTTTCTAATTTCTTCACCTTGAGTAATTCCCCTTATTTTCCGATCTTGCCCTCTTTTTTTCAATTCCCCTTATCTTTGACCTTGGTGCTCATTCCTCCAAACAACACCATATTTGGAGTTCCTGTTTTTCCCAATTCCCCTTATATTCGGCCTTTTTCTGATTTTATATAAAAAAAAATGAGTGAGCCCTTATTTTTTCTGGATCCAACCATACGCTGTTTTCAGTCCTCCAAGTGTGAACACCATTTTTGCGGCCTATTTTGTCTTCCTGCACCTGCAATGGGTAAGTGTTATGCTTTACTCTTTTTATAATGCTGTTTGCTATTCTACTTTTATGGAATTGAGTTATCTCAGTGTATTAGATTGTCTGTATACATGTGCTTGATTATATTCTTTTATTTAATAGCTGCAAGTGCCCAGATTATATTTTAATTGTGCATTCTGAACTGATTGATACATAGTATATAGAATCTTCTCTTGAATGTGTGTTATCCTTTGCCTGCGCCTAGCAGTCACCGTGATTTTACCCTGTCTAACATCTTATCTCCGTTGGTCTCTTTTGCTCAGCTCGGCCACGCAAACGTTCTGGAATATCTCCAATGGGTCTTCTTCGCAGACAATACCGCCAGTTTCAGCTCTCCTCACTTGCTGCTGAGCTTGCTCATTTTCTTGAACAACTCTCTGGCCTAACTGTTCCAGCGAATCCCTATCTGCCTCCTCGCAAAGTGCAGAGCACTGCTACGCGCGACATGGGCACACAGACCGCTCCTGATCTCTCTGCTACCCGCTATCGAGCTTATGATGACAACTGCAGTGAAGGCTCCTGTCCCCCACCGTTTTCTCACTATCCTTCACACTGGTCTCCCACTGATTATTCCCCTACATCTCCTGCGCCAAACCAACGTGCTCCTGTGCCTTCACCCGGCCTTGGGCCAAGCTACTCCTTCATGTCTCCTGCAGCTGCAGCAGCCCACCCGCCTTGCTATCCCAATAAAAATGCTTAAACTCCCTCAAGGTCGTTTTCTGTCCTTCTTTATCTATTCCACACACTTATAACATTCAGTCAGACTCTATCCTACTCACACATGTAAATACCTTATTATTACTATTTTATACTTGGTGTAAATAAAGGCTTGATTAACATATAGTTAAATAGGTGTTATCAAAACTACTTCTATTGTATCTAATAACTTCTATTGTATCTAATAAGTTCTATATTTGATTTAGGTTACTTTTGTTGGATTAATGTTAGTTTGATTATAACACACGCTAGATAAGGTTGATTAAAATTATTTCTCGACATTACTCCCCCCTCTGAGACTTTATAGTCTCACATTCCGCTTACTTCAGTGATAACCTGTTACCAATCATACATATCATGTAATGCAATAGTAAAACCAAAGTAAAAAGTCTTTGTGTTCTTTGGCACATGTTGTTTTCTTCTGACCCAGATACTTTACGTACCGCAGGGGGTCTTGTTGGAGCCCTGGAAGAGGTTACTAGCACTTTACCAGGTACTCGTGTGTTTATATCCACGTGAATGTGTTGGTCCAAGGAAAAAAATGATCAAAAGTAAAATGATCACAAGTACACAATTTCAACAATCTATTTACACTATTCTAAATGAAACATTACCTCAATAAAAGGAACCTAGTACTCATGAATACCACAATCTATCAACACCAGTGTTAGTAATCAAATTCAGTGATAATATTATGAATAATATTCAGTGGAAGACTTACAACATACTTAGAATCGACCTTTCACTTAAAATTGGAAAAATAAACGAAAATTAAACAAACGAAAATAAACGCAAAGAGCAACGATCGCAAAGATCAAAATAAACGAAAATTAAACAAACGAAAATAATAAACGCAAACGCAAAGATCGACATTACTCCCACCCTCTAATGTCCGTGCTGAATCACAACATTGATGAACTAGAAGTGGGCGAAAAACCCTGTTGACAGTCAAGTGCCAGGGAAAATTCCCACTCTGCCCGCCAGTGGCGCGACAGTGGAATCATCACCAAGGTCATCCTCAGTCGTGATTGTACATGCAGCGTAAATATGAGACGTGAAATAAAACGAAAATGAAAAATGAAACAATATAGTCCGCATAAACGTGGTAGAGCTATGGAACAGGTGACAACCGCTTAATTCAATGTGGTAAGGGAGCGGTTATACGGTGACCAGTCTGTGTCGCGAACCACACAGCGTAGTACCATTTTAAGCGGGAACGTCTACCCTGCATTGAGATGGCACGCATGCGGCATCTGCGAACCAGGATAGGGCGACAGTGCCAGTCCCGATGTTTTGCTGGTTCCGTTGTCCACAGAACATAGCCCCCTAAGGTAATGGTGTAGTATGTCACAGTAGTGCGTTGCATGACGAAGGTCGTGAGCAGGAAACTATGGGTGTTTCGAGCTCTTGTTGAGAAGGAAAGAGCTCCAAATGATTCAGCCAGGGAGATAGCACGACGCATAGTGAATACACGGGTGACCAGCTGGAGTCCACCAGGAAGATCATAGACAGAGTTCTGAACGGAGTCTAACCACATTCCCTCCGGAGAAAACGTTAGCATGGCGCATAATGGCGGTCACTGGTCTACGCTGGTCCTCATCTGTTTCCCAAACAAATTCATCCCTTTGTGGAGGAAAACCGAACCAATCACGGGGTCCATCATAGCACCGGTCTCCCAAAGGACAGTCGTCACAGCCCTGGCACCACAAGCAATGTGTCTGACGGTCAAAGGCGAGGGCATCACACGCTTCACAGGGACCCCTGAATGTGTCGAATGCGAAGCGATATCCCTCATAACACGTGTCAGTGAATGCACACACACCAGGAAACAGCCGCAGATTCGGCTGTAGCCACCTGGGTTCACCAGCGGCCATGTTCCTGCACACAACATGAAGAACTCACAACAACAACATGGTTCATACAACAGAATTAAGACAGCAAGCATCCGAAGCAGTTTTTCTAAAAGTGGGAAATATAGAAGTAAGGCTCAGTGGGCATGTCATTATTATCGAAATCAGTAATCAAACACAGATAGATAGATGGTTAGTTAGATATATGTATATATATATATATATATATATATATATATATATATATATATATATATATATATATATACACATAGTAAAAAGGATATGTCTGGGGAAAGTTATTTGTGTCCTTCGCTCAGGGCAAAAAGCCTTGCATTCATGTCCACATAGACATCATGGTCCATGGCAGCATAGATGTGATCTACAGGAAATTCCTGCTCTGTGACAGCAGACATTGGAAACTGTACATATTGTCCGAACAGTGAGTGCACAGTCTTGCTGATAAGAGCACGGAGACAGGGAATTCCACAGCAAACAAAACATGCCACGGCTGCAAAAATAATGGCAAGTGTAGTTCCAATACGCACCAGTCCCGCCAACCAGCTTGAAGAAAAAAGCCAACTTAGCCAGCAGGACAGAGCAGATTCCTTCGCATTATTGGAGACCATCTCATCACGAGCTTTCACCATACGGTCCAATAGAGCGTGTAGCGGACCTGCAGAGCCAGTGTGGAGAGGAATAACCGCGCAACAGTCCTCCCCAGTAAGATGGCATACACCTTGGTCTGGGCCAAGCATTTTGTCAATCGCGAACCTATTCTGCACAGCCATTAATGTAGTGGCATGAAGTTGTTCTGATATCAGTTTCAAGGCTTCAATTGTGTGATTGATAAAACGTTGTTGGTTGTACCAAATATAATTTATCCAGGCCATATTGCGATCTATCTGGATCCAAGGCATTGACAATGTTTCTCTCTTGGATCCAGATAGATCGCAATATGGCCTGGATAAATTAATTTTGGTACAACCAACAACGTTTTATCAATCACACAAGTGAAGAAACCTGCTCTGGATCCATCAGACATCAACAACTACAGACATCAACAACTACAGGTATCACTTCTCTCCTTTCTTTCTAAATCTGCTCTGCCTAAACTAGCTTTAATAGTGTTGGTAAAGCATTACCACGGGATGTCACACATGAGCATAGCTAAAGTCACACAGGCTATGAACTCATCATACTGTATTGCTGATGTAGCTAAAACAACCAAGCTAGTGTTAGATTCATGTTTGACTTGTGCCAAAACTAACATACATTGACCTGTACGACATGATGCACTTACTTTTCCTGAGCAACCTTTCCAACACCTACAGATAGATTTCACACATTTGCCACCAGAAGGAAATTTGAGAAACCTGTTGGTTATAGTTGACAGATTCAGTAAGCGGCCAGAAGCATTTGCATGCATGACAGAGAACGCTAAACCAGTTGTAAAAATATTAACAAAAGAGATCATCTCTAGGTTTGATATTCCTCGTGTGATTGAAAGTGATAACGGCACACCTTTTGCTTCTAAAGTAACACAACATTTGGCTAAAAGCTTAGCAATTGATTGCCATTTTAATATTCCCTATCACCCACAGTCAGCTGGAGTGGTAGAGTGAACGAACAGAACCATTAAGGAACGTGGTACTAAAGCCTGCATTGAAACAGGCCGAAATTGGACTGTTGTTCTCCCGGCAGTACTCACAGAAATGAGAATGACCCCATCTTCAACTACTAAACTGTCACTTTTTGAAATTCTAATGGGTCGTCCTTTCCCGACCCCATGGGCCAGGTGACTCACTGGCATTTCTTCCTTAGGTAACCTGGAATTGATGGTGGACGACTACATTTCTGCCCTCGTTAAAAAAAATGTAATTCTATTAGTGCTGATGTCTCACTAACTCTTACTCTGCCCACATAAAACCCATCACACCCTTTTGTGCTTAATTAGCATGTCCTGATACAAAGTCTGAAGCCTACCAAGGTCGGTGAGCCGACGTATCGGTGTCCAGCGCCTGTTCTAGCTGTAACCAGGCTTGGAGTTCTGACTGATTATCAGCCACAGTGGATACATGCAAGCAGGATCAAAACAGCACCCCCTTAATCTGTGCATTAATCGGTCTGTTGACCTAAGAAGCCTGCCTAAGTGAGTATTCAGGGCTGAAATGTTTGAGAGCCTACGGAAAGATCCTTTCTATATAGTAATAATGGGGCCAACTCATTTGAAGTTAGTGAAGATCTGACTCACTTGACTGTTTTGTTTAGCTTACCCTGATACCCTGACCCTCTAGGTCTAAATTCTATAAAAATATGTGCATAGTTGTAACTACACTCCGAATTTTAAATTTTAAACCGCAGGGTATTTTTTGTCTGGTGTGTCGGAACTCAGAGCCCGTCTCTGAGGTGACACATCGAGGGTGGATTCTTTTGTTCAGAAGATTCCCAATAATGCTCAGCCAACTCTAGAAAAACTTAAATATAATAGACACAAACTGCCAATGAAGGATCCTCAGTCTCAGATGAGTAAAAGCAAACTTCTTTATTCCATACACGTTCCAATGAGCTCAATAGAAGATGGGTACCTCACATCAAAATGAACAGCACATCAAAAATGATAGAGCACGCCAAAGTGAGAAAGTACAAGTACTGTCTGTTTTACGCTTGTATTTATACCCTGTAGCCACCGTATCCTTCTATTTTTTTCTCATTTCTTCACCTTGAGTAATTCCCCTTATTTTCCGATCTTGCCCTCTTTTTTTCAATTCCCCTTATCTTTGACCTTGGTGCTCATTCCTCCAAACAACACCATATTTGGAGTTCCTGTTTTTCCCAATTCCCCTTATATTCGGCCTTTTTCTGATTTTATATAAAAAAAAATGAGTGAGCCCTTATTTTTTCTGGATCCAACCATACGCTGTTTTCAGTCCTCCAAGTGTGAACACCAATTTTGCGGCCTATTTTGTCTTCCTGCACCTGCAATGGGTAAGTGTTATGCTTTACTCTTTTTATAATGCTGTTTGCTATTCTACTTTTATGGAATTGAGTTATCTCAGTGTATTAGATTGTCTGTATTCATGTGCTTGATTATATTCTTTTATTTAATAGCTGCAAGTGCCCAGATTATATTTTAATTGTGCATTCTGAACTGATTGATACATAGTATATAGAATCTTCTCTTGAATGTGTGTTATCCTTTGCCTGCGCCTAGCAGTCACCGTGATTTTACCCTGTCTAACATCTTATCTCCGTTGGTCTCTTTTGCTCAGCTCGGCCACGCAAACGTTCTGGAATATCTCCAATGGGTCTTCTTCGCAGACAATACCGCCAGTTGCAGCTCTCCTCACTTGCTGCTGAGCTTGCTCATTTTCTTGAACAACTCTCTGGCCTAACTGTTCCAGCGAATCCCTATCTGCCTCCTCGCAAAGTGCAGAGCACTGCTACGCGCGACATGGGCACACAGACCGCTCCTGATCTCTCTGCTACCCGCTATCGAGCTTATGATGACAACTGCAGTGAAGGCTCCTGTCCCCCACCGTTTTCTCACTATCCTTCACACTGGTCTCCCACTGATTATTCCCCTACATCTCCTGCGCCAAACCAACGTGCTCCTGTGCCTTCACCCGGCCTTGGGCCAAGCTACTCCTTCATGTCTCCTGCAGCTGCAGCAGCCCACCCGCCTTGCTATCCCAATAAAAATGCTTAAACTCCCTCAAGGTCGTTTTCTGTCCTTCTTTATCTATTCCACACACTTATAACATTCAGTCAGACTCTATCCTACTCACACATGTAAATACCTTATTATTACTATTTTATACTTGGTGTAAATAAAGGCTTGATTAACATATAGTTAAATAGGTGTTATCAAAACTACTTCTATTGTATCTAATAACTTCTATTGTATCTAATAAGTTCTATATTTGATTTAGGTTACTTTTGTTGGATTAATGTTAGTTTGATTATAACACACGCTAGATAAGGTTGATTAAAATTATTTCTCGACATTACTCCCCCCTCTGAGACTTTATAGTCTCACATTCCGCTTACTTCAGTGATAACCTGTTACCAATCATACATATCATGTAATGCAATAGTAAAACCAAAGTAAAAAGTCTTTGTGTTCTTTGGCACATGTTGTTTTCTTCTGACCCAGATACTTTACGTACCGCAGGGGGTCTTGTTGGAGCCCTGGAAGAGGTTACTAGCACTTTACCAGGTACTCGTGTGTTTATATCCACGTGAATGTGTTGGTCCAAGGAAAAAAATGATCAAAAGTAAAATGATCACAAGTACACAATTTCAACAATCTATTTACACTATTCTAAATGAAACATTACCTCAATAAAAGGAACCTAGTACTCATGAATACCACAATCTATCAACACCAGTGTTAGTAATCAAATTCAGTGATAATATTATGAATAATATTCAGTGGAAGACTTACAACATACTTAGAATCGACCTTTCACTTAAAATTGGAAAAATAAACGAAAATTAAACAAACGAAAATAAACGCAAAGAGCAACGATCGCAAAGATCAAAATAAACGAAAATTAAACAAACGAAAATAATAAACGCAAACGCAAAGATCGACATTACTCCCACCCTCTAATGTCCGTGCTGAATCACAACATTGATGAACTAGAAGTGGGCGAAAAACCCTGTTGACAGTCAAGTGCCAGGGAAAATTCCCACTCTGCCCGCCAGTGGCGCGACAGTGGAATCATCACCAAGGTCATCCTCAGTCGTGATTGTACATGCAGCGTAAATATGAGACGTGAAATAAAACGAAAATGAAAAATGAAACAATATAGTCCGCATAAACGTGGTAGAGCTATGGAACAGGTGACAACCGCTTAATTCAATGTGGTAAGGGAGCGGTTATACGGTGACCAGTCTGTGTCGCGAACCACACAGCGTAGTACCATTTTAAGCGGGAACGTCTACCCTGCATTGAGATGGCACGCATGCGGCATCTGCGAACCAGGATAGGGCGACAGTGCCAGTCCCGATGTTTTGCTGGTTCCGTTGTCCACAGAACATAGCCCCCTAAGGTAATGGTGTAGTATGTCACAGTAGTGCGTTGCATGACGAAGGTCGTGAGCAGGAAACTATGGGTGTTTCGAGCTCTTGTTGAGAAGGAAAGAGCTCCAAATGATTCAGCCAGGGAGATAGCACGACGCATAGTGAATACACGGGTGACCAGCTGGAGTCCACCAGGAAGATCATAGACAGAGTTCTGAACGGAGTCTAACCACATTCCCTCCGGAGAAAACGTTAGCATGGCGCATAATGGCGGTCACTGGTCTACGCTGGTCCTCATCTGTTTCCCAAACAAATTCATCCCTTTGTGGAGGAAAACCGAACCAATCACGGGGTCCATCATAGCACCGGTCTCCCAAAGGACAGTCGTCACAGCCCTGGCACCACAAGCAATGTGTCTGACGGTCAAAGGCGAGGGCATCACACGCTTCACAGGGACCCCTGAATGTGTCGAATGCGAAGCGATATCCCTCATAACACGTGTCAGTGAATGCACACACACCAGGAAACAGCCGCAGATTCGGCTGTAGCCACCTGGGTTCACCAGCGGCCATGTTCCTGCACACAACATGAAGAACTCACAACAACAACATGGTTCATACAACAGAATTAAGACAGCAAGCATCCGAAGCAGTTTTTCTAAAAGTGGGAAATATAGAAGTAAGGCTCAGTGGGCATGTCATTATTATCGAAATCAGTAATCAAACACAGATAGATAGATGGTTAGTTAGATATATGTATATATATATATATATATATATATATATATATATATATATATATATATATATATATATACACATAGTAAAAAGGATATGTCTGGGGAAAGTTATTTGTGTCCTTCGCTCAGGGCAAAAAGCCTTGCATTCATGTCCACATAGACATCATGGTCCATGGCAGCATAGATGTGATCTACAGGAAATTCCTGCTCTGTGACAGCAGACATTGGAAACTGTACATATTGTCCGAACAGTGAGTGCACAGTCTTGCTGATAAGAGCACGGAGACAGGGAATTCCACAGCAAACAAAACATGCCACGGCTGCAAAAATAATGGCAAGTGTAGTTCCAATACGCACCAGTCCCGCCAACCAGCTTGAAGAAAAAAGCCAACTTAGCCAGCAGGACAGAGCAGATTCCTTCGCATTATTGGAGACCATCTCATCACGAGCTTTCACCATACGGTCCAATAGAGCGTGTAGCGGACCTGCAGAGCCAGTGTGGAGAGGAATAACCGCGCAACAGTCCTCCCCAGTAAGATGGCATACACCTTGGTCTGGGCCAAGCATTTTGTCAATCGCGAACCTATTCTGCACAGCCATTAATGTAGTGGCATGAAGTTGTTCTGATATCAGTTTCAAGGCTTCAATTGTGTGATTGATAAAACGTTGTTGGTTGTACCAAATATAATTTATCCAGGCCATATTGCGATCTATCTGGATCCAAGGCATTGACAATGTTTCTCTCTTGGATCCAGATAGATCGCAATATGGCCTGGATAAATTAATTTTGGTACAACCAACAACGTTTTATCAATCACACAAGTGAAGAAACCTGCTCTGGATCCATCAGACATCAACAACTACAGACATCAACAACTACAGGTATCACTTCTCTCCTTTCTTTCTAAATCTGCTCTGCCTAAACTAGCTTTAATAGTGTTGGTAAAGCATTACCACGGGATGTCACACATGAGCATAGCTAAAGTCACACAGGCTATGAACTCATCATACTGTATTGCTGATGTAGCTAAAACAACCAAGCTAGTGTTAGATTCATGTTTGACTTGTGCCAAAACTAACATACATTGACCTGTACGACATGATGCACTTACTTTTCCTGAGCAACCTTTCCAACACCTACAGATAGATTTCACACATTTGCCACCAGAAGGAAATTTGAGAAACCTGTTGGTTATAGTTGACAGATTCAGTAAGCGGCCAGAAGCATTTGCATGCATGACAGAGAACGCTAAACCAGTTGTAAAAATATTAACAAAAGAGATCATCTCTAGGTTTGATATTCCTCGTGTGATTGAAAGTGATAACGGCACACCTTTTGCTTCTAAAGTAACACAACATTTGGCTAAAAGCTTAGCAATTGATTGCCATTTTAATATTCCCTATCACCCACAGTCAGCTGGAGTGGTAGAGTGAACGAACAGAACCATTAAGGAACGTGGTACTAAAGCCTGCATTGAAACAGGCCGAAATTGGACTGTTGTTCTCCCGGCAGTACTCACAGAAATGAGAATGACCCCATCTTCAACTACTAAACTGTCACTTTTTGAAATTCTAATGGGTCGTCCTTTCCCGACCCCATGGGCCAGGTGACTCACTGGCATTTCTTCCTTAGGTAACCTGGAATTGATGGTGGACGACTACATTTCTGCCCTCGTTAAAAAAAATGTAATTCTATTAGTGCTGATGTCTCACTAACTCTTACTCTGCCCACATAAAACCCATCACACCCTTTTGTGCTTAATTAGCATGTCCTGATACAAAGTCTGAAGCCTACCAAGGTCGGTGAGCCGACGTATCGGTGTCCAGCGCCTGTTCTAGCTGTAACCAGGCTTGGAGTTCTGACTGATTATCAGCCACAGTGGATACATGCAAGCAGGATCAAAACAGCACCCCCTTAATCTGTGCATTAATCGGTCTGTTGACCTAAGAAGCCTGCCTAAGTGAGTATTCAGGGCTGAAATGTTTGAGAGCCTACGGAAAGATCCTTTCTATATAGTAATAATGGGGCCAACTCATTTGAAGTTAGTGAAGATCTGACTCACTTGACTGTTTTGTTTAGCTTACCCTGATACCCTGACCCTCTAGGTCTAAATTCTATAAAAATATGTGCATAGTTGTAACTACACTCCGAATTTTAAATTTTAAACCGCAGGGTATTTTTTGTCTGGTGTGTCGGAACTCAGAGCCCGTCTCTGAGGTGACACATCGAGGGTGGATTCTTTTGTTCAGAAGATTCCCAATAATGCTCAGCCAACTCTAGAAAAACTTAAATATAATAGACACAAACTGCCAATGAAGGATCCTCAGTCTCAGATGAGTAAAAGCAAACTTCTTTATTCCATACACGTTCCAATGAGCTCAATAGAAGATGGGTACCTCACATCAAAATGAACAGCACATCAAAAATGATAGAGCACGCCAAAGTGAGAAAGTACAAGTACTGTCTGTTTTACGCTTGTATTTATACCCTGTAGCCACCGTATCCTTCTATTTTTTTCTCATTTCTTCACCTTGAGTAATTCCCCTTATTTTCCGATCTTGCCCTCTTTTTTTCAATTCCCCTTATCTTTGACCTTGGTGCTCATTCCTCCAAACAACACCATATTTGGAGTTCCTGTTTTTCCCAATTCCCCTTATATTCGGCCTTTTTCTGATTTTATATAAAAAAAAATGAGTGAGCCCTTATTTTTTCTGGATCCAACCATACGCTGTTTTCAGTCCTCCAAGTGTGAACACCAATTTTGCGGCCTATTTTGTCTTCCTGCACCTGCAATGGGTAAGTGTTATGCTTTACTCTTTTTATAATGCTGTTTGCTATTCTACTTTTATGGAATTGAGTTATCTCAGTGTATTAGATTGTCTGTATTCATGTGCTTGATTATATTCTTTTATTTAATAGCTGCAAGTGCCCAGATTATATTTTAATTGTGCATTCTGAACTGATTGATACATAGTATATAGAATCTTCTCTTGAATGTGTGTTATCCTTTGCCTGCGCCTAGCAGTCACCGTGATTTTACCCTGTCTAACATCTTATCTCCGTTGGTCTCTTTTGCTCAGCTCGGCCACGCAAACGTTCTGGAATATCTCCAATGGGTCTTCTTCGCAGACAATACCGCCAGTTGCAGCTCTCCTCACTTGCTGCTGAGCTTGCTCATTTTCTTGAACAACTCTCTGGCCTAACTGTTCCAGCGAATCCCTATCTGCCTCCTCGCAAAGTGCAGAGCACTGCTACGCGCGACATGGGCACACAGACCGCTCCTGATCTCTCTGCTACCCGCTATCGAGCTTATGATGACAACTGCAGTGAAGGCTCCTGTCCCCCACCGTTTTCTCACTATCCTTCACACTGGTCTCCCACTGATTATTCCCCTACATCTCCTGCGCCAAACCAACGTGCTCCTGTGCCTTCACCCGGCCTTGGGCCAAGCTACTCCTTCATGTCTCCTGCAGCTGCAGCAGCCCACCCGCCTTGCTATCCCAATAAAAATGCTTAAACTCCCTCAAGGTCGTTTTCTGTCCTTCTTTATCTATTCCACACACTTATAACATTCAGTCAGACTCTATCCTACTCACACATGTAAATACCTTATTATTACTATTTTATACTTGGTGTAAATAAAGGCTTGATTAACATATAGTTAAATAGGTGTTATCAAAACTACTTCTATTGTATCTAATAACTTCTATTGTATCTAATAAGTTCTATATTTGATTTAGGTTACTTTTGTTGGATTAATGTTAGTTTGATTATAACACACGCTAGATAAGGTTGATTAAAATTATTTCTCGACATTACTCCCCCCTCTGAGACTTTATAGTCTCACATTCCGCTTACTTCAGTGATAACCTGTTACCAATCATACATATCATGTAATGCAATAGTAAAACCAAAGTAAAAAGTCTTTGTGTTCTTTGGCACATGTTGTTTTCTTCTGACCCAGATACTTTACGTACCGCAGGGGGTCTTGTTGGAGCCCTGGAAGAGGTTACTAGCACTTTACCAGGTACTCGTGTGTTTATATCCACGTGAATGTGTTGGTCCAAGGAAAAAAATGATCAAAAGTAAAATGATCACAAGTACACAATTTCAACAATCTATTTACACTATTCTAAATGAAACATTACCTCAATAAAAGGAACCTAGTACTCATGAATACCACAATCTATCAACACCAGTGTTAGTAATCAAATTCAGTGATAATATTATGAATAATATTCAGTGGAAGACTTACAACATACTTAGAATCGACCTTTCACTTAAAATTGGAAAAATAAACGAAAATTAAACAAACGAAAATAAACGCAAAGAGCAACGATCGCAAAGATCAAAATAAACGAAAATTAAACAAACGAAAATAATAAACGCAAACGCAAAGATCGACATTACTCCCACCCTCTAATGTCCGTGCTGAATCACAACATTGATGAACTAGAAGTGGGCGAAAAACCCTGTTGACAGTCAAGTGCCAGGGAAAATTCCCACTCTGCCCGCCAGTGGCGCGACAGTGGAATCATCACCAAGGTCATCCTCAGTCGTGATTGTACATGCAGCGTAAATATGAGACGTGAAATAAAACGAAAATGAAAAATGAAACAATATAGTCCGCATAAACGTGGTAGAGCTATGGAACAGGTGACAACCGCTTAATTCAATGTGGTAAGGGAGCGGTTATACGGTGACCAGTCTGTGTCGCGAACCACACAGCGTAGTACCATTTTAAGCGGGAACGTCTACCCTGCATTGAGATGGCACGCATGCGGCATCTGCGAACCAGGATAGGGCGACAGTGCCAGTCCCGATGTTTTGCTGGTTCCGTTGTCCACAGAACATAGCCCCCTAAGGTAATGGTGTAGTATGTCACAGTAGTGCGTTGCATGACGAAGGTCGTGAGCAGGAAACTATGGGTGTTTCGAGCTCTTGTTGAGAAGGAAAGAGCTCCAAATGATTCAGCCAGGGAGATAGCACGACGCATAGTGAATACACGGGTGACCAGCTGGAGTCCACCAGGAAGATCATAGACAGAGTTCTGAACGGAGTCTAACCACATTCCCTCCGGAGAAAACGTTAGCATGGCGCATAATGGCGGTCACTGGTCTACGCTGGTCCTCATCTGTTTCCCAAACAAATTCATCCCTTTGTGGAGGAAAACCGAACCAATCACGGGGTCCATCATAGCACCGGTCTCCCAAAGGACAGTCGTCACAGCCCTGGCACCACAAGCAATGTGTCTGACGGTCAAAGGCGAGGGCATCACACGCTTCACAGGGACCCCTGAATGTGTCGAATGCGAAGCGATATCCCTCATAACACGTGTCAGTGAATGCACACACACCAGGAAACAGCCGCAGATTCGGCTGTAGCCACCTGGGTTCACCAGCGGCCATGTTCCTGCACACAACATGAAGAACTCACAACAACAACATGGTTCATACAACAGAATTAAGACAGCAAGCATCCGAAGCAGTTTTTCTAAAAGTGGGAAATATAGAAGTAAGGCTCAGTGGGCATGTCATTATTATCGAAATCAGTAATCAAACACAGATAGATAGATGGTTAGTTAGATATATGTATATATATATATATATATATATATATATATATATATATATATATATATATATATATATATATACACATAGTAAAAAGGATATGTCTGGGGAAAGTTATTTGTGTCCTTCGCTCAGGGCAAAAAGCCTTGCATTCATGTCCACATAGACATCATGGTCCATGGCAGCATAGATGTGATCTACAGGAAATTCCTGCTCTGTGACAGCAGACATTGGAAACTGTACATATTGTCCGAACAGTGAGTGCACAGTCTTGCTGATAAGAGCACGGAGACAGGGAATTCCACAGCAAACAAAACATGCCACGGCTGCAAAAATAATGGCAAGTGTAGTTCCAATACGCACCAGTCCCGCCAACCAGCTTGAAGAAAAAAGCCAACTTAGCCAGCAGGACAGAGCAGATTCCTTCGCATTATTGGAGACCATCTCATCACGAGCTTTCACCATACGGTCCAATAGAGCGTGTAGCGGACCTGCAGAGCCAGTGTGGAGAGGAATAACCGCGCAACAGTCCTCCCCAGTAAGATGGCATACACCTTGGTCTGGGCCAAGCATTTTGTCAATCGCGAACCTATTCTGCACAGCCATTAATGTAGTGGCATGAAGTTGTTCTGATATCAGTTTCAAGGCTTCAATTGTGTGATTGATAAAACGTTGTTGGTTGTACCAAATATAATTTATCCAGGCCATATTGCGATCTATCTGGATCCAAGGCATTGACAATGTTTCTCTCTTGGATCCAGATAGATCGCAATATGGCCTGGATAAATTAATTTTGGTACAACCAACAACGTTTTATCAATCACACAAGTGAAGAAACCTGCTCTGGATCCATCAGACATCAACAACTACAGACATCAACAACTACAGGTATCACTTCTCTCCTTTCTTTCTAAATCTGCTCTGCCTAAACTAGCTTTAATAGTGTTGGTAAAGCATTACCACGGGATGTCACACATGAGCATAGCTAAAGTCACACAGGCTATGAACTCATCATACTGTATTGCTGATGTAGCTAAAACAACCAAGCTAGTGTTAGATTCATGTTTGACTTGTGCCAAAACTAACATACATTGACCTGTACGACATGATGCACTTACTTTTCCTGAGCAACCTTTCCAACACCTACAGATAGATTTCACACATTTGCCACCAGAAGGAAATTTGAGAAACCTGTTGGTTATAGTTGACAGATTCAGTAAGCGGCCAGAAGCATTTGCATGCATGACAGAGAACGCTAAACCAGTTGTAAAAATATTAACAAAAGAGATCATCTCTAGGTTTGATATTCCTCGTGTGATTGAAAGTGATAACGGCACACCTTTTGCTTCTAAAGTAACACAACATTTGGCTAAAAGCTTAGCAATTGATTGCCATTTTAATATTCCCTATCACCCACAGTCAGCTGGAGTGGTAGAGTGAACGAACAGAACCATTAAGGAACGTGCTACTAAAGCCTGCATTGAAACAGGCCGAAATTGGACTGTTGTTCTCCCGGCAGTACTCACAGAAATGAGAATGACCCCATCTTCAACTACTAAACTGTCACTTTTTGAAATTCTAATGGGTCGTCCTTTCCCGACCCCATGGGCCAGGTGACTCACTGGCATTTCTTCCTTAGGTAACCTGGAATTGATGGTGGACGACTACATTTCTGCCCTCGTTAAAAAAAATGTAATTCTATTAGTGCTGATGTCTCACTAACTCTTCCTCTGCCCACATAAAACCCATCACACCCTTTTGTGCTTAATTAGCATGTCCTGATACAAAGTCTGAAGCCTACCAAGGTCGGTGAGCCGACGTATCGGTGTCCAGCGCCTGTTCTAGCTGTAACCAGGCTTGGAGTTCTGACTGATTATCAGCCACAGTGGATACATGCAAGCAGGATCAAAACAGCACCCCCTTAATCTGTGCATTAATCGGTCTGTTGACCTAAGAAGCCTGCCTAAGTGAGTATTCAGGGCTGAAATGTTTGAGAGCCTACGGAAAGATCCTTTCTATATAGTAATAACGGGGCCAACTCATTTGAAGTTAGTGAAGATCTGACTCACTTGACTGTTTTGTTTAGCTTACCCTGATACCCTGACCCTCTAGGTCTAAATTCTATAAAAATATGTGCATAGTTGTAACTACACTCCGAATTTTAAATTTTAAACCGCAGGGTATTTTTTGTCTGGTGTGTCGGAACTCAGAGCCCGTCTCTGAGGTGACACATCGAGGGTGGATTCTTTTGTTCAGAAGATTCCCAATAATGCTCAGCCAACTCTAGAAAAACTTAAATATAATAGACACAAACTGCCAATGAAGGATCCTCAGTCTCAGATGAGTAAAAGCAAACTTCTTTATTCCATACACGTTCCAATGAGCTCAATAGAAGATGGGTACCTCACATCAAAATGAACAGCACATCAAAAATGATAGAGCACGCCAAAGTGAGAAAGTACAAGTACTGTCTGTTTTACGCTTGTATTTATACCCTGTAGCCACCGTATCCTTCTATTTTTTTCTAATTTCTTCACCTTGAGTAATTCCCCTTATTTTCCGATCTTGCCCTCTTTTTTTCAATTCCCCTTATCTTTGACCTTGGTGCTCATTCCTCCAAACAACACCATATTTGGAGTTCCTGTTTTTCCCAATTCCCCTTATATTCGGCCTTTTTCTGATTTTATATAAAAAAAAATGAGTGAGCCCTTATTTTTTCTGGATCCAACCATACGCTGTTTTCAGTCCTCCAAGTGTGAACACCAATTTTGCGGCCTATTTTGTCTTCCTGCACCTGCAATGGGTAAGTGTTATGCTTTACTCTTTTTATAATGCTGTTTGCTATTCTACTTTTATAGAATTGAGTTATCTCAGTGTATTAGATTGTCTGTATACATGTGCTTGATTATATTCTTTTATTTAATAGCTGCAAGTGCCCAGATTATATTTTAATTGTGCATTCTGAACTGATTGATACATAGTATATAGAATCTTCTCTTGAATGTGTGTTATCCTTTGCCTGCGCCTAGCAGTCACCGTGATTTTACCCTGTCTAACATCTTATCTCCGTTGGTCTCTTTTGCTCAGCTCGGCCACGCAAACGTTCTGGAATATCTCCAATGGGTCTTCTTCGCAGACAATACCGCCAGTTTCAGCTCTCCTCACTTGCTGCTGAGCTTGCTCATTTTCTTGAACAACTCTCTGGCCTAACTGTTCCAGCGAATCCCTATCTGCCTCCTCGCAAAGTGCAGAGCACTGCTACGCGCGACATGGGCACACAGACCGCTCCTGATCTCTCTGCTACCCGCTATCGAGCTTATGATGACAACTGCAGTGAAGGCTCCTGTCCCCCACCGTTTTCTCACTATCCTTCACACTGGTCTCCCACTGATTATTCCCCTACATCTCCTGCGCCAAACCAACGTGCTCCTGTGCCTTCACCCGGCCTTGGGCCAAGCTACTCCTTCATGTCTCCTGCAGCTGCAGCAGCCCACCCGCCTTGCTATCCCAATAAAAATGCTTAAACTCCCTCAAGGTCGTTTTCTGTCCTTCTTTATCTATTCCACACACTTATAACATTCAGTCAGACTCTATCCTACTCACACATGTAAATACCTTATTATTACTATTTTATACTTGGTGTAAATAAAGGCTTGATTAACATATAGTTAAATAGGTGTTATCAAAACTACTTCTATTGTATCTAATAACTTCTATTGTATCTAATAAGTTCTATATTTGATTTAGGTTACTTTTGTTGGATTAATGTTAGTTTGATTATAACACACGCTAGATAAGGTTGATTAAAATTATTTCTCGACATTACTCCCCCCTCTGAGACTTTATAGTCTCACATTCCGCTTACTTCAGTGATAACCTGTTACCAATCATACATATCATGTAATGCAATAGTAAAACCAAAGTAAAAAGTCTTTGTGTTCTTTGGCACATGTTGTTTTCTTCTGACCCAGATACTTTACGTACCGCAGGGGGTCTTGTTGGAGCCCTGGAAGAGGTTACTAGCACTTTACCAGGTACTCGTGTGTTTATATCCACGTGAATGTGTTGGTCCAAGGAAAAAAATGATCAAAAGTAAAATGATCACAAGTATACAATTTCAACAATCTATTTACACTATTCTAAATGAAACATTACCTCAATAAAAGGAACCTAGTACTCATGAATACCACAATCTATCAACACCAGTGTTAGTAATCAAATTCAGTGATAATATTATGAATAATATTCAGTGGAAGACTTACAACATACTTAGAATCGACCTTTCACTTAAAATTGGAAAAATAAACGAAAATTAAACAAACGAAAATAAACGCAAAGAGCAACGATCGCAAAGATCAAAATAAACGAAAATTAAACAAACGAAAATAATAAACGCAAACGCAAAGATCGACATTACTCCCACCCTCTAATGTCCGTGCTGAATCACAACATTGATGAACTAGAAGTGGGCGAAAAACCCTGTTGACAGTCAAGTGCCAGGGAAAATTCCCACTCTGCCCGCCAGTGGCGCGACAGTGGAATCATCACCAAGGTCATCCTCAGTCGTGATTGTACATGCAGCGTAAATATGAGACGTGAAATAAAACGAAAATGAAAAATGAAACAATATAGTCCGCATAAACGTGGTAGAGCTATGGAACAGGTGACAACCGCTTAATTCAATGTGGTAAGGGAGCGGTTATACGGTGACCAGTCTGTATCGCGAACCACACAGCGTAGTACCATTTTAAGCGGGAACGTCTACCCTGCATTGAGATGGCACGCATGCGGCATCTGCGAACCAGGATAGGGCGACAGTGCCAGTCCCGATGTTTTGCTGGTTCCGTTGTCCACAGAACATAGCCCCCTAAGGTAATGGTGTAGTATGTCACAGTAGTGCGTTGCATGACGAAGGTCGTGAGCAGGAAACTATGGGTGTTTCGAGCTCTTGTTGAGAAGGAAAGAGCTCCAAATGATTCAGCCAGGGAGATAGCACGACGCATAGTGAATACACGGGTGACCAGCTGGAGTCCACCAGGAAGATCATAGACAGAGTTCTGAACGGAGTCTAACCACATTCCCTCCGGAGAAAACGTTAGCATGGCGCATAATGGCGGTCACTGGTCTACGCTGGTCCTCATCTGTTTCCCAAACAAATTCATCCCTTTGTGGAGGAAAACCGAACCAATCACGGGGTCCATCATAGCACCGGTCTCCCAAAGGACAGTCGTCACAGCCCTGGCACCACAAGCAATGTGTCTGACGGTCAAAGGCGAGGGCATCACACGCTTCACAGGGACCCCTGAATGTGTCGAATGCGAAGCGATATCCCTCATAACACGTGTCAGTGAATGCACACACACCAGGAAACAGCCGCAGATTCGGCTGTAGCCACCTGGGTTCACCAGCGGCCATGTTCCTGCACACAACATGAAGAACTCACAACAACAACATGGTTCATACAACAGAATTAAGACAGCAAGCATCCGAAGCAGTTTTTCTAAAAGTGGGAAATATAGAAGTAAGGCTCAGTGGGCATGTCATTATTATCGAAATCAGTAATCAAACACAGATAGATAGATGGTTAGTTAGATATATGTATATATATATATATATATATATATATATATATATATATATATATATATATATATATATATATATATACACATAGTAAAAAGGATATGTCTGGGGAAAGTTATTTGTGTCCTTCGCTCAGGGCAAAAAGCCTTGCATTCATGTCCACATAGACATCATGGTCCATGGCAGCATAGATGTGATCTACAGGAAATTCCTGCTCTGTGACAGCAGACATTGGAAACTGTACATATTGTCCGAACAGTGAGTGCACAGTCTTGCTGATAAGAGCACGGAGACAGGGAATTCCACAGCAAACAAAACATGCCACGGCTGCAAAAATAATGGCAAGTGTAGTTCCAATACGCACCAGTCCCGCCAACCAGCTTGAAGAAAAAAGCCAACTTAGCCAGCAGGACAGAGCAGATTCCTTCGCATTATTGGAGACCATCTCATCACGAGCTTTCACCATACGGTCCAATAGAGCGTGTAGCGGACCTGCAGAGCCAGTGTGGAGAGGAATAACCGCGCAACAGTCCTCCCCAGTAAGATGGCATACACCTTGGTCTGGGCCAAGCATTTTGTCAATCGCGAACCTATTCTGCACAGCCATTAATGTAGTGGCATGAAGTTGTTCTGATATCAGTTTCAAGGCTTCAATTGTGTGATTGATAAAACGTTGTTGGTTGTACCAAATATAATTTATCCAGGCCATATTGCGATCTATCTGGATCCAAGGCATTGACAATGTTTCTCTCTTGGATCCAGATAGATCGCAATATGGCCTGGATAAATTAATTTTGGTACAACCAACAACGTTTTATCAATCACACAAGTGAAGAAACCTGCTCTGGATCCATCAGACATCAACAACTACAGACATCAACAACTACAGGTATCACTTCTCTCCTTTCTTTCTAAATCTGCTCTGCCTAAACTAGCTTTAATAGTGTTGGTAAAGCATTACCACGGGATGTCACACATGAGCATAGCTAAAGTCACACAGGCTATGAACTCATCATACTGTATTGCTGATGTAGCTAAAACAACCAAGCTAGTGTTAGATTCATGTTTGACTTGTGCCAAAACTAACATACATTGACCTGTACGACATGATGCACTTACTTTTCCTGAGCAACCTTTCCAACACCTACAGATAGATTTCACACATTTGCCACCAGAAGGAAATTTGAGAAACCTGTTGGTTATAGTTGACAGATTCAGTAAGCGGCCAGAAGCATTTGCATGCATGACAGAGAACGCTAAACCAGTTGTAAAAATATTAACAAAAGAGATCATCTCTAGGTTTGATATTCCTCGTGTGATTGAAAGTGATAACGGCACACCTTTTGCTTCTAAAGTAACACAACATTTGGCTAAAAGCTTAGCAATTGATTGCCATTTTAATATTCCCTATCACCCACAGTCAGCTGGAGTGGTAGAGTGAACGAACAGAACCATTAAGGAACGTGCTACTAAAGCCTGCATTGAAACAGGCCGAAATTGGACTGTTGTTCTCCCGGCAGTACTCACAGAAATGAGAATGACCCCATCTTCAACTACTAAACTGTCACTTTTTGAAATTCTAATGGGTCGTCCTTTCCCGACCCCATGGGCCAGGTGACTCACTGGCATTTCTTCCTTAGGTAACCTGGAATTGATGGTGGACGACTACATTTCTGCCCTCGTTAAAAAAAATGTAATTCTATTAGTGCTGATGTCTCACTAACTCTTCCTCTGCCCACATAAAACCCATCACACCCTTTTGTGCTTAATTAGCATGTCCTGATACAAAGTCTGAAGCCTACCAAGGTCGGTGAGCCGACGTATCGGTGTCCAGCGCCTGTTCTAGCTGTAACCAGGCTTGGAGTTCTGACTGATTATCAGCCACAGTGGATACATGCAAGCAGGATCAAAACAGCACCCCCTTAATCTGTGCATTAATCGGTCTGTTGACCTAAGAAGCCTGCCTAAGTGAGTATTCAGGGCTGAAATGTTTGAGAGCCTACGGAAAGATCCTTTCTATATAGTAATAACGGGGCCAACTCATTTGAAGTTAGTGAAGATCTGACTCACTTGACTGTTTTGTTTAGCTTACCCTGATACCCTGACCCTCTAGGTCTAAATTCTATAAAAATATGTGCATAGTTGTAACTACACTCCGAATTTTAAATTTTAAACCGCAGGGTATTTTTTGTCTGGTGTGTCGGAACTCAGAGCCCGTCTCTGAGGTGACACATCGAGGGTGGATTCTTTTGTTCAGAAGATTCCCAATAATGCTCAGCCAACTCTAGAAAAACTTAAATATAATAGACACAAACTGCCAATGAAGGATCCTCAGTCTCAGATGAGTAAAAGCAAACTTCTTTATTCCATACACGTTCCAATGAGCTCAATAGAAGATGGGTACCTCACATCAAAATGAACAGCACATCAAAAATGATAGAGCACGCCAAAGTGAGAAAGTACAAGTACTGTCTGTTTTACGCTTGTATTTATACCCTGTAGCCACCGTATCCTTCTATTTTTTTCTAATTTCTTCACCTTGAGTAATTCCCCTTATTTTCCGATCTTGCCCTCTTTTTTTCAATTCCCCTTATCTTTGACCTTGGTGCTCATTCCTCCAAACAACACCATATTTGGAGTTCCTGTTTTTCCCAATTCCCCTTATATTCGGCCTTTTTCTGATTTTATATAAAAAAAAATGAGTGAGCCCTTATTTTTTCTGGATCCAACCATACGCTGTTTTCAGTCCTCCAAGTGTGAACACCAATTTTGCGGCCTATTTTGTCTTCCTGCACCTGCAATGGGTAAGTGTTATGCTTTACTCTTTTTATAATGCTGTTTGCTATTCTACTTTTATAGAATTGAGTTATCTCAGTGTATTAGATTGTCTGTATACATGTGCTTGATTATATTCTTTTATTTAATAGCTGCAAGTGCCCAGATTATATTTTAATTGTGCATTCTGAACTGATTGATACATAGTATATAGAATCTTCTCTTGAATGTGTGTTATCCTTTGCCTGCGCCTAGCAGTCACCGTGATTTTACCCTGTCTAACATCTTATCTCCGTTGGTCTCTTTTGCTCAGCTCGGCCACGCAAACGTTCTGGAATATCTCCAATGGGTCTTCTTCGCAGACAATACCGCCAGTTTCAGCTCTCCTCACTTGCTGCTGAGCTTGCTCATTTTCTTGAACAACTCTCTGGCCTAACTGTTCCAGCGAATCCCTATCTGCCTCCTCGCAAAGTGCAGAGCACTGCTACGCGCGACATGGGCACACAGACCGCTCCTGATCTCTCTGCTACCCGCTATCGAGCTTATGATGACAACTGCAGTGAAGGCTCCTGTCCCCCACCGTTTTCTCACTATCCTTCACACTGGTCTCCCACTGATTATTCCCCTACATCTCCTGCGCCAAACCAACGTGCTCCTGTGCCTTCACCCGGCCTTGGGCCAAGCTACTCCTTCATGTCTCCTGCAGCTGCAGCAGCCCACCCGCCTTGCTATCCCAATAAAAATGCTTAAACTCCCTCAAGGTCGTTTTCTGTCCTTCTTTATCTATTCCACACACTTATAACATTCAGTCAGACTCTATCCTACTCACACATGTAAATACCTTATTATTACTATTTTATACTTGGTGTAAATAAAGGCTTGATTAACATATAGTTAAATAGGTGTTATCAAAACTACTTCTATTGTATCTAATAACTTCTATTGTATCTAATAAGTTCTATATTTGATTTAGGTTACTTTTGTTGGATTAATGTTAGTTTGATTATAACACACGCTAGATAAGGTTGATTAAAATTATTTCTCGACATTACTCCCCCCTCTGAGACTTTATAGTCTCACATTCCGCTTACTTCAGTGATAACCTGTTACCAATCATACATATCATGTAATGCAATAGTAAAACCAAAGTAAAAAGTCTTTGTGTTCTTTGGCACATGTTGTTTTCTTCTGACCCAGATACTTTACGTACCGCAGGGGGTCTTGTTGGAGCCCTGGAAGAGGTTACTAGCACTTTACCAGGTACTCGTGTGTTTATATCCACGTGAATGTGTTGGTCCAAGGAAAAAAATGATCAAAAGTAAAATGATCACAAGTATACAATTTCAACAATCTATTTACACTATTCTAAATGAAACATTACCTCAATAAAAGGAACCTAGTACTCATGAATACCACAATCTATCAACACCAGTGTTAGTAATCAAATTCAGTGATAATATTATGAATAATATTCAGTGGAAGACTTACAACATACTTAGAATCGACCTTTCACTTAAAATTGGAAAAATAAACGAAAATTAAACAAACGAAAATAAACGCAAAGAGCAACGATCGCAAAGATCAAAATAAACGAAAATTAAACAAACGAAAATAATAAACGCAAACGCAAAGATCGACATTACTCCCACCCTCTAATGTCCGTGCTGAATCACAACATTGATGAACTAGAAGTGGGCGAAAAACCCTGTTGACAGTCAAGTGCCAGGGAAAATTCCCACTCTGCCCGCCAGTGGCGCGACAGTGGAATCATCACCAAGGTCATCCTCAGTCGTGATTGTACATGCAGCGTAAATATGAGACGTGAAATAAAACGAAAATGAAAAATGAAACAATATAGTCCGCATAAACGTGGTAGAGCTATGGAACAGGTGACAACCGCTTAATTCAATGTGGTAAGGGAGCGGTTATACGGTGACCAGTCTGTATCGCGAACCACACAGCGTAGTACCATTTTAAGCGGGAACGTCTACCCTGCATTGAGATGGCACGCATGCGGCATCTGCGAACCAGGATAGGGCGACAGTGCCAGTCCCGATGTTTTGCTGGTTCCGTTGTCCACAGAACATAGCCCCCTAAGGTAATGGTGTAGTATGTCACAGTAGTGCGTTGCATGACGAAGGTCGTGAGCAGGAAACTATGGGTGTTTCGAGCTCTTGTTGAGAAGGAAAGAGCTCCAAATGATTCAGCCAGGGAGATAGCACGACGCATAGTGAATACACGGGTGACCAGCTGGAGTCCACCAGGAAGATCATAGACAGAGTTCTGAACGGAGTCTAACCACATTCCCTCCGGAGAAAACGTTAGCATGGCGCATAATGGCGGTCACTGGTCTACGCTGGTCCTCATCTGTTTCCCAAACAAATTCATCCCTTTGTGGAGGAAAACCGAACCAATCACGGGGTCCATCATAGCACCGGTCTCCCAAAGGACAGTCGTCACAGCCCTGGCACCACAAGCAATGTGTCTGACGGTCAAAGGCGAGGGCATCACACGCTTCACAGGGACCCCTGAATGTGTCGAATGCGAAGCGATATCCCTCATAACACGTGTCAGTGAATGCACACACACCAGGAAACAGCCGCAGATTCGGCTGTAGCCACCTGGGTTCACCAGCGGCCATGTTCCTGCACACAACATGAAGAACTCACAACAACAACATGGTTCATACAACAGAATTAAGACAGCAAGCATCCGAAGCAGTTTTTCTAAAAGTGGGAAATATAGAAGTAAGGCTCAGTGGGCATGTCATTATTATCGAAATCAGTAATCAAACACAGATAGATAGATGGTTAGTTAGATATATGTATATATATATATATATATATATATATATATATATATATATATATATATATATATATATATATATATATATATACACATAGTAAAAAGGATATGTCTGGGGAAAGTTATTTGTGTCCTTCGCTCAGGGCAAAAAGCCTTGCATTCATGTCCACATAGACATCATGGTCCATGGCAGCATAGATGTGATCTACAGGAAATTCCTGCTCTGTGACAGCAGACATTGGAAACTGTACATATTGTCCGAACAGTGAGTGCACAGTCTTGCTGATAAGAGCACGGAGACAGGGAATTCCACAGCAAACAAAACATGCCACGGCTGCAAAAATAATGGCAAGTGTAGTTCCAATACGCACCAGTCCCGCCAACCAGCTTGAAGAAAAAAGCCAACTTAGCCAGCAGGACAGAGCAGATTCCTTCGCATTATTGGAGACCATCTCATCACGAGCTTTCACCATACGGTCCAATAGAGCGTGTAGCGGACCTGCAGAGCCAGTGTGGAGAGGAATAACCGCGCAACAGTCCTCCCCAGTAAGATGGAATACACCTTGGTCTGGGCCAAGCATTTTGTCAATCGCGAACCTATTCTGCACAGCCATTAATGTAGTGGCATGAAGTTGTTCTGATATCAGTTTCAAGGCTTCAATTGTGTGATTGATAAAACGTTGTTGGTTGTACCAAATATAATTTATCCAGGCCATATTGCGATCTATCTGGATCCAAGGCATTGACAATGTTTCTCTCTTGGATCCAGATAGATCGCAATATGGCCTGGATAAATTAATTTTGGTACAACCAACAACGTTTTATCAATCACACAAGTGAAGAAACCTGCTCTGGATCCATCAGACATCAACAACTACAGACATCAACAACTACAGGTATCACTTCTCTCCTTTCTTTCTAAATCTGCTCTGCCTAAACTAGCTTTAATAGTGTTGGTAAAGCATTACCACGGGATGTCACACATGAGCATAGCTAAAGTCACACAGGCTATGAACTCATCATACTGTATTGCTGATGTAGCTAAAACAACCAAGCTAGTGTTAGATTCATGTTTGACTTGTGCCAAAACTAACATACATTGACCTGTACGACATGATGCACTTACTTTTCCTGAGCAACCTTTCCAACACCTACAGATAGATTTCACACATTTCCCACCAGAAGGAAATTTGAGAAACCTGTTGGTTATAGTTGACAGATTCAGTAAGCGGCCAGAAGCATTTGCATGCATGACAGAGAACGCTAAACCAGTTGTAAAAATATTAACAAAAGAGATCATCTCTAGGTTTGATATTCCTCGTGTGATTGAAAGTGATAACGGCACACCTTTTGCTTCTAAAGTAACACAACATTTGGCTAAAAGCTTAGCAATTGATTGCCATTTTAATATTCCCTATCACCCACAGTCAGCTGGAGTGGTAGAGTGAACGAACAGAACCATTAAGGAACGTGCTACTAAAGCCTGCATTGAAACAGGCCGAAATTGGACTGTTGTTCTCCCGGCAGTACTCACAGAAATGAGAATGACCCCATCTTCAACTACTAAACTGTCACTTTTTGAAATTCTAATGGGTCGTCCTTTCCCGACCCCATGGGCCAGGTGACTCACTGGCATTTCTTCCTTAGGTAACCTGGAATTGATGGTGGACGACTACATTTCTGCCCTCGTTAAAAAAAATGTAATTCTATTAGTGCTGATGTCTCACTAACTCTTCCTCTGCCCACATAAAACCCATCACACCCTTTTGTGCTTAATTAGCATGTCCTGATACAAAGTCTGAAGCCTACCAAGGTCGGTGAGCCGACGTATCGGTGTCCAGCGCCTGTTCTAGCTGTAACCAGGCTTGGAGTTCTGACTGATTATCAGCCACAGTGGATACATGCAAGCAGGATCAAAACAGCACCCCCTTAATCTGTGCATTAATCGGTCTGTTGACCTAAGAAGCCTGCCTAAGTGAGTATTCAGGGCTGAAATGTTTGAGAGCCTACGGAAAGATCCTTTCTATATAGTAATAACGGGGCCAACTCATTTGAAGTTAGTGAAGATCTGACTCACTTGACTGTTTTGTTTAGCTTACCCTGATACCCTGACCCTCTAGGTCTAAATTCTATAAAAATATGTGCATAGTTGTAACTACACTCCGAATTTTAAATTTTAAACCGCAGGGTATTTTTTGTCTGGTGTGTCGGAACTCAGAGCCCGTCTCTGAGGTGACACATCGAGGGTGGATTCTTTTGTTCAGAAGATTCCCAATAATGCTCAGCCAACTCTAGAAAAACTTAAATATAATAGACACAAACTGCCAATGAAGGATCCTCAGTCTCAGATGAGTAAAAGCAAACTTCTTTATTCCATACACGTTCCAATGAGCTCAATAGAAGATGGGTACCTCACATCAAAATGAACAGCACATCAAAAATGATAGAGCACGCCAAAGTGAGAAAGTACAAGTACTGTCTGTTTTACGCTTGTATTTATACCCTGTAGCCACCGTATCCTTCTATTTTTTTCTAATTTCTTCACCTTGAGTAATTCCCCTTATTTTCCGATCTTGCCCTCTTTTTTTCAATTCCCCTTATCTTTGACCTTGGTGCTCATTCCTCCAAACAACACCATATTTGGAGTTCCTGTTTTTCCCAATTCCCCTTATATTCGGCCTTTTTCTGATTTTATATAAAAAAAAATGAGTGAGCCCTTATTTTTTCTGGATCCAACCATACGCTGTTTTCAGTCCTCCAAGTGTGAACACCAATTTTGCGGCCTATTTTGTCTTCCTGCACCTGCAATGGGTAAGTGTTATGCTTTACTCTTTTTATAATGCTGTTTGCTATTCTACTTTTATGGAATTGAGTTATCTCAGTGTATTAGATTGTCTGTATACATGTGCTTGATTATATTCTTTTATTTAATAGCTGCAAGTGCCCAGATTATATTTTAATTGTGCATTCTGAACTGATTGATACATAGTATATAGAATCTTCTCTTGAATGTGTGTTATCCTTTGCCTGCGCCTAGCAGTCACCGTGATTTTACCCTGTCTAACATCTTATCTCCGTTGGTCTCTTTTGCTCAGCTCGGCCACGCAAACGTTCTGGAATATCTCCAATGGGTCTTCTTCGCAGACAATACCGCCAGTTTCAGCTCTCCTCACTTGCTGCTGAGCTTGCTCATTTTCTTGAACAACTCTCTGGCCTAACTGTTCCAGCGAATCCCTATCTGCCTCCTCGCAAAGTGCAGAGCACTGCTACGCGCGACATGGGCACACAGACCGCTCCTGATCTCTCTGCTACCCGCTATCGAGCTTATGATGACAACTGCAGTGAAGGCTCCTGTCCCCCACCGTTTTCTCACTATCCTTCACACTGGTCTCCCACTGATTATTCCCCTACATCTCCTGCGCCAAACCAACGTGCTCCTGTGCCTTCACCCGGCCTTGGGCCAAGCTACTCCTTCATGTCTCCTGCAGCTGCAGCAGCCCACCCGCCTTGCTATCCCAATAAAAATGCTTAAACTCCCTCAAGGTCGTTTTCTGTCCTTCTTTATCTATTCCACACACTTATAACATTCAGTCAGACTCTATCCTACTCACACATGTAAATACCTTATTATTACTATTTTATACTTGGTGTAAATAAAGGCTTGATTAACATATAGTTAAATAGGTGTTATCAAAACTACTTCTATTGTATCTAATAACTTCTATTGTATCTAATAAGTTCTATATTTGATTTAGGTTACTTTTGTTGGATTAATGTTAGTTTGATTATAACACACGCTAGATAAGGTTGATTAAAATTATTTCTCGACATTACTCCCCCCTCTGAGACTTTATAGTCTCACATTCCGCTTACTTCAGTGATAACCTGTTACCAATCATACATATCATGTAATGCAATAGTAAAACCAAAGTAAAAAGTCTTTGTGTTCTTTGGCACATGTTGTTTTCTTCTGACCCAGATACTTTACGTACCGCAGGGGGTCTTGTTGGAGCCCTGGAAGAGGTTACTAGCACTTTACCAGGTACTCGTGTGTTTATATCCACGTGAATGTGTTGGTCCAAGGAAAAAAATGATCAAAAGTAAAATGATCACAAGTATACAATTTCAACAATCTATTTACACTATTCTAAATGAAACATTACCTCAATAAAAGGAACCTAGTACTCATGAATACCACAATCTATCAACACCAGTGTTAGTAATCAAATTCAGTGATAATATTATGAATAATATTCAGTGGAAGACTTACAACATACTTAGAATCGACCTTTCACTTAAAATTGGAAAAATAAACGAAAATTAAACAAACGAAAATAAACGCAAAGAGCAACGATCGCAAAGATCAAAATAAACGAAAATTAAACAAACGAAAATAATAAACGCAAACGCAAAGATCGACATTACTCCCACCCTCTAATGTCCGTGCTGAATCACAACATTGATGAACTAGAAGTGGGCGAAAAACCCTGTTGACAGTCAAGTGCCAGGGAAAATTCCCACTCTGCCCGCCAGTGGCGCGACAGTGGAATCATCACCAAGGTCATCCTCAGTCGTGATTGTACATGCAGCGTAAATATGAGACGTGAAATAAAACGAAAATGAAAAATGAAACAATATAGTCCGCATAAACGTGGTAGAGCTATGGAACAGGTGACAACCGCTTAATTCAATGTGGTAAGGGAGCGGTTATACGGTGACCAGTCTGTATCGCGAACCACACAGCGTAGTACCATTTTAAGCGGGAACGTCTACCCTGCATTGAGATGGCACGCATGCGGCATCTGCGAACCAGGATAGGGCGACAGTGCCAGTCCCGATGTTTTGCTGGTTCCGTTGTCCACAGAACATAGCCCCCTAAGGTAATGGTGTAGTATGTCACAGTAGTGCGTTGCATGACGAAGGTCGTGAGCAGGAAACTATGGGTGTTTCGAGCTCTTGTTGAGAAGGAAAGAGCTCCAAATGATTCAGCCAGGGAGATAGCACGACGCATAGTGAATACACGGGTGACCAGCTGGAGTCCACCAGGAAGATCATAGACAGAGTTCTGAACGGAGTCTAACCACATTCCCTCCGGAGAAAACGTTAGCATGGCGCATAATGGCGGTCACTGGTCTACGCTGGTCCTCATCTGTTTCCCAAACAAATTCATCCCTTTGTGGAGGAAAACCGAACCAATCACGGGGTCCATCATAGCACCGGTCTCCCAAAGGACAGTCGTCACAGCCCTGGCACCACAAGCAATGTGTCTGACGGTCAAAGGCGAGGGCATCACACGCTTCACAGGGACCCCTGAATGTGTCGAATGCGAAGCGATATCCCTCATAACACGTGTCAGTGAATGCACACACACCAGGAAACAGCCGCAGATTCGGCTGTAGCCACCTGGGTTCACCAGCGGCCATGTTCCTGCACACAACATGAAGAACTCACAACAACAACATGGTTCATACAACAGAATTAAGACAGCAAGCATCCGAAGCAGTTTTTCTAAAAGTGGGAAATATAGAAGTAAGGCTCAGTGGGCATGTCATTATTATCGAAATCAGTAATCAAACACAGATAGATAGATGGTTAGTTAGATATATGTATATATATATATATATATATATATATATATATATATATATATATATATATATATATATATATATATATATATATATATATATACACATAGTAAAAAGGATATGTCTGGGGAAAGTTATTTGTGTCCTTCGCTCAGGGCAAAAAGCCTTGCATTCATGTCCACATAGACATCATGGTCCATGGCAGCATAGATGTGATCTACAGGAAATTCCTGCTCTGTGACAGCAGACATTGGAAACTGTACATATTGTCCGAACAGTGAGTGCACAGTCTTGCTGATAAGAGCACGGAGACAGGGAATTCCACAGCAAACAAAACATGCCACGGCTGCAAAAATAATGGCAAGTGTAGTTCCAATACGCACCAGTCCCGCCAACCAGCTTGAAGAAAAAAGCCAACTTAGCCAGCAGGACAGAGCAGATTCCTTCGCATTATTGGAGACCATCTCATCACGAGCTTTCACCATACGGTCCAATAGAGCGTGTAGCGGACCTGCAGAGCCAGTGTGGAGAGGAATAACCGCGCAACAGTCCTCCCCAGTAAGATGGAATACACCTTGGTCTGGGCCAAGCATTTTGTCAATCGCGAACCTATTCTGCACAGCCATTAATGTAGTGGCATGAAGTTGTTCTGATATCAGTTTCAAGGCTTCAATTGTGTGATTGATAAAACGTTGTTGGTTGTACCAAATATAATTTATCCAGGCCATATTGCGATCTATCTGGATCCAAGGCATTGACAATGTTTCTCTCTTGGATCCAGATAGATCGCAATATGGCCTGGATAAATTAATTTTGGTACAACCAACAACGTTTTATCAATCACACAAGTGAAGAAACCTGCTCTGGATCCATCAGACATCAACAACTACAGACATCAACAACTACAGGTATCACTTCTCTCCTTTCTTTCTAAATCTGCTCTGCCTAAACTAGCTTTAATAGTGTTGGTAAAGCATTACCACGGGATGTCACACATGAGCATAGCTAAAGTCACACAGGCTATGAACTCATCATACTGTATTGCTGATGTAGCTAAAACAACCAAGCTAGTGTTAGATTCATGTTTGACTTGTGCCAAAACTAACATACATTGACCTGTACGACATGATGCACTTACTTTTCCTGAGCAACCTTTCCAACACCTACAGATAGATTTCACACATTTCCCACCAGAAGGAAATTTGAGAAACCTGTTGGTTATAGTTGACAGATTCAGTAAGCGGCCAGAAGCATTTGCATGCATGACAGAGAACGCTAAACCAGTTGTAAAAATATTAACAAAAGAGATCATCTCTAGGTTTGATATTCCTCGTGTGATTGAAAGTGATAACGGCACACCTTTTGCTTCTAAAGTAACACAACATTTGGCTAAAAGCTTAGCAATTGATTGCCATTTTAATATTCCCTATCACCCACAGTCAGCTGGAGTGGTAGAGTGAACGAACAGAACCATTAAGGAACGTGCTACTAAAGCCTGCATTGAAACAGGCCGAAATTGGACTGTTGTTCTCCCGGCAGTACTCACAGAAATGAGAATGACCCCATCTTCAACTACTAAACTGTCACTTTTTGAAATTCTAATGGGTCGTCCTTTCCCGACCCCATGGGCCAGGTGACTCACTGGCATTTCTTCCTTAGGTAACCTGGAATTGATGGTGGACGACTACATTTCTGCCCTCGTTAAAAAAAATGTAATTCTATTAGTGCTGATGTCTCACTAACTCTTCCTCTGCCCACATAAAACCCATCACACCCTTTTGTGCTTAATTAGCATGTCCTGATACAAAGTCTGAAGCCTACCAAGGTCGGTGAGCCGACGTATCGGTGTCCAGCGCCTGTTCTAGCTGTAACCAGGCTTGGAGTTCTGACTGATTATCAGCCACAGTGGATACATGCAAGCAGGATCAAAACAGCACCCCCTTAATCTGTGCATTAATCGGTCTGTTGACCTAAGAAGCCTGCCTAAGTGAGTATTCAGGGCTGAAATGTTTGAGAGCCTACGGAAAGATCCTTTCTATATAGTAATAACGGGGCCAACTCATTTGAAGTTAGTGAAGATCTGACTCACTTGACTGTTTTGTTTAGCTTACCCTGATACCCTGACCCTCTAGGTCTAAATTCTATAAAAATATGTGCATAGTTGTAACTACACTCCGAATTTTAAATTTTAAACCGCAGGGTATTTTTTGTCTGGTGTGTCGGAACTCAGAGCCCGTCTCTGAGGTGACACATCGAGGGTGGATTCTTTTGTTCAGAAGATTCCCAATAATGCTCAGCCAACTCTAGAAAAACTTAAATATAATAGACACAAACTGCCAATGAAGGATCCTCAGTCTCAGATGAGTAAAAGCAAACTTCTTTATTCCATACACGTTCCAATGAGCTCAATAGAAGATGGGTACCTCACATCAAAATGAACAGCACATCAAAAATGATAG
The DNA here is from genome assembly GCF_946808225.1 of Silurus aristotelis. Taxonomy (NCBI): domain Eukaryota; kingdom Metazoa; phylum Chordata; class Actinopteri; order Siluriformes; family Siluridae; genus Silurus; species Silurus aristotelis. The sequence goes on from NC_139581.1 coordinate 26,153,696, forward strand.
AGCACGCCAAAGTGAGAAAGTACAAGTACTGTCTGTTTTACGCTTGTATTTATACCCTGTAGCCACCGTATCCTTCTATTTTTTTCTAATTTCTTCACCTTGAGTAATTCCCCTTATTTTCCGATCTTGCCCTCTTTTTTTCAATTCCCCTTATCTTTGACCTTGGTGCTCATTCCTCCAAACAACACCATATTTGGAGTTCCTGTTTTTCCCAATTCCCCTTATATTCGGCCTTTTTCTGATTTTATATAAAAAAAAATGAGTGAGCCCTTATTTTTTCTGGATCCAACCATACGCTGTTTTCAGTCCTCCAAGTGTGAACACCAATTTTGCGGCCTATTTTGTCTTCCTGCACCTGCAATGGGTAAGTGTTATGCTTTACTCTTTTTATAATGCTGTTTGCTATTCTACTTTTATGGAATTGAGTTATCTCAGTGTATTAGATTGTCTGTATACATGTGCTTGATTATATTCTTTTATTTAATAGCTGCAAGTGCCCAGATTATATTTTAATTGTGCATTCTGAACTGATTGATACATAGTATATAGAATCTTCTCTTGAATGTGTGTTATCCTTTGCCTGCGCCTAGCAGTCACCGTGATTTTACCCTGTCTAACATCTTATCTCCGTTGGTCTCTTTTGCTCAGCTCGGCCACGCAAACGTTCTGGAATATCTCCAATGGGTCTTCTTCGCAGACAATACCGCCAGTTTCAGCTCTCCTCACTTGCTGCTGAGCTTGCTCATTTTCTTGAACAACTCTCTGGCCTAACTGTTCCAGCGAATCCCTATCTGCCTCCTCGCAAAGTGCAGAGCACTGCTACGCGCGACATGGGCACACAGACCGCTCCTGATCTCTCTGCTACCCGCTATCGAGCTTATGATGACAACTGCAGTGAAGGCTCCTGTCCCCCACCGTTTTCTCACTATCCTTCACACTGGTCTCCCACTGATTATTCCCCTACATCTCCTGCGCCAAACCAACGTGCTCCTGTGCCTTCACCCGGCCTTGGGCCAAGCTACTCCTTCATGTCTCCTGCAGCTGCAGCAGCCCACCCGCCTTGCTATCCCAATAAAAATGCTTAAACTCCCTCAAGGTCGTTTTCTGTCCTTCTTTATCTATTCCACACACTTATAACATTCAGTCAGACTCTATCCTACTCACACATGTAAATACCTTATTATTACTATTTTATACTTGGTGTAAATAAAGGCTTGATTAACATATAGTTAAATAGGTGTTATCAAAACTACTTCTATTGTATCTAATAACTTCTATTGTATCTAATAAGTTCTATATTTGATTTAGGTTACTTTTGTTGGATTAATGTTAGTTTGATTATAACACACGCTAGATAAGGTTGATTAAAATTATTTCTCGACATTACTCCCCCCTCTGAGACTTTATAGTCTCACATTCCGCTTACTTCAGTGATAACCTGTTACCAATCATACATATCATGTAATGCAATAGTAAAACCAAAGTAAAAAGTCTTTGTGTTCTTTGGCACATGTTGTTTTCTTCTGACCCAGATACTTTACGTACCGCAGGGGGTCTTGTTGGAGCCCTGGAAGAGGTTACTAGCACTTTACCAGGTACTCGTGTGTTTATATCCACGTGAATGTGTTGGTCCAAGGAAAAAAATGATCAAAAGTAAAATGATCACAAGTATACAATTTCAACAATCTATTTACACTATTCTAAATGAAACATTACCTCAATAAAAGGAACCTAGTACTCATGAATACCACAATCTATCAACACCAGTGTTAGTAATCAAATTCAGTGATAATATTATGAATAATATTCAGTGGAAGACTTACAACATACTTAGAATCGACCTTTCACTTAAAATTGGAAAAATAAACGAAAATTAAACAAACGAAAATAAACGCAAAGAGCAACGATCGCAAAGATCAAAATAAACGAAAATTAAACAAACGAAAATAATAAACGCAAACGCAAAGATCGACATTACTCCCACCCTCTAATGTCCGTGCTGAATCACAACATTGATGAACTAGAAGTGGGCGAAAAACCCTGTTGACAGTCAAGTGCCAGGGAAAATTCCCACTCTGCCCGCCAGTGGCGCGACAGTGGAATCATCACCAAGGTCATCCTCAGTCGTGATTGTACATGCAGCGTAAATATGAGACGTGAAATAAAACGAAAATGAAAAATGAAACAATATAGTCCGCATAAACGTGGTAGAGCTATGGAACAGGTGACAACCGCTTAATTCAATGTGGTAAGGGAGCGGTTATACGGTGACCAGTCTGTATCGCGAACCACACAGCGTAGTACCATTTTAAGCGGGAACGTCTACCCTGCATTGAGATGGCACGCATGCGGCATCTGCGAACCAGGATAGGGCGACAGTGCCAGTCCCGATGTTTTGCTGGTTCCGTTGTCCACAGAACATAGCCCCCTAAGGTAATGGTGTAGTATGTCACAGTAGTGCGTTGCATGACGAAGGTCGTGAGCAGGAAACTATGGGTGTTTCGAGCTCTTGTTGAGAAGGAAAGAGCTCCAAATGATTCAGCCAGGGAGATAGCACGACGCATAGTGAATACACGGGTGACCAGCTGGAGTCCACCAGGAAGATCATAGACAGAGTTCTGAACGGAGTCTAACCACATTCCCTCCGGAGAAAACGTTAGCATGGCGCATAATGGCGGTCACTGGTCTACGCTGGTCCTCATCTGTTTCCCAAACAAATTCATCCCTTTGTGGAGGAAAACCGAACCAATCACGGGGTCCATCATAGCACCGGTCTCCCAAAGGACAGTCGTCACAGCCCTGGCACCACAAGCAATGTGTCTGACGGTCAAAGGCGAGGGCATCACACGCTTCACAGGGACCCCTGAATGTGTCGAATGCGAAGCGATATCCCTCATAACACGTGTCAGTGAATGCACACACACCAGGAAACAGCCGCAGATTCGGCTGTAGCCACCTGGGTTCACCAGCGGCCATGTTCCTGCACACAACATGAAGAACTCACAACAACAACATGGTTCATACAACAGAATTAAGACAGCAAGCATCCGAAGCAGTTTTTCTAAAAGTGGGAAATATAGAAGTAAGGCTCAGTGGGCATGTCATTATTATCGAAATCAGTAATCAAACACAGATAGATAGATGGTTAGTTAGATATATGTATATATATATATATATATATATATATATATATATATATATATATATATATATATATATATATATATATATATATATACACATAGTAAAAAGGATATGTCTGGGGAAAGTTATTTGTGTCCTTCGCTCAGGGCAAAAAGCCTTGCATTCATGTCCACATAGACATCATGGTCCATGGCAGCATAGATGTGATCTACAGGAAATTCCTGCTCTGTGACAGCAGACATTGGAAACTGTACATATTGTCCGAACAGTGAGTGCACAGTCTTGCTGATAAGAGCACGGAGACAGGGAATTCCACAGCAAACAAAACATGCCACGGCTGCAAAAATAATGGCAAGTGTAGTTCCAATACGCACCAGTCCCGCCAACCAGCTTGAAGAAAAAAGCCAACTTAGCCAGCAGGACAGAGCAGATTCCTTCGCATTATTGGAGACCATCTCATCACGAGCTTTCACCATACGGTCCAATAGAGCGTGTAGCGGACCTGCAGAGCCAGTGTGGAGAGGAATAACCGCGCAACAGTCCTCCCCAGTAAGATGGCATACACCTTGGTCTGGGCCAAGCATTTTGTCAATCGCGAACCTATTCTGCACAGCCATTAATGTAGTGGCATGAAGTTGTTCTGATATCAGTTTCAAGGCTTCAATTGTGTGATTGATAAAACGTTGTTGGTTGTACCAAATATAATTTATCCAGGCCATATTGCGATCTATCTGGATCCAAGGCATTGACAATGTTTCTCTCTTGGATCCAGCTAGATCGCAATATGGCCTGGATAAATTAATTTTGGTACAACCAACAACGTTTTATCAATCACACAAGTGAAGAAACCTGCTCTGGATCCATCAGACATCAACAACTACAGACATCAACAACTACAGGTATCACTTCTCTCCTTTCTTTCTAAATCTGCTCTGCCTAAACTAGCTTTAATAGTGTTGGTAAAGCATTACCACGGGATGTCACACATGAGCATAGCTAAAGTCACACAGGCTATGAACTCATCATACTGTATTGCTGATGTAGCTAAAACAACCAAGCTAGTGTTAGATTCATGTTTGACTTGTGCCAAAACTAACATACATTGACCTGTACGACATGATGCACTTACTTTTCCTGAGCAACCTTTCCAACACCTACAGATAGATTTCACACATTTGCCACCAGAAGGAAATTTGAGAAACCTGTTGGTTATAGTTGACAGATTCAGTAAGCGGCCAGAAGCATTTGCATGCATGACAGAGAACGCTAAACCAGTTGTAAAAATATTAACAAAAGAGATCATCTCTAGGTTTGATATTCCTCGTGTGATTGAAAGTGATAACGGCACACCTTTTGCTTCTAAAGTAACACAACATTTGGCTAAAAGCTTAGCAATTGATTGCCATTTTAATATTCCCTATCACCCACAGTCAGCTGGAGTGGTAGAGTGAACGAACAGAACCATTAAGGAACGTGCTACTAAAGCCTGCATTGAAACAGGCCGAAATTGGACTGTTGTTCTCCCGGCAGTACTCACAGAAATGAGAATGACCCCATCTTCAACTACTAAACTGTCACTTTTTGAAATTCTAATGGGTCGTCCTTTCCCGACCCCATGGGCCAGGTGACTCACTGGCATTTCTTCCTTAGGTAACCTGGAATTGATGGTGGACGACTACATTTCTGCCCTCGTTAAAAAAAATGTAATTCTATTAGTGCTGATGTCTCACTAACTCTTCCTCTGCCCACATAAAACCCATCACACCCTTTTGTGCTTAATTAGCATGTCCTGATACAAAGTCTGAAGCCTACCAAGGTCGGTGAGCCGACGTATCGGTGTCCAGCGCCTGTTCTAGCTGTAACCAGGCTTGGAGTTCTGACTGATTATCAGCCACAGTGGATACATGCAAGCAGGATCAAAACAGCACCCCCTTAATCTGTGCATTAATCGGTCTGTTGACCTAAGAAGCCTGCCTAAGTGAGTATTCAGGGCTGAAATGTTTGAGAGCCTACGGAAAGATCCTTTCTATATAGTAATAACGGGGCCAACTCATTTGAAGTTAGTGAAGATCTGACTCACTTGACTGTTTTGTTTAGCTTACCCTGATACCCTGACCCTCTAGGTCTAAATTCTATAAAAATATGTGCATAGTTGTAACTACACTCCGAATTTTAAATTTTAAACCGCAGGGTATTTTTTGTCTGGTGTGTCGGAACTCAGAGCCCGTCTCTGAGGTGACACATCGAGGGTGGATTCTTTTGTTCAGAAGATTCCCAATAATGCTCAGCCAACTCTAGAAAAACTTAAATATAATAGACACAAACTGCCAATGAAGGATCCTCAGTCTCAGATGAGTAAAAGCAAACTTCTTTATTCCATACACGTTCCAATGAGCTCAATAGAAGATGGGTACCTCACATCAAAATGAACAGCACATCAAAAATGATAGAGCACGCCAAAGTGAGAAAGTACAAGTACTGTCTGTTTTACGCTTGTATTTATACCCTGTAGCCACCGTATCCTTCTATTTTTTTCTAATTTCTTCACCTTGAGTAATTCCCCTTATTTTCCGATCTTGCCCTCTTTTTTTCAATTCCCCTTTTCTTTGACCTTGGTGCTCATTCCTCCAAACAACACCATATTTGGAGTTCCTGTTTTTCCCAATTCCCCTTATATTCGGCCTTTTTCTGATTTTATATAAAAAAAAATGAGTGAGCCCTTATTTTTTCTGGATCCAACCATACGCTGTTTTCAGTCCTCCAAGTGTGAACACCATTTTTGCGGCCTATTTTGTCTTCCTGCACCTGCAATGGGTAAGTGTTATGCTTTACTCTTTTTATAATGCTGTTTGCTATTCTACTTTTATGGAATTGAGTTATCTCAGTGTATTAGATTGTCTGTATACATGTGCTTGATTATATTCTTTTATTTAATAGCTGCAAGTGCCCAGATTATATTTTAATTGTGCATTCTGAACTGATTGATACATAGTATATAGAATCTTCTCTTGAATGTGTGTTATCCTTTGCCTGCGCCTAGCAGTCACCGTGATTTTACCCTGTCTAACATCTTATCTCCGTTGGTCTCTTTTGCTCAGCTCGGCCACGCAAACGTTCTGGAATATCTCCAATGGGTCTTCTTCGCAGACAATACCGCCAGTTTCAGCTCTCCTCACTTGCTGCTGAGCTTGCTCATTTTCTTGAACAACTCTCTGGCCTAACTGTTCCAGCGAATCCCTATCTGCCTCCTCGCAAAGTGCAGAGCACTGCTACGCGCGACATGGGCACACAGACCGCTCCTGATCTCTCTGCTACCCGCTATCGAGCTTATGATGACAACTGCAGTGAAGGCTCCTGTCCCCCACCGTTTTCTCACTATCCTTCACACTGGTCTCCCACTGATTATTCCCCTACATCTCCTGCGCCAAACCAACGTGCTCCTGTGCCTTCACCCGGCCTTGGGCCAAGCTACTCCTTCATGTCTCCTGCAGCTGCAGCAGCCCACCCGCCTTGCTATCCCAATAAAAATGCTTAAACTCCCTCAAGGTCGTTTTCTGTCCTTCTTTATCTATTCCACACACTTATAACATTCAGTCAGACTCTATCCTACTCACACATGTAAATACCTTATTATTACTATTTTATACTTGGTGTAAATAAAGGCTTGATTAACATATAGTTAAATAGGTGTTATCAAAAATACTTCTATTGTATCTAATAACTTCTATTGTATCTAATAAGTTCTATATTTGATTTAGGTTACTTTTGTTGGATTAATGTTAGTTTGATTATAACACACGCTAGATAAGGTTGATTAAAATTATTTCTCGACATTACTCCCCCCTCTGAGACTTTATAGTCTCACATTCCGCTTACTTCAGTGATAACCTGTTACCAATCATACATATCATGTAATGCAATAGTAAAACCAAAGTAAAAAGTCTTTGTGTTCTTTGGCACATGTTGTTTTCTTCTGACCCAGATACTTTACGTACCGCAGGGGGTCTTGTTGGAGCCCTGGAAGAGGTTACTAGCACTTTACCAGGTACTCGTGTGTTTATATCCACGTGAATGTGTTGGTCCAAGGAAAAAAATGATCAAAAGTAAAATGATCACAAGTACACAATTTCAACAATCTATTTACACTATTCTAAATGAAACATTACCTCAATAAAAGGAACCTAGTACTCATGAATACCACAATCTATCAACACCAGTGTTAGTAATCAAATTCAGTGATAATATTATGAATAATATTCAGTGGAAGACTTACAACATACTTAGAATCGACCTTTCACTTAAAATTGGAAAAATAAACGAAAATTAAACAAACGAAAATAAACGCAAAGAGCAACGATCGCAAAGATCAAAATAAACGAAAATTAAACAAACGAAAATAATAAACGCAAACGCAAAGATCGACATTACTCCCACCCTCTAATGTCCGTGCTGAATCACAACATTGATGAACTAGAAGTGGGCGAAAAACCCTGTTGACAGTCAAGTGCCAGGGAAAATTCCCACTCTGCCCGCCAGTGGCGCGACAGTGGAATCATCACCAAGGTCATCCTCAGTCGTGATTGTACATGCAGCGTAAATATGAGACGTGAAATAAAACGAAAATGAAAAATGAAACAATATAGTCCGCATAAACGTGGTAGAGCTATGGAACAGGTGACAACCGCTTAATTCAATGTGGTAAGGGAGCGGTTATACGGTGACCAGTCTGTATCGCGAACCACACAGCGTAGTACCATTTTAAGCGGGAACGTCTACCCTGCATTGAGATGGCACGCATGCGGCATCTGCGAACCAGGATAGGGCGACAGTGCCAGTCCCGATGTTTTGCTGGTTCCGTTGTCCACAGAACATAGCCCCCTAAGGTAATGGTGTAGTATGTCACAGTAGTGCGTTGCATGACGAAGGTCGTGAGCAGGAAACTATGGGTGTTTCGAGCTCTTGTTGAGAAGGAAAGAGCTCCAAATGATTCAGCCAGGGAGATAGCACGACGCATAGTGAATACACGGGTGACCAGCTGGAGTCCACCAGGAAGATCATAGACAGAGTTCTGAACGGAGTCTAACCACATTCCCTCCGGAGAAAACGTTAGCATGGCGCATAATGGCGGTCACTGGTCTACGCTGGTCCTCATCTGTTTCCCAAACAAATTCATCCCTTTGTGGAGGAAAACCGAACCAATCACGGGGTCCATCATAGCACCGGTCTCCCAAAGGACAGTCGTCACAGCCCTGGCACCACAAGCAATGTGTCTGACGGTCAAAGGCGAGGGCATCACACGCTTCACAGGGACCCCTGAATGTGTCGAATGCGAAGCGATATCCCTCATAACACGTGTCAGTGAATGCACACACACCAGGAAACAGCCGCAGATTCGGCTGTAGCCACCTGGGTTCACCAGCGGCCATGTTCCTGCACACAACATGAAGAACTCACAACAACAACATGGTTCATACAACAGAATTAAGACAGCAAGCATCCGAAGCAGTTTTTCTAAAAGTGGGAAATATAGAAGTAAGGCTCAGTGGGCATGTCATTATTATCGAAATCAGTAATCAAACACAGATAGATAGATGGTTAGTTAGATATATATATATATATATATATATATATATATATATATATATATATATATATATATATATATATATATATATATATATATATATACACATAGTAAAAAGGATATGTCTGGGGAAAGTTATTTGTGTCCTTCGCTCAGGGCAAAAAGCCTTGCATTCATGTCCACATAGACATCATGGTCCATGGCAGCATAGATGTGATCTACAGGAAATTCCTGCTCTGTGACAGCAGACATTGGAAACTGTACATATTGTCCGAACAGTGAGTGCACAGTCTTGCTGATAAGAGCACGGAGACAGGGAATTCCACAGCAAACAAAACATGCCACGGCTGCAAAAATAATGGCAAGTGTAGTTCCAATACGCACCAGTCCCGCCAACCAGCTTGAAGAAAAAAGCCAACTTAGCCAGCAGGACAGAGCAGATTCCTTCGCATTATTGGAGACCATCTCATCACGAGCTTTCACCATACGGTCCAATAGAGCGTGTAGCGGACCTGCAGAGCCAGTGTGGAGAGGAATAACCGCGCAACAGTCCTCCCCAGTAAGATGGCATACACCTTGGTCTGGGCCAAGCATTTTGTCAATCGCGAACCTATTCTGCACAGCCATTAATGTAGTGGCATGAAGTTGTTCTGATATCAGTTTCAAGGCTTCAATTGTGTGATTGATAAAACGTTGTTGGTTGTACCAAATATAATTTATCCAGGCCATATTGCGATCTATCTGGATCCAAGGCATTGACAATGTTTCTCTCTTGGATCCAGATAGATCGCAATATGGCCTGGATAAATTAATTTTGGTACAACCAACAACGTTTTATCAATCACACAAGTGAAGAAACCTGCTTTGGATCCATCAGACATCAACAACTACAGACATCAACAACTACAGGTATCACTTCTCTTCTTTCTTTCTAAATCTGCTCTGCCTAAACTAGCTTTAATAGTGTTGGTAAAGCATTACCACGGGATGTCACACATGAGCATAGCTAAAGTCACACAGGCTATGAACTCATCATACTGTATTGCTGATGTAGCTAAAACAACCAAGCTAGTGTTAGATTCATGTTTGACTTGTGCCAAAACTAACATACATTGACCTGTACGACATGATGCACTTACTTTTCCTGAGCAACCTTTCCAACACCTACAGATAGATTTCACACATTTGCCACCAGAAGGAAATTTGAGAAACCTGTTGGTTATAGTTGACAGATTCAGTAAGCGGCCAGAAGCATTTGCATGCATGACAGAGAACGCTAAACCAGTTGTAAAAATATTAACAAAAGAGATCATCTCTAGGTTTGATATTCCTCGTGTGATTGAAAGTGATAACGGCACACCTTTTGCTTCTAAAGTAACACAACATTTGGCTAAAAGCTTAGCAATTGATTGCCATTTTAATATTCCCTATCACCCACAGTCAGCTGGAGTGGTAGAGTGAACGAACAGAACCATTAAGGAACGTGCTACTAAAGCCTGCATTGAAACAGGCCGAAATTGGACTGTTGTTCTCCCGGCAGTACTCACAGAAATGAGAATGACCCCATCTTCAACTACTAAACTGTCACTTTTTGAAATTCTAATGGGTCGTCCTTTCCCGACCCCATGGGCCAGGTGACTCACTGGCATTTCTTCCTTAGGTAACCTGGAATTGATGGTGGACGACTACATTTCTGCCCTCGTTAAAAAAAATGTAATTCTATTAGTGCTGATGTCTCACTAACTCTTCCTCTGCCCACATAAAACCCATCACACCCTTTTGTGCTTAATTAGCATGTCCTGATACAAAGTCTGAAGCCTACCAAGGTCGGTGAGCCGACGTATCGGTGTCCAGCGCCTGTTCTAGCTGTAACCAGGCTTGGAGTTCTGACTGATTATCAGCCACAGTGGATACATGCAAGCAGGATCAAAACAGCACCCCCTTAATCTGTGCATTAATCGGTCTGTTGACCTAAGAAGCCTGCCTAAGTGAGTATTCATGGCTGAAATGTTTGAGAGCCTACGGAAAGATCCTTTCTATATAGTAATAACGGGGCCAACTCATTTGAAGTTAGTGAAGATCTGACTCACTTGACTGTTTTGTTTAGCTTACCCTGATACCCTGACCCTCTAGGTCTAAATTCTATAAAAATATGTGCATAGTTGTAACTACACTCCGAATTTTAAATTTTAAACCGCAGGGTATTTTTTGTCTGGTGTGTCGGAACTCAGAGCCCGTCTCTGAGGTGACACATCGAGGGTGGATTCTTTTGTTCAGAAGATTCCCAATAATGCTCAGCCAACTCTAGAAAAACTTAAATATAATAGACACAAACTGCCAATGAAGGATCCTCAGTCTCAGATGAGTAAAAGCAAACTTCTTTATTCCATACACGTTCCAATGAGCTCAATAGAAGATGGGTACCTCACATCAAAATGAACAGCACATCAAAAATGATAGAGCACGCCAAAGTGAGAAAGTACAAGTACTGTCTGTTTTACGCTTGTATTTATACCCTGTAGCCACCGTATCCTTCTATTTTTTTCTAATTTCTTCACCTTGAGTAATTCCCCTTATTTTCCGATCTTGCCCTCTTTTTTTCAATTCCCCTTATCTTTGACCTTGGTGCTCATTCCTCCAAACAACACCATATTTGGAGTTCCTGTTTTTCCCAATTCCCCTTATATTTGGCCTTTTTCTGATTTTATATAAAAAAAAATGAGTGAGCCCTTATTTTTTCTGGATCCAACCATACGCTGTTTTCAGTCCTCCAAGTGTGAACACCATTTTTGCGGCCTATTTTGTCTTCCTGCACCTGCAATGGGTAAGTGTTATGCTTTACTCTTTTTATAATGCTGTTTGCTATTCTACTTTTATGGAATTGAGTTATCTCAGTGTATTAGATTGTCTGTATACATGTGCTTGATTATATTCTTTTATTTAATAGCTGCAAGTGCCCAGATTATATTTTAATTGTGCATTCTGAACTGATTGATACATAGTATATAGAATCTTCTCTTGAATGTGTGTTATCCTTTGCCTGCGCCTAGCAGTCACCGTGATTTTACCCTGTCTAACATCTTATCTCCGTTGGTCTCTTTTGCTCAGCTCGGCCACGCAAACGTTCTGGAATATCTCCAATGGGTCTTCTTCGCAGACAATACCGCCAGTTGCAGCTCTCCTCACTTGCTGCTGAGCTTGCTCATTTTCTTGAACAACTCTCTGGCCTAACTGTTCCAGCGAATCCCTATCTGCCTCCTCGCAAAGTGCAGAGCACTGCTACGCGCGACATGGGCACACAGACCGCTCCTGATCTCTCTGCTACCCGCTATCGAGCTTATGATGACAACTGCAGTGAAGGCTCCTGTCCCCCACCGTTTTCTCACTATCCTTCACACTGGTCTCCCACTGATTATTCCCCTACATCTCCTGCGCCAAACCAACGTGCTCCTGTGCCTTCACCCGGCCTTGGGCCAAGCTACTCCTTCATGTCTCCTGCAGCTGCAGCAGCCCACCCGCCTTGCTATCCCAATAAAAATGCTTAAACTCCCTCAAGGTCGTTTTCTGTCCTTCTTTATCTATTCCACACACTTATAACATTCAGTCAGACTCTATCCTACTCACACATGTAAATACCTTATTATTACTATTTTATACTTGGTGTAAATAAAGGCTTGATTAACATATAGTTAAATAGGTGTTATCAAAACTACTTCTATTGTATCTAATAACTTCTATTGTATCTAATAAGTTCTATATTTGATTTAGGTTACTTTTGTTGGATTAATGTTAGTTTGATTATAACACACGCTAGATAAGGTTGATTAAAATTATTTCTCGACATTACTCCCCCCTCTGAGACTTTATAGTCTCACATTCCGCTTACTTCAGTGATAACCTGTTACCAATCATACATATCATGTAATGCAATAGTAAAACCAAAGTAAAAAGTCTTTGTGTTCTTTGGCACATGTTGTTTTCTTCTGACCCAGATACTTTACGTACCGCAGGGGGTCTTGTTGGAGCCCTGGAAGAGGTTACTAGCACTTTACCAGGTACTCGTGTGTTTATATCCACGTGAATGTGTTGGTCCAAGGAAAAAAATGATCAAAAGTAAAATGATCACAAGTACACAATTTCAACAATCTATTTACACTATTCTAAATGAAACATTACCTCAATAAAAGGAACCTAGTACTCATGAATACCACAATCTATCAACACCAGTGTTAGTAATCAAATTCAGTGATAATATTATGAATAATATTCAGTGGAAGACTTACAACATACTTAGAATCGACCTTTCACTTAAAATTGGAAAAATAAACGAAAATTAAACAAACGAAAATAAACGCAAAGAGCAACGATCGCAAAGATCAAAATAAACGAAAATTAAACAAACGAAAATAATAAACGCAAACGCAAAGATCGACATTACTCCCACCCTCTAATGTCCGTGCTGAATCACAACATTGATGAACTAGAAGTGGGCGAAAAACCCTGTTGACAGTCAAGTGCCAGGGAAAATTCCCACTCTGCCCGCCAGTGGCGCGACAGTGGAATCATCACCAAGGTCATCCTCAGTCGTGATTGTACATGCAGCGTAAATATGAGACGTGAAATAAAACGAAAATGAAAAATGAAACAATATAGTCCGCATAAACGTGGTAGAGCTATGGAACAGGTGACAACCGCTTAATTCAATGTGGTAAGGGAGCGGTTATACGGTGACCAGTCTGTATCGCGAACCACACAGCGTAGTACCATTTTAAGCGGGAACGTCTACCCTGCATTGAGATGGCACGCATGCGGCATCTGCGAACCAGGATAGGGCGACAGTGCCAGTCCCGATGTTTTGCTGGTTCCGTTGTCCACAGAACATAGCCCCCTAAGGTAATGGTGTAGTATGTCACAGTAGTGCGTTGCATGACGAAGGTCGTGAGCAGGAAACTATGGGTGTTTCGAGCTCTTGTTGAGAAGGAAAGAGCTCCAAATGATTCAGCCAGGGAGATAGCACGACGCATAGTGAATACACGGGTGACCAGCTGGAGTCCACCAGGAAGATCATAGACAGAGTTCTGAACGGAGTCTAACCACATTCCCTCCGGAGAAAACGTTAGCATGGCGCATAATGGCGGTCACTGGTCTACGCTGGTCCTCATCTGTTTCCCAAACAAATTCATCCCTTTGTGGAGGAAAACCGAACCAATCACGGGGTCCATCATAGCACCGGTCTCATAAAGGACAGTCGTCACAGCTCTGGCACCACAAGCAATGTGTCTGACGGTCAAAGGCGAGGGCATCACACGCTTCACAGGGACCCCTGAATGTGTCGAATGCGAAGCGATATCCCTCATAACACATGTCAGTGAATGCACACACACCAGGAAACAGCCGCAGATTCGGCTGTAGCCACCTGGGTTCACCAGCAGCCATGTTCCTGCACACAAGATGAAGAACTCACAACAACAACATGGTTCATACAACAGAATTAAGACAGCAAGCATCCGAAGCAGTTTTTCTAAAAGTGGGAAATATAGAAGTAAGGCTCAGTGGGCATGTTATTATTATCGAAATCAGTAATCAAACACAGATAGATAGATGGTTAGTTATATATATATATATATATATATATATATATATATATATATATATATATATATATATATATATATATATATATATATATACATAGTAAAAAGGATATGTCTGGGGAAAGTTATTTGTGTCCTTCGCTCAGGGCAAAAAGCCTTGCATTCATGTCCACATAGACATCATGGTCCATGGCAGCATAGATGTGATCTACAGGAAATTCCTGCTCTGTGACAGCAGACATTGGAAACTGTACATATTGTCCGAACAGTGAGTGCACAGTCTTGCTGATAAGAGCACGGAGACAGGGAATTCCACAGCAAACAAAACATGCCACGGCTGCAAGAATAATGGCAAGTGTAGTTCCAATACGCACCAGTCCCGCCAACCAGCTTGAAGAACAAAGCCAACTTAGCCAGCTGGACATACGGTCCAATAGAGCGTGTAGCGGACCTGCAGAGCCAGTGTGGAGAGAAATAACCGCGCAACAGTCCTCCCCAATAAGATGGCATACACCTTGGTCTGGGCCAAGCATTTTGTCAATCGCGAACCTATTCTGCACAGCCATTAATGTAGTGGCATGAAGTTGTTCTGATATCAGTTTCAAGGCTTCAATTGTGTGATTGATAAAACATTGTTGGTTGTACCAAATATAATTTATCCAGGCCATATTGCGATCTATCTGGATCCAAGGCATTGACAATGTTTCTCTCTTGGATCCAGATAGATCGCAATATGGCCTGGATAAATTAATTTTGGTACAACCAACAACGTTTTATCAATCACACAATTGAAGAAACCTGCTCTGGATCCATCAGACATCAACAACTACAGACATCAACAACTACAGGTATCACTTCTCTCCTTTCTTTCTAAATCTCTGGAACGCACGGTTTTTAACCAACTGTCTGTCTATCTCTCACAGAACAACCTCCATGACAATAACCAGTCTGGGTTCAAAGCAGCACATTCCACAGAGACAGCCCTTTTGACTGTTTCTGAGAAACTGCATGCTGCTTGGTCAGCCAAGCTGTCATCTGTATTTATCTTCCTGGACCTTTCAGCAGCATTTGACACATTCAACCACAAGAGACTTTTGTCAACCCTCAAGAGCCTCGGTAGCCGCGGAACAGCATGGGAATGGTTTGCTTCCTACCTGGAAGAGGTATCCACCTGGGAGAGGATCCACATCTGCCCCAAGCAGACTCACCACTGGTGTCCCACAAAGCTTGGTACTTGGTCCCCTCCTTTTCTCCCTCTATACCCACTCCATTGGTGAAGTCACATGGATTTTCTTATCACTGCTATGCAGATGGCACTCAACTAATCTTTTCTTTCCCTCCATCAGATACCACAGCTTCCGCTCGGATCTCGGCATGCTTGACAGACATATCTTCATGGATGAGTCCTCACCAACTAAAACTCAACCCCGGCAAAATCAGAACTGCTGGTCATCCCAGGCGATTCAGCTCCAGGTCAAGATCTCCAAATAACACTTCATGACTCTCTGCTCTCCCCTTCAGCCACTGCTCGTAACCTTGGAGTAACTATGGACAATGAACTGTCCTTCTTCCCACATGTTGCTAATGTGTCTCATTCTTGTAGATTTCTTCTCTACAACATCCGAAGGATTCGACCATTTCTGTCCACACAGGCTGCTCAGGTGCTTGTTCAGTCTCTTGTGATTGCAAGACTCGACTACTGCAACTCTCTGCTGGCAGGTCTTCCCCTAAACGCTATCCGTCCACTGCAAAAGTCCAAAACGCAGCTGCACGGCTTGTGTTCAATCATCCCAAGATCTCCCACACCACCCCACTGCTGCGCTCCCTTCACTGGCTTCCAGTAGCTGCACGTCAAGTCAAGAGTCAAGAGGCTTTTATTGTCATTTTTACTATACACAGTGGTACACAGTACACAGTAAAAACGAAACAACATTCCTCCGGAACCCTGGTGCTACACTAAACAACAAAACAACAACAGCATAGAGCTACAACACAAACATAAAGTGCATCGAGTGCAACCTGGTGCAAACAGTGCAAACAAAAAACAGTACAGACAGACGGTGCAGACAGAGACAACACAAGACAAAAGACAAAAAACCAAGTATAGCGCCGACTAGTAAACCTGCTGTATACTTGATTATACAGTACTGTGTAAGGAGAAATGTAAAAACTATACCCAGGAGAGAATACAAACAGAACAGAACAATGTAGTGCAAAAAAACAGCAGCAAGGAGGTGCATCATGTAAACATTATACTGAATACAAAGGGTGCAAAGACAGCATGCAAACATTCTACTGTAATACAAGGTGCGAGTATAAATAATAATAAATAGATAAGTGCTGGTGGAGTGGATCGAGATGAGTGATGATTGTGTTTAGTCCAGGTTGTACAGTTCAGTAACACACATTTGAGTGAGTGTGTGTGTGTGTGTGTGAGTGAGTGAGTGAGTGAGTGAGTGAGTGAGTGAGTGAGTGAGTGAGTGTGTGCGAGTTCTGTTTCAGTTCTGTGTATTAAGAAGCCTGATGGCTTGTGGAAAGGAACTGTTGCACAGTCTTGTTGTTGCGGGCCGAATGCTTCGGAACCGTTTTCCGGATGGTAGGAGTGTGAAAAGTGTGTGTGACGGGTGTGTGTGATCGTCCACAATGCTGTGTGCTTTGCGGATGCAGCGTGTAGTGTAAATGTCCATGATAGAGGAGAGAGAGATTCCGATGATCTTCTCAGCTGTCCTCACTATCCTCTGTAGGGTCTTGCGTCAGGTAGTCTGTAGAACATGGTCAGGATGGGGGGAGGAAGGTGGGCTTTCCACAGCCTTCTCAGGAAGTAGAGACGCTGCTGGGCTTTCTTGGTGATGGAGCTGGTGTTAAGTGACCAGGTGAGGTTGTCTGCCAGATGAACACCAAGGAATTTGGTGCTCTTGACGATCTCCACAGAGGATCCATCAATAATCAGTGGAGATTGGTTGCTCTGTGCTCGCCTGAAGTCCACAACCATCTCTTTTGTTTTGTCCACGTTCAGAGACAGGTTGTTTGCTCCACACCTGGCAGTTAACCGTTGCACCTCTTCTCTATATGCTGACTCGTCGTTCCTGCTGATTAGACCCACCACGGTCGTGTCATCAGCGAACTTGATGATATGATTTGAGCTGTGCATTGGTGCACAGTCGTGAGTCAGCCGAGAAAACAGCAGTGGGCTGAGCACACAGCCCTGAGGGGCTCCAGTGCTCAGTGTGGTGGTGCTGGAGATGCTGTTCCCGATCCGGACTGACTGAGGTCTCCCAGTCAGGAAGTATCCAGTTGCAGAGAGCGGTGTTCAGGCCCAGAAGGTTCAACTTCTCGATCAGGTGCTGAGGAATGTTTGTGTTGAATGCTGAGCTGAATCAGATTCAAAACACTGATGGTTGCCTACAAGGCCAAAAATGGACTAAGGCCATCTTACCTCAGTGACCTCATCACATCTCGCACTGCACCACGCTGTCTGAGATCCTCCAGCACTGCTCGACTGGTACCACCTTCTCTCAGAATGAGATGTAAGTACACTTCAAGGCTCTTCTCTGTTCTGGCACCAAGGTGGTGGAATGAACATCCCCTAGATGTCCGTACAGCAGAGTCCCTGACTATCTTCAAGCAACGACTAAAGACCTACCTCTTCCTGAAACACTTAAATTAGCACTTTCCAAGTTTGTAGAATTCCAGGGTTATATTTATTTAATATAAATATAACCCTGGAATTCTACAAACTTGGAAAGTGCAAATTTTTGTAATCAGGCAAGATTTGATTTAGAAAAAGTTCAGGACAGGAAACTCATTCGTAAAGATGCAGTCAGAGAAAATTGGAATATTTTGTACGAATACAATTTTTAAAAAAATAGCACAAACTAAGATGAATACTGGAAAAATCAATTAAATTAATGCAAAGCTAAGAATACAGTATTTCAAATCTATTTTACTAAGGGAGAATTCTCAGTTTTTCTCAGTCGCTTTGTAGTTTTTCTCAGATCAGAAATAAAATTCTCAAAACTACTTGTTCAAACTCCACATCATTTAGTCATTTGTGCTCATCATAAGAACATTTCTTGTTGCTTTTATTAAATTGCGAATGCTTTTGTACATCATTTAATCGATTGTGTACAAGTGTCTGCTTTTTCCTACATTATCAGTTGTTTATATGTTGCTCAAAATGTATTATACAATTTTCACCTAAATGGTCTTAACCCCCAAAACATTTACGCACCAGTTGTTTGCATAAGCCATTTAATGCAAAATGGTTAAACCAGTTGTCAAAATTTGTCAAGCTCTTTTTCTTCACAGTTCTATTAAACTTTTTTGGTAAATATGTCTTGAATTGATGAATTGTGCAGATGAACCTTGAATGTCACTAATGAAGGGGCGTGTTCACTTTCAGATTAAATACTAACCAACTAGTTCTCTAAAATAGGTCAAGGCTGAATCTTGTGAACTTTTACTGTAATTTGCGAGTGTTATATAAAAAGAGCAAAACACAGATTTACAATTGTTGAAAATGGATAACCAACTAGGAAATGAACATGGTCAAGAGCCAAGAATAAGAATGCATGCTGGAAGGGTGAGGAGGCAAAATAGAGGAAGAGAAAGAAGAGGCCAGAGACATAGACACATTTCAGATGAAATTAGAGCCACTATTGTGGACCATGTTGTCAATCATGGCCTCACAATGGTATTGCAAGGGATGCAAGTTTACATCAAGAAATACTAAATTAAAGCATTGTCATATTGAAAAAATGACTAAACATTTTGACTATCTTGTTCGTAAAAAACGATAAAAAGGACTTGTTATTTTGATGGCAATGATACGTTCATTGACACAAACATTTACTTTTGAGAGAAGTACTAAGGATTTTGAGCAAAAAACAGGCTTTTGCAAGAAATCCAATGTATTGCGCTGTTTGTTCACATTGTTTTGAGAATGCACTTACTGATTTGCAAATCTTAAGGATGATTTGAGAAATGCTACAAAGCGACTAAGAAAAACTGTAAGAATAGACTACCTTCCGGATAGTCTTGCTTTTAAGAAAGCTCACTCCTGGAAGGTCTTCTAGGACCAGGTTATATTGACTGGAATAAAGTGATTTGCTCCTTCTCATCTCATGACTGGAAGATTCTTCATTTGGTCTTGTTGTTTAATATTTGGCATTTTTAGACTTATTGGTAACTGATTAGTAATTGCCCGAAACTCATTCGAACGTAGAGCCACTTAATTGATGTGTCCGCTTAGGCACAGGGTCTGAGTTCCGACAGTATACCTGATAATACTGCTTATAGACATATTGAACAAGCACTGAGTAACAATTGTCTTCTGATGTCTTGGAGAAGATTAAATTACTGCCGACAAAGTTTTTTGAGAAGATTAAGGATTTATTCACGCGTGCAGAACACTACTTTGTTTTAGGATTGATTCTTGTATGGATTGTTGGAATTGTACTTTGTATGTTGCCATGTTTGATGACGATGGTAAGACAGGCCATAAAGGCCTCGGTTGGAGTAATAATCATCAAGGATTATATGCATGTAGGGACGGAATGAAATGAAATCTGATGTTTTTGTTTTGTCTTTATCTTTTCATTTTCAGTTTATATCACCGATCCTGTTCCCAGGAAAAAACATCCTATTTTATTGGTGTCTGATGCTAAATCATAAATGATTTAACGTGGCCATTGTTAGTGTTAAGATGTTTCTCATTTACATTCAAATTTGCAGACACCCTTATCCAGAGCGACTTACAAAAGTGCTTTGAGTCTCTAGCAATGAATTAAGCTACACTGGTACGCAAGATTACAAACTTAACACTCACACATTTTTCACACTGGTTCACACACCTTCCTTTGTCTGTTCAGTGTCTAAAGAATATTTACGATGTTAGTACGTAAGGTATACAGGGAGTCATTGTCTGGGCTCATCCATCTCCGGCTAGTATGTCTTCTTATCCAAACAGGAACCAGCTTTAGGTCAGGCTTTCTTCCCAATGTGTATAGATATATATACTAGTCTATTGCATGCAATAAACCGAAAAAGATTGCTTCATTCGGTGTGCTGTGACTCTTCCCTGATATCAGAAAAGGCACAAGCTTTGTAATTCGTATAGAAAACCTCTCCAAGAATTAGGTTTGGGCATGATAAAAATATAACAAAAGTGCAATTGTTCATCGCGAAAATTGTTATGACAAACAAAGGTTTTAAACAAATATGACTTTCTTTTATAAAAAAAAAAAAAGATTGTTTTTATCAAAATATTAAATTTCATACTCATAACCATAATTTCATAAAAAACTAACTTTTTCATAAAAATATGTTATTGTGAAAATATGGATTTTTATTGCATAATTTCATTATAAACCATTGAAAAGTGCAATACGTAAACAAAAAACTTTCACATGACAAACCATGGTTTGACACAATTATGACGTTTACCATAAATATGCAATTAATTAAAATTAAATTACTATAAATTTTCATATACAGAAGCATATTTTCATGGATAACCATTGAAAAAAGCGCAATAAGTGAACGAAAAAGGTTTCATGTTAACCATGTTTGGCAAAAATATAACCATTTGAATATGAATATGAAAAAATGTGGTAAAATATGATTTTTTTTAATATACAAAGGAATAGTTTTATGAAAAAAAATTTAAAAAGTGAAATAATTTAATAAAATACCGCTATATGACCAAGTTTGTAAAGTTTAGTTTGAATAAAATGACTTCATATTCATTAGCATCATTTAACTAAAATCCAAAAATTCTACGCAAAACGTGATATGACAAACAATGGTTTAAAAATAATGACTTTTTTAAAATAAAAGTTTTGTGTTTTTGATAAAATGTTTTTATTAAAATATATAATTTCCTATTCATAATTTTCTTTAAAAAAAAACGTTAACCTTTAACCATAAAATATGAGTAATTGTGAAAATATAAATCATATGATATCGGAAAATCTCTAAAATAAGTTCAATAAGTGAATGAAAAAAAGTGAAAATGCAAATCATGTTTTGACAAAAATATGACTGTAATAAAAAAAATTGATAGGTATTGTGAAAATATGAATTTCCATATTTATAAGCATCATTTAATAGAAAATTAAATCATCATAAACATGTACAATAATCGTGGGCAACGATTGCCCACGATAATATTACATGTTTATGATGAGAAATTATAAAACAAAACATTTTTCTGGCCAAAATATGACATTTTTACTATAAATATTATAGTTATTTAAAAAAAATGAATTTTCATTTTCATAATTTTAACTTTCATAAAAAATGCAAAAAATGAATGAAAATGTGTTAGAAAGTCAAAAATAATCAAAAACGAAACATCAGCACATATTTGGCAAAGCCTTCAACCTGCTGTCAAAAATGAGTTTTTTCAACAGCTGAAACTCCGATTCCGCAAGTCTCAGGCTTCTAGGACGAAGAGAAAGCGGTTTTTCGAAACAAGCGTAGTTGCACAAACAGCATACACTTGCCCACGATAATTTACATGTTTGTGATGAGATATGATATAACAAAACATTTATCTGGCCAAAATATGATTTTTTTACTATAAATATTATAGTTATTTGAAAAATATAAAGTTTAAATTTTCATAATCATATTGTCAAAAAACTGTTAAAAACTGCAAAAAGTGAATGAAAATGGATTAGAAAGTCATAATTAATCAAAATCGAAACAACAGCACATATTTGGCAAAGCCTTTTACCTGCTGTCAAAAATGAGTTTCTTAGCAGCTGAAACTCCGATTCCGCAAGTCTCAGGCTTCTAGGACGAAGAGAAAGCGGTTTTTTGAACCAAGCGTATTTGCACAAACAGCATACACTTGATGAGCTGGTTACATGTTTATGATGAGATATGATATAACAAAACATTTTCTGACTAAAATATGAAATTTTTCACAAATATATTATAGTTATTTGAAAAATATGAATTTTTATATTCATAATTATAACTTCAATAAAACTGCAAAAAGTGAATGAAAATGGGTTTAGAAACTTATATTAAATCAAAATCGAAACAACAGCACATATTTGGCAAAGCATTCAACCTGCAGTCAAAAATGAGTTTCTTAGCAGCTGAAACTCCGATTCCGCAAGTCTCAGGTTTCTAGGACGAAGAGAAAGCGGTTTTTTGAACCAAGCGTATTTGCACAAACAGCATGCACTTGCCCACGATAATTTTACATGTTTATGATGAGATATGATAAGACAAAACATTTTTCTGGCCAAAATATGACATTTTTACTATAAATATTATAGTTATTTGAAAAATATGAATTTTCATATTCATAATAATATTTTCATAAAAACTGCAAAAAGTGAATGAAAATGGGTTAGAAACTCATAATTTATCAAAATTGAAACAACAGCACATATTTGGCAAAGCCTTCAACCTGCTGTCAAAAATGAGTTTCTTAGCAGCTGAAACTCCGCAAGTCTCAGGTTTCTAGGACGAAGAGAAAGCGGTTTTTTAACCAAGTGTACTTGCACAAACAGCATGCACTTGCCCACGATAATTTTACATGTTTGTGATGAGATATGATATAACAAAACATTTTTCTGTCCAAAATATGACATTTTTACTATAAATATTATAGTTATTTGCAAAATATGAATTTTCATATTCATAATAATATTTTCATAAATACTGCAAAAAGTGAATGAAAATGGGTTAGAAACTCATAGTTTATCAAAATTGAAACAACAGCACATATTTGGCAAAGCCTTCAACCTGCAGTCAAAAATGAGTTTCTTAGCAGCTGAAACTCCGATTCCGCAAAACTCAGGCTTCTAGGACGAAGAGAAAGCGGTTTTTTGAACCAAGCGTACTTGCACAAACAGCATGCACTTGCCCACGATAATTTTACATGTTTGTGATGAGATATGATATAACAAAACATTTTTCTGTCCAAAATATGACATTTTTACTATAAATATTATAGTTATTTGCAAAATATGAATTTTCATATTCATAATAATATTTTCATAAATACTGCAAAAAGTGAATGAAAATGGGTTAGAAACTCATAATTTATCAAAATTGAAACAACAGCACATATTTGGCAAAGCCTTCAACCTGCAGTCAAAAATGAGTTTCTTAGCAGCTGAAACTCCGATTCCGCAAGTCTCAGGCTTCTAGGACGAAGAGAAAGCGGTTTTTTGAACCAAGCGTACTTGCACAAACAGCATGCACTTGCCCACGATAATTTTACATGTTTGTGATGAGATATGATATAACAAAACATTTTTCTGACCAAAATATGTCATTTTGCACAAAAATATTATAGATATTTAAAAAAATATGAATGTTTTATATTTATAATTATAATTTCAATTAAACTGTTGAAAACTGCAAAAAGTGAATGAAAATGGTTTAGAAAGTCATAATTAATCAAAATCGAAACAACAGCACATTTTTGGCAAAGCCTTCAACCTGCTGTCAAAAATGAGTTTCTTAGCAGCTGAAACTCCGATTCCGCAAGTCTCAAGCTTCTAGGACGAAGAGAAAGCGGTTTTTTGAACCAAGCGTACTTGCACAAACAGCATGCACTTGCCCACGATAATTTTACATGTTTGTGATGAGATATGATATAACAAAACATTTTTCTGACCAAAATATGTCATTTTGCACAAAAATATTATAGTTATTTAAAAAAATATGAATGTTTTATATTTATAATTATAATTTCAATTAAACTGTTGAAAACTGCAAAAAGTGAATGAAAATGGTTTAGAAAGTCATAATTAATCAAAATCGAAACAACAGCACATTTTTGGCAAAGCCTTCAACCTGCTGTCAAAAATGAGTTTCTTAGCAGCTGAAACTCCGATTCCGCAAGTCTCAAGCTTCTAGGACGAAGAGAAAGCGGTTTTTTGAACCAAGCGTATTTGCACAAACAGCATGCACTTGCCCACGATAATTTTACATGTTTATGATGAGATATGATAAAACAAAACATTTTTCTGGCCAAAATATGACATTTTTACTATAAATATTATAGTTATTTAAAAAAAATGAATTTTCATTTTCATAATTTTAACTTTCATAAAAAATGCAAAAAATGAATGAAAATGTGTTAGAAAGTCAAAAATAATCAAAAACGAAACATCAGCACATATTTGGCAAAGCCTTCAACCTGCTGTCAAAAATGAGTTTCTCAGCAGCTGAAACTCCGATTCCGCAAGTCTCAGGCTTCATTTTTACTATAAATATTATAGTTATTTGAAAAATATGAATTTTCATACTCATAATAATATTTTCATAAAAACTGCAAAAAGTGAATGAAAATGGTATAGAAACTCATAATTTATCAAAATTGAAACATCAGCACATATTTGGCAAAGCCTTCAACCTGCTGTCAAAAATGAGTTTTTCAGCAGCTGAAACTCCGATTCCGCAAGTCTCAGGCTTCTAGGACGAAGAGAAAGCGGTTTTTCGAAACAAGCGTATTTGCACAAACAGCATACACTTGCCCACGATAATTTTACATGTTTGTGATGAGATATGATATAACAAAACATTTTTCTGGTCAAAATATGATTTTTTTTACTATAAATATTATAGTTATTTGAAAAATATAAAGTTTAAATTTTCATAATCATATTGTCAAAAAACTGTTAAAAACTGCAAAAAGTGAATGAAAATGGATTAGAAAGTCATAATTAATCAAAATCGAAACAACAGCACATATTTGGCAAAGCCTTTTACCTGCTGTCAAAAATGAGTTTCTTAGCAGCTGAAACTCCGATTCCGCAAGTCTCAGGCTTCTAGGACGAAGAAAAAGCGGTTTGTCGAAACAAGCGTATTTTCACAAACAGCATACACTTGATGAGCTGGTTACATGTTTATGATGAGATATGATATAACAAAACATTTTCTGACTAAAATATGAAAATTTTCACAAATATATTATAGTTATTTGAAAAATATGAATTTTTATATTCATAATTATAACTTCAATAAAACTGCAAAAAGTGAATGAAAATGGGTTTAGAAACTTATATTAAATCAAAATCGAAACAACAGCACATATTTGGCAAAGCATTCAACCTGCAGTCAAAAATGAGTTTCTTA
This sequence comes from Silurus aristotelis, assembly GCF_946808225.1. Taxonomy (NCBI): domain Eukaryota; kingdom Metazoa; phylum Chordata; class Actinopteri; order Siluriformes; family Siluridae; genus Silurus; species Silurus aristotelis. Next base: position 26,179,124 of record NC_139581.1, read on the forward strand.
GCAGCTGAAACTCCGATTCCGCAAGTCTCAGGTTTCTAGGACGAAGAGAAAGCGGTTTTTTGAACCAAGCGTATTTGCACAAACAGCATGCACTTGCCCACGATAATTTTACATGTTTATGATGAGATATGATAAGACAAAACATTTTTCTGGCCAAAATATGACATTTTTACTATAAATATTATAGTTATTTGAAAAATATAAAGTTTTAATTTTCATAATCATATTGTCAAAAAACTGTTAAAAACTGCAAAAAGTGAAAGAAAATGGATTAGAAAGTCATAATTAATCAAAATCGATACAACAGCACATATTTGACAAAGCCTTTAACTTGCAGTCAAAAATGAGTTTCTTAGCAGCTGAAACTCCGATTCCGCAAGTCTCAGGCTTCTAGGACGAAGAGAAAGCGGTTTTTTGAACCAAGCGTATTTGCACAAACAGCATGCACTTGCCCACGATAATTTTCCATGTTTGTGATGAGATATGATATAACAAAACATTTTTCTGACCAAAATATGTCATTTTGCACAAAAATATTTTAGTTATTTAAAAAAATATGAATGTTTTATATTTATATTTATAATTTCAATAAAACTGTTGAAACTGCAAAAAGTGAATGAAAATGGTTTAGAAAGTCATAATTAATCAAAATCGAAACAACAGCACATTTTTGGCAAAGCCTTCAACCTGCTGTCAAAAATGAGTTTCTTAGCAGCTGAAACTCCGATTCCGCAAGTCTCAGGCTTCTAGGACGAAGAGAAAGCGGTTTTTTGAACCTAGTGTACTTGCACAAACAGCATGCACTTGCCCACGATAATTTTACATGTTTATGATGAGATATGATAAAACAAAACATTTTTCTGGCCAAAATATGACATTTTTACTATAAATATTATAGTTATTTAAAAAAAATGAATTTTCATTTTCATAATTTTAACTTTCATAAAAAATGCAAAAAATGAATGAAAATGTGTTAGAAAGTCAAAAATAATCAAAAACGAAACATCAGCACATATTTGGCAAAGCCTTCAACTTGCTGCCAAAAATGAGTTTCTCAGCAGCTGAAACTCCGATTCCGCAAGTTTCAGGCTTCTAGGACGAAGAGAAAGCGGTTTTTCGAAACAAGCGTATTTGCACAAACAGCATACACTTGCCCACGATAATTTTACATGTTTGTGATGAGATATGATATAACAAAACATTTTTCAGGCCAAAATATGACATTTTTACTATAAATATTATAGTTATTTAAAAAATATGAATTTTCATACTCATAATAATATTTTCATTAAAACTGCAAAAAGTGAATGAAAATGGGTTAGAAACTCATAATTTATCAAAATTGAAACAACAGCACATATTTGGCAAAGCCTTCAACCTGCAGTCAAAAATGAGTTTCTTAGCAGCTGAAACTCCGATTCCGCAAGTCTCAGGCTTCTAGGACGAAGAGAAAGCGGTTTTTTGAACCAAGCGTATTTGCACAAACAGCATGCACTTGCCCACGATAATTTTCCATGTTTGTGATGAGATATGATATAACAAAACATTTTTCTAACCAAAATATGACATTTTTACTATAAATATTATAGTTATTTGAAAAATATAAAGTTTTAATTTTCATAATCATATTGTCAAAAAACTGTTAAAAACTGCAAAAAGTGAAAGAAAATGGATTAGAAAGTCATAATTAATCAAAATCGATACAACAGCACATATTTGGCAAAGCCTTTAACTTGCAGTCAAAAATGAGTTTCTTAGCAGCTGAAACTCCGATTCCGCAAGTCTCAGGCTTCTAGGACGAAGAGAAAGCGGTTTTTTGAACCAAGCGTATTTGCACAAACAGCATGCACTTGCCCACGATAATTTTCCATGTTTGTGATGAGATATGATATAACAAAACATTTTTCTGACCAAAATATGTCATTTTGCACAAAAATATTTTAGTTATTTAAAAAAATATGAATGTTTTATATTTATAATTATAATTTCAATAAAACTGTTGAAACTGCAAAAAGTGAATGAAAATGGTTTAGAAAGTCATAATTAATCAAAATCGAAACAACAGCACATTTTTGGCAAAGCCTTCAACCTGCTGTCAAAAATGAGTTTCTTAGCAGCTGAAACTCCGATTCCGCAAGTCTCAGACTTCTAGGACGAAGAGAAAGCGGTTTTTTGAACCTAGTGTACTTGCACAAACAGCATGCACTTGCCCACGATAATTTTACATGTTTATGATGAGATATGATAAAACAAAACATTTTTCTGGCCAAAATATGACATTTTTACTATAAATATTATAGTTATTTTAAAAAAATGAATTTTCATTTTCATAATTTTAACTTTCATAAAAAATGCAAAAAATGAATGAAAATGTGTTAGAAAGTCAAAAATAATCAAAAACGAAACATCAGCACATATTTGGCAAAGCCTTCAACTTGCTGTCAAAAATGAGTTTCTCAGCAGCTGAAACTCCGATTCCGCAAGTCTCAGGCTTCTAGGACGAAGAGAAAGCGGTTTTTCGAAACAAGCGTATTTGCACAAACAGCATACACTTGCCCACGATAATTTTACATGTTTGTGATGAGATATGATATAACAAAACATTTTTCAGGCCAAAATATGACATTTTTACTATAAATATTATAGTTATTTAAAAAATATGAATTTTCATACTCATAATAATATTTTCATTAAAACTGCAAAAAGTGAATGAAAATGGGTTAGAAACTCATAATTTATCAAAATTGAAACAACAGCACATATTTGGCAAAGCCTTCAACCTGCAGTCAAAAATGAGTTTCTTAGCAGCTGAAACTCCGATTCCGCAAGTCTCAGGCTTCTAGGACGAAGAGAAAGCGGTTTTTTGAACCAAGCGTATTTGCACAAACAGCATGCACTTGCCCATGATAATTTTACATGTTTGTGATGAGATATGATATAACAAAACATTTTTCTGACCAAAATGTCATTTTGCACAAAAATATTATAGTTATTTAAAAAATTATGAATGTTTTATATTTATAATTATAATTTCAATAAAACTGTTGAAAACTGCAAAAAGTGAATGAAAATAGTTTAGAAAGTCATAATTAATCAAAATCGAAACAACAGCACATTTTTGGCAAAGCCTTCAACCTGCAGTCAAAAATGAGTTTCATAGCAGCTGAAACTTCGATTCCGCAAGTCTCAGGCTTCTAGGACGAAGAGAAAGCGGTTTTTTGAACCAAGTGTACTTGCAAGTGTACTTGCTTTTTTTTTTTATTAAAATATGACATTTTATACTCATAACCATAATTTCACTATGAAATACAGGAAGGCTATACAGTCTGCTCCAGGTCTAGGTCTTCCGAATTATGCCAAGCCTTTTCACGTGTTTTTGCACGAACGTGGTGGTAGGGCTGCGAGGATTCTAGCCCAGGAACATGGTGATAGATTTCGCCCTGTTGCGTATCTTTCCAAATCTTTAGACAACATAGCACAAAGGTTGCCCTCATGCTTGCGTTCAGTGGCTGCTGATGGTCTGATTGTCCAGGATGCTGAGAAAAGGGTGTTGTCACATCCTTTGATACTGTACACCTCACATCAGGTAACAGCTATTTTACATAACCTCTACACACAAGATATGACAGATCAACGTAGATCTGGTTATGAAATCACGCTCTTGGCAACAGAAACCGTAACCATTAAGCCTTCTTCTCAGCCGCATTCAGCTGTAGTAACGCTACTAGGCTTTATTGACTTGGATGGTTTTGACAAGGCACACGATTGCCTTAAACACATTGAACAAGAGACCTTTTGTAGGCCCGATCTTTTAGAAAAGGTCCTGGAAGAAGGGGATTGCCTATATGTAGATAGATTGCGTTCAAAACCCTTTGATGTGTATTTATGTGGATATGTGGTTGTAAGATTACCTGATGAAATAGTTGAAGCTAAACCATTACCATACACATCTGCACAAGCCACAGAGTTGGTCGCACTTACAAGAGCGTCAGTTGTCTGAAGGTAAAGTAGTGACTATATACACTGATTCTAAGTATGCTTATAATGTTGTGCATGATTTTGCCGAAACATGGACGCAAAGACACTTTAAAACTGCTGATGGAAAGCCCAAAGCACATTTTAATCTCATAGGCGACCTCTTAAATACTTAAACTTCCTGCCATAGTTAAGATTAAAGGACATTAAAGGAAACAGTAGATTTGGACACAATACATACAAATCCTGAGATCCCGATGATGACACATATCTCCAATATACGAGATATTGACCTAAAAAAATGCTTCAGAGTCAGCCTAGTATGGAGAACATAAAGTATTGGGCTTCGAAACACTGTAAATCATATTCTGCTGGTATCATTAGAAATGTAGTTGGAAAAATTGCTCTGCCTAAACTAGCTTTAATAGTGTTGGTAAAGCATTACCACGGGATGTCACACATGAGCATAGCTAAAGTCACACAGGCTATGAACTCATTATACTGTATTGCTGATGTAGCTAAAACAACCAAGCTAGTGTTAGATTCATGTTTGACTTGTGCCAAAACTAACATACATTGACCTGTACGACATGATGCACTTACTTTTCCTGAGCAACCTTTCCAACACCTACAGATAGATTTCACACATTTGCCACCAGAAGGAAATTTGAGAAACCTGTTGGTTATAGTTGACAGATTCAGTAAGCGGCCAGAAGCATTTGCATGCATGACAGAGAACGCTAAACCAGTTGTAAAAATATTAACAAAAGAGATCATCTCTAGGTTTGATATTCCTCGTGTGATTGAAAGTGATAACGGCACACCTTTTGCTTCTAAAGTAACACAACATTTGGCTAAAAGCTTAGCAATTGATTGCCATTTTAATATTCCCTATCACCCACAGTCAGCTGGAGTGGTAGAGTGAACGAACAGAACCATTAAGGAACGTGCTACTAAAGCCTGCATTGAAACAGGCCGAAATTGGACTGTTGTTCTCCCGGCAGTACTCACAGAAATGAGAATGACCCCATCTTCAACTACTAAACTGTCACTTTTTGAAATTCTAATAGGTCGTCCTTTCCCGACCCCATGGGCCAGGTGACGCACTGGCATTTCTTCCTTAGGTAACCTGGAAGTGATGGTGGACGACTACATTTCTGCCCTGGTTAAAAAAAATGTAATTCTATTAGTGCTGATGTCTCACTAACTCTTCCTTCTGCCCACATAAAACCCATCACACCCTTTTGTGCTTAATTAGCATGTCCTGATACAAAGTCTGAAGCCTACCAAGGTCGGTGAGCCGACGTATCGGTGTCCAGCGCCTGTTCTAGCTGTAACCAGGCTTGGAGTTCTGACTGATTATCAGCCACAGCGGATACATGCAAGCAGGATCAAAACAGCACCCCCTTAATCTGTGCATTAATCGGTCTGTTGACCTAAGAAGCCTGCCTAAGTGAGTATTCAGGGCTGAAATGTTTGAGAGCCTACGGAAAGATCCTTTCTATATAGTAATAAAAGGGCCAACTCATTTGAAGTTAGTGAAGATCTGACTCATTTGACTGTTTTGTTTAGCTTACCCTGATACCCTGACCCTCTAGGTCTAAATTCTATAAAAATATGTGCATAGTTGTAACTACACTCCGAATTTTAAATTTTAAACCGCAGGGTATTTTTTGTCTGGTGTGTCGGAACTCAGAGCCCGTCTCTGAGGCGACACATCGAGGGTGGATTCTTTTGTTCAGAAGATTCCCAATAATGCTCAGCCAACTCTAGAAAAACTTAAATATAATAGACACAAACTGCCAATGAAGGATCCTCAGTCTCAGATGAGTAAAAGCAAACTTCTTTATTCCATACACGTTCCAATGAGCTCAATAGAAGATGGGTACCTCACATCAAAATGAACAGCACATCAAAAATGATAGAGCACGCCAAAGTGAGAAAGTACAAGTACTGTCTGTTTCACGCTTGTATTTATACCCTGTAGCCACCGTATCCTTCTATTTTTTTCTAATTTCTTCACCTTGAGTAATTCCCCTTATTTTCCGATCTTGCCCTCTTTTTTTCAATTCCCCTTATCTTTGACCTTGGTGCTCATTCCTCCAAACAACACCATATTTGGAGTTCCTGTTTTTCCCAATTCCCCTTATATTCGGCCTTTTTCTGATTTTATATAAAAAAAAATGAGTGAGCCCTTATTTTTTTTGGATCCAACCATACGCTGTTTTCAGTCCTCCAAGTGTGAACACCATTTTTGCGGCCTATTTTGTCTTCCTGCACCTGCAATGGGTAAGTGTTATGCTTTACTCTTTTTATAATGCTGTTTGCTATTCTACTTTTATGGAATTGAGTTATCTCAGTGTATTAGATTGTCTGTATACATGTGCTTGATTATATTCTTTTATTTAATAGCTGCAAGTGCCCAGATTATATTTTAATTGTGCATTCTGAACTGATTGTTACATAGTATATAGAATCTTCTCTTGAATGTGTGTTATCCTTTGCCTGCGCCTAGCAGTCACCGTGATTTTACCCTGTCTAACATCTTATCTCCGTTGGTCTCTTTTGCTCAGCTCCGCCACGCAAACGTTCTGGAATATCTCCAATGGGTCTTCTTCGCAGACAATACCGCCAGTTTCAGCTCTCCTCACTTGCTGCTGAGCTTGCTCATTTTCTTGAACAACTCTCTGGCCTAACTGTTCCAGCGAATCCCTATCTGCCTCCTCGCAAAGTGCAGAGCACTGCTACACGCGACATGGGCACACAGACCGCTCCTGATCTCTCTGCTACCCGCTATCGAGCTTATGATGACAACTGCAGTGAAGGCTCCTGTCCCCCACCGTTTTCTCCCTATCCTTCACACTGGTCTCCCACTGATTATTCCCCTACATCTCCTGCGCCAAACCAACGTGCTCCTGTGCCTTCACCCGGCCTTGGGCCAAGCTACTCCTTCATGTCTCCTGCAGCTGCAGCAGCCCACCCGCCTTGCTATCCCAATAAAAATGCTTAAACTCCCTCAAGGTCGTTTTCTGTCCTTCTTTATCTATTCCACACACTTATAACATTCAGTCAGACTCTATCCTACTCACACATGTAAATACCTTATTATTACTATTTTATACTTGGTGTAAATAAAGGCTTGATTAACATATAGTTAAATAGGTGTTATCAAAACTACTTCTATTGTATCTAATAACTTCTATTGTATCTAATAAGTTCTATATTTGATTTAGGTTACTTTTTGTTGGATTAATGTTAGTTTGATTATAAACCATCCCCAGCCACTCTTAGTGCCGGTCCCAAGCCCGGATAAATTGGGGAGGGTTGCGTTAGGAAGGGCATCCAGCGTAAAACATGTGCCAAATCAAACGTGCGGAGGATCCGCTGTGGCGACCCCTAACGGGAGAAGCCGAAAAGAAAGAAAGAAAGAAATGTTAGTTTGATTATAACACACGCTAGATAAGGTTGATTAAAATTATTTCTCGACATTACTCCCCCCTCTGAGACTTTATAGTCTCACATTCCGCTTACTTTAGTGATAACCTGTTACCAATCATACATATCATGTAATGCAATAGTAAAACCAAAGTAAAAAGTTCTTTGGCACATGTTGTTTTCTTCTGACCCAGATACTTTACGTACCGCAGGGGGTCTTGTTGAAGCCCTGGAAGAGGTTACTAGCACTTTACCAGGTACTCGTGTGTTTATATCCACGTGAATGTGTTGGTCCAAGGAAAAAAATGATCAAAAGTAAAATGATCACAAGTACACAATTTCAACAATCTATTTACACTATTCTAAATGAAACATTACCTCGATAAAAGGAACCTAGTACTCATGAATACCACAATCTATCAACACCAGTGTTAGTAATCAAATTCAGTGATAATATTATGAATAATATTAAGTGGAAGACTTACAACATACTTAGAATCGACCTTTCACTTAAAATTGGAAAAATAAACGAAAATTAAACAAACGAAAATAAACGCAAAGAGCAACGATCGCAAAGATCAAAATAAACGAAAATTAAACAAACGAAAATAATAAACGCAAACGCAAAGATCGACATTACTCCCACCCTCTAATGTCCGTGCTGAATCACAACATTGATGAACTAGAAGTGGGCGAAAAACCCTGTTGACAGTCAAGTGCCAGGGAAAATTCCCACTCTGCCCGCCAGTGGCGCGACAGTGGAATCATCACCAAGGTCATCCTCAGTCGTGATTGTACATGCAGCGTAAATATGAGACGTGAAATAAAACGAAAATGAAAAATGAAACAATATAGTCCGCATAAACGTGGTAGAGCTATGGAACAGGTGACAACCGCTTAATTCAATGTGGTAAGGGAGCGGTTATAAGGTGACCAGTCTGTATCGCGAACCACACAGCGTAGTACCATTTTAAGCGGGAACGTCTACCCTGCATTGAGATGGCACGCATGCGGCATCTGCGAACCAGGATAGGGCGACAGTGCCAGTCCCGATGTTTTGCTGGTTCTGTTGTCCACAGAACATAGCCCCCTAAGGTAATGGTGTAGTATGTCACAGTAGTGCGTTGCATGACGAAGGTCGTGAACAGGAAACTATGGGTGTTTCGAGCTCTTGTTGAGAAGGAAAGAGCTCCAAATGATTCAGCCAGGGAGATAGCACGACGCATAGTGAATACACGGGTGACCAGCTGGAGTCCACCAGGAAGATCATAGACAGAGTTCTGAACGGAGTCTAACCACATTCCCTCCGGAGAAAACGTTAGCATGGCGCATAATGGCGGTCACTGGTCTAAGCTGGTCCTCATCTGTTTCCCAAACAAATTCATCCGTTTGTGGAGGAAAACCGAACCAATCACGGGGTCCATCATAGCACCGGTCTCCCAAAGGACAGTCGTCACAGCCCTGGCACCACAAGCAATGTGTCTGACTGTCAAAGGCGAGGGCATCACACGCTTCACAGGGACCCCTGAATGTGTCGAATGCGAAGCGATATCCCTCATAACACGTGTCAGTGAATGCACACACACCAGGAAACAGCCGCAGATTCGGCTGTAGCCACCTGGGTTCACCAGCGGCCATGTTCCTGCACACAACATGAAGAACTCACAACAACAACATGGTTCATACAACAGAATTAAGACAGCAAGCATCCGAAGCAGTTTTTCTAAAAGTGGGAAATATAGAAGTGGGGCTCAGTGGGCATGTCATTATTATCGAAATCAGTAATCAAACACAGATAGATAGATGGTTAGTTAGATATATGTATATATATATATATATATATATATATATATATATATATATATATATACACATAGTAAAAAGGATATGTCTGGGGAAAGTTATTTGTGTCCTTCGCTCAGGGCAAAAAGCCTTGCATTCATGTCCACATAGACATCATGGTCCATGGCAGCATAGATGTGATCTACAGGAAATTCCTGCTCTGTGACAGCAGACATTGGAAACTGTACATATTGTCCGAACAGTGAGTGCACAGTCTTGCTGATAAGAGCACGGAGACAGGGAATTCCACAGCAAACAAAACATGCCACGGCTGCAAGAATAATGGCAAGTGTAGTTCCAATACGCACCAGTCCCGCCAACCAGCTTGAAGAAAAAAGCCAACTTAGCCAGCAGGACAGAGCAGATTCCTTCGCATTATTGGAGACCATCTCATCACGAGCTTTCACCATACGGTCCAATAGAGCGTGTAGCGGACCTGCAGAGCCAGTGTGGAGAGGAATAACCGCGCAACAGTCCTCCCCAGTAAGATGGCATACACCTTGGTCTGGGCCAAGCATTTTGTCAATCGCGAACCTATTCTGCACAGCCATTAATGTAGTGGCATGAAGTTGTTCTGATATCAGTTTCAAGGCTTCAATTGTGTGATTGATAAAACGTTGTTGGTTGTACCAAATATAATTTATCCAGGCCATATTGCGATCTATCTGGATCCAAGGCATTGACAATGTTTCTCTCTTGGATCCAGATAGATCGCAATATGGCCTGGATAAATTAATTTTGGTACAACCAACAACGTTTTATCAATCACACAAGTGAAGAAACCTGCTCTGGATCCATCAGACATCAACAACTACAGACATCAACAACTACAGGTATCACTTCTCTCCTTTCTTTCTAAATCTGCTCTGCCTAAACTAGCTTTAATAGTGTTGGTAAAGCATTACCACGGGATGTCACACATGAGCATAGCTAAAGTCACACAGGCTATGAACTCATCATACTGTATTGCTGATGTAGCTAAAACAACCAAGCTAGTGTTAGATTCATGTTTGACTTGTGCCAAAACTAACATACATTGACCTGTACGACATGATGCACTTACTTTTCCTGAGCAACCTTTCCAACACCTACAGATAGATTTCACACATTTGCCACCAGAAGGAAATTTGAGAAACCTGTTGGTTATAGTTGACAGATTCAGTAAGCGGCCAGAAGCATTTGCATGCATGACAGAGAACGCTAAACCAGTTGTAAAAATATTAACAAAAGAGATCATCTCTAGGTTTGATATTCCTCGTGTGATTGAAAGTGATAACGGCACACCTTTTGCTTCTAAAGTAACACAACATTTGGCTAAAAGCTAAGCAATTGATTGCCATTTTAATATTCCCTATCACCCACAGTCAGCTGGAGTGGTAGAGTGAACGAACAGAACCATTAAGGAACGTGCTACTAAAGCCTGCATTGAAACAGGCCGAAATTGGACTGTTGTTCTCCCGGCAGTACTCACAGAAATGAGAATGACCCCATCTTCAACTACTAAACTGTCACTTTTTGAAATTCTAATAGGTCGTCCTTTCCCGACCCCATGGGCCAGGTGACGCACTGGCATTTCTTCCTTAGGTAACCTGGAAGTGATGGTGGACGACTACATTTCTGCCCTGGTTAAAAAAAATGTAATTCTATTAGTGCTGATGTCTCACTAACTCTTCCACTGCCCACATAAAACCCATCACACCCTTTTGTGCTTAATTAGCATGTCCTGATACAAAGTCTGAAGCCTACCAAGGTCGGTGAGCCGACGTATCGGTGTCCAGCGCCTGTTCTAGCTGTAACCAGGCTTGGAGTTCTGACTGATTATCAGCCACAGTGGATACATGCAAGCAGGATCAAAACAGCACCCCCTTAATCTGTGCATTAATCGGTCTGTTGACCTAAGAAGCCTGCCTAAGTGAGTATTCAGGGCTGAAATGTTTGAGAGCCTACGGAAAGATCCTTTCTATATAGTAATAAAGGGGCCAACTCATTTGAAGTTAGTGAAGATCTGACTCACTTGACTGTTTTGTTTAGCTTACCCTGATACCCTGACCCTCTAGGTCTAAATTCTATAAAAATATGTGCATAGTTGTAACTACACTCCGAATTTTAAATTTTAAACGGCAGGGTATTTTTTGTCTGGTGTGTCGGAACTCAGAGCCCGTCTCTGAGGTGACACATCGAGGGTGGATTCTTTTGTTCAGAAGATTCCCAATAATGCTCAGCCAACTCTAGAAAAACTTAAATATAATAGACACAAACTGCCAATGAAGGATCCTCAGTCTCAGATGAGTAAAAGCAAACTTCTTTATTCCATACACGTTCCAATGAGCTCAATAGAAGATGGGTACCTCACATCAAAATGAACAGCACATCAAAAATGATAGAGCACGCCAAAGTGAGAAAGTACAAGTACTGTCTGTTTCACGCTTGTATTTATACCCTGTAGCCACCGTATCCTTCTATTTTTTTCTAATTTCTTCACCTTGAGTAATTCCCCTTATTTTCCGATCTTGCCCTCTTTTTTTCAATTCCCCTTATCTTTGACCTTGGTGCTCATTCCTCCAAACAACACCATATTTGGAGTTCCTGTTTTTCCCAATTCCCCTTATATTTGGCCTTTTTCTGATTTTATATAAAAAAAAATGAGTGAGCCCTTATTTTTTCTGGATCCAACCATACGCTGTTTTCAGTCCTCCAAGTGTGAACACCATTTTTGCGGCCTATTTTGTCTTCCTGCACCTGCAATGGGTAAGTGTTATGCTTTACTCTTTTTATAATGCTGTTTGCTATTCTACTTTTATGGAATTGAGTTATCTCAGTGTATTAGATTGTCTGTATACATGTGCTTGATTATATTCTTTTATTTAATAGCTGCAAGTGCCCAGATTATATTTTAATTGTGCATTCTGAACTGATTGTTACATAGTATATAGAATCTTCTCTTGAATGTGTGTTATCCTTTGCCTGCGCCTAGCAGTCACCGTGATTTTACCCTGTCTAACATCTTATCTCCGTTGGTCTCTTTTGCTCAGCTCCGCCACGCAAACGTTCTGGAATATCTCCAATGGGTCTTCTTCGCAGACAATACCGCCAGTTTCAGCTCTCCTCACTTGCTGCTGAGCTTGCTCATTTTCTTGAACAACTCTCTGGCCTAACTGTTCCAGCGAATCCCTATCTGCCTCCTCGCAAAGTGCAGAGCACTGCTACGCGCGACATGGGCACACAGACCGCTCCTGATCTCTCTGCTACCCGCTATCGAGCTTATGATGACAACTGCAGTGAAGGCTCCTGTCCCCCACCGTTTTCTCCCTATCCTTCACACTGGTCTCCCACTGATTATTCCCCTACATCTCCTGCGCCAAACCAACGTGCTCCTGTGCCTTCACCCGGCCTTGGGCCAAGCTACTCCTTCATGTCTCCTGCAGCTGCAGCAGCCCACCCGCCTTGCTATCCCAATAAAAATGCTTAAACTCCCTCAAGGTCGTTTTCTGTCCTTCTTTATCTATTCCACACACTTATAACATTCAGTCAGACTCTATCCTACTCACACATGTAAATACCTTATTATTACTATTTTATACTTGGTGTAAATAAAGGCTTGATTAACATATAGTTAAATAGGTGTTATCAAAACTACTTCTATTGTATCTAATAACTTCTATTGTATCTAATAAGTTCTATATTTGATTTAGGTTACTTTTTGTTGGATTAATGTTAGTTTGATTATAAACCATCCCCAGCCACTCTTAGTGCCGGTCCCAAGCCCGGATAAATTGGGGAGGGTTGCGTTAGGAAGGGCATCCAGCGTAAAACATGTGCCAAATCAAACGTGCGGAGGATCCGCTGTGGCGACCCCTAACGGGAGAAGCCGAAAAGAAAGAAAGAAAGAAATGTTAGTTTGATTATAACACACGCTAGATAAGGTTGATTAAAATTATTTCTCGACATTACTCCCCCCTCTGAGACTTTATAGTCTCACATTCCGCTTACTTCAGTGATAACCTGTTACCAATCATACATATCATGTAATGCAATAGTAAAACCAAAGTAAAAAGTTCTTTGGCACATGTTGTTTTCTTCTGACCCAGATACTTTACGTACCGCAGGGGGTCTTGTTGAAGCCCTGGAAGAGGTTACTAGCACTTTACCAGGTACTCGTGTGTTTATATCCACGTGAATGTGTTGGTCCAAGGAAAAAAATGATCAAAAGTAAAATGATCACAAGTACACAATTTCAACAATCTATTTACACTATTCTAAATGAAACATTACCTCGATAAAAGGAACCTAGTACTCATGAATACCACAATCTATCAACACCAGTGTTAGTAATCAAATTCAGTGATAATATTATGAATAATATTCAGTGGAAGACTTACAACATACTTAGAATCGACCTTTCACTTAAAATTGGAAAAATAAACGAAAATTAAACAAACGAAAATAAACGCAAAGAGCAACGATCGCAAAGATCAAAATAAACGAAAATTAAACAAACGAAAATAATAAACGCAAACGCAAAGATCGACATTACTCCCACCCTCTAATGTCCGTGCTGAATCACAACATTGATGAACTAGAAGTGGGCGAAAAACCCTGTTGACAGTCAAGTGCCAGGGAAAATTCCCACTCTGCCCGCCAGTGGCGCGACAGTGGAATCATCACCAAGGTCATCCTCAGTCGTGATTGTACATGCAGCGTAAATATGAGACGTGAAATAAAACGAAAATGAAAAATGAAACAATATAGTCCGCATAAACGTGGTAGAGCTATGGAACAGGTGACAACCGCTTAATTCAATGTGGTAAGGGAGCGGTTATAAGGTGACCAGTCTGTATCGCGAACCACACAGCGTAGTACCATTTTAAGCGGGAACGTCTACCCTGCATTGAGATGGCACGCATGCGGCATCTGCGAACCAGGATAGGGCGACAGTGCCAGTCCCGATGTTTTGCTGGTTCTGTTGTCCACAGAACATAGCCCCCTAAGGTAATGGTGTAGTATGTCACAGTAGTGCGTTGCATGACGAAGGTCGTGAACAGGAAACTATGGGTGTTTCGAGCTCTTGTTGAGAAGGAAAGAGCTCCAAATGATTCAGCCAGGGAGATAGCACGACGCATAGTGAATACACGGGTGACCAGCTGGAGTCCACCAGGAAGATCATAGACAGAGTTCTGAACGGAGTCTAACCACATTCCCTCCGGAGAAAACGTTAGCATGGCGCATAATGGCGGTCACTGGTCTAAGCTGGTCCTCATCTGTTTCCCAAACAAATTCATCCGTTTGTGGAGGAAAACCGAACCAATCACGGGGTCCATCATAGCACCGGTCTCCCAAAGGACAGTCGTCACAGCCCTGGCACCACAAGCAATGTGTCTGACTGTCAAAGGCGAGGGCATCACACGCTTCACAGGGACCCCTGAATGTGTCGAATGCGAAGCGATATCCCTCATAACACGTGTCAGTGAATGCACACACACCAGGAAACAGCCGCAGATTCGGCTGTAGCCACCTGGGTTCACCAGCGGCCATGTTCCTGCACACAACATGAAGAACTCACAACAACAACATGGTTCATACAACAGAATTAAGACAGCAAGCATCCGAAGCAGTTTTTCTAAAAGTGGGAAATATAGAAGTGGGGCTCAGTGGGCATGTCATTATTATCGAAATCAGTAATCAAACACAGATAGATAGATGGTTAGTTAGATATATGTATATATATATATATATATATATATATATATATATATATACACATAGTAAAAAGGATATGTCTGGGGAAAGTTATTTGTGTCCTTCGCTCAGGGCAAAAAGCCTTGCATTCATGTCCACATAGACATCATGGTCCATGGCAGCATAGATGTGATCTACAGGAAATTCCTGCTCTGTGACAGCAGACATTGGAAACTGTACATATTGTCCGAACAGTGAGTGCACAGTCTTGCTGATAAGAGCACGGAGACAGGGAATTCCACAGCAAACAAAACATGCCACGGCTGCAAGAATAATGGCAAGTGTAGTTCCAATACGCACCAGTCCCGCCAACCAGCTTGAAGAAAAAAGCCAACTTAGCCAGCAGGACAGAGCAGATTCCTTCGCATTATTGGAGACCATCTCATCACGAGCTTTCACCATACGGTCCAATAGAGCGTGTAGCGGACCTGCAGAGCCAGTGTGGAGAGGAATAACCGCGCAACAGTCCTCCCCAGTAAGATGGCATACACCTTGGTCTGGGCCAAGCATTTTGTCAATCGCGAACCTATTCTGCACAGCCATTAATGTAGTGGCATGAAGTTGTTCTGATATCAGTTTCAAGGCTTCAATTGTGTGATTGATAAAACGTTGTTGGTTGTACCAAATATAATTTATCCAGGCCATATTGCGATCTATCTGGATCCAAGGCATTGACAATGTTTCTCTCTTGGATCCAGATAGATCGCAATATGGCCTGGATAAATTAATTTTGGTACAACCAACAACGTTTTATCAATCACACAAGTGAAGAAACCTGCTCTGGATCCATCAGACATCAACAACTACAGACATCAACAACTACAGGTATCACTTCTCTCCTTTCTTTCTAAATCTGCTCTGCCTAAACTAGCTTTAATAGTGTTGGTAAAGCATTACCACGGGATGTCACACATGAGCATAGCTAAAGTCACACAGGCTATGAACTCATCATACTGTATTGCTGATGTAGCTAAAACAACCAAGCTAGTGTTAGATTCATGTTTGACTTGTGCCAAAACTAACATACATTGACCTGTACGACATGATGCACTTACTTTTCCTGAGCAACCTTTCCAACACCTACAGATAGATTTCACACATTTGCCACCAGAAGGAAATTTGAGAAACCTGTTGGTTATAGTTGACAGATTCAGTAAGCGGCCAGAAGCATTTGCATGCATGACAGAGAACGCTAAACCAGTTGTAAAAATATTAACAAAAGAGATCATCTCTAGGTTTGATATTCCTCGTGTGATTGAAAGTGATAACGGCACACCTTTTGCTTCTAAAGTAACACAACATTTGGCTAAAAGCTAAGCAATTGATTGCCATTTTAATATTCCCTATCACCCACAGTCAGCTGGAGTGGTAGAGTGAACGAACAGAACCATTAAGGAACGTGCTACTAAAGCCTGCATTGAAACAGGCCGAAATTGGACTGTTGTTCTCCCGGCAGTACTCACAGAAATGAGAATGACCCCATCTTCAACTACTAAACTGTCACTTTTTGAAATTCTAATAGGTCGTCCTTTCCCGACCCCATGGGCCAGGTGACGCACTGGCATTTCTTCCTTAGGTAACCTGGAAGTGATGGTGGACGACTACATTTCTGCCCTGGTTAAAAAAAATGTAATTCTATTAGTGCTGATGTCTCACTAACTCTTCCACTGCCCACATAAAACCCATCACACCCTTTTGTGCTTAATTAGCATGTCCTGATACAAAGTCTGAAGCCTACCAAGGTCGGTGAGCCGACGTATCGGTGTCCAGCGCCTGTTCTAGCTGTAACCAGGCTTGGAGTTCTGACTGATTATCAGCCACAGTGGATACATGCAAGCAGGATCAAAACAGCACCCCCTTAATCTGTGCATTAATCGGTCTGTTGACCTAAGAAGCCTGCCTAAGTGAGTATTCAGGGCTGAAATGTTTGAGAGCCTACGGAAAGATCCTTTCTATATAGTAATAAAGGGGCCAACTCATTTGAAGTTAGTGAAGATCTGACTCACTTGACTGTTTTGTTTAGCTTACCCTGATACCCTGACCCTCTAGGTCTAAATTCTATAAAAATATGTGCATAGTTGTAACTACACTCCGAATTTTAAATTTTAAACGGCAGGGTATTTTTTGTCTGGTGTGTCGGAACTCAGAGCCCGTCTCTGAGGTGACACATCGAGGGTGGATTCTTTTGTTCAGAAGATTCCCAATAATGCTCAGCCAACTCTAGAAAAACTTAAATATAATAGACACAAACTGCCAATGAAGGATCCTCAGTCTCAGATGAGTAAAAGCAAACTTCTTTATTCCATACACGTTCCAATGAGCTCAATAGAAGATGGGTACCTCACATCAAAATGAACAGCACATCAAAAATGATAGAGCACGCCAAAGTGAGAAAGTACAAGTACTGTCTGTTTCACGCTTGTATTTATACCCTGTAGCCACCGTATCCTTCTATTTTTTTCTAATTTCTTCACCTTGAGTAATTCCCCTTATTTTCCGATCTTGCCCTCTTTTTTTCAATTCCCCTTATCTTTGACCTTGGTGCTCATTCCTCCAAACAACACCATATTTGGAGTTCCTGTTTTTCCCAATTCCCCTTATATTTGGCCTTTTTCTGATTTTATATAAAAAAAAATGAGTGAGCCCTTATTTTTTCTGGATCCAACCATACGCTGTTTTCAGTCCTCCAAGTGTGAACACCATTTTTGCGGCCTATTTTGTCTTCCTGCACCTGCAATGGGTAAGTGTTATGCTTTACTCTTTTTATAATGCTGTTTGCTATTCTACTTTTATGGAATTGAGTTATCTCAGTGTATTAGATTGTCTGTATACATGTGCTTGATTATATTCTTTTATTTAATAGCTGCAAGTGCCCAGATTATATTTTAATTGTGCATTCTGAACTGATTGTTACATAGTATATAGAATCTTCTCTTGAATGTGTGTTATCCTTTGCCTGCGCCTAGCAGTCACCGTGATTTTACCCTGTCTAACATCTTATCTCCGTTGGTCTCTTTTGCTCAGCTCCGCCACGCAAACGTTCTGGAATATCTCCAATGGGTCTTCTTCGCAGACAATACCGCCAGTTTCAGCTCTCCTCACTTGCTGCTGAGCTTGCTCATTTTCTTGAACAACTCTCTGGCCTAACTGTTCCAGCGAATCCCTATCTGCCTCCTCGCAAAGTGCAGAGCACTGCTACGCGCGACATGGGCACACAGACCGCTCCTGATCTCTCTGCTACCCGCTATCGAGCTTATGATGACAACTGCAGTGAAGGCTCCTGTCCCCCACCGTTTTCTCCCTATCCTTCACACTGGTCTCCCACTGATTATTCCCCTACATCTCCTGCGCCAAACCAACGTGCTCCTGTGCCTTCACCCGGCCTTGGGCCAAGCTACTCCTTCATGTCTCCTGCAGCTGCAGCAGCCCACCCGCCTTGCTATCCCAATAAAAATGCTTAAACTCCCTCAAGGTCGTTTTCTGTCCTTCTTTATCTATTCCACACACTTATAACATTCAGTCAGACTCTATCCTACTCACACATGTAAATACCTTATTATTACTATTTTATACTTGGTGTAAATAAAGGCTTGATTAACATATAGTTAAATAGGTGTTATCAAAACTACTTCTATTGTATCTAATAACTTCTATTGTATCTAATAAGTTCTATATTTGATTTAGGTTACTTTTTGTTGGATTAATGTTAGTTTGATTATAAACCATCCCCAGCCACTCTTAGTGCCGGTCCCAAGCCCGGATAAATTGGGGAGGGTTGCGTTAGGAAGGGCATCCAGCGTAAAACATGTGCCAAATCAAACGTGCGGAGGATCCGCTGTGGCGACCCCTAACGGGAGAAGCCGAAAAGAAAGAAAGAAAGAAATGTTAGTTTGATTATAACACACGCTAGATAAGGTTGATTAAAATTATTTCTCGACATTACTCCCCCCTCTGAGACTTTATAGTCTCACATTCCGCTTACTTCAGTGATAACCTGTTACCAATCATACATATCATGTAATGCAATAGTAAAACCAAAGTAAAAAGTTCTTTGGCACATGTTGTTTTCTTCTGACCCAGATACTTTACGTACCGCAGGGGGTCTTGTTGAAGCCCTGGAAGAGGTTACTAGCACTTTACCAGGTACTCGTGTGTTTATATCCACGTGAATGTGTTGGTCCAAGGAAAAAAATGATCAAAAGTAAAATGATCACAAGTACACAATTTCAACAATCTATTTACACTATTCTAAATGAAACATTACCTCGATAAAAGGAACCTAGTACTCATGAATACCACAATCTATCAACACCAGTGTTAGTAATCAAATTCAGTGATAATATTATGAATAATATTCAGTGGAAGACTTACAACATACTTAGAATCGACCTTTCACTTAAAATTGGAAAAATAAACGAAAATTAAACAAACGAAAATAAACGCAAAGAGCAACGATCGCAAAGATCAAAATAAACGAAAATTAAACAAACGAAAATAATAAACGCAAACGCAAAGATCGACATTACTCCCACCCTCTAATGTCCGTGCTGAATCACAACATTGATGAACTAGAAGTGGGCGAAAAACCCTGTTGACAGTCAAGTGCCAGGGAAAATTCCCACTCTGCCCGCCAGTGGCGCGACAGTGGAATCATCACCAAGGTCATCCTCAGTCGTGATTGTACATGCAGCGTAAATATGAGACGTGAAATAAAACGAAAATGAAAAATGAAACAATATAGTCCGCATAAACGTGGTAGAGCTATGGAACAGGTGACAACCGCTTAATTCAATGTGGTAAGGGAGCGGTTATAAGGTGACCAGTCTGTATCGCGAACCACACAGCGTAGTACCATTTTAAGCGGGAACGTCTACCCTGCATTGAGATGGCACGCATGCGGCATCTGCGAACCAGGATAGGGCGACAGTGCCAGTCCCGATGTTTTGCTGGTTCTGTTGTCCACAGAACATAGCCCCCTAAGGTAATGGTGTAGTATGTCACAGTAGTGCGTTGCATGACGAAGGTCGTGAACAGGAAACTATGGGTGTTTCGAGCTCTTGTTGAGAAGGAAAGAGCTCCAAATGATTCAGCCAGGGAGATAGCACGATGCATAGTGAATACACGGGTGACCAGCTGGAGTCCACCAGGAAGATCATAGACAGAGTTCTGAACGGAGTCTAACCACATTCCCTCCGGAGAAAACGTTAGCATGGCGCATAATGGCGGTCACTGGTCTAAGCTGGTCCTCATCTGTTTCCCAAACAAATTCATCCGTTTGTGGAGGAAAACCGAACCAATCACGGGGTCCATCATAGCACCGGTCTCCCAAAGGACAGTCGTCACAGCCCTGGCACCACAAGCAATGTGTCTGACTGTCAAAGGCGAGGGCATCACACGCTTCACAGGGACCCCTGAATGTGTCGAATGCGAAGCGATATCCCTCATAACACGTGTCAGTGAATGCACACACACCAGGAAACAGCCGCAGATTCGGCTGTAGCCACCTGGGTTCACCAGCGGCCATGTTCCTGCACACAACATGAAGAACTCACAACAACAACATGGTTCATACAACAGAATTAAGACAGCAAGCATCCGAAGCAGTTTTTCTAAAAGTGGGAAATATAGAAGTGGGGCTCAGTGGGCATGTCATTATTATCGAAATCAGTAATCAAACACAGATAGATAGATGGTTAGTTAGATATATGTATATATATATATATATATATATATATATATATATATATATATATACACATAGTAAAAAGGATATGTCTGGGGAAAGTTATTTGTGTCCTTCGCTCAGGGCAAAAAGCCTTGCATTCATGTCCACATAGACATCATGGTCCATGGCAGCATAGATGTGATCTACAGGAAATTCCTGCTCTGTGACAGCAGACATTGGAAACTGTACATATTGTCCGAACAGTGAGTGCACAGTCTTGCTGATAAGAGCACGGAGACAGGGAATTCCACAGCAAACAAAACATGCCACGGCTGCAAGAATAATGGCAAGTGTAGTTCCAATACGCACCAGTCCCGCCAACCAGCTTGAAGAAAAAAGCCAACTTAGCCAGCAGGACAGAGCAGATTCCTTCGCATTATTGGAGACCATCTCATCACGAGCTTTCACCATACGGTCCAATAGAGCGTGTAGCGGACCTGCAGAGCCAGTGTGGAGAGGAATAACCGCGCAACAGTCCTCCCCAGTAAGATGGCATACACCTTGGTCTGGGCCAAGCATTTTGTCAATCGCGAACCTATTCTGCACAGCCATTAATGTAGTGGCATGAAGTTGTTCTGATATCAGTTTCAAGGCTTCAATTGTGTGATTGATAAAACGTTGTTGGTTGTACCAAATATAATTTATCCAGGCCATATTGCGATCTATCTGGATCCAAGGCATTGACAATGTTTCTCTCTTGGATCCAGATAGATCGCAATATGGCCTGGATAAATTAATTTTGGTACAACCAACAACGTTTTATCAATCACACAAGTGAAGAAACCTGCTCTGGATCCATCAGACATCAACAACTACAGACATCAACAACTACAGGTATCACTTCTCTCCTTTCTTTCTAAATCTGCTCTGCCTAAACTAGCTTTAATAGTGTTGGTAAAGCATTACCACGGGATGTCACACATGAGCATAGCTAAAGTCACACAGGCTATGAACTCATCATACTGTATTGCTGATGTAGCTAAAACAACCAAGCTAGTGTTAGATTCATGTTTGACTTGTGCCAAAACTAACATACATTGACCTGTACGACATGATGCACTTACTTTTCCTGAGCAACCTTTCCAACACCTACAGATAGATTTCACACATTTGCCACCAGAAGGAAATTTGAGAAACCTGTTGGTTATAGTTGACAGATTCAGTAAGCGGCCAGAAGCATTTGCATGCATGACAGAGAACGCTAAACCAGTTGTAAAAATATTAACAAAAGAGATCATCTCTAGGTTTGATATTCCTCGTGTGATTGAAAGTGATAACGGCACACCTTTTGCTTCTAAAGTAACACAACATTTGGCTAAAAGCTAAGCAATTGATTGCCATTTTAATATTCCCTATCACCCACAGTCAGCTGGAGTGGTAGAGTGAACGAACAGAACCATTAAGGAACGTGCTACTAAAGCCTGCATTGAAACAGGCCGAAATTGGACTGTTGTTCTCCCGGCAGTACTCACAGAAATGAGAATGACCCCATCTTCAACTACTAAACTGTCACTTTTTGAAATTCTAATAGGTCGTCCTTTCCCGACCCCATGGGCCAGGTGACGCACTGGCATTTCTTCCTTAGGTAACCTGGAAGTGATGGTGGACGACTACATTTCTGCCCTGGTTAAAAAAAATGTAATTCTATTAGTGCTGATGTCTCACTAACTCTTCCACTGCCCACATAAAACCCATCACACCCTTTTGTGCTTAATTAGCATGTCCTGATACAAAGTCTGAAGCCTACCAAGGTCGGTGAGCCGACGTATCGGTGTCCAGCGCCTGTTCTAGCTGTAACCAGGCTTGGAGTTCTGACTGATTATCAGCCACAGTGGATACATGCAAGCAGGATCAAAACAGCACCCCCTTAATCTGTGCATTAATCGGTCTGTTGACCTAAGAAGCCTGCCTAAGTGAGTATTCAGGGCTGAAATGTTTGAGAGCCTACGGAAAGATCCTTTCTATATAGTAATAAAGGGGCCAACTCATTTGAAGTTAGTGAAGATCTGACTCACTTGACTGTTTTGTTTAGCTTACCCTGATACCCTGACCCTCTAGGTCTAAATTCTATAAAAATATGTGCATAGTTGTAACTACACTCCGAATTTTAAATTTTAAACGGCAGGGTATTTTTTGTCTGGTGTGTCGGAACTCAGAGCCCGTCTCTGAGGTGACACATCGAGGGTGGATTCTTTTGTTCAGAAGATTCCCAATAATGCTCAGCCAACTCTAGAAAAACTTAAATATAATAGACACAAACTGCCAATGAAGGATCCTCAGTCTCAGATGAGTAAAAGCAAACTTCTTTATTCCATACACGTTCCAATGAGCTCAATAGAAGATGGGTACCTCACATCAAAATGAACAGCACATCAAAAATGATAGAGCACGCCAAAGTGAGAAAGTACAAGTACTGTCTGTTTCACGCTTGTATTTATACCCTGTAGCCACCGTATCCTTCTATTTTTTTCTAATTTCTTCACCTTGAGTAATTCCCCTTATTTTCCGATCTTGCCCTCTTTTTTTCAATTCCCCTTATCTTTGACCTTGGTGCTCATTCCTCCAAACAACACCATATTTGGAGTTCCTGTTTTTCCCAATTCCCCTTATATTTGGCCTTTTTCTGATTTTATATAAAAAAAAATGAGTGAGCCCTTATTTTTTCTGGATCCAACCATACGCTGTTTTCAGTCCTCCAAGTGTGAACACCATTTTTGCGGCCTATTTTGTCTTCCTGCACCTGCAATGGGTAAGTGTTATGCTTTACTCTTTTTATAATGCTGTTTGCTATTCTACTTTTATGGAATTGAGTTATCTCAGTGTATTAGATTGTCTGTATACATGTGCTTGATTATATTCTTTTATTTAATAGCTGCAAGTGCCCAGATTATATTTTAATTGTGCATTCTGAACTGATTGTTACATAGTATATAGAATCTTCTCTTGAATGTGTGTTATCCTTTGCCTGCGCCTAGCAGTCACCGTGATTTTACCCTGTCTAACATCTTATCTCCGTTGGTCTCTTTTGCTCAGCTCCGCCACGCAAACGTTCTGGAATATCTCCAATGGGTCTTCTTCGCAGACAATACCGCCAGTTTCAGCTCTCCTCACTTGCTGCTGAGCTTGCTCATTTTCTTGAACAACTCTCTGGCCTAACTGTTCCAGCGAATCCCTATCTGCCTCCTCGCAAAGTGCAGAGCACTGCTACGCGCGACATGGGCACACAGACCGCTCCTGATCTCTCTGCTACCCGCTATCGAGCTTATGATGACAACTGCAGTGAAGGCTCCTGTCCCCCACCGTTTTCTCCCTATCCTTCACACTGGTCTCCCACTGATTATTCCCCTACATCTCCTGCGCCAAACCAACGTGCTCCTGTGCCTTCACCCGGCCTTGGGCCAAGCTACTCCTTCATGTCTCCTGCAGCTGCAGCAGCCCACCCGCCTTGCTATCCCAATAAAAATGCTTAAACTCCCTCAAGGTCGTTTTCTGTCCTTCTTTATCTATTCCACACACTTATAACATTCAGTCAGACTCTATCCTACTCACACATGTAAATACCTTATTATTACTATTTTATACTTGGTGTAAATAAAGGCTTGATTAACATATAGTTAAATAGGTGTTATCAAAACTACTTCTATTGTATCTAATAACTTCTATTGTATCTAATAAGTTCTATATTTGATTTAGGTTACTTTTTGTTGGATTAATGTTAGTTTGATTATAAACCATCCCCAGCCACTCTTAGTGCCGGTCCCAAGCCCGGATAAATTGGGGAGGGTTGCGTTAGGAAGGGCATCCAGCGTAAAACATGTGCCAAATCAAACGTGCGGAGGATCCGCTGTGGCGACCCCTAACGGGAGAAGCCGAAAAGAAAGAAAGAAAGAAATGTTAGTTTGATTATAACACACGCTAGATAAGGTTGATTAAAATTATTTCTCGACATTACTCCCCCCTCTGAGACTTTATAGTCTCACATTCCGCTTACTTCAGTGATAACCTGTTACCAATCATACATATCATGTAATGCAATAGTAAAACCAAAGTAAAAAGTTCTTTGGCACATGTTGTTTTCTTCTGACCCAGATACTTTACGTACCGCAGGGGGTCTTGTTGAAGCCCTGGAAGAGGTTACTAGCACTTTACCAGGTACTCGTGTGTTTATATCCACGTGAATGTGTTGGTCCAAGGAAAAAAATGATCAAAAGTAAAATGATCACAAGTACACAATTTCAACAATCTATTTACACTATTCTAAATGAAACATTACCTCGATAAAAGGAACCTAGTACTCATGAATACCACAATCTATCAACACCAGTGTTAGTAATCAAATTCAGTGATAATATTATGAATAATATTCAGTGGAAGACTTACAACATACTTAGAATCGACCTTTCACTTAAAATTGGAAAAATAAACGAAAATTAAACAAACGAAAATAAACGCAAAGAGCAACGATCGCAAAGATCAAAATAAACGAAAATTAAACAAACGAAAATAATAAACGCAAACGCAAAGATCGACATTACTCCCACCCTCTAATGTCCGTGCTGAATCACAACATTGATGAACTAGAAGTGGGCGAAAAACCCTGTTGACAGTCAAGTGCCAGGGAAAATTCCCACTCTGCCCGCCAGTGGCGCGACAGTGGAATCATCACCAAGGTCATCCTCAGTCGTGATTGTACATGCAGCGTAAATATGAGACGTGAAATAAAACGAAAATGAAAAATGAAACAATATAGTCCGCATAAACGTGGTAGAGCTATGGAACAGGTGACAACCGCTTAATTCAATGTGGTAAGGGAGCGGTTATAAGGTGACCAGTCTGTATCGCGAACCACACAGCGTAGTACCATTTTAAGCGGGAACGTCTACCCTGCATTGAGATGGCACGCATGCGGCATCTGCGAACCAGGATAGGGCGACAGTGCCAGTCCCGATGTTTTGCTGGTTCTGTTGTCCACAGAACATAGCCCCCTAAGGTAATGGTGTAGTATGTCACAGTAGTGCGTTGCATGACGAAGGTCGTGAACAGGAAACTATGGGTGTTTCGAGCTCTTGTTGAGAAGGAAAGAGCTCCAAATGATTCAGCCAGGGAGATAGCACGACGCATAGTGAATACACGGGTGACCAGCTGGAGTCCACCAGGAAGATCATAGACAGAGTTCTGAACGGAGTCTAACCACATTCCCTCCGGAGAAAACGTTAGCATGGCGCATAATGGCGGTCACTGGTCTAAGCTGGTCCTCATCTGTTTCCCAAACAAATTCATCCGTTTGTGGAGGAAAACCGAACCAATCACGGGGTCCATCATAGCACCGGTCTCCCAAAGGACAGTCGTCACAGCCCTGGCACCACAAGCAATGTGTCTGACTGTCAAAGGCGAGGGCATCACACGCTTCACAGGGACCCCTGAATGTGTCGAATGCGAAGCGATATCCCTCATAACACGTGTCAGTGAATGCACACACACCAGGAAACAGCCGCAGATTCGGCTGTAGCCACCTGGGTTCACCAGCGGCCATGTTCCTGCACACAACATGAAGAACTCACAACAACAACATGGTTCATACAACAGAATTAAGACAGCAAGCATCCGAAGCAGTTTTTCTAAAAGTGGGAAATATAGAAGTGGGGCTCAGTGGGCATGTCATTATTATCGAAATCAGTAATCAAACACAGATAGATAGATGGTTAGTTAGATATATGTATATATATATATATATATATATATATATATATATATATATATATATATATATACACATAGTAAAAAGGATATGTCTGGGGAAAGTTATTTGTGTCCTTCGCTCAGGGCAAAAAGCCTTGCATTCATGTCCACATAGACATCATGGTCCATGGCAGCATAGATGTGATCTACAGGAAATTCCTGCTCTGTGACAGCAGACATTGGAAACTGTACATATTGTCCGAACAGTGAGTGCACAGTCTTGCTGATAAGAGCACGGAGACAGGGAATTCCACAGCAAACAAAACATGCCACGGCTGCAAGAATAATGGCAAGTGTAGTTCCAATACGCACCAGTCCCGCCAACCAGCTTGAAGAAAAAAGCCAACTTAGCCAGCAGGACAGAGCAGATTCCTTCGCATTATTGGAGACCATCTCATCACGAGCTTTCACCATACGGTCCAATAGAGCGTGTAGCGGACCTGCAGAGCCAGTGTGGAGAGGAATAACCGCGCAACAGTCCTCCCCAGTAAGATGGCATACACCTTGGTCTGGGCCAAGCATTTTGTCAATCGCGAACCTATTCTGCACAGCCATTAATGTAGTGGCATGAAGTTGTTCTGATATCAGTTTCAAGGCTTCAATTGTGTGATTGATAAAACGTTGTTGGTTGTACCAAATATAATTTATCCAGGCCATATTGCGATCTATCTGGATCCAAGGCATTGACAATGTTTCTCTCTTGGATCCAGATAGATCGCAATATGGCCTGGATAAATTAATTTTGGTACAACCAACAACGTTTTATCAATCACACAAGTGAAGAAACCTGCTCTGGATCCATCAGACATCAACAACTACAGACATCAACAACTACAGGTATCACTTCTCTCCTTTCTTTCTAAATCTGCTCTGCCTAAACTAGCTTTAATAGTGTTGGTAAAGCATTACCACGGGATGTCACACATGAGCATAGCTAAAGTCACACAGGCTATGAACTCATCATACTGTATTGCTGATGTAGCTAAAACAACCAAGCTAGTGTTAGATTCATGTTTGACTTGTGCCAAAACTAACATACATTGACCTGTACGACATGATGCACTTACTTTTCCTGAGCAACCTTTCCAACACCTACAGATAGATTTCACACATTTGCCACCAGAAGGAAATTTGAGAAACCTGTTGGTTATAGTTGACAGATTCAGTAAGCGGCCAGAAGCATTTGCATGCATGACAGAGAACGCTAAACCAGTTGTAAAAATATTAACAAAAGAGATCATCTCTAGGTTTGATATTCCTCGTGTGATTGAAAGTGATAACGGCACACCTTTTGCTTCTAAAGTAACACAACATTTGGCTAAAAGCTAAGCAATTGATTGCCATTTTAATATTCCCTATCACCCACAGTCAGCTGGAGTGGTAGAGTGAACGAACAGAACCATTAAGGAACGTGCTACTAAAGCCTGCATTGAAACAGGCCGAAATTGGACTGTTGTTCTCCCGGCAGTACTCACAGAAATGAGAATGACCCCATCTTCAACTACTAAACTGTCACTTTTTGAAATTCTAATAGGTCGTCCTTTCCCGACCCCATGGGCCAGGTGACGCACTGGCATTTCTTCCTTAGGTAACCTGGAAGTGATGGTGGACGACTACATTTCTGCCCTGGTTAAAAAAAATGTAATTCTATTAGTGCTGATGTCTCACTAACTCTTCCACTGCCCACATAAAACCCATCACACCCTTTTGTGCTTAATTAGCATGTCCTGATACAAAGTCTGAAGCCTACCAAGGTCGGTGAGCCGACGTATCGGTGTCCAGCGCCTGTTCTAGCTGTAACCAGGCTTGGAGTTCTGACTGATTATCAGCCACAGTGGATACATGCAAGCAGGATCAAAACAGCACCCCCTTAATCTGTGCATTAATCGGTCTGTTGACCTAAGAAGCCTGCCTAAGTGAGTATTCAGGGCTGAAATGTTTGAGAGCCTACGGAAAGATCCTTTCTATATAGTAATAAAGGGGCCAACTCATTTGAAGTTAGTGAAGATCTGACTCACTTGACTGTTTTGTTTAGCTTACCCTGATACCCTGACCCTCTAGGTCTAAATTCTATAAAAATATGTGCATAGTTGTAACTACACTCCGAATTTTAAATTTTAAACGGCAGGGTATTTTTTGTCTGGTGTGTCGGAACTCAGAGCCCGTCTCTGAGGTGACACATCGAGGGTGGATTCTTTTGTTCAGAAGATTCCCAATAATGCTCAGCCAACTCTAGAAAAACTTAAATATAATAGACACAAACTGCCAATGAAGGATCCTCAGTCTCAGATGAGTAAAAGCAAACTTCTTTATTCCATACACGTTCCAATGAGCTCAATAGAAGATGGGTACCTCACATCAAAATGAACAGCACATCAAAAATGATAGAGCACGCCAAAGTGAGAAAGTACAAGTACTGTCTGTTTCACGCTTGTATTTATACCCTGTAGCCACCGTATCCTTCTATTTTTTTCTAATTTCTTCACCTTGAGTAATTCCCCTTATTTTCCGATCTTGCCCTCTTTTTTTCAATTCCCCTTATCTTTGACCTTGGTGCTCATTCCTCCAAACAACACCATATTTGGAGTTCCTGTTTTTCCCAATTCCCCTTATATTTGGCCTTTTTCTGATTTTATATAAAAAAAAATGAGTGAGCCCTTATTTTTTCTGGATCCAACCATACGCTGTTTTCAGTCCTCCAAGTGTGAACACCATTTTTGCGGCCTATTTTGTCTTCCTGCACCTGCAATGGGTAAGTGTTATGCTTTACTCTTTTTATAATGCTGTTTGCTATTCTACTTTTATGGAATTGAGTTATCTCAGTGTATTAGATTGTCTGTATACATGTGCTTGATTATATTCTTTTATTTAATAGCTGCAAGTGCCCAGATTATATTTTAATTGTGCATTCTGAACTGATTGTTACATAGTATATAGAATCTTCTCTTGAATGTGTGTTATCCTTTGCCTGCGCCTAGCAGTCACCGTGATTTTACCCTGTCTAACATCTTATCTCCGTTGGTCTCTTTTGCTCAGCTCCGCCACGCAAACGTTCTGGAATATCTCCAATGGGTCTTCTTCGCAGACAATACCGCCAGTTTCAGCTCTCCTCACTTGCTGCTGAGCTTGCTCATTTTCTTGAACAACTCTCTGGCCTAACTGTTCCAGCGAATCCCTATCTGCCTCCTCGCAAAGTGCAGAGCACTGCTACGCGCGACATGGGCACACAGACCGCTCCTGATCTCTCTGCTACCCGCTATCGAGCTTATGATGACAACTGCAGTGAAGGCTCCTGTCCCCCACCGTTTTCTCCCTATCCTTCACACTGGTCTCCCACTGATTATTCCCCTACATCTCCTGCGCCAAACCAACGTGCTCCTGTGCCTTCACCCGGCCTTGGGCCAAGCTACTCCTTCATGTCTCCTGCAGCTGCAGCAGCCCACCCGCCTTGCTATCCCAATAAAAATGCTTAAACTCCCTCAAGGTCGTTTTCTGTCCTTCTTTATCTATTCCACACACTTATAACATTCAGTCAGACTCTATCCTACTCACACATGTAAATACCTTATTATTACTATTTTATACTTGGTGTAAATAAAGGCTTGATTAACATATAGTTAAATAGGTGTTATCAAAACTACTTCTATTGTATCTAATAACTTCTATTGTATCTAATAAGTTCTATATTTGATTTAGGTTACTTTTTGTTGGATTAATGTTAGTTTGATTATAAACCATCCCCAGCCACTCTTAGTGCCGGTCCCAAGCCCGGATAAATTGGGGAGGGTTGCGTTAGGAAGGGCATCCAGCGTAAAACATGTGCCAAATCAAACGTGCGGAGGATCCGCTGTGGCGACCCCTAACGGGAGAAGCCGAAAAGAAAGAAAGAAAGAAATGTTAGTTTGATTATAACACACGCTAGATAAGGTTGATTAAAATTATTTCTCGACATTACTCCCCCCTCTGAGACTTTATAGTCTCACATTCCGCTTACTTCAGTGATAACCTGTTACCAATCATACATATCATGTAATGCAATAGTAAAACCAAAGTAAAAAGTTCTTTGGCACATGTTGTTTTCTTCTGACCCAGATACTTTACGTACCGCAGGGGGTCTTGTTGAAGCCCTGGAAGAGGTTACTAGCACTTTACCAGGTACTCGTGTGTTTATATCCACGTGAATGTGTTGGTCCAAGGAAAAAAATGATCAAAAGTAAAATGATCACAAGTACACAATTTCAACAATCTATTTACACTATTCTAAATGAAACATTACCTCGATAAAAGGAACCTAGTACTCATGAATACCACAATCTATCAACACCAGTGTTAGTAATCAAATTCAGTGATAATATTATGAATAATATTCAGTGGAAGACTTACAACATACTTAGAATCGACCTTTCACTTAAAATTGGAAAAATAAACGAAAATTAAACAAACGAAAATAAACGCAAAGAGCAACGATCGCAAAGATCAAAATAAACGAAAATTAAACAAACGAAAATAATAAACGCAAACGCAAAGATCGACATTACTCCCACCCTCTAATGTCCGTGCTGAATCACAACATTGATGAACTAGAAGTGGGCGAAAAACCCTGTTGACAGTCAAGTGCCAGGGAAAATTCCCACTCTGCCCGCCAGTGGCGCGACAGTGGAATCATCACCAAGGTCATCCTCAGTCGTGATTGTACATGCAGCGTAAATATGAGACGTGAAATAAAACGAAAATGAAAAATGAAACAATATAGTCCGCATAAACGTGGTAGAGCTATGGAACAGGTGACAACCGCTTAATTCAATGTGGTAAGGGAGCGGTTATAAGGTGACCAGTCTGTATCGCGAACCACACAGCGTAGTACCATTTTAAGCGGGAACGTCTACCCTGCATTGAGATGGCACGCATGCGGCATCTGCGAACCAGGATAGGGCGACAGTGCCAGTCCCGATGTTTTGCTGGTTCTGTTGTCCACAGAACATAGCCCCCTAAGGTAATGGTGTAGTATGTCACAGTAGTGCGTTGCATGACGAAGGTCGTGAGCAGGAAACTATGGGTGTTTCGAGCTCTTGTTGAGAAGGAAAGAGTTCCAAATGATTCAGCCAGGGAGATAGCACGACGCATAGTGAATACACGGGTGACCAGCTGGAGTCCACCAGGAAGATCATAGACAGAGTTCTGAACGGAGTCTAACCACATTCCCTCCGGAGAAAACGTTAGCATGGCGCATAATGGCGGTCACTGGTCTAAGCTGGTCCTCATCTGTTTCCCAAACAAATTCATCCGTTTGTGGAGGAAAACCGAACCAATCACGGGGTCCATCATAGCACCGGTCTCCCAAAGGACAGTCGTCACAGCCCTGGCACCACAAGCAATGTGTCTGACTGTCAAAGGCGAGGGCATCACACGCTTCACAGGGACCCCTGAATGTGTCGAATGCGAAGCGATATCCCTCATAACACGTGTCAGTGAATGCACACACACCAGGAAACAGCCGCAGATTCGGCTGTAGCCACCTGGGTTCACCAGCGGCCATGTTCCTGCACACAACATGAAGAACTCACAACAACAACATGGTTCATACAACAGAATTAAGACAGCAAGCATCCGAAGCAGTTTTTCTAAAAGTGGGAAATATAGAAGTGGGGCTCAGTGGGCATGTCATTATTATCGAAATCAGTAATCAAACACAGATAGATAGATGGTTAGTTAGATATATGTATATATATATATATATATATATATATATATATATATATATACACATAGTAAAAAGGATATGTCTGGGGAAAGTTATTTGTGTCCTTCGCTCAGGGCAAAAAGCCTTGCATTCATGTCCACATAGACATCATGGTCCATGGCAGCATAGATGTGATCTACAGGAAATTCCTGCTCTGTGACAGCAGACATTGGAAACTGTACATATTGTCCGAACAGTGAGTGCACAGTCTTGCTGATAAGAGCACGGAGACAGGGAATTCCACAGCAAACAAAACATGCCACGGCTGCAAGAATAATGGCAAGTGTAGTTCCAATACGCACCAGTCCCGCCAACCAGCTTGAAGAAAAAAGCCAACTTAGCCAGCAGGACAGAGCAGATTCCTTCGCATTATTGGAGACCATCTCATCACGAGCTTTCACCATACGGTCCAATAGAGCGTGTAGCGGACCTGCAGAGCCAGTGTGGAGAGGAATAACCGCGCAACAGTCCTCCCCAGTAAGATGGCATACACCTTGGTCTGGGCCAAGCATTTTGTCAATCGCGAACCTATTCTGCACAGCCATTAATGTAGTGGCATGAAGTTGTTCTGATATCAGTTTCAAGGCTTCAATTGTGTGATTGATAAAACGTTGTTGGTTGTACCAAATATAATTTATCCAGGCCATATTGCGATCTATCTGGATCCAAGGCATTGACAATGTTTCTCTCTTGGATCCAGATAGATCGCAATATGGCCTGGATAAATAAATTTTGGTACAACCAACAACGTTTTATCAATCACACAAGTGAAGAAACCTGCTCTGGATCCATCAGACATCAACAACTACAGACATCAACAACTACAGGTATCACTTCTCTCCTTTCTTTCTAAATCTCTGGAACGCACGGTTTTTAACCAACTGTCTGTCTATCTCTCACAGAACAACCTCCATGACAATAACCAGTCTGGGTTCAAAGCAGCACATTCCACAGAGACAGCCCTTTTGACTGTTTCTGAGAAACTGCATGCTGCTCGGTCAGCCAAGCTGTCATCTGTATTTATCTTCCTGGACCTTTCAGCAGCATTTGACACATTCAACCACAAGAGACTTTTGTCAACCCTCAAGAGCCTCGGTAGCGGCGGAACAGCATGGGAATGGTTTGCTTCCTACCTGGAAGAGGTATCCACCTGGGAGAGGATCCACATCTGCCCCAAGCAGACTCACCACTGGTGTCCCACAAGGCTTGGTACTTGGTCCCCTCCTTTTCTCCCTCTATACCCACTCCATTGGTGAAGTCACATGGATTTTCTTATCACTGCTATGCAGATGACACTCAACTAATCTTTTCTTTTCCTCCATCAGATACCACAGCTTTCGCTCGGATCTCGGCATGCTTGACAGACATATCTTCATGGATGAGTGCTCACCAACTAAAACTCAACCCCAGCAAAATCAGAACTGCTGGTCATCCCAGGCGATTCATCTCCAGGTCAAGATCTCCAAAAAACACTTCATGACTCTCTGCTCTCCCCTTCAGCCACTGCTCGTAACCTTGGAGTAACTATGGACAATGAACTGTCCTTCTTCCCACATGTTGCTAATGTGTCTCATTCTTGTAGATTTCTTCTCTACAACATCCGAAGGATTCGACCATTTCTGTCCACACAGGCTGCTCAGGTGCTTGTTCAGTCTCTTGTGATTGCAAGACTCGACTACTGCAACTCTCTGCTGGCAGGTCTTCCCCAAAACGCTATCCGTCCACTGCAAAAGTCCAAAACGCAGCTGCACGGCTTGTGTTCAATCATCCCAAGATCTCCCACACCACCCCACTGCTGCACTCCCTTCACTGGCTTCCAGTAGCTGCACGTCAAGTCAAGAGTCAAGAGGCTTTTATTGTCATTTTTACTATACACAGTGGTACACAGTACACAGTAAAAACGAAACAACATTCCTCCGGAACCCTGGTGCTACACTAAACAACAAAACAACAACAGCATAGAGCTACAACACAAACATAAAGTGCATCGAGTGCAACCTGGTGCAAACAGTGCAAACAAAAAACAGTACAGACAGACGGTGCAGACAGACAACACAAGACAAAAGACAAAAAACCAAGTATAGCGCCGACTAGTAAACCTGCTGTATACTTGATTATACAGTACTGTGTAAGGAGAAATGTAAAAACTATACCCAGTAGAGAATACAAACAGAACAGAACAATGTAGTGCAAAAAAACAGCAGCAAGGAGGTGCAAAGACAGCATGTAAACATGGATCGAGATGAGTGATGATTGTGTTTAGTCCAGGTTGTACAGTTCAGTAACACACATTTGAGTGAGTGTGTGTGTGTGAGTGAGTGAGTGAGTGAGTGAGTGAGTGAGTGAGTGAGTGAGTGAGTGAGTGAGTGAGTGTGTGCGAGTTCTGTTTTAGTTCTGTGTATTAAGAAGCCTGATGGCTTGTGGAAAGGAACTGTTGCACAGTCTTGTTGTTGCGGCCCGAATGCTTCGGAACCGTTTTCCGGATGGTAGGAGTGTGAAAAGTGTGTGTGACGGGTGTGTGTGATCGTCCACAATGCTGTGTGCTTTGCGGATGCAGCGTGTAGTGTAAATGTCCATGATAGAGGGGAGAGAGATTCCGATGATCTTCTCAGCTGTCCTCACTATCCTCTGTAGGGTCTTGCGTCAGGTAGTCTGTAGAACATGGTCAGGATGGGGGGAGGGAGGTGGGCTTTCCACAGCCTTCTCAGGAAGTAGAGACGCTGCTGGGCTTTCTTGGTGATGGAGCTGGTGTTAAGTGACCAGGTGAGGTTGTCTGCCAGATGAACACCCAGGAAATTGGTGCTCTTGACGATCTCCACAGAGGATCCATCAATAATCAGTGGAGATTGGTTGCTCTGTGCTCGCCTAAAGTCCACAACCATCTCTTTTGTTTTGTCCACGTTCAGAGACAGGTTGTTTGCTCCACACCAGGCAGTTAACCGTTGCACCTCTTCTCTATATGCTGCCTCGTCGTTCTTGCTGATTAGACCCACCACGGTCGTGTCATCAGCGAACTTGATGATATGATTTGAGCTGTGCATTGGTGCACAGTAGTGAGTCAGCCGAGAAAACAGCAGTGGGCTGAGAACACAGCCCTGAGGGGCTCCAGTGCTCAGTGTGGTGGTGCTGGATATGCTGTTCCCGATCCGGACTGACTGAGGTCTCCCAGTCAGGAAGTATCCAGTTGCAGAGAGAGGTGTTCAGGCCCAGAAGGTTCAACTTCTCGATCAGGTGCTGAGGAATGATTGTGTTGAATGCTGAGCTGAATCAGATTCAAAACACTGATGGTTGCCTACAAGGCCAAAAATGGACCAAGGCCATCTTACCTCAGTGACCTTATCACATCTCGCACTGCACCACGCTGTCTGAGATCCTCCAGCACTGCTCGACTGGTACCACCTTCTCTCAGAATGAGATGTAAGTACACTTCAAGGCTCTTCTCTGTTCTGGCACCAAGGTGGTGGAATGAACATCCCCTAGATGTCCGTACAGCAGAGTCCCTGACTATCTTCAAGCAACGACTAAAGAAACACTTCCTGAAACACTTAAATTAGCACTTTCCAAGTTTGTAGAATTCTAGGGTTATATTAATTTAATATAAATATAACCCTAGAATTCTACAAACTTGGAAAGTGCAAATTTTTGTAATCAGGCAAGATTTGATTTAGAAAAAGTTCAGGACAGGAAACTCATTCGTAAAGATGCAGTCAGAGAAAATTGGAATATTTTGTACGAATACAATTTTTTTTAAAATAGCACAAACTAAGATGAATACTGGAAAAATCAATTAAATTAATGCAAAGCTAAGAATACAGTATATCAAATCTATTTTACTAAGGGAGAATTCTCAGTTTTTCTCAGTCGCTTTGTAGTTTTTCTCAGATCAGAAATAAAATTCTCAAAACTCCTTGTTCAAACTCCACATCATTTAGTCATTTGTGCTCATCATAAGAACATTTCTTGTTGCTTTTATCAAATTGCGAATGCTTTTGTAAATAATTTAATCGATTGTGTACAAGTGTCTGCTTTTTTCTACATTATCAGTTGTTTATGTCATGTTGATCAAAATGTATTATACAATTTTCACCTAAATGGTCCCCCAAAACATTTACGCACCAGTTGTTTGCATAAGGCATTTAATGCAAAATGGTTAAACCAGTTGTCAAAATTTGTCAAGCTCTTTTTCTTCACAGTTCTATTAAACTTTTTTGGTAATTATGTCTTGAATTGATGAATTGTGTAGATGAACCTTGAATGTCACTAATGAAGGGGCGTGTTCACT
Source organism: Silurus aristotelis (assembly GCF_946808225.1). NCBI lineage: Eukaryota > Metazoa > Chordata > Actinopteri > Siluriformes > Siluridae > Silurus > Silurus aristotelis. The sequence goes on from NC_139581.1 coordinate 26,215,598, forward strand.
TTTAGATTAAATACTAACCAACTAGTTCTCTAAAATAGGTCAAGGCTGAATCTTGTGAACTTTTACTGTAATTTGCGAGTGTTATATAAAAAGAGCAAAACACAGATTTACAATTGTTGAAAATGGATAACCAACTAGGAACCGAACATGGTCAAGAGCCAAGAATAAGAATGCATGCTGGAAGGGTGAGGAGGCAAAATAGAGGAAGAGAAAGAAGAGGCCAGAGACATAGACACATTTCAGATGAAATTAGAGCCACTATTGTGGACCATGTTGTCAATCATGGCCTCACAATGGTATTGCAAGGGATGCAAGTTTACATCAAGAAATACTAAATTAAAGCATTGTCATATTGAAAAAATGACTAAACATTTTGACTATCTTGTTCGTAAAAAACAATAAAAAGAACTTGTTATTTTGATGGCAATGATACGTTCATTGACACAAACATTGACTTTTGAGAGAAGTACTAAGGATTTTGAGCAAAAAACAGGCTTTTGCAAGAAATCCAATGTATTGTGCTGTTTGTTCACATTGTTTTGAGAATGTACTTACTGATTTGCAAATCTTAAGAATGATTTGAGAAATGCTACAAAGCGACTGAGAAAAACTGTAAGAATAGACTACCTTCCGGATAGTCTGGTAATATATCATTGGAGTGGTAATCATCAAGGATTATATGCATGTAGGGACGGAATGAAATGAAATCTGTTGTTTTTGTTTTGTCTTTATCTTTTCATTTTCAGTTTATATCACCGATCCTGTTCCCAGGAAAAAACATCCTATTTTATTGGTGTCTGATGCTAAATCATAAATGATTTAACGTAGCCATTGTTAGTGTTAAGATGTTTCTCATTTACATTCAAATTTGCAGACACCCTTATCCAGAGCGACTTACAAAAGTGCTTTGAGTCTCTAGCAATGAATTAAGCTACACTGGTACGCAAGATTACAAACTTAACACTCACACATTTTTCACACTGGTTCACACACCTTCCTTTGTCTGTTCAGTGTCTAAAGAATATTTACGATGTTAGTACGTAAGGTATACAGGGAGTCATTATCTGGGCTCATCCATCTCCGGCTAGTATGTCTTCTTATCCAAACAGGAACCAGCTTTAGGTCAGGCTTTCTTTCCAATGTGTATAGATATATATACTAGTCTATTGCATGCAATAAACCGAAAAAGATTGCTTCATTCGGTGTGCTGTGTGACTCTTCCCTGATATCAGAAAAGGCACAAGCTTTGTAATTCGTATAGAAAACCTCTCCAAGAATTAAGTTTGGGCATGATAAAAATATAACAAAAGTGCAATTGTTCATCACGAAAATTGTTATGACAAACAAAGGTTTTAAACAAATATGACGTTCTTTTATAAAAAAAAAAGATTGTTTTTATTAAAATATTACATTTCATATTCATAACCATAATTTCATAAAAAACTAACTTTTTCATAAAAATATGTTATTGTGAAAATATGGATTTTTATTGCATAATTTTATTATAAACCATTGAAAAGTGCAATACGTAAACAAAAAACTTTCACATGACAAACCATGGTTTGACACAATTATGACGTTTACCATAAATATGCAATTAATTAAAATTAAATTACTATAAATTTTCATATACAGAAGCATATTTTCATGGATAACCATTGAAAAAAGTGCAATAAGTGAACGAAAAAGGTTTCATGTTAACCATGTTTGGCAAAAATATAACCATTTGAATATGAATATGAAAAAATGTGGTAAAATATGATTTTTTTTTAATATACAAAGGAATAATTTTATGAAAAAAAATTTAAAAAGTGAAATAATTTAATAAAATACCGCTATATGACCAAGTTTGTAAAGTTTAGTTTGAATAAAATGACTTCATATTCATTAGCATCATTTAACTAAAATCCAAAAATTCTACGCAAAACGTGATATGACAAACAATGGTTTAAAAATAATGACTTTTTTAAAATAAAAGTTTTGTGTTTTTGATAAAATGTTTTTATTAAAATATATAATTTCCTATTCATAATTTTCTTTAAAAAAAAAAACGTTAACCTTTACCATAAAATATGAGTAATTGTGAAAATATAAATCATATGATATCGGAAAATCTTTAAAATAAGTTCAATAAGTTAATGAAAAAAAGTGAAAATGCAAATCATGTTTTGACAAAAATATGACTGTAATAAAAAAAATTGATAGGTATTGTGAAAATATGAATTTCCATATTTATAAGCATCATTTAATAGAAAATATAGTGCAATATATGAGAAAAACTTACATGAAAAACATTGGTCTGAGAAAAATAAAAAAAATTTTAAATAAAAAAATATGAGATTAATTGGTAAAAATATACATTTTCATTTTTATTTTCAGTTTTTCATGAAATACTGTTAAAAAGTAAATAAATAACATGACAAATCAAGTTTTTACAAGTTATTGTGAAAAATTTGACCTCATATTCATAAGCATTATCAACTAAAAACGTTAAAAGTGCAAATGTTCAACGCAAAACAATGGTTTGAAAAAAGTTTTTTATAAAAAAAAGTGAATATTACATTTCAAATTCATAATCATAATTTCTTAAAAAAAAATACGTTAACTTTTAATGTAAAAAAAAATTGCTGTGAAAAGATAAATTTTCAGATTTATAAGCATAATATACTGTCAAAAAAGTTAAAAAGAAAATTGTTACTAGACAAATGGTGTTTAGAAAACAGTCTTTTTTATTATAAGAATTATAACAACTATTATTGGGAAAATGTGAATTTTCATATTAATAAACAACTTTTATTAAAAACTCTGTAAGTAAGGTAATAAGTAAAATAAGGTAATAAGTAAAGTAATAATAAGGTGTCATGAACCAAATTATGGTTGGATACAAATAAGCCTTTTTATCATGAAAAAAATTAAATAAAAAAATCCACAAGCATTTTAAGAATAAAAGTAATATATTGATATTAAATAAAAGAAAAAAAATAAACCTGTGTTTTGACAAAAATTAGACAATCTTTCATTAAAAGATAACCATTATTTGTTTCTGCCATGAATTTTGATATTAAGAAGAATAATTGTAATGAAAATCTTTCAATATTGAACGAAAGTAAAGAAATTTGTTTTGTTTTATATTTATTTATATCTAATTTTGTATACATAAATAATCCTTTTTTGATTATTTTGAATCTTCGAACAAAATATTACATTTTTCATAGAAATATTTCTTTGTGCAAAGAAAGTCAAAATTATTCAAAAACGAAACAACAGCATATATTTGGCAACGTCTTCTACGTGCTGTCAAAAATGAGTTTCTTAGCAGTTGAAAATCCGATTCCGCAAGTCTCAAGCTTCTAGGACGAAGAGAAAGCGGTTTTCTTTAACCAAGCGTATTTGCACAAACAGCATGCACTTGCCCACGATCATTTAACATGTTTATGATGAGATATGATATAACAAAACATTTTTCTGGCCAAAATATAATATTTTTACTATAAATATTATTGTTATTTGAAAAATATGAATTTTCATATTCATAATCATATATTCATTAAAACAGTTAAAAACTGCAAAAAGTGAATGAAAATGGTTTAGAAAGTCATAATTAATAAAAATCGAAACTACAGCACATATTTGGCAAAGCCTTCAACCTGCTGTCAAAAATGAGTTTCTTAGCAGCTGAAACTCCGATTCCGCAAGTCTCAGGCTTTTAGGACGAAGAGAAAGCGGTTTTTTGAACCAAGCGTATTTGCACAAACAGCATGCACTTGCCCACGATAATTGTGCATGTTTATGATGAGATTTGATATAACAAAACATTTTTCTGGCCAAAATATGATATTTTTACTATAAATATTATAGTTATTTGAAAAATATGAATTTTCATATTCATAATCATATTTTCAAAAAAAGTGTTAAAAACTGCAAAAAGTGAATGAAAATGGTTTACAAAGTCATAAGCAATCAAAATCGAAACAACAGCACATATTTGGCAACGTCTTCTACGTGCTGTCAAAAACGAGTTTCTTAGCAGCTGAAAATCCGATTCCGCAAGTCTCAGGCTTCTAGGACGAAGGGAAAGCGGTGTTTCGAACAAAGCGTATTTGCACAAACAGCATGCACTTGCCCATGATCTGGTTACATGTTTATGATATAACAAAATATTTTCTGACCAAAATATGACATTTGTCACAAAAATATTATAGTTATATGAAAAATATGAATTTTCATATTCATAATCATATATTCATAAAAACTGCAAAAAGTGAATGAAAATGGTTTAGAAAGTCATAATTAATAAAAATCGAAATGACAGCACATATTTGGCAAAACATTCAACCTGCTGTCTAAAACGAGTTTCTTAGCAGCTGAAACTTCGATTCCGCAAGTCTCAGGCTTCTAGGACGAAGAGAAAGCGGTTTTTTGAACCAAGCGTATTTGCACAAACAGCATGCACTTGCCCATGATCTGGTTACATGTTTATGATGCGATATGATATAACAAAACATTTTCTGGCCATAATATGACATTTTTCACAAATATATTAGTTATTTGAAAAATATTAATTTTTATATTCATAATTATAACTTCAATAAAACTGTTGAAAACTGCAAAAAGTGAATGAAAATGGTTTAGAAAGTCATAATTAATAAAAATCGAAACAACAGCACATATTTGGCAAAGCATTCAACCTGCAGTCAAAAACGAGTTTCTTAGCAGTTGAAACTCCGATTCCGCAAGTGTCAGGCTTCTAGGACGAAGAGAAAGCGGTTTTTTGAAACAAGCGTATTTGCACAAACAGCATGCACTTGTACACGATAATAGTACATGTTTATGATGAGATATGATATAACAAAACATTTTTCTGGATAAAATATGATATTTTTACTATAAAAATTATAGTTTTTTGAAAAATATGAATTTTCAGATTCATATTCATATTTTCAAAAAAACTGTTAAAAACTGCAAAAAGTGAATGAAAATGGTTTACAAAGTCATAAGCAATCAAAATCGAAACAACAGCACATATTTAGCAACGTCTTCTACGTGCTGTCAAAAACGAGTTTCTTAGCAGCTGAAAATCCGATTCGCAAGTCTCAGGCTTCTAGGACGAAGAGAAAGCGATTTTTCGAACAAAGCGTATTTGCACAAACAGCATGCACTTGCCCATGATCTGGTTACATGTTTATGATATAACAAAACATTTCCTGACCAAAATATGACATTTGTCACAAAAATATTATAGTTATTTGAAAAATATGAATTTTCATATTTATAATCATATATTCATAAAAACAGTTAAAAACTGCAAAAAGTGAATGAAAATGGTTTAGAAAGTCATAATTAATAAAAATCGAAACAACAGCACATATTTGGCAAAACATTCAACCTGCTGTCAAAAACGAGTTTCTTCGCAGCTGAAACTCCGATTACGCAAGTCTCAGGCTTCTAGGACGAAGAGAAAGCGGTTTTTTAAACCAAGCGTATTTGCACAAACAGCATACACTTGCCCACGATAATTTTACATGTTTGTGATGAGATATGATATAACAAAACATTTTTCTGGCCAAAATATGACATTTTTACTATAAAATTATAGTTATTTGAAAAATATGAATTTTCAGATTCATATTCATATTTTCAAAAAAACTGTTAAAAACTGCAAAAAGTGAATGAAAATGGTTTACAAAGTCATAAGCAATCAAACAGCATGCACTTGCCCACGATAATTTTACATGTTTGTGATGAGATATGATATAACAAAACATTTTTCTGACCAAAATATGTCATTTTGCACAAAAATATTATAGTTTTTTTTAAAAATATGAATGTTATATATTTATAATTATAATTTCAATAAAACTGTTGAAAACTGCAAAAAGTGAATGAAAATGGTTTAGAAAGTCATAATTAATCAAAATCGAAACAACAGCACATTTTTGGCAAAGCCTTCAACCTGCTGTCAAAAATGAGTTTCTTAGCAGCTGAAACTTCGATTCTGCAAGTCTCAGGCTTCTAGGACGAAGAGAAAGCGGTTTTTTGAACCTAGTGTACTTGCACAAACAGCATGCACTTGCCCACGATAATTTTACATGTTTATGATGAGAAATTCTAAAACAAAACATTTTTCTGGCCAAAATATGACATTTTAACTATAAATATTATAGTTATTTAAAAAAAATTAATTTTCATTTTCATAATTTTAAATTTCATAAAAAATGCAAAAAATGAATGAAAATGTGTTAGAAAGTCAAAAATAATCAAAAACGAAACATCAGCACATATTTGGCAAAGCCTTCAACCTGCTGTCAAAAATGAGTTTCTCAACAGCTGAAACTCCGCAAGTCTCAGGTTTCTAGGACGAAGAGAAAGCGGTTTTTTAACCAAGTGTACTTGCACAAACAGCATGCACTTGCCCACGATAATTTTACATGTTTGTGATGAGATATGATATAACAAAACATTTTTCTGGCCAAAATATGACATTTTTACCATAAATATTATAGTTATTTGCAAAATATGAATTTTCATATTCATAATAATATTTTCATAAATACTGCAAAAAGTGAATGAAAATGGGTTAGAAACTCATAATTTATCAAAATTGAAACAACAGCACATATTTGGCAAAGCCTTCAACCTGCTGTCAAAAATGAGTTTCTTAGCAGCTGAAACTCCGATTCCGCAAGTCTCAGGCTTCTAGGACGAAGAGAAAGCGGTTTTTTGAACCTAGTGTACTTGCACAAACAGCATGCACTTGCCCACGATAATTTTACATGTTTATGATGAGATATGATCAAACAAAACATTTTTCTGGCCAAAAAATGACATTTTTACTATAAATATTATAGTTATTTAAAAAAAATGAATTTTCATTTTCATAATTTTAACTTTCATAAAAAATGCAAAAAATGAATGAAAATGTTTTAGAAAGTCAAAAATAATCAAAAACGAAACATCAGCACATATTTGGCAAAGCCTTCAACCTGCTGTCAAAAATGAGTTTTTCAGCAGCTGAAACTCCGATTCCGCAAGTCTCAGGCTTCTAGGACGAAGAGAAAGCGGTTTTTCGAAACAAGCGTATTTGCACAAACAGCATACACTTGCCCACGATAATTTTACATGTTTGTGATGAGATATGATATAACAAAACATTTTTCAGGCCAAAATATGACATTTTTACTATAAATATTATAGTTATTTGAAAAATATGAATTTTCATACTCATAATAATATTTTCATAAAAACTGCAAAAAGTGAATGAAAATGGGTTAGAAACTCATAATTTATCAAAATTGAAACAACAGCACATATTTGGCAAAGCCTTCAACCTGCAGTCAAAAATGAGTTTCTTAGCAGCTGAAACTCCGATTCCGCAAGTCTCAGGCTTCTAGGACGAAGAGAAAGCGGTTTTTTGAACCAAGCGTATTTGCACAAACAGCATGCACTTGCCCATTATAATTTTACATGTTTGTGATGAGATATGATATAACAAAACATTTTTCTGACCAAAATATGTCATTTTGCACAAAAATATTATAGTTATTTAAAAAATTATGAATGTTTTATATTTATAATTATAATTTCAATAAAACTGTTGAAAACTGCAAAAAGTGAATGAAAATAGTTTAGAAAGTCATAATTAATCAAAATCGAAACAACAGCACATTTTTGGCAAAGCCTTCAACCTGCTGTCAAAAATGAGTTTCTTAGCAGCTGAAACTTCGATTCCGCAAGTCTCAGGCTTCTAGGACGAAGAGAAAGCGGTTTTTTGAACCAAGTGTACTTGCAAGTGTACTTGCTTTTTTTTTTTATTAAAATATGACATTTTATACTCATAACCATAATTTCACTATGAAATACAGGAAGGCTATACAGTCCTGCTCCAGGTCTAGGTCTTCCGAATTATGCCAAGCCTTTTCACGTGTTTTTGCACGAACGTGGTGGTAGGGCTGCGAGGATTCTAGCCCAGGAACATGGTGATAGATTTCGCCCTGTTGCGTATCTTTCCAAATCTTTAGACAACATAGCACAAAGGTTGCCCTCATGCTTGCGTTCAGTGGCTGCTGATGGGCTGATTGTCCAGGATGCTGAGAAAAGGGTGCTGTCACATCCTTTGATACTGTACACCTCACATCAGGTAACAGCTATTTTACATAACCTCTACACACAAGATATGACAGATCAACGTAGATCTGGTTATGAAATCACGCTCTTGGCAACAGAAACCGTAACCATTAAGCCTTCTTCTCAGCCGCATTCAGCTGTAGTAACGCTACTAGGCTTTATTGACTTGGATGGTTTTGACGAGGCACACGATTGCCTTAAACACATTGAACAAGAGACCTTTTGTAGGCCCGATCTTTTAGAAAAGGCCCTGGAAGAGGGGGATTGCCTATATGTAGATAGATTGCGTTCAAAACCCTTTGATGTGTATTTATGTGGATATGCGGTTGTAAGATTACCTGATGAAATAGTTGAAGCTAAACCATTACCATACACATCTGCACAAGCCACAGAGTTGGTCGCACTTACAAGAGCGTCAGTTGTCTGAAGGTAAAGTAGTGACTATATACACTGATTCTAAGTATGCTTATGATGTTGTGCATGATTTTGCCGAAACATGGACGCAAAGACACTTTAAAACTGCTGATGGAAAGCCCAAAGCACATTTTAATCTCATAGGCGACCTCTTAAATACTTAAACTTCCTGCCATAGTTAAGATTAAAGGACATTAAAGGAAACAGTAGATTTGGACACAATACATACAAATCCTGAGATCCCGATGATGACACATATCTCCAATATACGAGATATTGACCTAAAAAAATGCTTCAGAGTCAGCCTACTATAGAGAACATAAAGTATTGGGCTTCGAAACACTGTAAATCATATTCTGCTGGTATCATTAGAGATGTAGTTGGAAAAATTGCTCTGCCTAAACTAGCTTTAATAGTGTTGGTAAAGCATTACCACGGGATGTCACACATGAGCATAGCTAAAGTCACACAGGCTATGAACTCATCATACTGTATTGTTGATGTAGCTAAAACAACCAAGCTAGTGTTAGATTCATGTTTGACTTGTGCCAAAACTAACATACATTGACCTGTACGACATGATGCACTTACTTTTCCTGAGCAACCTTTCCAACACCTACAGATAGATTTCACACATTTGCCACCAGAAGGAAATTTGAGAAACCTGTTGGTTATAGTTGACAGAATCAGTAAGCGGCCAGAAGCATTTGCATGCATGACAGAGAACGCTAAACCAGTTGTAAAAATATTAACAAAAGAGATCATCTCTAGGTTTGATATTCCTCGTGTGATTGAAAGTGATAACGGCACACCTTTTGCTTCTAAAGTAACACAACATTTGGCTAAAAGCTTAGCAATTGATTGCCATTTTAATATTCCCTATCACCCACAGTCAGCTGGAGTGGTAGAGTGAACGAACAGAACCATTAAGGAACGTGCTACTAAAGCCTGCATTGAAACAGGCCGAAATTGGACTGTTGTTCTCCCGGCAGTACTCACAGAAATGAGAATGACCCCATCTTCAACTACTAAACTGTCACTTTTTGAAATTCTAATAGGTCGTCCTTTCCCGACCCCATGGGCCAGGTGACGCACTGGCATTTCTTCCTTAGGTAACCTGGAAGTGATGGTGGACGACTACATTTCTGCCCTGGTTAAAAAAAATGTAATTCTATTAGTGCTGATGTCTCACTAACTCTTCCACTGCCCACATAAAACCCATCACACCCTTTTGTGCTTAATTAGCATGTCCTGATACAAAGTCTGAAGCCTACCAAGGTCGGTGAGCCGACGTATCGGTGTCCAGCGCCTGTTCTAGCTGTAACCAGGCTTGGAGTTCTGACTGATTATCAGCCACAGTGGATACATGCAAGCAGGATCAAAACAGCACCCCCTTAATCTGTGCATTAATCGGTCTGTTGACCTAAGAAGCCTGCCTAAGTGAGTATTCAGGGCTGAAATGTTTGAGAGCCTACGGAAAGATCCTTTCTATATAGTAATAAAGGGGCCAACTCATTTGAAGTTAGTGAAGATCTGACTCACTTGACTGTTTTGTTTAGCTTACCCTGATACCCTGACCCTCTAGGTCTAAATTCTATAAAAATATGTGCATAGTTGTAACTACACTCCGAATTTTAAATTTTAAACCGCAGGGTATTTTTTGTCTGGTGTGTCGGAACTCAGAGCCCGTCTCTGAGGCGACACATCGAGGGTGGATTCTTTTGTTCAGAAGATTCCCAATAATGCTCAGCCAACTCTAGAAAAACTTAAATATAATAGACACAAACTGCCAATGAAGGATCCTCAGTCTCAGATGAGTAAAAGCAAACTTCTTTATTCCATACACGTTCCAATGAGCTCAATAGAAGATGGGTACCTCACATCAAAATGAACAGCACATCAAAAATGATAGAGCACGCCAAAGTGAGAAAGTACAAGTACTGTCTGTTTCACGCTTGTATTTATACCCTGTAGCCACCGTATCCTTCTATTTTTTTCTAATTTCTTCACCTTGAGTAATTCCCCTTATTTTCCGATCTTGCCCTCTTTTTTTCAATTCCCCTTATCTTTGACCTTGGTGCTCATTCCTCCAAACAACACCATATTTGGAGTTCCTGTTTTTCCCAATTCCCCTTATATTCGGCCTTTTTCTGATTTTATATAAAAAAAAATGAGTGAGCCCTTATTTTTTCTGGATCCAACCATACGCTGTTTTCAGTCCTCCAAGTGTGAACACCATTTTTGCGGCCTATGTTGTCTTCCTGCACCTGCAATGGGTAAGTGTTATGCTTTACTCTTTTTATAATGCTGTTTGCTATTCTACTTTTATGGAATTGAGTTATCTCAGTGTATTAGATTGTCTGTATACATGTGCTTGATTATATTCTTTTATTTAATAGCTGCAAGTGCCCAGATTATATTTTAATTGTGCATTCTGAACTGATTGTTACATAGTATATAGAATCTTCTCTTGAATGTGTGTTATCCTTTGCCTGCGCCTAGCAGTCACCGTGATTTTACCCTGTCTAACATCTTATCTCCGTTGGTCTCTTTTGCTCAGCTCCGCCACGCAAACGTTCTGGAATATCTCCAATGGGTCTTCTTCGCAGACAATACCGCCAGTTTCAGCTCTCCTCACTTGCTGCTGAGCTTGCTCATTTTCTTGAACAACTCTCTGGCCTAACTGTTCCAGCGAATCCCTATCTGCCTCCTCGCAAAGTGCAGAGCACTGCTACGCACGACATGGGCACACAGACCGCTCCTGATCTCTCTGCTACCCGCTATCGAGCTTATGATGACAACTGCAGTGAAGGCTCCTGTCCCCCACCGTTTTCTCCCTATCCTTCACACTGGTCTCCCACTGATTATTCCCCTACATCTCCTGCGCCAAACCAACGTGCTCCTGTGCCTTCACCCGGCCTTGGGCCAAGCTACTCCTTCATGTCTCCTGCAGCTGCAGCAGCCCACCCGCCTTGCTATCCCAATAAAAATGCTTAAACTCCCTCAAGGTCGTTTTCTGTCCTTCTTTATCTATTCCACACACTTATAACATTCAGTCAGACTCTATCCTACTCACACATGTAAATACCTTATTATTACTATTTTATACTTGGTGTAAATAAAGGCTTGATTAACATATAGTTAAATAGGTGTTATCAAAACTACTTCTATTGTATCTAATAACTTCTATTGTATCTAATAAGTTCTATATTTGATTTAGGTTACTTTTTGTTGGATTAATGTTAGTTTGATTATAACACACGCTAGATAAGGTTGATTAAAATTTTTTCATGACATTACTCCCCCCTCTGAGACTTTATAGTCTCACATTCCGCTTACTTCAGTGATAACCTGTTACCAATCATACATATCATGTAATGCAATAGTAAAACCAAAGTAAAAAGTCTTTGTGTTCTTTGGCACATGTTGTGTTCTTCTGACCCAGATACTTTACGTACCGCAGGGGGTCTTGTTGGAGCCCTGGAAGAGGTTACTAGCACTTTACCAGGTACTCGTGTGTTTATATCCACGTGAATGTGTTGGTCCAAGGAAAAAAATGATCAAAAGTAAAATGATCACAAGTACACAATTTCAACAATCTATTTACACTATTCTAAATGAAACATTACCTCAATAAAAGGAACCTAGTACTCATGAATACCACAATCTATCAACACCAGTGTTAGTAATCAAATTCAGTGATAATATTATGAATAATATTCAGTGGAAGACTTACAACATACTTAGAATCGACCTTTCACTTAAAATTGGAAAAATAAACGAAAATTAAACAAACGAAAATAAACGCAAAGAGCAACGATCGCAAAGATCAAAATAAACGAAAATTAAACAAACGAAAATAATAAACGCAAACGCAAAGATCGACATTACTCCCACCCTCTAATGTCCGTGCTGAATCACAACATTGATGAACTAGAAGTGGGCGAAAAACCCTGTTGACAGTCAAGTGCCAGGGAAAATTCCCACTCTGCCCGCCAGTGGCGCGACAGTGGAATCATCACCAAGGTCATCCTCAGTCGTGATTGTACATGCAGCGTAAATATGAGACGTGAAATAAAACGAAAATGAAAAATGAAACAATATAGTCCGCATAAACGTGGTAGAGCTATGGAACAGGTGACAACCGCTTAATTCAATGTGGTAAGGGAGCGGTTATACGGTGACCAGTCTGTATCGCGAACCACACAGCGTAGTACCATTTTAAGCGGGAACGTCTACCCTGCATTGAGATGGCACGCATGCGGCATCTGCGAACCAGGATAGGGCGACAGTGCCAGTCCCGATGTTTTGCTGGTTCTGTTGTCCACAGAACATAGCCCCCTAAGGTAATGGTGTAGTATGTCACAGTAGTGCGTTGCATGACGAAGGTCGTGAGCAGGAAACTATGGGTGTTTCGAGCTCTTGTTGAGAAGGAAAGAGCTCCAAATGATTCAGCCAGGGAGATAGCACGACGCATAGTGAATACACGGGTGACCAGCTGGAGTCCACCAGGAAGATCATAGACAGAGTTCTGAACGGAGTCTAACCACATTCCCTCCGGAGAAAACGTTAGCATGGCGCATAATAGCGGTCACTGGTCTACGCTGGTCCTCATCTGTTTCCCAAACAAATTCATCCCTTTGTGGAGGAAAACCGAACCAATCACGGGGTCCATCATAGCACCGGTCTCCCAAAGGACAGTCGTCACAGCCCTGGCACCACAAGCAATGTGTCTGACGGTCAAAGGCGAGGGCATCACACGCTTCACAGGGACCCCTGAATGTGTCGAATGCGAAGCGATATCCCTCATAACACGTGTCAGTGAATGCACACACACCAGGAAACAGCCGCAGATTAGGCTGTAGCCACCTGGGTTCACCAGCGGCCATGTTCCTGCACACAACATGAAGAACTCACAACAACAACATGGTTCATACAACAGAATTAAGACAGCAAGCATCCGAAGCAGTTTTTCTAAAAGTGGGAAATATAGAAGTGGGGCTCAGTGGGCATGTCATTATTATCGAAATCAGTAATCAAACACAGATAGATAGATGGTTAGTTAGATATATGTATATATATATATATATATATATATATATATATATATATATATATATATATATATATATATATATATATATATACACATAGTAAAAAGGATATGTCTGGGGAAAGTTATTTGTGTCCTTCGCTCAGGGCAAAAAGCCTTGCATTCATGTCCACATAGACATCATGGTCCATGGCAGCATAGATGTGATCTACAGGAAATTCCTGCTCTGTGACAGCAGACATTGGAAACTGTACATATTGTCCGAACAGTGAGTGCACAGTCTTGCTGATAAGAGCACGGAGACAGGGAATTCCACAGCAAACAAAACATGCCACGGCTGCAAGAATAATGGCAAGTGTAGTTCCAATACGCACCAGTCCCGCCAACCAGCTTGAAGAAAAAAGCCAACTTAGCCAGCAGGACAGAGCAGATTCCTTCGCATTATTGGAGACCATCTCATCACGAGCTTTCACCATACGGTCCAATAGAGCGTGTAGCGGACCTGCAGAGCCAGTGTGGAGAGGAATAACCGCGCAACAGTCCTCCCCAGTAAGATGGCATACACCTTGGTCTGGGCCAAGCATTTTGTCAATCGCGAACCTATTCTGCACAGCCATTAATGTAGTGGCATGAAGTTGTTCTGATATCAGTTTCAAGGCTTCAATTGTGTGATTGATAAAACGTTGTTGGTTGTACCAAATATAATTTATCCAGGCCATATTGCGATCTATCTGGATCCAAGGCATTGACAATGTTTCTCTCTTGGATCCAGATAGATCGCAATATGGCCTGGATAAATTAATTTTGGTACAACCAACAACGTTTTATCAATCACACAAGTGAAGAAACCTGCTCTGGATCCATCAGACATCAACAACTACAGACATCAACAACTACAGGTATCACTTCTCTCCTTTCTTTCTAAATCTGCTCTGCCTAAACTAGCTTTAATAGTGTTGGTAAAGCATTACCACGGGATGTCACACATGAGCATAGCTAAAGTCACACAGGCTATGAACTCATCAAACTGTATTGCTGATGTAGCTAAAACAACCAAGCTAGTGTTAGATTCATGTTTGACTTGTGCCAAAACTAACATACATTGACCTGTACGACATGATGCACTTACTTTTCCTGAGCAACCTTTCCAACACCTACAGATAGATTTCACACATTTGCCACCAGAAGGAAATTTGAGAAACCTGTTGGTTATAGTTGACAGATTCAGTAAGCGGCCAGAAGCATTTGCATGCATGACAGAGAACGCTAAACCAGTTGTAAAAATATTAACAAAAGAGATAATCTCTAGGTTTGATATTCCTCGTGTGATTGAAAGTGATAACGGCACACCTTTTGCTTCTAAAGTAACACAACATTTGGCTAAAAGCTTAGCAATTGATTGCCATTTTAATATTCCCTATCACCCACAGTCAGCTGGAGTGGTAGAGTGAACGAACAGAACCATTAAGGAACGTGCTACTAAAGCCTGCATTGAAACAGGCCGAAATTGGACTGTTGTTCTCCCGGCAGTACTCACAGAAATGAGAATGACCCCATCTTCAACTACTAAACTGTCACTTTTTGAAATTCTAATAGGTCGTCCTTTCCCGACCCCATGGGCCAGGTGACGCACTGGCATTTCTTCCTTAGGTAACCTGGAAGTGATGGTGGACGACTACATTTCTGCCCTGGTTAAAAAAAATGTAATTCTATTAGTGCTGATGTCTCACTAACTCTTCCACTGCCCACATAAAACCCATCACACCCTTTTGTGCTTAATTAGCATGTCCTGATACAAAGTCTGAAGCCTACCAAGGTCGGTGAGCCGACGTATCGGTGTCCAGCGCCTGTTCTAGCTGTAACCAGGCTTGGAGTTCTGACTGATTATCAGCCACAGTGGATACATGCAAGCAGGATCAAAACAGCACCCCCTTAATCTGTGCATTAATCGGTCTGTTGACCTAAGAAGCCTGCCTAAGTGAGTATTCAGGGCTGAAATGTTTGAGAGCCTACGGAAAGATCCTTTCTATATAGTAATAAAGGGGCCAACTCATTTGAAGTTAGTGAAGATCTGACTCACTTGACTGTTTTGTTTAGCTTACCCTGATACCCTGACCCTCTAGGTCTAAATTCTATAAAAATATGTGCATAGTTGTAACTACACTCCGAATTTTAAATTTTAAACCGCAGGGTATTTTTTGTCTGGTGTGTCGGAACTCAGAGCCCGTCTCTGAGGCGACACATCGAGGGTGGATTCTTTTGTTCAGAAGATTCCCAATAATGCTCAGCCAACTCTAGAAAAACTTAAATATAATAGACACAAACTGCCAATGAAGGATCCTCAGTCTCAGATGAGTAAAAGCAAACTTCTTTATTCCATACACGTTCCAATGAGCTCAATAGAAGATGGGTACCTCACATCAAAATGAACAGCACATCAAAAATGATAGAGCACGCCAAAGTGAGAAAGTACAAGTACTGTCTGTTTCACGCTTGTATTTATACCCTGTAGCCACCGTATCCTTCTATTTTTTTCTAATTTCTTCACCTTGAGTAATTCCCCTTATTTTCCGATCTTGCCCTCTTTTTTTCAATTCCCCTTATCTTTGACCTTGGTGCTCATTCCTCCAAACAACACCATATTTGGAGTTCCTGTTTTTCCCAATTCCCCTTATATTCGGCCTTTTTCTGATTTTATATAAAAAAAAAATGAGTGAGCCCTTATTTTTTCTGGATCCAACCATACGCTGTTTTCAGTCCTCCAAGTGTGAACACCATTTTTGCGGCCTATTTTGTCTTCCTGCACCTGCAATGGGTAAGTGTTATGCTTTACTCTTTTTATAATGCTGTTTGCTATTCTACTTTTATGGAATTGAGTTATCTCAGTGTATTAGATTGTCTGTATACATGTGCTTGATTATATTCTTTTATTTAATAGCTGCAAGTGCCCAGATTATATTTTAATTGTGCATTCTGAACTGATTGTTACATAGTATATAGAATCTTCTCTTGAATGTGTGTTATCCTTTGCCTGCGCCTAGCAGTCACCGTGATTTTACCCTGTCTAACATCTTATCTCCGTTGGTCTCTTTTGCTCAGCTCCGCCACGCAAACGTTCTGGAATATCTCCAATGGGTCTTCTTCGCAGACAATACCGCCAGTTTCAGCTCTCCTCACTTGCTGCTGAGCTTGCTCATTTTCTTGAACAACTCTCTGGCCTAACTGTTCCAGCGAATCCCTATCTGCCTCCTCGCAAAGTGCAGAGCACTGCTACGCGCGACATGGGCACACAGACCGCTCCTGATCTCTCTGCTACCCGCTATCGAGCTTATGATGACAACTGCAGTGAAGGCTCCTGTCCCCCACCGTTTTCTCCCTATCCTTCACACTGGTCTCCCACTGATTATTCCCCTACATCTCCTGCGCCAAACCAACGTGCTCCTGTGCCTTCACCCGGCCTTGGGCCAAGCTACTCCTTCATGTCTCCTGCAGCTGCAGCAGCCCACCCGCCTTGCTATCCCAATAAAAATGCTTAAACTCCCTCAAGGTCGTTTTCTGTCCTTCTTTATCTATTCCATACACTTATAACATTCAGTCAGACTCTATCCTACTCACACATGTAAATACCTTATTATTACTATTTTATACTTGGTGTAAATAAAGGCTTGATTAACATATAGTTAAATAGGTGTTATCAAAACTACTTCTATTGTATCTAATAACTTCTATTGTATCTAATAAGTTCTATATTTGATTTAGGTTACTTTTTGTTGGATTAATGTTAGTTTGATTATAACACACGCTAGATAAGGTTGATTAAAATTATTTCTCGACATTACTCCCCCCTCTGAGACTTTATAGTCTCACATTCCGCTTACTTCAGTGATAACCTGTTACCAATCATACATATCATGTAATGCAATAGTAAAACCAAAGTAAAAAGTCTTTGTGTTCTTTGGCACATGTTGTGTTCTTCTGACCCAGATACTTTACGTACCGCAGGGGGTCTTGTTGGAGCCCTGGAAGAGGTTACTAGCACTTTACCAGGTACTCGTGTGTTTATATCCACGTGAATGTGTTGGTCCAAGGAAAAAAATGATCAAAAGTAAAATGATCACAAGTACACAATTTCAACAATCTATTTACACTATTCTAAATGAAACATTACCTCAATAAAAGGAACCTAGTACTCATGAATACCACAATCTATCAACACCAGTGTTAGTAATCAAATTCAGTGATAATATTATGAATAATATTCAGTGGAAGACTTACAACATACTTAGAATCGACCTTTCACTTAAAATTGGAAAAATAAACGAAAATTAAACAAACGAAAATAAACGCAAAGAGCAACGATCGCAAAGATCAAAATAAACGAAAATTAAACAAACGAAAATAATAAACGCAAACGCAAAGATCGACATTACTCCCACCCTCTAATGTCCGTGCTGAATCACAACATTGATGAACTAGAAGTGGGCGAAAAACCCTGTTGACAGTCAAGTGCCAGGGAAAATTCCCACTCTGCCCGCCAGTGGCGCGACAGTGGAATCATCACCAAGGTCATCCTCAGTCGTGATTGTACATGCAGCGTAAATATGAGACGTGAAATAAAACGAAAATGAAAAATGAAACAATATAGTCCGCATAAACGTGGTAGAGCTATGGAACAGGTGACAACCGCTTAATTCAATGTGGTAAGGGAGCGGTTATACGGTGACCAGTCTGTATCGCGAACCACACAGCGTAGTACCATTTTAAGCGGGAACGTCTACCCTGCATTGAGATGGCACGCATGCGGCATCTGCGAACCAGGATAGGGCGACAGTGCCAGTCCCGATGTTTTGCTGGTTCTGTTGTCCACAGAACATAGCCCCCTAAGGTAATGGTGTAGTATGTCACAGTAGTGCGTTGCATGACGAAGGTCGTGAGCAGGAAACTATGGGTGTTTCGAGCTCTTGTTGAGAAGGAAAGAGCTCCAAATGATTCAGCCAGGGAGATAGCACGACGCATAGTGAATACACGGGTGACCAGCTGGAGTCCACCAGGAAGATCATAGACAGAGTTCTGAACGGAGTCTAACCACATTCCCTCCGGAGAAAACGTTAGCATGGCGCATAATGGCGGTCACTGGTCTACGCTGGTCCTCATCTGTTTCCCAAACAAATTCATCCCTTTGTGGAGGAAAACCGAACCAATCACGGGGTCCATCATAGCACCGGTCTCCCAAAGGACAGTCGTCACAGCCCTGGCACCACAAGCAATGTGTCTGACGGTCAAAGGCGAGGGCATCACACGCTTCACAGGGACCCCTGAATGTGTCGAATGCGAAGCGATATCCCTCATAACACGTGTCAGTGAATGCACACACACCAGGAAACAGCCGCAGATTCGGCTGTAGCCACCTGGGTTCACCAGCGGCCATGTTCCTGCACACAACATGAAGAACTCACAACAACAACATGGTTCATACAACAGAATTAAGACAGCAAGCATCCGAAGCAGTTTTTCTAAAAGTGGGAAATATAGAAGTGGGGCTCAGTGGGCATGTCATTATTATCGAAATCAGTAATCAAACACAGATAGATAGATGGTTAGTTAGATATATGTATATATATATATATATATATATATATATATATATATATATATATATATATATATATATATATATATATATATATATACACATAGTAAAAAGGATATGTCTGGGGAAAGTTATTTGTGTCCTTCGCTCAGGGCAAAAAGCCTTGCATTCATGTCCACATAGACATCATGGTCCATGGCAGCATAGATGTGATCTACAGGAAATTCCTGCTCTGTGACAGCAGACATTGGAAACTGTACATATTGTCCGAACAGTGAGTGCACAGTCTTGCTGATAAGAGCACGGAGACAGGGAATTCCACAGCAAACAAAACATGCCACGGCTGCAAGAATAATGGCAAGTGTAGTTCCAATACGCACCAGTCCCGCCAACCAGCTTGAAGAAAAAAGCCAACTTAGCCAGCAGGACAGAGCAGATTCCTTCGCATTATTGGAGACCATCTCATCACGAGCTTTCACCATACGGTCCAATAGAGCGTGTAGTGGACCTGCAGAGCCAGTGTGGAGAGGAATAACCGCGCAACAGTCCTCCCCAGTAAGATGGCATACACCTTGGTCTGGGCCAAGCATTTTGTCAATCGCGAACCTATTCTGCACAGCCATTAATGTAGTGGCATGAAGTTGTTCTGATATCAGTTTCAAGGCTTCAATTGTGTGATTGATAAAACGTTGTTGGTTGTACCAAATATAATTTATCCAGGCCATATTGCGATCTATCTGGATCCAAGGCATTGACAATGTTTCTCTCTTGGATCCAGATAGATCGCAATATGGCCTGGATAAATTAATTTTGGTACAACCAACAACGTTTTATCAATCACACAAGTGAAGAAACCTGCTCTGGATCCATCAGACATCAACAACTACAGACATCAACAACTACAGGTATCACTTCTCTCCTTTCTTTCTAAATCTGCTCTGCCTAAACTAGCTTTAATAGTGTTGGTAAAGCATTACCACGGGATGTCACACATGAGCATAGCTAAAGTCACACAGGCTATGAACTCATCAAACTGTATTGCTGATGTAGCTAAAACAACCAAGCTAGTGTTAGATTCATGTTTGACTTGTGCCAAAACTAACATACATTGACCTGTACGACATGATGCACTTACTTTTCCTGAGCAACCTTTCCAACACCTACAGATAGATTTCACACATTTGCCACCAGAAGGAAATTTGAGAAACCTGTTGGTTATAGTTGACAGATTCAGTAAGCGGCCAGAAGCATTTGCATGCATGACAGAGAACGCTAAACCAGTTGTAAAAATATTAACAAAAGAGATAATCTCTAGGTTTGATATTCCTCGTGTGATTGAAAGTGATAACGGCACACCTTTTGCTTCTAAAGTAACACAACATTTGGCTAAAAGCTTAGCAATTGATTGCCATTTTAATATTCCCTATCACCCACAGTCAGCTGGAGTGGTAGAGTGAACGAACAGAACCATTAAGGAACGTGCTACTAAAGCCTGCATTGAAACAGGCCGAAATTGGACTGTTGTTCTCCCGGCAGTACTCACAGAAATGAGAATGACCCCATCTTCAACTACTAAACTGTCACTTTTTGAAATTCTAATAGGTCGTCCTTTCCCGACCCCATGGGCCAGGTGACGCACTGGCATTTCTTCCTTAGGTAACCTGGAAGTGATGGTGGACGACTACATTTCTGCCCTGGTTAAAAAAAATGTAATTCTATTAGTGCTGATGTCTCACTAACTCTTCCACTGCCCACATAAAACCCATCACACCCTTTTGTGCTTAATTAGCATGTCCTGATACAAAGTCTGAAGCCTACCAAGGTCGGTGAGCCGACGTATCGGTGTCCAGCGCCTGTTCTAGCTGTAACCAGGCTTGGAGTTCTGACTGATTATCAGCCACAGTGGATACATGCAAGCAGGATCAAAACAGCACCCCCTTAATCTGTGCATTAATCGGTCTGTTGACCTAAGAAGCCTGCCTAAGTGAGTATTCAGGGCTGAAATGTTTGAGAGCCTACGGAAAGATCCTTTCTATATAGTAATAAAGGGGCCAACTCATTTGAAGTTAGTGAAGATCTGACTCACTTGACTGTTTTGTTTAGCTTACCCTGATACCCTGACCCTCTAGGTCTAAATTCTATAAAAATATGTGCATAGTTGTAACTACACTCCGAATTTTAAATTTTAAACCGCAGGGTATTTTTTGTCTGGTGTGTCGGAACTCAGAGCCCGTCTCTGAGGCGACACATCGAGGGTGGATTCTTTTGTTCAGAAGATTCCCAATAATGCTCAGCCAACTCTAGAAAAACTTAAATATAATAGACACAAACTGCCAATGAAGGATCCTCAGTCTCAGATGAGTAAAAGCAAACTTCTTTATTCCATACACGTTCCAATGAGCTCAATAGAAGATGGGTACCTCACATCAAAATGAACAGCACATCAAAAATGATAGAGCACGCCAAAGTGAGAAAGTACAAGTACTGTCTGTTTCACGCTTGTATTTATACCCTGTAGCCACCGTATCCTTCTATTTTTTTCTAATTTCTTCACCTTGAGTAATTCCCCTTATTTTCCGATCTTGCCCTCTTTTTTTCAATTCCCCTTATCTTTGACCTTGGTGCTCATTCCTCCAAACAACACCATATTTGGAGTTCCTGTTTTTCCCAATTCCCCTTATATTCGGCCTTTTTCTGATTTTATATAAAAAAAAAATGAGTGAGCCCTTATTTTTTCTGGATCCAACCATACGCTGTTTTCAGTCCTCCAAGTGTGAACACCATTTTTGCGGCCTATTTTGTCTTCCTGCACCTGCAATGGGTAAGTGTTATGCTTTACTCTTTTTATAATGCTGTTTGCTATTCTACTTTTATGGAATTGAGTTATCTCAGTGTATTAGATTGTCTGTATACATGTGCTTGATTATATTCTTTTATTTAATAGCTGCAAGTGCCCAGATTATATTTTAATTGTGCATTCTGAACTGATTGTTACATAGTATATAGAATCTTCTCTTGAATGTGTGTTATCCTTTGCCTGCGCCTAGCAGTCACCGTGATTTTACCCTGTCTAACATCTTATCTCCGTTGGTCTCTTTTGCTCAGCTCCGCCACGCAAACGTTCTGGAATATCTCCAATGGGTCTTCTTCGCAGACAATACCGCCAGTTTCAGCTCTCCTCACTTGCTGCTGAGCTTGCTCATTTTCTTGAACAACTCTCTGGCCTAACTGTTCCAGCGAATCCCTATCTGCCTCCTCGCAAAGTGCAGAGCACTGCTACGCGCGACATGGGCACACAGACCGCTCCTGATCTCTCTGCTACCCGCTATCGAGCTTATGATGACAACTGCAGTGAAGGCTCCTGTCCCCCACCGTTTTCTCCCTATCCTTCACACTGGTCTCCCACTGATTATTCCCCTACATCTCCTGCGCCAAACCAACGTGCTCCTGTGCCTTCACCCGGCCTTGGGCCAAGCTACTCCTTCATGTCTCCTGCAGCTGCAGCAGCCCACCCGCCTTGCTATCCCAATAAAAATGCTTAAACTCCCTCAAGGTCGTTTTCTGTCCTTCTTTATCTATTCCACACACTTATAACATTCAGTCAGACTCTATCCTACTCACACATGTAAATACCTTATTATTACTATTTTATACTTGGTGTAAATAAAGGATTGATTAACATATAGTTAAATAGGTGTTATCAAAACTACTTCTATTGTATCTAATAACTTCTATTGTATCTAATAAGTTCTATATTTGATTTAGGTTACTTTTTGTTGGATTAATGTTAGTTTGATTATAACACACGCTAGATAAGGTTGATTAAAATTATTTCTCGACATTACTCCCCCCTCTGAGACTTTATAGTCTCACATTCCGCTTACTTCAGTGATAACCTGTTACCAATCATACATATCATGTAATGCAATAGTAAAACCAAAGTAAAAAGTCTTTGTGTTCTTTGGCACATGTTGTGTTCTTCTGACCCAGATACTTTACGTACCGCAGGGGGTCTTGTTGGAGCCCTGGAAGAGGTTACTAGCACTTTACCAGGTACTCGTGTGTTTATATCCACGTGAATGTGTTGGTCCAAGGAAAAAAATGATCAAAAGTAAAATGATCACAAGTACACAATTTCAACAATCTATTTACACTATTCTAAATGAAACATTACCTCAATAAAAGGAACCTAGTACTCATGAATACCACAATCTATCAACACCAGTGTTAGTAATCAAATTCAGTGATAATATTATGAATAATATTCAGTGGAAGACTTACAACATACTTAGAATCGACCTTTCACTTAAAATTGGAAAAATAAACGAAAATTAAACAAACGAAAATAAACGCAAAGAGCAACGATCGCAAAGATCAAAATAAACGAAAATTAAACAAACGAAAATAATAAACGCAAACGCAAAGATCGACATTACTCCCACCCTCTAATGTCCGTGCTGAATCACAACATTGATGAACTAGAAGTGGGCGAAAAACCCTGTTGACAGTCAAGTGCCAGGGAAAATTCCCACTCTGCCCGCCAGTGGCGCGACAGTGGAATCATCACCAAGGTCATCCTCAGTCGTGATTGTACATGCAGCGTAAATATGAGACGTGAAATAAAACGAAAATGAAAAATGAAACAATATAGTCCGCATAAACGTGGTAGAGCTATGGAACAGGTGACAACCGCTTAATTCAATGTGGTAAGGGAGCGGTTATACGGTGACCAGTCTGTATCGCGAACCACACAGCGTAGTACCATTTTAAGCGGGAACGTCTACCCTGCATTGAGATGGCACGCATGCGGCATCTGCGAACCAGGATAGGGCGACAGTGCCAGTCCCGATGTTTTGCTGGTTCTGTTGTCCACAGAACATAGCCCCCTAAGGTAATGGTGTAGTATGTCACAGTAGTGCGTTGCATGACGAAGGTCGTGAGCAGGAAACTATGGGTGTTTCGAGCTCTTGTTGAGAAGGAAAGAGCTCCAAATGATTCAGCCAGGGAGATAGCACGACGCATAGTGAATACACGGGTGACCAGCTGGAGTCCACCAGGAAGATCATAGACAGAGTTCTGAACGGAGTCTAACCACATTCCCTCCGGAGAAAACGTTAGCATGGCGCATAATGGCGGTCACTGGTCTACGCTGGTCCTCATCTGTTTCCCAAACAAATTCATCCCTTTGTGGAGGAAAACCGAACCAATCACGGGGTCCATCATAGCACCGGTCTCCCAAAGGACAGTCGTCACAGCCCTGGCACCACAAGCAATGTGTCTGACGGTCAAAGGCGAGGGCATCACACGCTTCACAGGGACCCCTGAATGTGTCGAATGCGAAGCGATATCCCTCATAACACGTGTCAGTGAATGCACACACACCAGGAAACAGCCGCAGATTCGGCTGTAGCCACCTGGGTTCACCAGCGGCCATGTTCCTGCACACAACATGAAGAACTCACAACAACAACATGGTTCATACAACAGAATTAAGACAGCAAGCATCCGAAGCAGTTTTTCTAAAAGTGGGAAATATAGAAGTGGGGCTCAGTGGGCATGTCATTATTATCGAAATCAGTAATCAAACACAGATAGATAGATGGTTAGTTAGATATATGTATATATATATATATATATATATATATATATATATATATATATATATATATATATATATATATATATACACATAGTAAAAAGGATATGTCTGGGGAAAGTTATTTGTGTCCTTCGCTCAGGGCAAAAAGCCTTGCATTCATGTCCACATAGACATCATGGTCCATGGCAGCATAGATGTGATCTACAGGAAATTCCTGCTCTGTGACAGCAGACATTGGAAACTGTACATATTGTCCGAACAGTGAGTGCACAGTCTTGCTGATAAGAGCACGGAGACAGGGAATTCCACAGCAAACAAAACATGCCACGGCTGCAAGAATAATGGCAAGTGTAGTTCCAATACGCACCAGTCCCGCCAACCAGCTTGAAGAAAAAAGCCAACTTAGCCAGCAGGACAGAGCAGATTCCTTCGCATTATTGGAGACCATCTCATCACGAGCTTTCACCATACGGTCCAATAGAGCGTGTAGCGGACCTGCAGAGCCAGTGTGGAGAGGAATAACCGCGCAACAGTCCTCCCCAGTAAGATGGCATACACCTTGGTCTGGGCCAAGCATTTTGTCAATCGCGAACCTATTCTGCACAGCCATTAATGTAGTGGCATGAAGTTGTTCTGATATCAGTTTCAAGGCTTCAATTGTGTGATTGATAAAACGTTGTTGGTTGTACCAAATATAATTTATCCAGGCCATATTGCGATCTATCTGGATCCAAGGCATTGACAATGTTTCTCTCTTGGATCCAGATAGATCGCAATATGGCCTGGATAAATTAATTTTGGTACAACCAACAACGTTTTATCAATCACACAAGTGAAGAAACCTGCTCTGGATCCATCAGACATCAACAACTACAGACATCAACAACTACAGGTATCACTTCTCTCCTTTCTTTCTAAATCTGCTCTGCCTAAACTAGCTTTAATAGTGTTGGTAAAGCATTACCACGGGATGTCACACATGAGCATAGCTAAAGTCACACAGGCTATGAACTCATCAAACTGTATTGCTGATGTAGCTAAAACAACCAAGCTAGTGTTAGATTCATGTTTGACTTGTGCCAAAACTAACATACATTGACCTGTACGACATGATGCACTTACTTTTCCTGAGCAACCTTTCCAACACCTACAGATAGATTTCACACATTTGCCACCAGAAGGAAATTTGAGAAACCTGTTGGTTATAGTTGACAGATTCAGTAAGCGGCCAGAAGCATTTGCATGCATGACAGAGAACGCTAAACCAGTTGTAAAAATATTAACAAAAGAGATAATCTCTAGGTTTGATATTCCTCGTGTGATTGAAAGTGATAACGGCACACCTTTTGCTTCTAAAGTAACACAACATTTGGCTAAAAGCTTAGCAATTGATTGCCATTTTAATATTCCCTATCACCCACAGTCAGCTGGAGTGGTAGAGTGAACGAACAGAACCATTAAGGAACGTGCTACTAAAGCCTGCATTGAAACAGGCCGAAATTGGACTGTTGTTCTCCCGGCAGTACTCACAGAAATGAGAATGACCCCATCTTCAACTACTAAACTGTCACTTTTTGAAATTCTAATAGGTCGTCCTTTCCCGACCCCATGGGCCAGGTGACGCACTGGCATTTCTTCCTTAGGTAACCTGGAAGTGATGGTGGACGACTACATTTCTGCCCTGGTTAAAAAAAATGTAATTCTATTAGTGCTGATGTCTCACTAACTCTTCCACTGCCCACATAAAACCCATCACACCCTTTTGTGCTTAATTAGCATGTCCTGATACAAAGTCTGAAGCCTACCAAGGTCGGTGAGCCGACGTATCGGTGTCCAGCGCCTGTTCTAGCTGTAACCAGGCTTGGAGTTCTGACTGATTATCAGCCACAGTGGATACATGCAAGCAGGATCAAAACAGCACCCCCTTAATCTGTGCATTAATCGGTCTGTTGACCTAAGAAGCCTGCCTAAGTGAGTATTCAGGGCTGAAATGTTTGAGAGCCTACGGAAAGATCCTTTCTATATAGTAATAAAGGGGCCAACTCATTTGAAGTTAGTGAAGATCTGACTCACTTGACTGTTTTGTTTAGCTTACCCTGATACCCTGACCCTCTAGGTCTAAATTCTATAAAAATATGTGCATAGTTGTAACTACACTCCGAATTTTAAATTTTAAACCGCAGGGTATTTTTTGTCTGGTGTGTCGGAACTCAGAGCCCGTCTCTGAGGCGACACATCGAGGGTGGATTCTTTTGTTCAGAAGATTCCCAATAATGCTCAGCCAACTCTAGAAAAACTTAAATATAATAGACACAAACTGCCAATGAAGGATCCTCAGTCTCAGATGAGTAAAAGCAAACTTCTTTATTCCATACACGTTCCAATGAGCTCAATAGAAGATGGGTACCTCACATCAAAATGAACAGCACATCAAAAATGATAGAGCACGCCAAAGTGAGAAAGTACAAGTACTGTCTGTTTCACGCTTGTATTTATACCCTGTAGCCACCGTATCCTTCTATTTTTTTCTAATTTCTTCACCTTGAGTAATTCCCCTTATTTTCCGATCTTGCCCTCTTTTTTTCAATTCCCCTTATCTTTGACCTTGGTGCTCATTCCTCCAAACAACACCATATTTGGAGTTCCTGTTTTTCCCAATTCCCCTTATATTCGGCCTTTTTCTGATTTTATATAAAAAAAAAATGAGTGAGCCCTTATTTTTTCTGGATCCAACCATACGCTGTTTTCAGTCCTCCAAGTGTGAACACCATTTTTGCGGCCTATGTTGTCTTCCTGCACCTGCAATGGGTAAGTGTTATGCTTTACTCTTTTTATAATGCTGTTTGCTATTCTACTTTTATGGAATTGAGTTATCTCAGTGTATTAGATTGTCTGTATACATGTGCTTGATTATATTCTTTTATTTAATAGCTGCAAGTGCCCAGATTATATTTTAATTGTGCATTCTGAACTGATTGTTACATAGTATATAGAATCTTCTCTTGAATGTGTGTTATCCTTTGCCTGCGCCTAGCAGTCACCGTGATTTTACCCTGTCTAACATCTTATCTCCGTTGGTCTCTTTTGCTCAGCTCCGCCACGCAAACGTTCTGGAATATCTCCAATGGGTCTTCTTCGCAGACAATACCGCCAGTTTCAGCTCTCCTCACTTGCTGCTGAGCTTGCTCATTTTCTTGAACAACTCTCTGGCCTAACTGTTCCAGCGAATCCCTATCTGCCTCCTCGCAAAGTGCAGAGCACTGCTACGCGCGACATGGGCACACAGACCGCTCCTGATCTCTCTGCTACCCGCTATCGAGCTTATGATGACAACTGCAGTGAAGGCTCCTGTCCCCCACCGTTTTCTCCCTATCCTTCACACTGGTCTCCCACTGATTATTCCCCTACATCTCCTGCGCCAAACCAACGTGCTCCTGTGCCTTCACCCGGCCTTGGGCCAAGCTACTCCTTCATGTCTCCTGCAGCTGCAGCAGCCCACCCGCCTTGCTATCCCAATAAAAATGCTTAAACTCCCTCAAGGTCGTTTTCTGTCCTTCTTTATCTATTCCACACACTTATAACATTCAGTCAGACTCTATCCTACTCACACATGTAAATACCTTATTATTACTATTTTATACTTGGTGTAAATAAAGGCTTGATTAACATATAGTTAAATAGGTGTTATCAAAACTACTTCTATTGTATCTAATAACTTCTATTGTATCTAATAAGTTCTATATTTGATTTAGGTTACTTTTTGTTGGATTAATGTTAGTTTGATTATAACACACGCTAGATAAGGTTGATTAAAATTATTTCTCGACATTACTCCCCCCTCTGAGACTTTATAGTCTCACATTCCGCTTACTTCAGTGATAACCTGTTACCAATCATACATATCATGTAATGCAATAGTAAAACCAAAGTAAAAAGTCTTTGTGTTCTTTGGCACATGTTGTGTTCTTCTGACCCAGATACTTTACGTACCGCAGGGGGTCTTGTTGGAGCCCTGGAAGAGGTTACTAGCACTTTACCAGGTACTCGTGTGTTTATATCCACGTGAATGTGTTGGTCCAAGGAAAAAAATGATCAAAAGTAAAATGATCACAAGTACACAATTTCAACAATCTATTTACACTATTCTAAATGAAACATTACCTCAATAAAAGGAACCTAGTACTCATGAATACCACAATCTATCAACACCAGTGTTAGTAATCAAATTCAGTGATAATATTATGAATAATATTCAGTGGAAGACTTACAACATACTTAGAATCGACCTTTCACTTAAAATTGGAAAAATAAACGAAAATTAAACAAACGAAAATAAACGCAAAGAGCAACGATCGCAAAGATCAAAATAAACGAAAATTAAACAAACGAAAATAATAAACGCAAACGCAAAGATCGACATTACTCCCACCCTCTAATGTCCGTGCTGAATCACAACATTGATGAACTAGAAGTGGGCGAAAAACCCTGTTGACAGTCAAGTGCCAGGGAAAATTCCCACTCTGCCCGCCAGTGGCGCGACAGTGGAATCATCACCAAGGTCATCCTCAGTCGTGATTGTACATGCAGCGTAAATATGAGACGTGAAATAAAACGAAAATGAAAAATGAAACAATATAGTCCGCATAAACGTGGTAGAGCTATGGAACAGGTGACAACCGCTTAATTCAATGTGGTAAGGGAGCGGTTATACGGTGACCAGTCTGTATCGCGAACCACACAGCGTAGTACCATTTTAAGCGGGAACGTCTACCCTGCATTGAGATGGCACGCATGCGGCATCTGCGAACCAGGATAGGGCGACAGTGCCAGTCCCGATGTTTTGCTGGTTCTGTTGTCCACAGAACATAGCCCCCTAAGGTAATGGTGTAGTATGTCACAGTAGTGCGTTGCATGACGAAGGTCGTGAGCAGGAAACTATGGGTGTTTCGAGCTCTTGTTGAGAAGGAAAGAGCTCCAAATGATTCAGCCAGGGAGATAGCACGACGCATAGTGAATACACGGGTGACCAGCTGGAGTCCACCAGGAAGATCATAGACAGAGTTCTGAACGGAGTCTAACCACATTCCCTCCGGAGAAAACGTTAGCATGGCGCATAATGGCGGTCACTGGTCTACGCTGGTCCTCATCTGTTTCCCAAACAAATTCATCCCTTTGTGGAGGAAAACCGAACCAATCACGGGGTCCATCATAGCACCGGTCTCCCAAAGGACAGTCGTCACAGCCCTGGCACCACAAGCAATGTGTCTGACGGTCAAAGGCGAGGGCATCACACGCTTCACAGGGACCCCTGAATGTGTCGAATGCGAAGCGATATCCCTCATAACACGTGTCAGTGAATGCACACACACCAGGAAACAGCCGCAGATTCGGCTGTAGCCACCTGGGTTCACCAGCGGCCATGTTCCTGCACACAACATGAAGAACTCACAACAACAACATGGTTCATACAACAGAATTAAGACAGCAAGCATCCGAAGCAGTTTTTCTAAAAGTGGGAAATATAGAAGTGGGGCTCAGTGGGCATGTCATTATTATCGAAATCAGTAATCAAACACAGATAGATAGATGGTTAGTTAGATATATGTATATATATATATATATATATATATATATATATATATATATATATATATATATATATATATATATATATATATATATATATATATACACATAGTAAAAAGGATATGTCTGGGGAAAGTTATTTGTGTCCTTCGCTCAGGGCAAAAAGCCTTGCATTCATGTCCACATAGACATCATGGTCCATGGCAGCATAGATGTGATCTACAGGAAATTCCTGCTCTGTGACAGCAGACATTGGAAACTGTACATATTGTCCGAACAGTGAGTGCACAGTCTTGCTGATAAGAGCACGGAGACAGGGAATTCCACAGCAAACAAAACATGCCACGGCTGCAAGAATAATGGCAAGTGTAGTTCCAATACGCACCAGTCCCGCCAACCAGCTTGAAGAAAAAAGCCAACTTAGCCAGCAGGACAGAGCAGATTCCTTCGCATTATTGGAGACCATCTCATCACGAGCTTTCACCATACGGTCCAATAGAGCGTGTAGCGGACCTGCAGAGCCAGTGTGGAGAGGAATAACCGCGCAACAGTCCTCCCCAGTAAGATGGCATACACCTTGGTCTGGGCCAAGCATTTTGTCAATCGCGAACCTATTCTGCACAGCCATTAATGTAGTGGCATGAAGTTGTTCTGATATCAGTTTCAAGGCTTCAATTGTGTGATTGATAAAACGTTGTTGGTTGTACCAAATATAATTTATCCAGGCCATATTGCGATCTATCTGGATCCAAGGCATTGACAATGTTTCTCTCTTGGATCCAGATAGATCGCAATATGGCCTGGATAAATTAATTTTGGTACAACCAACAACGTTTTATCAATCACACAAGTGAAGAAACCTGCTCTGGATCCATCAGACATCAACAACTACAGACATCAACAACTACAGGTATCACTTCTCTCCTTTCTTTCTAAATCTGCTCTGCCTAAACTAGCTTTAATAGTGTTGGTAAAGCATTACCACGGGATGTCACACATGAGCATAGCTAAAGTCACACAGGCTATGAACTCATCAAACTGTATTGCTGATGTAGCTAAAACAACCAAGCTAGTGTTAGATTCATGTTTGACTTGTGCCAAAACTAACATACATTGACCTGTACGACATGATGCACTTACTTTTCCTGAGCAACCTTTCCAACACCTACAGATAGATTTCACACATTTGCCACCAGAAGGAAATTTGAGAAACCTGTTGGTTATAGTTGACAGATTCAGTAAGCGGCCAGAAGCATTTGCATGCATGACAGAGAACGCTAAACCAGTTGTAAAAATATTAACAAAAGAGATAATCTCTAGGTTTGATATTCCTCGTGTGATTGAAAGTGATAACGGCACACCTTTTGCTTCTAAAGTAACACAACATTTGGCTAAAAGCTTAGCAATTGATTGCCATTTTAATATTCCCTATCACCCACAGTCAGCTGGAGTGGTAGAGTGAACGAACAGAACCATTAAGGAACGTGCTACTAAAGCCTGCATTGAAACAGGCCGAAATTGGACTGTTGTTCTCCCGGCAGTACTCACAGAAATGAGAATGACCCCATCTTCAACTACTAAACTGTCACTTTTTGAAATTCTAATAGGTCGTCCTTTCCCGACCCCATGGGCCAGGTGACGCACTGGCATTTCTTCCTTAGGTAACCTGGAAGTGATGGTGGACGACTACATTTCTGCCCTGGTTAAAAAAAATGTAATTCTATTAGTGCTGATGTCTCACTAACTCTTCCACTGCCCACATAAAACCCATCACACCCTTTTGTGCTTAATTAGCATGTCCTGATACAAAGTCTGAAGCCTACCAAGGTCGGTGAGCCGACGTATCGGTGTCCAGCGCCTGTTCTAGCTGTAACCAGGCTTGGAGTTCTGACTGATTATCAGCCACAGTGGATACATGCAAGCAGGATCAAAACAGCACCCCCTTAATCTGTGCATTAATCGGTCTGTTGACCTAAGAAGCCTGCCTAAGTGAGTATTCAGGGCTGAAATGTTTGAGAGCCTACGGAAAGATCCTTTCTATATAGTAATAAAGGGGCCAACTCATTTGAAGTTAGTGAAGATCTGACTCACTTGACTGTTTTGTTTAGCTTACCCTGATACCCTGACCCTCTAGGTCTAAATTCTATAAAAATATGTGCATAGTTGTAACTACACTCCGAATTTTAAATTTTAAACCGCAGGGTATTTTTTGTCTGGTGTGTCGGAACTCAGAGCCCGTCTCTGAGGCGACACATCGAGGGTGGATTCTTTTGTTCAGAAGATTCCCAATAATGCTCAGCCAACTCTAGAAAAACTTAAATATAATAGACACAAACTGCCAATGAAGGATCCTCAGTCTCAGATGAGTAAAAGCAAACTTCTTTATTCCATACACGTTCCAATGAGCTCAATAGAAGATGGGTACCTCACATCAAAATGAACAGCACATCAAAAATGATAGAGCACGCCAAAGTGAGAAAGTACAAGTACTGTCTGTTTCACGCTTGTATTTATACCCTGTAGCCACCGTATCCTTCTATTTTTTTCTAATTTCTTCACCTTGAGTAATTCCCCTTATTTTCCGATCTTGCCCTCTTTTTTTCAATTCCCCTTATCTTTGACCTTGGTGCTCATTCCTCCAAACAACACCATATTTGGAGTTCCTGTTTTTCCCAATTCCCCTTATATTCGGCCTTTTTCTGATTTTATATAAAAAAAAAATGAGTGAGCCCTTATTTTTTCTGGATCCAACCATACGCTGTTTTCAGTCCTCCAAGTGTGAACACCATTTTTGCGGCCTATGTTGTCTTCCTGCACCTGCAATGGGTAAGTGTTATGCTTTACTCTTTTTATAATGCTGTTTGCTATTCTACTTTTATGGAATTGAGTTATCTCAGTGTATTAGATTGTCTGTATACATGTGCTTGATTATATTCTTTTATTTAATAGCTGCAAGTGCCCAGATTATATTTTAATTGTGCATTCTGAACTGATTGTTACATAGTATATAGAATCTTCTCTTGAATGTGTGTTATCCTTTGCCTGCGCCTAGCAGTCACCGTGATTTTACCCTGTCTAACATCTTATCTCCGTTGGTCTCTTTTGCTCAGCTCCGCCACGCAAACGTTCTGGAATATCTCCAATGGGTCTTCTTCGCAGACAATACCGCCAGTTTCAGCTCTCCTCACTTGCTGCTGAGCTTGCTCATTTTCTTGAACAACTCTCTGGCCTAACTGTTCCAGCGAATCCCTATCTGCCTCCTCGCAAAGTGCAGAGCACTGCTACGCGCGACATGGGCACACAGACCGCTCCTGATCTCTCTGCTACCCGCTATCGAGCTTATGATGACAACTGCAGTGAAGGCTCCTGTCCCCCACCGTTTTCTCCCTATCCTTCACACTGGTCTCCCACTGATTATTCCCCTACATCTCCTGCGCCAAACCAACGTGCTCCTGTGCCTTCACCCGGCCTTGGGCCAAGCTACTCCTTCATGTCTCCTGCAGCTGCAGCAGCCCACCCGCCTTGCTATCCCAATAAAAATGCTTAAACTCCCTCAAGGTCGTTTTCTGTCCTTCTTTATCTATTCCACACACTTATAACATTCAGTCAGACTCTATCCTACTCACACATGTAAATACCTTATTATTACTATTTTATACTTGGTGTAAATAAAGGCTTGATTAACATATAGTTAAATAGGTGTTATCAAAACTACTTCTATTGTATCTAATAACTTCTATTGTATCTAATAAGTTCTATATTTGATTTAGGTTACTTTTTGTTGGATTAATGTTAGTTTGATTATAACACACGCTAGATAAGGTTGATTAAAATTATTTCTCGACATTACTCCCCCCTCTGAGACTTTATAGTCTCACATTCCGCTTACTTCAGTGATAACCTGTTACCAATCATACATATCATGTAATGCAATAGTAAAACCAAAGTAAAAAGTCTTTGTGTTCTTTGGCACATGTTGTGTTCTTCTGACCCAGATACTTTACGTACCGCAGGGGGTCTTGTTGGAGCCCTGGAAGAGGTTACTAGCACTTTACCAGGTACTCGTGTGTTTATATCCACGTGAATGTGTTGGTCCAAGGAAAAAAATGATCAAAAGTAAAATGATCACAAGTACACAATTTCAACAATCTATTTACACTATTCTAAATGAAACATTACCTCAATAAAAGGAACCTAGTACTCATGAATACCACAATCTATCAACACCAGTGTTAGTAATCAAATTCAGTGATAATATTATGAATAATATTCAGTGGAAGACTTACAACATACTTAGAATCGACCTTTCACTTAAAATTGGAAAAATAAACGAAAATTAAACAAACGAAAATAAACGCAAAGAGCAACGATCGCAAAGATCAAAATAAACGAAAATTAAACAAACGAAAATAATAAACGCAAACGCAAAGATCGACATTACTCCCACCCTCTAATGTCCGTGCTGAATCACAACATTGATGAACTAGAAGTGGGCGAAAAACCCTGTTGACAGTCAAGTGCCAGGGAAAATTCCCACTCTGCCCGCCAGTGGCGCGACAGTGGAATCATCACCAAGGTCATCCTCAGTCGTGATTGTACATGCAGCGTAAATATGAGACGTGAAATAAAACGAAAATGAAAAATGAAACAATATAGTCCGCATAAACGTGGTAGAGCTATGGAACAGGTGACAACCGCTTAATTCAATGTGGTAAGGGAGCGGTTATACGGTGACCAGTCTGTATCGCGAACCACACAGCGTAGTACCATTTTAAGCGGGAACGTCTACCCTGCATTGAGATGGCACGCATGCGGCATCTGCGAACCAGGATAGGGCGACAGTGCCAGTCCCGATGTTTTGCTGGTTCTGTTGTCCACAGAACATAGCCCCCTAAGGTAATGGTGTAGTATGTCACAGTAGTGCGTTGCATGACGAAGGTCGTGAGCAGGAAACTATGGGTGTTTCGAGCTCTTGTTGAGAAGGAAAGAGCTCCAAATGATTCAGCCAGGGAGATAGCACGACGCATAGTGAATACACGGGTGACCAGCTGGAGTCCACCAGGAAGATCATAGACAGAGTTCTGAACGGAGTCTAACCACATTCCCTCCGGAGAAAACGTTAGCATGGCGCATAATGGCGGTCACTGGTCTACGCTGGTCCTCATCTGTTTCCCAAACAAATTCATCCCTTTGTGGAGGAAAACCGAACCAATCACGGGGTCCATCATAGCACCGGTCTC
Source organism: Silurus aristotelis (assembly GCF_946808225.1). Taxonomy (NCBI): domain Eukaryota; kingdom Metazoa; phylum Chordata; class Actinopteri; order Siluriformes; family Siluridae; genus Silurus; species Silurus aristotelis. The sequence goes on from NC_139581.1 coordinate 26,251,204, forward strand.
CCAAAGGACAGTCGTCACAGCCCTGGCACCACAAGCAATGTGTCTGACGGTCAAAGGCGAGGGCATCACACGCTTCACAGGGACCCCTGAATGTGTCGAATGCGAAGCGATATCCCTCATAACACGTGTCAGTGAATGCACACACACCAGGAAACAGCCGCAGATTAGGCTGTAGCCACCTGGGTTCACCAGCGGCCATGTTCCTGCACACAACATGAAGAACTCACAACAACAACATGGTTCATACAACAGAATTAAGACAGCAAGCATCCGAAGCAGTTTTTCTAAAAGTGGGAAATATAGAAGTGGGGCTCAGTGGGCATGTCATTATTATCGAAATCAGTAATCAAACACAGATAGATAGATGGTTAGTTAGATATATGTATATATATATATATATATATATATATATATATATATATATATATATATATATATATATATATATATATATACACATAGTAAAAAGGATATGTCTGGGGAAAGTTATTTGTGTCCTTCGCTCAGGGCAAAAAGCCTTGCATTCATGTCCACATAGACATCATGGTCCATGGCAGCATAGATGTGATCTACAGGAAATTCCTGCTCTGTGACAGCAGACATTGGAAACTGTACATATTGTCCGAACAGTGAGTGCACAGTCTTGCTGATAAGAGCACGGAGACAGGGAATTCCACAGCAAACAAAACATGCCACGGCTGCAAGAATAATGGCAAGTGTAGTTCCAATACGCACCAGTCCCGCCAACCAGCTTGAAGAAAAAAGCCAACTTAGCCAGCAGGACAGAGCAGATTCCTTCGCATTATTGGAGACCATCTCATCACGAGCTTTCACCATACGGTCCAATAGAGCGTGTAGCGGACCTGCAGAGCCAGTGTGGAGAGGAATAACCGCGCAACAGTCCTCCCCAGTAAGATGGCATACACCTTGGTCTGGGCCAAGCATTTTGTCAATCGCGAACCTATTCTGCACAGCCATTAATGTAGTGGCATGAAGTTGTTCTGATATCAGTTTCAAGGCTTCAATTGTGTGATTGATAAAACGTTGTTGGTTGTACCAAATATAATTTATCCAGGCCATATTGCGATCTATCTGGATCCAAGGCATTGACAATGTTTCTCTCTTGGATCCAGATAGATCGCAATATGGCCTGGATAAATTAATTTTGGTACAACCAACAACGTTTTATCAATCACACAAGTGAAGAAACCTGCTCTGGATCCATCAGACATCAACAACTACAGACATCAACAACTACAGGTATCACTTCTCTCCTTTCTTTCTAAATCTGCTCTGCCTAAACTAGCTTTAATAGTGTTGGTAAAGCATTACCACGGGATGTCACACATGAGCATAGCTAAAGTCACACAGGCTATGAACTCATCAAACTGTATTGCTGATGTAGCTAAAACAACCAAGCTAGTGTTAGATTCATGTTTGACTTGTGCCAAAACTAACATACATTGACCTGTACGACATGATGCACTTACTTTTCCTGAGCAACCTTTCCAACACCTACAGATAGATTTCACACATTTGCCACCAGAAGGAAATTTGAGAAACCTGTTGGTTATAGTTGACAGATTCAGTAAGCGGCCAGAAGCATTTGCATGCATGACAGAGAACGCTAAACCAGTTGTAAAAATATTAACAAAAGAGATAATCTCTAGGTTTGATATTCCTCGTGTGATTGAAAGTGATAACGGCACACCTTTTGCTTCTAAAGTAACACAACATTTGGCTAAAAGCTTAGCAATTGATTGCCATTTTAATATTCCCTATCACCCACAGTCAGCTGGAGTGGTAGAGTGAACGAACAGAACCATTAAGGAACGTGCTACTAAAGCCTGCATTGAAACAGGCCGAAATTGGACTGTTGTTCTCCCGGCAGTACTCACAGAAATGAGAATGACCCCATCTTCAACTACTAAACTGTCACTTTTTGAAATTCTAATAGGTCGTCCTTTCCCGACCCCATGGGCCAGGTGACGCACTGGCATTTCTTCCTTAGGTAACCTGGAAGTGATGGTGGACGACTACATTTCTGCCCTGGTTAAAAAAAAATGTAATTCTATTAGTGCTGATGTCTCACTAACTCTTCCACTGCCCACATAAAACCCATCACACCCTTTTGTGCTTAATTAGCATGTCCTGATACAAAGTCTGAAGCCTACCAAGGTCGGTGAGCCGACGTATCGGTGTCCAGCGCCTGTTCTAGCTGTAACCAGGCTTGGAGTTCTGACTGATTATCAGCCACAGTGGATACATGCAAGCAGGATCAAAACAGCACCCCCTTAATCTGTGCATTAATCGGTCTGTTGACCTAAGAAGCCTGCCTAAGTGAGTATTCAGGGCTGAAATGTTTGAGAGCCTACGGAAAGATCCTTTCTATATAGTAATAAAGGGGCCAACTCATTTGAAGTTAGTGAAGATCTGACTCACTTGACTGTTTTGTTTAGCTTACCCTGATACCCTGACCCTCTAGGTCTAAATTCTATAAAAATATGTGCATAGTTGTAACTACACTCCGAATTTTAAATTTTAAACCGCAGGGTATTTTTTGTCTGGTGTGTCGGAACTCAGAGCCCGTCTCTGAGGCGACACATCGAGGGTGGATTCTTTTGTTCAGAAGATTCCCAATAATGCTCAGCCAACTCTAGAAAAACTTAAATATAATAGACACAAACTGCCAATGAAGGATCCTCAGTCTCAGATGAGTAAAAGCAAACTTCTTTATTCCATACACGTTCCAATGAGCTCAATAGAAGATGGGTACCTCACATCAAAATGAACAGCACATCAAAAATGATAGAGCACGCCAAAGTGAGAAAGTACAAGTACTGTCTGTTTCACGCTTGTATTTATACCCTGTAGCCACCGTATCCTTCTATTTTTTTCTAATTTCTTCACCTTGAGTAATTCCCCTTATTTTCCGATCTTGCCCTCTTTTTTTCAATTCCCCTTATCTTTGACCTTGGTGCTCATTCCTCCAAACAACACCATATTTGGAGTTCCTGTTTTTCCCAATTCCCCTTATATTCGGCCTTTTTCTGATTTTATATAAAAAAAAAATGAGTGAGCCCTTATTTTTTCTGGATCCAACCATACGCTGTTTTCAGTCCTCCAAGTGTGAACACCATTTTTGCGGCCTATTTTGTCTTCCTGCACCTGCAATGGGTAAGTGTTATGCTTTACTCTTTTTATAATGCTGTTTGCTATTCTACTTTTATGGAATTGAGTTATCTCAGTGTATTAGATTGTCTGTATACATGTGCTTGATTATATTCTTTTATTTAATAGCTGCAAGTGCCCAGATTATATTTTAATTGTGCATTCTGAACTGATTGTTACATAGTATATAGAATCTTCTCTTGAATGTGTGTTATCCTTTGCCTGCGCCTAGCAGTCACCGTGATTTTACCCTGTCTAACATCTTATCTCCGTTGGTCTCTTTTGCTCAGCTCCGCCACGCAAACGTTCTGGAATATCTCCAATGGGTCTTCTTCGCAGACAATACCGCCAGTTTCAGCTCTCCTCACTTGCTGCTGAGCTTGCTCATTTTCTTGAACAACTCTCTGGCCTAACTGTTCCAGCGAATCCCTATCTGCCTCCTCGCAAAGTGCAGAGCACTGCTACGCGCGACATGGGCACACAGACCGCTCCTGATCTCTCTGCTACCCGCTATCGAGCTTATGATGACAACTGCAGTGAAGGCTCCTGTCCCCCACCGTTTTCTCCCTATCCTTCACACTGGTCTCCCACTGATTATTCCCCTACATCTCCTGCGCCAAACCAACGTGCTCCTGTGCCTTCACCCGGCCTTGGGCCAAGCTACTCCTTCATGTCTCCTGCAGCTGCAGCAGCCCACCCGCCTTGCTATCCCAATAAAAATGCTTAAACTCCCTCAAGGTCGTTTTCTGTCCTTCTTTATCTATTCCACACACTTATAACATTCAGTCAGACTCTATCCTACTCACACATGTAAATACCTTATTATTACTATTTTATACTTGGTGTAAATAAAGGCTTGATTAACATATAGTTAAATAGGTGTTATCAAAACTACTTCTATTGTATCTAATAACTTCTATTGTATCTAATAAGTTCTATATTTGATTTAGGTTACTTTTTGTTGGATTAATGTTAGTTTGATTATAACACACGCTAGATAAGGTTGATTAAAATTATTTCTCGACATTACTCCCCCCTCTGAGACTTTATAGTCTCACATTCCGCTTACTTCAGTGATAACCTGTTACCAATCATACATATCATGTAATGCAATAGTAAAACCAAAGTAAAAAGTCTTTGTGTTCTTTGGCACATGTTGTGTTCTTCTGACCCAGATACTTTACGTACCGCAGGGGGTCTTGTTGGAGCCCTGGAAGAGGTTACTAGCACTTTACCAGGTACTCGTGTGTTTATATCCACGTGAATGTGTTGGTCCAAGGAAAAAAATGATCAAAAGTAAAATGATCACAAGTACACAATTTCAACAATCTATTTACACTATTCTAAATGAAACATTACCTCAATAAAAGGAACCTAGTACTCATGAATACCACAATCTATCAACACCAGTGTTAGTAATCAAATTCAGTGATAATATTATGAATAATATTCAGTGGAAGACTTACAACATACTTAGAATCGACCTTTCACTTAAAATTGGAAAAATAAACGAAAATTAAACAAACGAAAATAAACGCAAAGAGCAACGATCGCAAAGATCAAAATAAACGAAAATTAAACAAACGAAAATAATAAACGCAAACGCAAAGATCGACATTACTCCCACCCTCTAATGTCCGTGCTGAATCACAACATTGATGAACTAGAAGTGGGCGAAAAACCCTGTTGACAGTCAAGTGCCAGGGAAAATTCCCACTCTGCCCGCCAGTGGCGCGACAGTGGAATCATCACCAAGGTCATCCTCAGTCGTGATTGTACATGCAGCGTAAATATGAGACGTGAAATAAAACGAAAATGAAAAATGAAACAATATAGTCCGCATAAACGTGGTAGAGCTATGGAACAGGTGACAACCGCTTAATTCAATGTGGTAAGGGAGCGGTTATACGGTGACCAGTCTGTATCGCGAACCACACAGCGTAGTACCATTTTAAGCGGGAACGTCTACCCTGCATTGAGATGGCACGCATGCGGCATCTGCGAACCAGGATAGGGCGACAGTGCCAGTCCCGATGTTTTGCTGGTTCTGTTGTCCACAGAACATAGCCCCCTAAGGTAATGGTGTAGTATGTCACAGTAGTGCGTTGCATGACGAAGGTCGTGAGCAGGAAACTATGGGTGTTTCGAGCTCTTGTTGAGAAGGAAAGAGCTCCAAATGATTCAGCCAGGGAGATAGCACGACGCATAGTGAATACACGGGTGACCAGCTGGAGTCCACCAGGAAGATCATAGACAGAGTTCTGAACGGAGTCTAACCACATTCCCTCCGGAGAAAACGTTAGCATGGCGCATAATGGCGGTCACTGGTCTACGCTGGTCCTCATCTGTTTCCCAAACAAATTCATCCCTTTGTGGAGGAAAACCGAACCAATCACGGGGTCCATCATAGCACCGGTCTCCCAAAGGACAGTCGTCACAGCCCTGGCACCACAAGCAATGTGTCTGACGGTCAAAGGCGAGGGCATCACACGCTTCACAGGGACCCCTGAATGTGTCGAATGCGAAGCGATATCCCTCATAACACGTGTCAGTGAATGCACACACACCAGGAAACAGCCGCAGATTAGGCTGTAGCCACCTGGGTTCACCAGCGGCCATGTTCCTGCACACAACATGAAGAACTCACAACAACAACATGGTTCATACAACAGAATTAAGACAGCAAGCATCCGAAGCAGTTTTTCTAAAAGTGGGAAATATAGAAGTGGGGCTCAGTGGGCATGTCATTATTATCGAAATCAGTAATCAAACACAGATAGATAGATGGTTAGTTAGATATATGTATATATATATATATATATATATATATATATATATATATATATATATATATATATATATATATATATATATATATATATATATATACACATAGTAAAAAGGATATGTCTGGGGAAAGTTATTTGTGTCCTTCGCTCAGGGCAAAAAGCCTTGCATTCATGTCCACATAGACATCATGGTCCATGGCAGCATAGATGTGATCTACAGGAAATTCCTGCTCTGTGACAGCAGACATTGGAAACTGTACATATTGTCCGAACAGTGAGTGCACAGTCTTGCTGATAAGAGCACGGAGACAGGGAATTCCACAGCAAACAAAACATGCCACGGCTGCAAGAATAATGGCAAGTGTAGTTCCAATACGCACCAGTCCCGCCAACCAGCTTGAAGAAAAAAGCCAACTTAGCCAGCAGGACAGAGCAGATTCCTTCGCATTATTGGAGACCATCTCATCACGAGCTTTCACCATACGGTCCAATAGAGCGTGTAGCGGACCTGCAGAGCCAGTGTGGAGAGGAATAACCGCGCAACAGTCCTCCCCAGTAAGATGGCATACACCTTGGTCTGGGCCAAGCATTTTGTCAATCGCGAACCTATTCTGCACAGCCATTAATGTAGTGGCATGAAGTTGTTCTGATATCAGTTTCAAGGCTTCAATTGTGTGATTGATAAAACGTTGTTGGTTGTACCAAATATAATTTATCCAGGCCATATTGCGATCTATCTGGATCCAAGGCATTGACAATGTTTCTCTCTTGGATCCAGATAGATCGCAATATGGCCTGGATAAATTAATTTTGGTACAACCAACAACGTTTTATCAATCACACAAGTGAAGAAACCTGCTCTGGATCCATCAGACATCAACAACTACAGACATCAACAACTACAGGTATCACTTCTCTCCTTTCTTTCTAAATCTGCTCTGCCTAAACTAGCTTTAATAGTGTTGGTAAAGCATTACCACGGGATGTCACACATGAGCATAGCTAAAGTCACACAGGCTATGAACTCATCAAACTGTATTGCTGATGTAGCTAAAACAACCAAGCTAGTGTTAGATTCATGTTTGACTTGTGCCAAAACTAACATACATTGACCTGTACGACATGATGCACTTACTTTTCCTGAGCAACCTTTCCAACACCTACAGATAGATTTCACACATTTGCCACCAGAAGGAAATTTGAGAAACCTGTTGGTTATAGTTGACAGATTCAGTAAGCGGCCAGAAGCATTTGCATGCATGACAGAGAACGCTAAACCAGTTGTAAAAATATTAACAAAAGAGATCATCTCTAGGTTTGATATTCCTCGTGTGATTGAAAGTGATAACGGCACACCTTTTGCTTTTAAAGTAACACAACATTTGGCTAAAAGCTTAGCAATTGATTGCCATTTTAATATTCCCTATCACCCACAGTCAGCTGGAGTGGTAGAGTGAACGAACAGAACCATTAAGGAACGTGCTACTAAAGCCTGCATTGAAACAGGCCGAAATTGGACTGTTGTTCTCCCGGCAGTACTCACAGAAATGAGAATGACCCCATCTTCAACTACTAAACTGTCACTTTTTGAAATTCTAATAGGTCGTCCTTTCCCGACCCCATGGGCCAGGTGACGCACTGGCATTTCTTCCTTAGGTAACCTGGAAGTGATGGTGGACGACTACATTTCTGCCCTGGTTAAAAAAAATGTAATTCTATTAGTGCTGATGTCTCACTAACTCTTCCACTGCCCACATAAAACCCATCACACCCTTTTGTGCTTAATTAGCATGTCCTGATACAAAGTCTGAAGCCTACCAAGGTCGGTGAGCTGACGTATCGGTGTCCAGCGCCTGTTCTTGCTGTAACCAGGCTTGGAGTTCTGACTGATTATCAGCCACAGTGGATACATGCAAGCAGGATCAAAACAGCACCCCCTTAATCTGTGCATTAATCGGTCTGTTGACCTAAGAAGCCTGCCTAAGTGAGTATTCAGGGCTGAAATGTTTGAGAGCCTACGGAAAGATCCTTTCTATATAGTAATAAAGGGGCCAACTCATTTGAAGTTAGTGAAGATCTGACTCACTTGACTGTTTTGTTTAGCTTACCCTGATACCCTGACCCTCTAGGTCTAAATTCTATAAAAATATGTGCATAGTTGTAACTACACTCCGAATTTTAAATTTTAAACCGCAGGGTATTTTTTGTCTGGTGTGTCGGAACTCAGAGCCCGTCTCTGAGGCGACACATCGAGGGTGGATTCTTTTGTTCAGAAGATTCCCAATAATGCTCAGCCAACTCTAGAAAAACTTAAATATAATAGACACAAACTGCCAATGAAGGATCCTCAGTCTCAGATGAGTAAAAGCAAACTTCTTTATTCCATACACGTTCCAATGAGCTCAATAGAAGATGGGTACCTCACATCAAAATGAACAGCACATCAAAAATGATAGAGCACGCCAAAGTGAGAAAGTACAAGTACTGTCTGTTTCACGCTTGTATTTATACCCTGTAGCCACCGTATCCTTCTATTTTTTTCTAATTTCTTCACCTTGAGTAATTCCCCTTATTTTCCGATCTTGCCCTCTTTTTTTCAATTCCCCTTATCTTTGACCTTGGTGCTCATTCCTCCAAACAACACCATATTTGGAGTTCCTGTTTTTCCCAATTCCCCTTATATTCGGCCTTTTTCTGATTTTATATAAAAAAAAAATGAGTGAGCCCTTATTTTTTCTGGATCCAACCATACGCTGTTTTCAGTCCTCCAAGTGTGAACACCATTTTTGCGGCCTATGTTGTCTTCCTGCACCTGCAATGGGTAAGTGTTATGCTTTACTCTTTTTATAATGCTGTTTGCTATTCTACTTTTATGGAATTGAGTTATCTCAGTGTATTAGATTGTCTGTATACATGTGCTTGATTATATTCTTTTATTTAATAGCTGCAAGTGCCCAGATTATATTTTAATTGTGCATTCTGAACTGATTGTTACATAGTATATAGAATCTTCTCTTGAATGTGTGTTATCCTTTGCCTGCGCCTAGCAGTCACCGTGATTTTACCCTGTCTAACATCTTATCTCCGTTGGTCTCTTTTGCTCAGCTCCGCCACGCAAACGTTCTGGAATATCTCCAATGGGTCTTCTTCGCAGACAATACCGCCAGTTTCAGCTCTCCTCACTTGCTGCTGAGCTTGCTCATTTTCTTGAACAACTCTCTGGCCTAACTGTTCCAGCGAATCCCTATCTGCCTCCTCGCAAAGTGCAGAGCACTGCTACGCGCGACATGGGCACACAGACCGCTCCTGATCTCTCTGCTACCCGCTATCGAGCTTATGATGACAACTGCAGTGAAGGCTCCTGTCCCCCACCGTTTTCTCCCTATCCTTCACACTGGTCTCCCACTGATTATTCCCCTACATCTCCTGCGCCAAACCAACGTGCTCCTGTGCCTTCACCCGGCCTTGGGCCAAGCTACTCCTTCATGTCTCCTGCAGCTGCAGCAGCCCACCCGCCTTGCTATCCCAATAAAAATGCTTAAACTCCCTCAAGGTCGTTTTCTGTCCTTCTTTATCTATTCCACACACTTATAACATTCAGTCAGACTCTATCCTACTCACACATGTAAATACCTTATTATTACTATTTTATACTTGGTGTAAATAAAGGATTGATTAACATATAGTTAAATAGGTGTTATCAAAACTACTTCTATTGTATCTAATAACTTCTATTGTATCTAATAAGTTCTATATTTGATTTAGGTTACTTTTTGTTGGATTAATGTTAGTTTGATTATAACACACGCTAGATAAGGTTGATTAAAATTATTTCTCGACATTACTCCCCCCTCTGAGACTTTATAGTCTCACATTCCGCTTACTTCAGTGATAACCTGTTACCAATCATACATATCATGTAATGCAATAGTAAAACCAAAGTAAAAAGTCTTTGTGTTCTTTGGCACATGTTGTGTTCTTCTGACCCAGATACTTTACGTACCGCAGGGGGTCTTGTTGGAGCCCTGGAAGAGGTTACTAGCACTTTACCAGGTACTCGTGTGTTTATATCCACGTGAATGTGTTGGTCCAAGGAAAAAAATGATCAAAAGTAAAATGATCACAAGTACACAATTTCAACAATCTATTTACACTATTCTAAATGAAACATTACCTCAATAAAAGGAACCTAGTACTCATGAATACCACAATCTATCAACACCAGTGTTAGTAATCAAATTCAGTGATAATATTATGAATAATATTCAGTGGAAGACTTACAACATACTTAGAATCGACCTTTCACTTAAAATTGGAAAAATAAACGAAAATTAAACAAACGAAAATAAACGCAAAGAGCAACGATCGCAAAGATCAAAATAAACGAAAATTAAACAAACGAAAATAATAAACGCAAACGCAAAGATCGACATTACTCCCACCCTCTAATGTCCGTGCTGAATCACAACATTGATGAACTAGAAGTGGGCGAAAAACCCTGTTGACAGTCAAGTGCCAGGGAAAATTCCCACTCTGCCCGCCAGTGGCGCGACAGTGGAATCATCACCAAGGTCATCCTCAGTCGTGATTGTACATGCAGCGTAAATATGAGACGTGAAATAAAACGAAAATGAAAAATGAAACAATATAGTCCGCATAAACGTGGTAGAGCTATGGAACAGGTGACAACCGCTTAATTCAATGTGGTAAGGGAGCGGTTATACGGTGACCAGTCTGTATCGCGAACCACACAGCGTAGTACCATTTTAAGCGGGAACGTCTACCCTGCATTGAGATGGCACGCATGCGGCATCTGCGAACCAGGATAGGGCGACAGTGCCAGTCCCGATGTTTTGCTGGTTCTGTTGTCCACAGAACATAGCCCCCTAAGGTAATGGTGTAGTATGTCACAGTAGTGCGTTGCATGACGAAGGTCGTGAGCAGGAAACTATGGGTGTTTCGAGCTCTTGTTGAGAAGGAAAGAGCTCCAAATGATTCAGCCAGGGAGATAGCACGACGCATAGTGAATACACGGGTGACCAGCTGGAGTCCACCAGGAAGATCATAGACAGAGTTCTGAACGGAGTCTAACCACATTCCCTCCGGAGAAAACGTTAGCATGGCGCATAATGGCGGTCACTGGTCTACGCTGGTCCTCATCTGTTTCCCAAACAAATTCATCCCTTTGTGGAGGAAAACCGAACCAATCACGGGGTCCATCATAGCACCGGTCTCCCAAAGGACAGTCGTCACAGCCCTGGCACCACAAGCAATGTGTCTGACGGTCAAAGGCGAGGGCATCACACGCTTCACAGGGACCCCTGAATGTGTCGAATGCGAAGCGATATCCCTCATAACACGTGTCAGTGAATGCACACACACCAGGAAACAGCCGCAGATTAGGCTGTAGCCACCTGGGTTCACCAGCGGCCATGTTCCTGCACACAACATGAAGAACTCACAACAACAACATGGTTCATACAACAGAATTAAGACAGCAAGCATCCGAAGCAGTTTTTCTAAAAGTGGGAAATATAGAAGTGGGGCTCAGTGGGCATGTCATTATTATCGAAATCAGTAATCAAACACAGATAGATAGATGGTTAGTTAGATATATGTATATATATATATATATATATATATATATATATATATATATATATATATATATATATATATATATATATATATATATATATACACATAGTAAAAAGGATATGTCTGGGGAAAGTTATTTGTGTCCTTCGCTCAGGGCAAAAAGCCTTGCATTCATGTCCACATAGACATCATGGTCCATGGCAGCATAGATGTGATCTACAGGAAATTCCTGCTCTGTGACAGCAGACATTGGAAACTGTACATATTGTCCGAACAGTGAGTGCACAGTCTTGCTGATAAGAGCACGGAGACAGGGAATTCCACAGCAAACAAAACATGCCACGGCTGCAAGAATAATGGCAAGTGTAGTTCCAATACGCACCAGTCCCGCCAACCAGCTTGAAGAAAAAAGCCAACTTAGCCAGCAGGACAGAGCAGATTCCTTCGCATTATTGGAGACCATCTCATCACGAGCTTTCACCATACGGTCCAATAGAGCGTGTAGCGGACCTGCAGAGCCAGTGTGGAGAGGAATAACCGCGCAACAGTCCTCCCCAGTAAGATGGCATACACCTTGGTCTGGGCCAAGCATTTTGTCAATCGCGAACCTATTCTGCACAGCCATTAATGTAGTGGCATGAAGTTGTTCTGATATCAGTTTCAAGGCTTCAATTGTGTGATTGATAAAACGTTGTTGGTTGTACCAAATATAATTTATCCAGGCCATATTGCGATCTATCTGGATCCAAGGCATTGACAATGTTTCTCTCTTGGATCCAGATAGATCGCAATATGGCCTGGATAAATTAATTTTGGTACAACCAACAACGTTTTATCAATCACACAAGTGAAGAAACCTGCTCTGGATCCATCAGACATCAACAACTACAGACATCAACAACTACAGGTATCACTTCTCTCCTTTCTTTCTAAATCTGCTCTGCCTAAACTAGCTTTAATAGTGTTGGTAAAGCATTACCACGGGATGTCACACATGAGCATAGCTAAAGTCACACAGGCTATGAACTCATCAAACTGTATTGCTGATGTAGCTAAAACAACCAAGCTAGTGTTAGATTCATGTTTGACTTGTGCCAAAACTAACATACATTGACCTGTACGACATGATGCACTTACTTTTCCTGAGCAACCTTTCCAACACCTACAGATAGATTTCACACATTTGCCACCAGAAGGAAATTTGAGAAACCTGTTGGTTATAGTTGACAGATTCAGTAAGCGGCCAGAAGCATTTGCATGCATGACAGAGAACGCTAAACCAGTTGTAAAAATATTAACAAAAGAGATCATCTCTAGGTTTGATATTCCTCGTGTGATTGAAAGTGATAACGGCACACCTTTTGCTTTTAAAGTAACACAACATTTGGCTAAAAGCTTAGCAATTGATTGCCATTTTAATATTCCCTATCACCCACAGTCAGCTGGAGTGGTAGAGTGAACGAACAGAACCATTAAGGAACGTGCTACTAAAGCCTGCATTGAAACAGGCCGAAATTGGACTGTTGTTCTCCCGGCAGTACTCACAGAAATGAGAATGACCCCATCTTCAACTACTAAACTGTCACTTTTTGAAATTCTAATAGGTCGTCCTTTCCCGACCCCATGGGCCAGGTGACGCACTGGCATTTCTTCCTTAGGTAACCTGGAAGTGATGGTGGACGACTACATTTCTGCCCTGGTTAAAAAAAATGTAATTCTATTAGTGCTGATGTCTCACTAACTCTTCCACTGCCCACATAAAACCCATCACACCCTTTTGTGCTTAATTAGCATGTCCTGATACAAAGTCTGAAGCCTACCAAGGTCGGTGAGCTGACGTATCGGTGTCCAGCGCCTGTTCTTGCTGTAACCAGGCTTGGAGTTCTGACTGATTATCAGCCACAGTGGATACATGCAAGCAGGATCAAAACAGCACCCCCTTAATCTGTGCATTAATCGGTCTGTTGACCTAAGAAGCCTGCCTAAGTGAGTATTCAGGGCTGAAATGTTTGAGAGCCTACGGAAAGATCCTTTCTATATAGTAATAAAGGGGCCAACTCATTTGAAGTTAGTGAAGATCTGACTCACTTGACTGTTTTGTTTAGCTTACCCTGATACCCTGACCCTCTAGGTCTAAATTCTATAAAAATATGTGCATAGTTGTAACTACACTCCGAATTTTAAATTTTAAACCGCAGGGTATTTTTTGTCTGGTGTGTCGGAACTCAGAGCCCGTCTCTGAGGCGACACATCGAGGGTGGATTCTTTTGTTCAGAAGATTCCCAATAATGCTCAGCCAACTCTAGAAAAACTTAAATATAATAGACACAAACTGCCAATGAAGGATCCTCAGTCTCAGATGAGTAAAAGCAAACTTCTTTATTCCATACACGTTCCAATGAGCTCAATAGAAGATGGGTACCTCACATCAAAATGAACAGCACATCAAAAATGATAGAGCACGCCAAAGTGAGAAAGTACAAGTACTGTCTGTTTCACGCTTGTATTTATACCCTGTAGCCACCGTATCCTTCTATTTTTTTCTAATTTCTTCACCTTGAGTAATTCCCCTTATTTTCCGATCTTGCCCTCTTTTTTTCAATTCCCCTTATCTTTGACCTTGGTGCTCATTCCTCCAAACAACACCATATTTGGAGTTCCTGTTTTTCCCAATTCCCCTTATATTCGGCCTTTTTCTGATTTTATATAAAAAAAAAAATGAGTGAGCCCTTATTTTTTCTGGATCCAACCATACGCTGTTTTCAGTCCTCCAAGTGTGAACACCATTTTTGCGGCCTATGTTGTCTTCCTGCACCTGCAATGGGTAAGTGTTATGCTTTACTCTTTTTATAATGCTGTTTGCTATTCTACTTTTATGGAATTGAGTTATCTCAGTGTATTAGATTGTCTGTATACATGTGCTTGATTATATTCTTTTATTTAATAGCTGCAAGTGCCCAGATTATATTTTAATTGTGCATTCTGAACTGATTGTTACATAGTATATAGAATCTTCTCTTGAATGTGTGTTATCCTTTGCCTGCGCCTAGCAGTCACCGTGATTTTACCCTGTCTAACATCTTATCTCCGTTGGTCTCTTTTGCTCAGCTCCGCCACGCAAACGTTCTGGAATATCTCCAATGGGTCTTCTTCGCAGACAATACCGCCAGTTTCAGCTCTCCTCACTTGCTGCTGAGCTTGCTCATTTTCTTGAACAACTCTCTGGCCTAACTGTTCCAGCGAATCCCTATCTGCCTCCTCGCAAAGTGCAGAGCACTGCTACGCGCGACATGGGCACACAGACCGCTCCTGATCTCTCTGCTACCCGCTATCGAGCTTATGATGACAACTGCAGTGAAGGCTCCTGTCCCCCACCGTTTTCTCCCTATCCTTCACACTGGTCTCCCACTGATTATTCCCCTACATCTCCTGCGCCAAACCAACGTGCTCCTGTGCCTTCACCCGGCCTTGGGCCAAGCTACTCCTTCATGTCTCCTGCAGCTGCAGCAGCCCACCCGCCTTGCTATCCCAATAAAAATGCTTAAACTCCCTCAAGGTCGTTTTCTGTCCTTCTTTATCTATTCCACACACTTATAACATTCAGTCAGACTCTATCCTACTCACACATGTAAATACCTTATTATTACTATTTTATACTTGGTGTAAATAAAGGCTTGATTAACATATAGTTAAATAGGTGTTATCAAAACTACTTCTATTGTATCTAATAACTTCTATTGTATCTAATAAGTTCTATATTTGATTTAGGTTACTTTTTGTTGGATTAATGTTAGTTTGATTATAACACACGCTAGATAAGGTTGATTAAAATTATTTCTCGACATTACTCCCCCCTCTGAGACTTTATAGTCTCACATTCCGCTTACTTCAGTGATAACCTGTTACCAATCATACATATCATGTAATGCAATAGTAAAACCAAAGTAAAAAGTCTTTGTGTTCTTTGGCACATGTTGTGTTCTTCTGACCCAGATACTTTACGTACCGCAGGGGGTCTTGTTGGAGCCCTGGAAGAGGTTACTAGCACTTTACCAGGTACTCGTGTGTTTATATCCACGTGAATGTGTTGGTCCAAGGAAAAAAATGATCAAAAGTAAAATGATCACAAGTACACAATTTCAACAATCTATTTACACTATTCTAAATGAAACATTACCTCAATAAAAGGAACCTAGTACTCATGAATACCACAATCTATCAACACCAGTGTTAGTAATCAAATTCAGTGATAATATTATGAATAATATTCAGTGGAAGACTTACAACATACTTAGAATCGACCTTTCACTTAAAATTGGAAAAATAAACGAAAATTAAACAAACGAAAATAAACGCAAAGAGCAACGATCGCAAAGATCAAAATAAACGAAAATTAAACAAACGAAAATAATAAACGCAAACGCAAAGATCGACATTACTCCCACCCTCTAATGTCCGTGCTGAATCACAACATTGATGAACTAGAAGTGGGCGAAAAACCCTGTTGACAGTCAAGTGCCAGGGAAAATTCCCACTCTGCCCGCCAGTGGCGCGACAGTGGAATCATCACCAAGGTCGCGCCACTGTCGCGCCACTGGCGCGACAGTGGAATCATCACCAAGGTCATCCTCAGTCGTGATTGTACATGCAGCGTAAATATGAGACGTGAAATAAAACGAAAATGAAAAATGAAACAATATAGTCCGCATAAACGTGGTAGAGCTATGGAACAGGTGACAACCGCTTAATTCAATGTGGTAAGGGAGCGGTTATACGGTGACCAGTCTGTATCGCGAACCACACAGCGTAGTACCATTTTAAGCGGGAACGTCTACCCTGCATTGAGATGGCACGCATGCGGCATCTGCGAACCAGGATAGGGCGACAGTGCCAGTCCCGATGTTTTGCTGGTTCTGTTGTCCACAGAACATAGCCCCCTAAGGTAATGGTGTAGTATGTCACAGTAGTGCGTTGCATGACGAAGGTCGTGAGCAGGAAACTATGGGTGTTTCGAGCTCTTGTTGAGAAGGAAAGAGCTCCAAATGATTCAGCCAGGGAGATAGCACGACGCATAGTGAATACACGGGTGACCAGCTGGAGTCCACCAGGAAGATCATAGACAGAGTTCTGAACGGAGTCTAACCACATTCCCTCCGGAGAAAACGTTAGCATGGCGCATAATGGCGGTCACTGGTCTACGCTGGTCCTCATCTGTTTCCCAAACAAATTCATCCCTTTGTGGAGGAAAACCGAACCAATCACGGGGTCCATCATAGCACCGGTCTCCCAAAGGACAGTCGTCACAACCCTGGCACCACAAGCAATGTGTCTGACGGTCAAAGGCGAGGGCATCACACGCTTCACAGGGACCCCTGAATGTGTCGAATGCGAAGCGATATCCCTCATAACACGTGTCAGTGAATGCACACACACCAGGAAACAGCCGCAGATTCGGCTGTAGCCACCTGGGTTCACCAGCGGCCATGTTCCTGCACACAACATGAAGAACTCAAAACAACAACATGGTTCATACAACAGAATTAAGACAGCAAGCATCCGAAGCAGTTTTTCTAAAAGTGGGAAATATAGAAGTGGGGCTCAGTGGGCATGTCATTATTATCGAAATCAGTAATCAAACACAGATAGATAGATGGTTAGTTAGATATATGTATATATATATATATATATATATATATATATATATATATATATATATATATATATATATATATATATACATATACACATAGTAAAAAGGATATGTCTGGGGAAAGTTATTTGTGTCCTTCGCTCAGGGCAAAAAGCCTTGCATTCATGTCCATATAGACATCATGGTCCATGGCAGCATAGATGTGATCTACAGGAAATTCCTGCTCTGTGACAGCAGACATTGGAAACTGTACATATTGTCCGAACAGTGAGTGCACAGTCTTGCTGATAAGAGCACGGAGACAGGGAATTCCACAGCAAACAAAACATGCCACGGCTGCAAGAATAATGGCAAGTGTAGTTCCAATACGCACCAGTCCCGCCAACCAGCTTGAAGAAAAAAGCCAACTTAGCCAGCAGGACAGAGCAGATTCCTTCGCATTATTGGAGACCATCTCATCACGAGCTTTCACCATACGGTCCAATAGAGCGTGTAGCGGACCTGCAGAGCCAGTGTGGAGAGGAATAACCGCGCAACAGTCCTCCCCAGTAAGATGGCATACACCTTGGTCTGGGCCAAGCATTTTGTCAATCGCGAACCTATTCTGCACAGCCATTAATGTAGTGGCATGAAGTTGTTCTGATATCAGTTTCAAGGCTTCAATTGTGTGATTGATAAAACGTTGTTGGTTGTACCAAATATAATTTATCCAGGCCATATTGCGATCTATCTGGATCCAAGGCATTGACAATGTTTCTCTCTTGGATCCAGATAGATCGCAATATGGCCTGGATAAATTAATTTTGGTACAACCAACAACGTTTTATCAATCACACAAGTGAAGAAACCTGCTCTGGATCCATCAGACATCAACAACTACAGACATCAACAACTACAGGTATCACTTCTCTCCTTTCTTTCTAAATCTGCTCTGCCTAAACTAGCTTTAATAGTGTTGGTAAAGCATTACCACGGGATGTCACACATGAGCATAGCTAAAGTCACACAGGCTATGAACTCATCAAACTGTATTGCTGATGTAGCTAAAACAACCAAGCTAGTGTTAGATTCATGTTTGACTTGTGCCAAAACTAACATACATTGACCTGTACGACATGATGCACTTACTTTTCCTGAGCAACCTTTCCAACACCTACAGATAGATTTCACACATTTGCCACCAGAAGGAAATTTGAGAAACCTGTTGGTTATAGTTGACAGATTCAGTAAGCGGCCAGAAGCATTTGCATGCATGACAGAGAACGCTAAACCAGTTGTAAAAATATTAACAAAAGAGATCATCTCTAGGTTTGATATTCCTCGTGTGATTGAAAGTGATAACGGCACACCTTTTGCTTCTAAAGTAACACAACATTTGGCTAAAAGCTTAGCAATTGATTGCCATTTTAATATTCCCTATCACCCACAGTCAGCTGGAGTGGTAGAGTGAACGAACAGAACCATTAAGGAACGTGCTACTAAAGCCTGCATTGAAACAGGCCGAAATTGGACTGTTGTTCTCCCGGCAGTACTCACAGAAATGAGAATGACCCCATCTTCAACTACTAAACTGTCACTTTTTGAAAATTTAATAGGTCGTCCTTTCCCGACCCCATGGGCCAGGTGACGCACTGGCATTTCTTCCTTAGGTAACCTGGAAGTGATGGTGGACGACTACATTTCTGCCCTGGTTAAAAAAAATGTAATTCTATTAGTGCTGATGTCTCACTAACTCTTCCACTGCCCACATAAAACCCATCACACCCTTTTGTGCTTAATTAGCATGTCCTGATACAAAGTCTGAAGCCTACCAAGGTCGGTGAGCCGACGTATCGGTGTCCAGCGCCTGTTCTAGCTGTAACCAGGCTTGGAGTTCTGACTGATTATCAGCCACAGTGGATACATGCAAGCAGGATCAAAACAGCACCCCCTTAATCTGTGCATTAATCGGTCTGTTGACCTAAGAAGCCTGCCTAAGTGAGTATTCAGGGCTGAAATGTTTGAGAGCCTACGGAAAGATCCTTTCTATATAGTAATAAAGGGGCCAACTCATTTGAAGTTAGTGAAGATCTGACTCACTTGACTGTTTTGTTTAGCTTACCCTGATACCCTGACCCTCTAGGTCTAAATTCTATAAAAATATGTGCATAGTTGTAACTACACTCCGAATTTTAAATTTTAAACCGCAGGGTATTTTTTGTCTGGTGTGTCGGAACTCAGAGCCCGTCTCTGAGGCGACACATCGAGGGTGGATTCTTTTGTTCAGAAGATTCCCAATAATGCTCAGCCAACTCTAGAAAAACTTAAATATAATAGACACAAACTGCCAATGAAGGATCCTCAGTCTCAGATGAGTAAAAGCAAACTTCTTTATTCCATACACGTTCCAATGAGCTCAATAGAAGATGGGTACCTCACATCAAAATGAACAGCACATCAAAAATGATAGAGCAAGCCAAAGTGAGAAAGTACAAGTACTGTCTGTTTCACGCTTGTATTTATACCCTGTAGCCACCGTATCCTTCTATTTTTTTCTAATTTCTTCACCTTGAGTAATTCCCCTTATTTTCCGATCTTGCCCTCTTTTTTTCAATTCCCCTTATCTTTGACCTTGGTGCTCATTCCTCCAAACAATACCATATTTGGAGTTCCTGTTTTTCCCAATTCCCCTTATATTCGGCCTTTTTCTGATTTTATATAAAAAAAAAATGAGTGAGCCCTTATTTTTTCTGGATCCAACCATACGCTGTTTTCAGTCCTCCAAGTGTGAACACCATTTTTGCGGCCTATTTTGTCTTCCTGCACCTGCAATGGGTAAGTGTTATGCTTTACTCTTTTTATAATGCTGTTTGCTATTCTACTTTTATGGAATTGAGTTATCTCAGTGTATTAGATTGTCTGTATACATGTGCTTGATTATATTCTTTTATTTAATAGCTGCAAGTGCCCAGATTATATTTTAATTGTGCATTCTGAACTGATTGTTACATAGTATATAGAATCTTCTCTTGAATGTGTGTTATCCTTTGCCTGCGCCTAGCAGTCACCGTGATTTTACCCTGTCTAACATCTTATCTCCGTTGGTCTCTTTTGCTCAGCTCCGCCACGCAAACGTTCTGGAATATCTCCAATGGGTCTTCTTCGCAGACAATACCGCCAGTTTCAGCTCTCCTCACTTGCTGCTGAGCTTGCTCATTTTCTTGAACAACTCTCTGGCCTAACTGTTCCAGCGAATCCCTATCTGCCTCCTCGCAAAGTGCAGAGCACTGCTACGCGCGACATGGGCACACAGACCGCTCCTGATCTCTCTGCTACCCGCTATCGAGCTTATGATGACAACTGCAGTGAAGGCTCCTGTCCCCCACCGTTTTCTCCCTATCCTTCACACTGGTCTCCCACTGATTATTCCCCTACATTTCCTGCGCCAAACCAACGTGCTCCTGTGCCTTCACCCGGCCTTGGGCCAAGCTACTCCTTCATGTCTCCTGCAGCTGCAGCAGCCCACCCGCCTTGCTATCCCAATAAAAATGCTTAAACTCCCTCAAGGTCGTTTTCTGTCCTTCTTTATCTATTCCACACACTTATAACATTCAGTCAGACTCTATTCTACTCACACATGTAAATACCTTATTATTACTATTTTATACTTGGTGTAAATAAAGGCTTAAATAACATATAGTTAAATAGGTGTTATCAAAACTACTTCTATTGTATCTAATAACTTCTATTGTATCTAATAAGTTCTATATTTGATTTAGGTTACTTTTTGTTGGATTAATGTTAGTTTGATTATAACACACGCTAGATAAGGTTGATTAAAATTATTTCTCGACATTACTCCCCCCTCTGAGACTTTATAGTCTCACATTCCGCTTACTTCAGTGATAACCTGTTACCAATCATACATATCATGTAATGCAATAGTAAAACCAAAGTAAAAAGTCTTGGTGTTCTTTGGCACATGTTGTTTTCTTCTGACCCAGATACTTTACGTACCGCAGGGGGTCTTGTTGGAGCCCTGGAAGAGGTTACTAGCACTTTACCAGGTACTCGTGTGTTTATATCCACGTGAATGTGTTGGTCCAAGGAAAAAAATGATCAAAAGTAAAATGATCACAAGTACACAATTTCAACAATCTATTTACACTATTCTAAATGAAACATTACCTCAATAAAAGGAACCTAGTACTCATGAATACCACAATCTATCAACACCAGTGTTAGTAATCAAATTCAGTGATAATATTATGAATAATATTCAGTGGAAGACTTACAACATACTTAGAATCGACCTTTCACTTAAAATTGGAAAAATAAACGAAAATTAAACAAACGAAAATAAACGCAAAGAGCAACGATCGCAAAGATCAAAATAAACGAAAATTAAACAAACGAAAATAATAAACGCAAACGCAAAGATCGACATTACTCCCACCCTCTAATGTCCGTGCTGAATCACAACATTGATGAACTAGAAGTGGGCGAAAAACCCTGTTGACAGTCAAGTGCCAGGGAAAATTCCCACTCTGCCCGCCAGTGGCGCGACAGTGGAATCATCACCAAGGTCATCCTCAGTCGTGATTGTACATGCAGCGTAAATATGAGACGTGAAATAAAACGAAAATGAAAAATGAAACAATATAGTCCGCATAAACGTGGTAGAGCTATGGAACAGGTGACAACCGCTTAATTCAATGTGGTAAGGGAGCGGTTATACGGTGACCAGTCTGTATCGCGAACCACACAGCGTAGTACCATTTTAAGCGGGAACGTCTACCCTGCATTGAGATGGCACGCATGCGGCATCTGCGAACCAGGATAGGGCGACAGTGCCAGTCCCGATGTTTTGCTGGTTCCGTTGTCCACAGAACATAGCCCCCAAGGTAATGGTGTAGTATGTCACAGTAGTGCGTTGCATGACGAAGGTCGTGAGCAGGAAACTATGGGTGTTTCGAGCTCTTGTTGAGAAGGAAAGAGCTCCAAATGATTCAGCCAGGGAGATAGCACGACGCATAGTGAATACACGGGTGACCAGCTGGAGTCCACCAGGAAGATCATAGACAGAGTTCTGAACGGAGTCTAACCACATTCCCTCCGGAGAAAACGTTAGCATGGCGCATAATGGCGGTCACTGGTCTACGCTGGTCCTCATCTGTTTCCCAAACAAATTCATCCCTTTGTGGAGGAAAACCGAACCACTCACGGGGTCCATCATAGCACCGGTCTCCCAAAGGACAGTCGTCACAGCTCTGGCACCACAAGCAATGTGTCTGACGGTCAAAGGCGAGGGCATCACACGCTTCACAGGGACCCCTGAATGTGTCGAATGCGAAGCGATATCCCTCATAACACGTATCAGTGAATGCACACACACCAGGAAACAGCCGCAGATTCGGCTGTAGCCACCTGGGTTCACCAGCGGCCATGTTCCTGCACACAACATGAAGAACTCACAACAACAACATGATTCATACAACAGAATTAAGACAGCAAGCATCCGAAGCAGTTTTTCTAAAAGTGGGAAATATAGAAGTAAGGCTCAGTGGGCATGTCATTATTATTGAAATCAGTAATCAAACACAGATAGATAGATGGTTAGTTAGATATATGTATATATATATATATATATATATATATATATATATATATATATATATATATATATATATATATATATATATATATATATATATATACACATAGTAAAAAGGATATGTCTGGGGAAAGTTATTTGTGTCCTTCGCTCAGGGCAAAAAGCCTTGCATTCATGTCCACATAGACATCATGGTCCATGGCAGCATAGATGTGATCTACAGGAAATTCCTGCTCTGTGACAGCAGACATTGGAAACTGTACATATTGTCCGAACAGTGAGTGCACAGTCTTGCTGATAAGAGCACGGAGACAGGGAATTCCACAGCAAACAAAACATGCCACGGCTGCAAGAATAATGGCAAGTGTAGTTCCAATACGCACCAGTCCCGCCAACCAGCTTGAAGAAAAAAGCCAACTTAGCCAGCAGGACAGAGCAGATTCCTTCGCATTATTGGAGACCATCTCATCACGAGCTTTCACCATACGGTCCAATAGAGCGTGTAGCGGACCTGCAGAGCCAGTGTGGAGAGGAATAACCGCGCAACAGTCCTCCCCAGTAAGATGGCATACACCTTGGTCTGGGCCAAGCATTTTGTCAATCGCGAACCTATTCTGCACAGCCATTAATGTAGTGGCATGAAGTTGTTCTGATATCAGTTTCAAGGCTTCAATTGTGTGATTGATAAAACGTTGTTGGTTGTACCAAATATAATTTATCCAGGCCATATTGCGATCTATCTGGATCCAAGGCATTGACAATGTTTCTCTCTTGGATCCAGATAGATCGCAATATGGCCTGGATAAATTAATTTTGGTACAACCAACAACGTTTTATCAATCACACAAGTGAAGAAACCTGCTCTGGATCCATCAGACATCAACAACTACAGACATCAACAACTACAGGTATCACTTCTCTCCTTTCTTTCTAAATCTGCTCTGCCTAAACTAGCTTTAATAGTGTTGGTAAAGCATTACCACGGGATGTCACACATGAGCATAGCTAAAGTCACACAGGCTATGAACTCATCATACTGTATTGCTGATGTAGCTAAAACAACCAAGCTAGTGTTAGATTCATGTTTGACTTGTGCCAAAACTAACATACATTGACCTGTACGACATGATGCACTTACTTTTCCTGAGCAACCTTTCCAACACCTACAGATAGATTTCACACATTTGCCACCAGAAGGAAATTTGAGAAACCTGTTGGTTATAGTTGACAGATTCAGTAAGCGGCCAGAAGCATTTGCATGCATGACAGAGAACGCTAAACCAGTTGTAAAAATATTAACAAAAGAGATCATCTCTAGGTTTGATATTCCTCGTGTGATTGAAAGTGATAACGGCACACCTTTTGCTTCTAAAGTAACACAACATTTGGCTAAAAGCTTAGCAATTGATTGCCATTTTAATATTCCCTATCACCCACAGTCAGCTGGAGTGGTAGAGTGAACGAACAGAACCATTAAGGAACGTGCTACTAAAGCCTGCATTGAAACAGGCCGAAATTGGACTGTTGTTCTCCCGGCAGTACTCACAGAAATGAGAATGACCCCATCTTCAACTACTAAACTGTCACTTTTTGAAATTCTAATAGGTCGTCCTTTCCCGACCCCATGGGCCAGGTGACGCACTGGCATTTCTTCCTTAGGTAACCTGGAAGTGATGGTGGACGACTACATTTCTGCCCTGGTTAAAAAAAATGTAATTCTATTAGTGCTGATGTCTCACTAACTCTTTCACTGCCCACATAAAACCCATCACACCCTTTTGTGCTTAATTAGCATGTCCTGATACAAAGTCTGAAGCCTACCAAGGTCGGTGAGCCGACGTATCGGTGTCCAGCGCCTGTTCTAGCTGTAACCAGGCTTGGAGTTCTGACTGATTATCAGCCACAGTGGATACATGCAAGCAGGATCAAAACAGCACCCCCTTAATCTGTGCATTAATCGGTCTGTTGACCTAAGAAGCCTGCCTAAGTGAGTATTCAGGGCTGAAATGTTTGAGAGCCTACGGAAAGATCCTTTCTATATAGTAATAAAGGGGCCAACTCATTTGAAGTTAGTGAAGATCTGACTCACTTGACTGTTTTGTTTAGCTTACCCTGATACCCTGACCCTCTAGGTCTAAATTCTATAAAAATATGTGCATAGTTGTAACTACACTCCGAATTTTAAATTTTAAACCGCAGGGTATTTTTTGTCTGGTGTGTCGGAACTCAGAGCCCGTCTCTGAGGTGACACATCGAGGGTGGATTCTTTTGTTCAGAAGATTCCCAATAATGCTCAGCCAACTCTAGAAAAACTTAAATATAATAGACACAAACTGCCAATGAAGGATCCTCAGTCTCAGATGAGTAAAAGCAAACTTCTTTATTCCATACACGTTCCAATGAGCTCAATAGAAGATGGGTACCTCACATCAAAATGAACAGCACATCAAAAATGATAGAGCACGCCAAAGTGAGAAAGTACAAGTACTGTCTGTTTCACGCTTGTATTTATACCCTGTAGCCACCGTATCCTTCTATTTTTTTCTAATTTCTTCACCTTGAGTAATTCCCCTTATTTTCCGATCTTGCCCTCTTTTTTTCAATTCCCCTTATCTTTGACCTTGGTGCTCATTCCTCCAAACAACACCATATTTGGAGTTCCTGTTTTTCCCAATTCCCCTTATATTCGGCCTTTTTCTGATTTTATATAAAAAAAAAATGAGTGAGCCCTTATTTTTTCTGGATCCAACCATACGCTGTTTTCAGTCCTCCAAGTGTGAACACCATTTTTGCGGCCTATTTTGTCTTCCTGCACCTGCAATGGGTAAGTGTTATGCTTTACTCTTTTTATAATGCTGTTTGCTATTCTACTTTTATGGAATTGAGTTATCTCAGTGTATTAGATTGTCTGTATACATGTGCTTGATTATATTCTTTTATTTAATAGCTGCAAGTGCCCAGATTATATTTTAATTGTGCATTCTGAACTGATTGTTACATAGTATATAGAATCTTCTCTTGAATGTGTGTTATCCTTTGCCTGCGCCTAGCAGTCACCGTGATTTTACCCTGTCTAACATCTTATCTCCGTTGGTCTCTTTTGCTCAGCTCCGCCACGCAAACGTTCTGGAATATCTCCAATGGGTCTTCTTCGCAGACAATACCGCCAGTTTCAGCTCTCCTCACTTGCTGCTGAGCTTGCTCATTTTCTTGAACAACTCTCTGGCCTAACTGTTCCAGCGAATCCCTATCTGCCTCCTCGCAAAGTGCAGAGCACTGCTACGCGCGACATGGGCACACAGACCGCTCCTGATCTCTCTGCTACCCGCTATCGAGCTTATGATGACAACTGCAGTGAAGGCTCCTGTCCCCCACCGTTTTCTCCCTATCCGTGAAGTGCAAACTGGTCTCCCACTGATTATTCCCCTACATCTCCTGCGCCAAACCAACGTGCTCCTGTGCCTTCACCCGGCCTTGGGCCAAGCTACTCCTTCATGTCTCCTGCAGCTGCAGCAGCCCACCCGCCTTGCTATCCCAATAAAAATGCTTAAACTCCCTCAAGGTCGTTTTCTGTCCTTCTTTATCTATTCCACACACTTATAACATTCAGTCAGACTCTATCCTACTCACACATGTAAATACCTTATTATTACTATTTTATACTTGGTGTAAATAAAGGCTTGATTAACATATAGTTAAATAGGTGTTATCAAAACTACTTCTATTGTATCTAATAACTTCTATTGTATCTAATAAGTTCTATATTTGATTTAGGTTACTTTTTGTTGGATTAATGTTAGTTTGATTATAACACACGCTAGATAAGGTTGATTAAAATTATTTCTCGACATTACTCCCCCCTCTGAGACTTTATATTCTCACATTCCGCTTACTTCAGTGATAACCTGTTACCAATCATACATATCATGTAATGCAATAGTAAAACCAAAGTAAAAAGTCTTTGTGTTCTTTGGCACATGTTGTTTTCTTCTGACCCAGATACTTTACGTACCGCAGGGGGTCTTGTTGGAGCCCTGGAAGAGGTTACTAGCACTTTACCAGGTACTCGTGTGTTTATATCCACGTGAATGTGTTGGTCCAAGGAAAAAAATGATCAAAAGTAAAATGATCACAAGTACACAATTTCAACAATCTATTTACACTATTCTAAATGAAACATTACCTCAATAAAAGGAACCTAGTACTCATGAATACCACAATCTATCAACACCAGTGTTAGTAATCAAATTCAGTGATAATATTATGAATAATATTCAGTGGAAGACTTACAACATACTTAGAATCGACCTTTCACTTAAAATTGGAAAAATAAACGAAAATTAAACAAACGAAAATAAACGCAAAGAGCAACGATCGCAAAGATCAAAATAAACGAAAATTAAACAAACGAAAATAATAAACGCAAACGCAAAGATCGACATTACTCCCACCCTCTAATGTCCGTGCTGAATCACAACATTGATGAACTAGAAGTGGGCGAAAAACCCTGTTGACAGTCAAGTGCCAGGGAAAATTCCCACTCTGCCCGCCAGTGGCGCGACAGTGGAATCATCACCAAGGTCATCCTCAGTCGTGATTGTACATGCAGCGTAAATATGAGACGTGAAATAAAACGAAAATGAAAAATGAAACAATATAGTCCGCATAAACGTGGTAGAGCTATGGAACAGGTGACAACCGCTTAATTCAATGTGGTAAGGGAGCGGTTATACGGTGACCAGTCTGTATCGCGAACCACACAGCGTAGTACCATTTTAAGCGGGAACGTCTACCCTGCATTGAGATGGCACGCATGCGGCATCTGCGAACCAGGATAGGGCGACAGTGCCAGTCCCGATGTTTTGCTGGTTCTGTTGTCCACAGAACATAGCCCCCTAAGGTAATGGTGTAGTATGTCACAGTAGTGCGTTGCATGACGAAGGTCGTGAGCAGGAAACTATGGGTGTTTCGAGCTCTTGTTGAGAAGGAAAGAGCTCCAAATGATTCAGCCAGGGAGATAGCACGACGCATAGTGAATACACGGGTGACCAGCTGGAGTCCACCAGGAAGATCATAGACAGAGTTCTGAACGGAGTCTAACCACATTCCCTCCGGAGAAAACGTTAGCATGGCGCATAATGGCGGTCACTGGTCTACGCTGGTCCTCATCTGTTTCCCAAACAAATTCATCCCTTTGTGGAGGAAAACCGAACCAATCACGGGGTCCATCATAGCACCGGTCTCCCAAAGGACAGTCGTCACAGCCCTGGCACCACAAGCAATGTGTCTGACGGTCAAAGGCGAGGGCATCACACGCTTCACAGGGACCCCTGAATGTGTCGAATGCGAAGCGATATCCCTCATAACACGTGTCAGTGAATGCACACACACCAGGAAACAGCCGCAGATTAGGCTGTAGCCACCTGGGTTCACCAGCGGCCATGTTCCTGCACACAACATGAAGAACTCACAACAACAACATGGTTCATACAACAGAATTAAGACAGCAAGCATCCGAAGCAGTTTTTCTAAAAGTGGGAAATATAGAAGTGGGGCTCAGTGGGCATGTCATTATTATCGAAATCAGTAATCAAACACAGATAGATAGATGGTTAGTTAGATATATGTATATATATATATATATATATATATATATATATATATATATATATATATATATATATATATATACACATAGTAAAAAGGATATGTCTGGGGAAAGTTATTTGTGTCCTTCGCTCAGGGCAAAAAGCCTTGCATTCATGTCCACATAGACATCATGGTCCATGGCAGCATAGATGTGATCTACAGGAAATTCCTGCTCTGTGACAGCAGACATTGGAAACTGTACATATTGTCCGAACAGTGAGTGCACAGTCTTGCTGATAAGAGCACGGAGACAGGGAATTCCACAGCAAACAAAACATGCCACGGCTGCAAGAATAATGGCAAGTGTAGTTCCAATACGCACCAGTCCCGCCAACCAGCTTGAAGAAAAAAGCCAACTTAGCCAGCAGGACAGAGCAGATTCCTTCGCATTATTGGAGACCATCTCATCACGAGCTTTCACCATACGGTCCAATAGAGCGTGTAGCGGACCTGCAGAGCCAGTGTGGAGAGGAATAACCGCGCAACAGTCCTCCCCAGTAAGATGGCATACACCTTGGTCTGGGCCAAGCATTTTGTCAATCGCGAACCTATTCTGCACAGCCATTAATGTAGTGGCATGAAGTTGTTCTGATATCAGTTTCAAGGCTTCAATTGTGTGATTGATAAAACGTTGTTGGTTGTACCAAATATAATTTATCCAGGCCATATTGCGATCTATCTGGATCCAAGGCATTGACAATGTTTCTCTCTTGGATCCAGATAGATCGCAATATGGCCTGGATAAATTAATTTTGGTACAACCAACAACGTTTTATCAATCACACAAGTGAAGAAACCTGCTCTGGATCCATCAGACATCAACAACTACAGACATCAACAACTACAGGTATCACTTCTCTCCTTTCTTTCTAAATCTCTGGAACGCACGGTTTTTAACCAACTGTCTGTCTATCTCTCACAGAACAACCTCCATGACAATAACCAGTCTGGGTTCAAAGCAGCACATTCCACAGAGACAGCCCTTTTGACTGTTTCTGAGAAACTGCATGCTGCTCGGTCAGCCAAGCTGTCATCTGTATTTATCTTCCTGGACCTTTCAGCAGCATTTGACACATTCAACCACAAGAGACTTTTGTCAACCCTCACGAGCCTCGGTAGCGGCGGAACAGCATGGGAATGGTTTGCTTCCTACCTGGAAGAGGTATCCACCTGGGAGAGGATCCACATCTGCCCCAAGCAGACTCACCACTGGTGTCCCACAAGGCTTGGTACTTGGTCCCCTCCTTTTCTCCCTCTATACCCACTCCATTGGTGAAGTCACATGGATTTTCTTATCACTGCTATGCAGATGACACTCAACTAATCTTTTCTTTTCCTCCATCAGATACCACAGCTTCCGCTCGGATCTCGGCATGCTTGACAGACATATCTTCATGGATGAGTGCTCACCAACTAAAACTCAACCCCAGCAAAATCAGAACTGCTGGTCATCCCAGGCGATTCATCTCCAGGTCAAGATCTCCAAATAACACTTCATGACTCTCTGCTCTCCCCTTCAGCCACTGCTCGTAACCTTGGAGTAACTATGAACAATGAACTGTCCTTCTTCCCACATGTTGCTAATGTGTCTCATTCTTGTAGATTTCTTCTCTACAACATCCGAAGGATTCGACCATTTCTGTCCATGTAAACATTATACTGAATACAAAAGGTGCAAAGACAGCATGCAAACATTCTACTGTAATACAAGGTGCGAGTATAAATAATAATAAATAGATAAGTGCTGGTGGAGTGGATCGAGATGAGTGATGATTGTGTTTAGTCCAGGTTGTACAGTTCAGTAACACACATTTGAGTGAGTGTGTGTGTGTGAGTGAGTGAGTGAGTGAGTGAGTGAGTGAGTGAGTGAGTGAGTGAGTGTGTGCGAGTTCTGTTTCAGTTCTGTGTATTAAGAAGCCTGATGGCTTGTGGAAAGGAACTGTTGCACAGTCTTGTTGTTGCGGCCCGAATGCTTCGGAACCGTTTTCCGGATGGTAGGAGTGTGAAAAGTGTGTGTGACGGGTGTGTGTGATCGTCCACAATGCTGTGTGCTTTGCGGATGCAGCGTGTAGTGTAAATGTCCATGATAGAGGGGAGAGAGATTCCGATGATCTTCTCAGCTGTCCTCACTATCCTCTGTAGGGTCTTGCGTCAGGTAGTCTGTAGAACATGGTCAGGATGGGGGGAGGGAGGTGGGCTTTCCACAGCCTTCTCAGGAAGTAGAGACGCTGCTGGGCTTTCTTGGTGATGGAGCTGGTGTTAAGTGACCAGGTGAGGTTGTCTGCCAGATGAACACCCAGGAAATTGGTGCTCTTGACGATCTCCACAGAGGATCCATCAATAATCAGTGGAGATTGGTTGCTCTGTGCTCGCCTAAAGTCCACAACCATCTCTTTTGTTTTGTCCACGTTCAGAGACAGGTTGTTTGCTCCACACCAGGCAGTTAACCGTTGCACCTCTTCTCTATATGCTGCCTCGTCGTTCTTGCTGATTAGACCCACCACGGTCGTGTCATCAGCGAACTTGATGATATGATTTGAGCTGTGCATTGGTGCACAGTAGTGAGTCAGCCGAGAAAACAGCAGTGGGCTGAGAACACAGCCCTGAGGGGCTCCAGTGCTCAGTGTGGTGGTGCTGGATATGCTGTTCCCGATCCGGACTGACTGAGGTCTCCCAGTCAGGAAGTATCCAGTTGCAGAGAGAGGTGTTCAGGCCCAGAAGGTTCAACTTCTCGATCAGGTGCTGAGGAATGATTGTGTTGAATGCTGAGCTGAATCAGATTCAAAACACTGATGGTTGCCTACAAGGCCAAAAATGGACCAAGGCCATCTTACCTCAGTGACCTTATCACATCTCGCACTGCACCACGCTGTCTGAGATCCTCCAGCACTGCTCGACTGGTACCACCTTCTCTCAAAATGAGATGTAAGTACACTTCAAGGCTCTTCTCTGTTCTGGCACCAAGGTGGTGGAATGAACATCCCCTAGATGTCCGTACAGCAGAGTCCCTGACTATCTTCAAGCAACGACTAAAGACCTACCTCTTCCTGAAACACTTAAATTAGCACTTTCCAAGTTTGTAGAATTCTAGGGTTATATTAATTTAATATAAATATAACCCTAGAATTCTACAAACTTGGAAAGTGCAAATTTTTGTAATCAGGCAAGATTTGATTTAGAAAAAGTTCAGGACAGGAAACTCATTCGTAAAGATGCAGTCAGAGAAAATTGGAATATTTTGTACGAATACAATTTTTTTTAAAATAGCACAAACTAAGATGAATACTGGAAAAATCAATTAAATTAATGCAAAGCTAAGAATACAGTATATCAAATCTATTTTACTAAGGGAGAATTCTCAGTTTTTCTCAGTCGCTTTGTAGTTTTTCTCAGATCAGAAATAAAATTCTCAAAACTACTTGTTCAAACTCCACATCATTTAGTCATTTGTGCTCATCATAAGAACATTTCTTGTTGCTTTTATCAAATTGCGAATGCTTTTGTACATAATTTAATCGATTGTGTACAAGTGTCTGCTTTTTTCTACATTATCAGTTGTTTATGTCATGTTGATCAAAATGTATTATACAATTTTCACCTAAATGGTCCCCCAAAACATTTACGCACCAGTTGTTTGCATAAGGCATTTAATGCAAAATGGTTAAACCAGTTGTCAAAATTTGTCAAGCTCTTTTTCTTCACAGTTCTATTAAACTTTTTTGGTAATTATGTCTTGAATTGATGAATTGTGTAGATGAACCTTGAATGTCACTAATGAAGGGGCGTGTTCACTTTCAGATTAAATACTAACCAACTAGTTCTCTAAAATAGGTCAAGGCTGAATCTTGTGAACTTTTACTGTAATTTGCGAGTGTTATATAAAAGAGCAAAACACAGATTTACAATTGTTGAAAATGGATAACCAACTAGGAACCGAACATGGTCAAGAGCCAAGAATAAGAATGCATGCTGGAAGGGTGAGGAGGCAAAATAGAGGAAGAGAAAGAAGAGGCCAGAGACATAGACACATTTCAGATGAAATTAGAGCCACTATTGTGGACCATGTTGTCAATCATGGCCTCACAATGGTATTGCAAGGGATGCAAGTTTACATCAAGAATAAGCATTGTCATATTGAAAAAATGACTAAACATTTTGACTATCTTGTTCGTAAAAAACAATAAAAAGAACTTGTTATTTTGATGGCAATGATACGTTCATTGACACAAACATTGACTTTTGAGAGAAGTACTAAGGATTTTGAGCAAAAAACAGGCTTTTGCAAGAAATCCAATGTATTGCGCTGTTTGTTCACATTGTTTTGAGAATGCACTTACTGATTTGCAAATCTTAAGAATGATTTGAGAAATGCTACAAAGCGACTGAGAAAAACTGTAAGAATAGACTACCTTCCGGATAGTCTGGTAATCTATCATTGGAGTGGTAATCATCAAGGATTATATGCATGTAGGGACGGAATGAAATGAAATCTGTTGTTTTTGTTTTGTCTTTATCTTTTCATTTTCAGTTTATATCACCGATCCTGTTCCCAGGAAAAAACATCCTATTTTATTGGTGTCTGATGCTAAATCATAAATGATTTAACGTGGCCATTGTTAGTGTTAAGATGTTTCTCATTTACATTCAAATTTGCAGACACCCTTATCCAGAGCGACTTACAAAAGTGCTTTGAGTCTCTAGCAATGAATTAAGGTACACTGGTACGCAAGATTACAAACTTAACACTCACACATTTTTCACACTGGTTCACACACCTTCCTTTGTCTGTTCAGTGTCTAAAGAATATTTACGATGTTAGTACGTAAGGTATACAGGGAGTCATTATCTGGGCTCATCCATCTCCGGCTAGTATGTCTTCTTATCCAAACAGGAACCAGCTTTAGGTCAGGCTTTCTTTCCAATGTGTATAGATATATATACTAGTCTATTGCATGCAATAAACCGAAAAAGATTGCTTCATTCGGTGTGCTGTGACTCTTCCCTGATATCAGAAAAGGCACAAGCTTTGTAATTCGTATAGAAAACCTCTCCAAGAATTAAGTTTGGGCATGATAAAAATATAACAAAAGTGCAATTGTTCATCACGAAAATTGTTATGACAAACAAAGGTTTTAAACAAATATGACGTTCTTTTATAAAAAAAAAGATTGTTTTTATTAAAATATTACATTTCATATTCATAACCATAATTTCATAAAAAACTAACTTTTTCATAAAAATATGTTATTGTGAAAATATGGATTTTTATTGCATAATTTCATTATAAACCATTGAAAAGTGCAATACGTAAACAAAAAACTTTCACATGACAAACCATGGTTTGACACAATTATGACGTTTACCATAAATATGCAATTAATTAAAATTAAATTACTATAAATTTTCATATACAGAAGCATATTTTCATGGATAACCATTGAAAAAAGTGCAATAAGTGAACGAAAAGGGTTTCATGTTAACCATGTTTGGCAAAAATATAACCATTTGAATATGAATATGAAAAAATGTGGTAAAATATGATTTTTTTTTAATATACAAAGGAATAATTTTATGAAAAAAATTTTAAAAAGTGAAATAATTTAATAAAATACCGCTATATGACCAAGTTTGTAAAGTTTAGTTTGAATAAAATGACTTCATATTCATTAGCATCATTTAACTAAAATCCAAAAATTCTACGCAAAACGTGATATGACAAACAATGGTTTAAAAATAATGACTTTTTTAAAATAAAAGTTTTGTGTTTTTGATAAAATGTTTTTATTAAAATATATAATTTCCTATTCATAATTTTCTTTAAAAAAAAAAACGTTAACCTTTACCATAAAATATGAGTAATTGTGAAAATATAAATCATATGATATCGGAAAATCTCTAAAATAAGTTCAATAAGTGAATGAAAAAAAGTGAAAATGCAAATCATGTTTTGACAAAAATATGACTGTAATAAAAAAAATTGATAGGTATTGTGAAAATATGAATTTCCATATTTATAAGCATCATTTAATAGAAAATATAGTGCAATATATGAGAAAAAATCCACAAGCATTTTAAGAATAAAAGTAATATATTGATATTAAATAAAAGAAAAAAAATAAACCTGTGTTTTGACAAAAATAAGACAATCTTTCATTAAAAGATAACCATTATTTTTTTCTGCCATGAATTTTGATATTAAGAAGAATAATTGTAATGAAAATCTTTCAATATTGAACGAAAGTAAAGAAATTTGTTTTGTTTTATATTTATTTATATCTAATTTTGTATACATAAATAATCTTTGGAATATTTTGAATCTTCGAACAAAATATTACATTTTTCATAGAAATATTTGTTTGTGCAAAGAAGGTCAAAATTATTCAAAAACGAAACAACAGCATATATTTGGCAACGTCTTCTACGTGCTGTCAAAAATGAGTTTCTTAGCAGTTGAAAATCCGATTCCGCAAGTTTTAAGGCTTCTAGGACGAAGAGAAAGCGGTTTTTTTTAACCAAGCGAATTTGCACAAACAGCATGCCCACGATCATTTAACATGTTTATGATGAGATATGATATAACAAAACATTTTTCTGGCCAAAATATTATATTTTTACTATAAATATTATTGTTATTTGAAAAATATGAATTTTCATATTCATAATCATATATTCATTAAAACAGTTAAAAACTGCAAAAAGTGAATGAAAATGGTTTAGAAAGTCATAATTAATAAAAATCGAAACAACAGCACATATTTGGCAAAGCCTTCAACCTGCTGTCAAAAATGAGTTTCTTAGCAGCTGAAATTCCGATTCCGCAAGTCTCAGGCTTCTAGGACGAAGAGAAAGCGGTTTTTTGAACCAAGCGTATTTGCACAAACAGCATGCACTTGCCCACGATCATTTAACATGTTTATGATGAGATATGATATAACAAAACATTTTTCTGGCCAAAATATAATATTTTTACTATAAATATTATTGTTATTTGAAAAATATTAATTTTCATATTCATAATCATATATTCATTAAAACAGTTAAAAACTGCAAAAAGTGAATGAAAATGGTTTAGAAAGTCATAATTAATAAAAAACGAAACATCAGCACATATTTGGCAAAGCCTTTAACCTGCAGTCAAAAACGAGTTTGTTCGCAGCTGAAACTCCGATTCCGCAAGTCTCAGGCTTCTAGGACGAAGAGAAAGCGGTTTTTTGAACCAAGCGTATTTGCACAAACAGCATTCACTTGCCCACGATAATTTTACATGTTTATGATGAGACATGATAAAACAAAACATTTTTCTGGCCAAAATATGACATTTTTACTATAAATATTATAGTTATTTGAAAAATATGAATTTTCATATTCATAATCATATTTTCAAAAAAACTGTTAAAAACTTCAAAAAGTGAATGAAAATGGTTTTACAAAGTCATAAGAAATCAAAATTGAAACAACAGCACATATTTGGCAAAGCCTTCAACCTGCTGTCAAAAATGAGTTTCTTAGCAGCTGAAACTCCGATTCCGCAAGTCTCAGGCTTCTAGGACGAAGAGAAAGCGGTTTTTTGAACCAAGCGTATTTGCACAAACAGCATGCACTTGCCCACGATAATTTGACATGTTTGTGATGAGATATGATATAACAAAACATTTTTCTGACCAAAATATGTCATTTTGCACAAAAATATTATAGTTATTTAAAAAAATATGAATGTTTTATATTTATAATTATAATTTCAATAAAACTGTTGAAAACTGCAAAAAGTGAATGAAAATGGTTTAGAAAGTCATAATTAATCAAAATCGAAACAACAGCACATATTTGGCAAAGCCTTCAACCTGCTGTCAAAAATGAGTTTCTTAGCAGCTGAAACTCCGATTCCGCAAGTCTCAGGCTTCTAGGACGAAGAGAAAGCGGTTTTTTGAACCTAGTGTACTTGCACAAACAGCATGCACTTGCCCACGATAATTTTACATGTTTATGATGAGATATGATAAAACAAAACATTTTTCTGGCCAAAATATGACATTTTTACTATAAATATTATAGTTATTTAAAAAAAATGAATTTTCATTTTCATAATTTAAACTTTCATAAAAAATGCAATAAATGAATGAAAATGTGTTAGAAAGTCAAAAATAATCAAAAACGAAACATCAGCACATATTTGGCAAAGCCTTCAACCTGCTGTCAAAAATGAGTTTTTCAGCAGCTGAAACTCCGATTCCGCAAGTCTCAGGCTTCTAGGACGAAGAGAAAGCGGTTTTTCGAAACAAGCGTATTTGCACAAACAGCATACACTTGCCCACGATAATTTTACATGTTTGTGATGAGAAATTATATAACAAAACATTTTTCAGGCCAAAATATGACATTTTTACTATAAATATTATAGTTATTTGAAAAATATGAATTTTCATACTCATAATAATATTTTCATAAAAAAATGCAAAAAGTGAATGAAAATGGGTTAGAAACTCATAATTTATCAAAATTGAAACAACAGCACATATTTGGCAAAGCCTTCAACCTGCTGTCAAAAATGAGTTTCTTAGCAGCTGAAACTCCGCAAGTCTCAGGTTTCTAGGACGAAGAGAAAGCGGTTTTTTGAACCAAGTGTACTTGCACAAACAGCATGCACTTGCCCACGATAATTTTACATGTTTGTGATGAGATATGATATAACAAAACATTTTTCTGGCCAAAATATGACATTTTTACTATAAATATTATAGTTATTTGCAAAATATGAATTTTCATATTCATAATAATATTTTCATAAATACTGCAAAAAGTGAATGAAAATGGGTTAGAAACTCATAATTTATCAAAATTGAAACAACAGCACATATTTGGCAAAGCCTTCAACCTGCTGTCAAAAATGAGTTTCTTAGCAGCTGAAACTCCGATTCCGCAAGTCTCAGGCTTCTAGGACGAAGAGAAAGCGGTTTTTCGAACCAAGCGTATTTGCACAAACAGCATGCACTTGCCCACGATAATTTTACATGTTTGTGATGAGATATGATATAACAAAAGATTTTTCTGACCAAAATATGTCATTTTGCACAAAAATATTATAGTTATTTAAAAAAATATGAATGTTTTATATTTATAATTATAATTTCAATAAAACTGTTGAAAACTGCAAAAAGTGAATGAAAATGGTTTAGAAAGTCATAATTAATCAAAATCGAAACAACAGCACATATTTGGCAAAGCCTTCAACCTGCTGTCAAAAATGAGTTTCTTAGCAGCTGAAACTCCGATTCCGCAAGTCTCAGGCTTCTAGGACGAAGAGAAAGCGGTTTTTTGAACCTAGTGTACTTGCACAAACAGCATGCACTTGCCCACGATAATTTTACATGTTTATGATGAGATATGATAAAACAAAACATTTTTCTGGCCAAAATATGACATTTTTACTATAAATATTATAGTTATTTAAAAAAAATGAATTTTCATTTTCATAATTTAAACTTTCATAAAAAATGCAATAAATGAATGAAAATGTGTTAGAAAGTCAAAAATAATCAAAAACGAAACATCAGCACATATTTGGCAAAGCCTTCAACCTGCTGTCAAAAATTAGTTTTTCAGCAGCTGAAACTCCGATTCCGCAAGTCTCAGGCTTCTAGGACGAAGAGAAAGCGGTTTTTCGAAACAAGCGTATTTGCACAAACAGCATACACTTGCCCACGATAATTTTACATGTTTGTGATGAGAAATTATATAACAAAACATTTTTCAGGCCAAAATATGACATTTTTACTATAAATATTATAGTTATTTGAAAAATATGAATTTTCATACTCATAATAATATTTTCATAAAAAATGCAAAAAGTGAATGAAAATGGGTTAGAAACTCATAATTTATCAAAATTGAAACAACAGCACATATTTGGCAAAGCCTTCAACCTGCTGTCAAAAATGAGTTTCTTAGCAGCTGAAACTCCGCAAGTCTCAGGTTTCTAGGACGAAGAGAAAGCGGTTTTTTGAACCAAGTGTACTTGCACAAACAGCATGCACTTGCCCACGATAATTTTACATGTTTGTGATGAGATATGATATAACAAAACATTTTTCTGGCCAAAATATGACATTTTTACTATAAATATTATAGTTATTTGCAAAATATGAATTTTCATATTCATAATAATATTTTCATAAATACTGCAAAAAGTGAATGAAAATGGGTTAGAAACTCATAATTTATCAAAATTGAAACAACAGCACATATTTGGCAAAGCCTTTCAACCTGCTGTCAAAAATGAGTTTCTTAGCAGCTGAAACTCCGCAAGTCTCAGGTTTCTAGGACGAAGAGAAAGCGGTTTTTTGAACCAAGTGTACTTGCACAAACAGCATGCACTTGCCCACGATAATTTTACATGTTTGTGATGAGATATGATATAACAAAACATTTTTCTGGCCAAAATATGACATTTTTACTATAAATATTATAGTTATTTGCAAAATATGAATTTTCATATTCATAATAATATTTTCATAAATACTGCAAAAAGTGAATGAAAATGGGTTAGAAACTCATAATTTATCAAAATTGAAACAACAGCACATATTTGGCAAAGCCTTCAACCTGCTGTCAAAAATGAGTTTCTTAGCAGCTGAAACTCCGATTCCGCAAGTCTCAGGCTTCTAGGACGAAGAGAAAGCGGTTTTTTGAACCAAGCGTATTTGCACAAACAGCATGCACTTGCCCACGATAATTTTACATGTTTGTGATGAGATATGATATAACAAAAGATTTTTCTGACCAAAATATGTCATTTTGCACAAAAATATTATAGTTATTTAAAAAAATATGAATGTTTTATATTTATAATTATAATTTCAATAAAACTGTTGAAAACTGCAAAAAGTGAATGAAAATGGTTTAGAAAGTCATAATTAATCAAAATCGAAACAACAGCACATTTTTGGCAAAGCCTTCAACCTGCTGTCAAAAATGAGTTTCTTAGCAGCTGAAACTCCGATTCCGCAAGTCTCAGGCTTCTAGGACGAAGAGAAAGCGGTTTTTTGAACCAAGCGTATTTGCACAAACAGCATTCACTTGCCCACGATAATTTTACATGTTTATGATGAGACATGATAAAACAAAACATTTTTCTGGCCAAAATATGACATTTTTACTATAAATATTATAGTTATTTGAAAAATATGAATTTTCATATTCATAATCATATTTTCAAAAAAACTGTTAAAAACTTCAAAAAGTGAATGAAAATGGTTTTACAAAGTCATAAGAAATCAAAATTGAAACAACAGCACATATTTGGCAAAGCCTTCAACCTGCTGTCAAAAATGAGTTTCTTAGCAGCTGAAACTCCGATTCCGCAAGTCTCAGGCTTCTAGGACGAAGAGAAAGCGGTTTTTTGAACCAAGCGTATTTGCACAAACAGCATGCACTTGCCCACGATAATTTGACATGTTTGTGATGAGATATGATATAACAAAACATTTTTCTGACCAAAATATGTCATTTTGCACAAAAATATTATAGTTATTTAAAAAAATATGAATGTTTTATATTTATAATTATAATTTCAATAAAACTGTTGAAAACTGCAAAAAGTGAATGAAAATGGTTTAGAAAGTCATAATTAATCAAAATCGAAACAACAGCACATATTTGGCAAAGCCTTCAACCTGCTGTCAAAAATGAGTTTCTTAGCAGCTGAAACTCCGATTCCGCAAGTCTCAGGCTTCTAGGACGAAGAGAAAGCGGTTTTTTGAACCTAGTGTACTTGCACAAACAGCATGCACTTGCCCACGATAATTTTACATGTTTATGATGAGATATGATAAAACAAAACATTTTTCTGGCCAAAATATGACATTTTTACTATAAATATTATAGTTATTTAAAAAAAATGAATTTTCATTTTCATAATTTAAACTTTCATAAAAAATGCAATAAATGAATGAAAATGTGTTAGAAAGTCAAAAATAATCAAAAACGAAACATCAGCACATATTTGGCAAAGCCTTCAACCTGCTGTCAAAAATGAGTTTTTCAGCAGCTGAAACTCCGATTCCGCAAGTCTCAGGCTTCTAGGACGAAGAGAAAGCGGTTTTTCGAAACAAGCGTATTTGCACAAACAGCATACACTTGCCCACGATAATTTTACATGTTTGTGATGAGAAATTATATAACAAAACATTTTTCAGGCCAAAATATGACATTTTTACTATAAATATTATAGTTATTTGAAAAATATGAATTTTCATACTCATAATAATATTTTCATAAAAAAATGCAAAAAGTGAATGAAAATGGGTTAGAAACTCATAATTTATCAAAATTGAAACAACAGCACATATTTGGCAAAGCCTTCAACCTGCTGTCAAAAATGAGTTTCTTAGCAGCTGAAACTCCGCAAGTCTCAGGTTTCTAGGACGAAGAGAAAGCGGTTTTTTGAACCAAGTGTACTTGCACAAACAGCATGCACTTGCCCACGATAATTTTACATGTTTGTGATGAGATATGATATAACAAAACATTTTTCTGGCCAAAATATGACATTTTTACTATAAATATTATAGTTATTTGCAAAATATGAATTTTCATATTCATAATAATATTTTCATAAATACTGCAAAAAGTGAATGAAAATGGGTTAGAAACTCATAATTTATCAAAATTGAAACAACAGCACATATTTGGCAAAGCCTTCAACCTGCTGTCAAAAATGAGTTTCTTAGCAGCTGAAACTCCGATTCCGCAAGTCTCAGGCTTCTAGGACGAAGAGAAAGCGGTTTTTTGAACCTAGTGTACTTGCACAAACAGCATGCACTTGCCCACGATAATTTTACATGTTTATGATGAGATATGATAAAACAAAACATTTTTCTGGCCAAAATATGACATTTTTACTATAAATATTATAGTTATTTAAAAAAAATGAATTTTCATTTTCATAATTTAAACTTTCATAAAAAATGCAATAAATGAATGAAAATGTGTTAGAAAGTCAAAAATAATCAAAAACGAAACATCAGCACATATTTGGCAAAGCCTTCAACCTGCTGTCAAAAATGAGTTTTTCAGCAGCTGAAACTCCGATTCCGCAAGTCTCAGGCTTCTAGGACGAAGAGAAAGCGGTTTTTCGAAACAAGCGTATTTGCACAAACAGCATACACTTGCCCACGATAATTTTACATGTTTGTGATGAGAAATTATATAACAAAACATTTTTCAGGCCAAAATATGACATTTTTACTATAAATATTATAGTTATTTGAAAAATATGAATTTTCATACTCATAATAATATTTTCATAAAAAAATGCAAAAAGTGAATGAAAATGGGTTAGAAACTCATAATTTATCAAAATTGAAACAACAGCACATATTTGGCAAAGCCTTCAACCTGCTGTCAAAAATGAGTTTCTTAGCAGCTGAAACTCCGCAAGTCTCAGGTTTCTAGGACGAAGAGAAAGCGGTTTTTTGAACCAAGTGTACTTGCACAAACAGCATGCACTTGCCCACGATAATTTTACATGTTTGTGATGAGATATGATATAACAAAACATTTTTCTGGCCAAAATATGACATTTTTACTATAAATATTATAGTTATTTGCAAAATATGAATTTTCATATTCATAATAATATTTTCATAAATACTGCAAAAAGTGAATGAAAATGGGTTAGAAACTCATAATTTATCAAAATTGAAACAACAGCACATATTTGGCAAAGCCTTCAACCTGCTGTCAAAAATGAGTTTCTTAGCAGCTGAAACTCCGATTCCGCAAGTCTCAGGCTTCTAGGACGAAGAGAAAGCGGTTTTTCGAACCAAGCGTATTTGCACAAACAGCATGCACTTGCCCACGATAATTTTACATGTTTGTGATGAGATATGATATAACAAAAGATTTTTCTGACCAAAATATGTCATTTTGCACAAAAATATTATAGTTATTTAAAAAAATATGAATGTTTTATATTTATAATTATAATTTCAATAAAACTGTTGAAAACTGCAAAAAGTGAATGAAAATGGTTTAGAAAGTCATAATTAATCAAAATCGAAACAACAGCACATTTTTGGCAAAGCCTTCAACCTGCTGTCAAAAATGAGTTTCTTAGCAGCTGAAACTCCGATTC
Source organism: Silurus aristotelis (assembly GCF_946808225.1). Classification (NCBI taxonomy): domain Eukaryota; kingdom Metazoa; phylum Chordata; class Actinopteri; order Siluriformes; family Siluridae; genus Silurus; species Silurus aristotelis. Next base: position 26,293,785 of record NC_139581.1, read on the forward strand.
CGCAAGTCTCAGGCTTCTAGGACGAAGAGAAAGCGGTTTTTTGAACCAAGCGTATTTGCACAAACAGCATTCACTTGCCCACGATAATTTTACATGTTTATGATGAGACATGATAAAACAAAACATTTTTCTGGCCAAAATATGACATTTTTACTATAAATATTATAGTTATTTGAAAAATATGAATTTTCATATTCATAATCATATTTTCAAAAAAACTGTTAAAAACTTCAAAAAGTGAATGAAAATGGTTTTACAAAGTCATAAGAAATCAAAATTGAAACAACAGCACATATTTGGCAAAGCCTTCAACCTGCTGTCAAAAATGAGTTTCTTAGCAGCTGAAACTCCGATTCCGCAAGTCTCAGGCTTCTAGGACGAAGAGAAAGCGGTTTTTTGAACCAAGCGTATTTGCACAAACAGCATGCACTTGCCCACGATAATTTGACATGTTTGTGATGAGATATGATATAACAAAACATTTTTCTGACCAAAATATGTCATTTTGCACAAAAATATTATAGTTATTTAAAAAAATATGAATGTTTTATATTTATAATTATAATTTCAATAAAACTGTTGAAAACTGCAAAAAGTGAATGAAAATGGTTTAGAAAGTCATAATTAATCAAAATCGAAACAACAGCACATATTTGGCAATGCCTTCAACCTGCTGTCAAAAATGAGTTTCTTAGCAGCTGAAACTCCGATTCCGCAAGTCTCAGGCTTCTAGGACGAAGAGAAAGCGGTTTTTTGAACCTAGTGTACTTGCACAAACAGCATGCACTTGCCCACGATAATTTTACATGTTTATGATGAGATATGATAAAACAAAACATTTTTCTGGCCAAAATATGACATTTTTACTATAAATATTATAGTTATTTAAAAAAAATGAATTTTCATTTTCATAATTTAAACTTTCATAAAAAATGCAATAAATGAATGAAAATGTGTTAGAAAGTCAAAAATAATCAAAAACGAAACATCAGCACATATTTGGCAAAGCCTTCAACCTGCTGTCAAAAATGAGTTTTTCAGCAGCTGAAACTCCGATTCCGCAAGTCTCAGGCTTCTAGGACGAAGAGAAAGCGGTTTTTCGAAACAAGCGTATTTGCACAAACAGCATACACTTGCCCACGATAATTTTACATGTTTGTGATGAGAAATTATATAACAAAACATTTTTCAGGCCAAAATATGACATTTTTACTATAAATATTATAGTTATTTGAAAAATATGAATTTTCATACTCATAATAATATTTTCATAAAAAAATGCAAAAAGTGAATGAAAATGGGTTAGAAACTCATAATTTATCAAAATTGAAACAACAGCACATATTTGGCAAAGCCTTCAACCTGCTGTCAAAAATGAGTTTCTTAGCAGCTGAAACTCCGCAAGTCTCAGGTTTCTAGGACGAAGAGAAAGCGGTTTTTTGAACCAAGTGTACTTGCACAAACAGCATGCACTTGCCCACGATAATTTTACATGTTTGTGATGAGATATGATATAACAAAACATTTTTCTGGCCAAAATATGACATTTTTACTATAAATATTATAGTTATTTGCAAAATATGAATTTTCATATTCATAATAATATTTTCATAAATACTGCAAAAAGTGAATGAAAATGGGTTAGAAACTCATAATTTATCAAAATTGAAACAACAGCACATATTTGGCAAAGCCTTCAACCTGCTGTCAAAAATGAGTTTCTTAGCAGCTGAAACTCCGATTCCGCAAGTCTCAGGCTTCTAGGACGAAGAGAAAGCGGTTTTTCGAACCAAGCGTATTTGCACAAACAGCATGCACTTGCCCACGATAATTTTACATGTTTGTGATGAGATATGATATAACAAAAGATTTTTCTGACCAAAATATGTCATTTTGCACAAAAATATTATAGTTATTTAAAAAAATATGAATGTTTTATATTTATAATTATAATTTCAATAAAACTGTTGAAAACTGCAAAAAGTGAATGAAAATGGTTTAGAAAGTCATAATTAATCAAAATCGAAACAACAGCACATATTTGGCAAAGCCTTCAACCTGCTGTCAAAAATGAGTTTCTTAGCAGCTGAAACTCCGATTCCGCAAGTCTCAGGCTTCTAGGACGAAGAGAAAGCGGTTTTTTGAACCTAGTGTACTTGCACAAACAGCATGCACTTGCCCACGATAATTTTACATGTTTATGATGAGATATGATAAAACAAAACATTTTTCTGGCCAAAATATGACATTTTTACTATAAATATTATAGTTATTTAAAAAAAATGAATTTTCATTTTCATAATTTAAACTTTCATAAAAAATGCAATAAATGAATGAAAATGTGTTAGAAAGTCAAAAATAATCAAAAACGAAACATCAGCACATATTTGGCAAAGCCTTCAACCTGCTGTCAAAAATTAGTTTTTCAGCAGCTGAAACTCCGATTCCGCAAGTCTCAGGCTTCTAGGACGAAGAGAAAGCGGTTTTTCGAAACAAGCGTATTTGCACAAACAGCATACACTTGCCCACGATAATTTTACATGTTTGTGATGAGAAATTATATAACAAAACATTTTTCAGGCCAAAATATGACATTTTTACTATAAATATTATAGTTATTTGAAAAATATGAATTTTCATACTCATAATAATATTTTCATAAAAAATGCAAAAAGTGAATGAAAATGGGTTAGAAACTCATAATTTATCAAAATTGAAACAACAGCACATATTTGGCAAAGCCTTCAACCTGCTGTCAAAAATGAGTTTCTTAGCAGCTGAAACTCCGCAAGTCTCAGGTTTCTAGGACGAAGAGAAAGCGGTTTTTTGAACCAAGTGTACTTGCACAAACAGCATGCACTTGCCCACGATAATTTTACATGTTTGTGATGAGATATGATATAACAAAACATTTTTCTGGCCAAAATATGACATTTTTACTATAAATATTATAGTTATTTGCAAAATATGAATTTTCATATTCATAATAATATTTTCATAAATACTGCAAAAAGTGAATGAAAATGGGTTAGAAACTCATAATTTATCAAAATTGAAACAACAGCACATATTTGGCAAAGCCTTTCAACCTGCTGTCAAAAATGAGTTTCTTAGCAGCTGAAACTCCGCAAGTCTCAGGTTTCTAGGACGAAGAGAAAGCGGTTTTTTGAACCAAGTGTACTTGCACAAACAGCATGCACTTGCCCACGATAATTTTACATGTTTGTGATGAGATATGATATAACAAAACATTTTTCTGGCCAAAATATGACATTTTTACTATAAATATTATAGTTATTTGCAAAATATGAATTTTCATATTCATAATAATATTTTCATAAATACTGCAAAAAGTGAATGAAAATGGGTTAGAAACTCATAATTTATCAAAATTGAAACAACAGCACATATTTGGCAAAGCCTTCAACCTGCTGTCAAAAATGAGTTTCTTAGCAGCTGAAACTCCGATTCCGCAAGTCTCAGGCTTCTAGGACGAAGAGAAAGCGGTTTTTTGAACCAAGCGTATTTGCACAAACAGCATGCACTTGCCCACGATAATTTTACATGTTTGTGATGAGATATGATATAACAAAAGATTTTTCTGACCAAAATATGTCATTTTGCACAAAAATATTATAGTTATTTAAAAAAATATGAATGTTTTATATTTATAATTATAATTTCAATAAAACTGTTGAAAACTGCAAAAAGTGAATGAAAATGGTTTAGAAAGTCATAATTAATCAAAATCGAAACAACAGCACATTTTTGGCAAAGCCTTCAACCTGCTGTCAAAAATGAGTTTCTTAGCAGCTGAAACTCCGATTCCGCAAGTCTCAGGCTTCTAGGACGAAGAGAAAGCGGTTTTTTGAACCAAGCGTATTTGCACAAACAGCATGCACTTGCCCACGATAATTTTACATGTTTGTGATGAGATATGATATAACAAAACATTTTTCTGACCAAAATATGTCATTTTGCACAAAAATATTATAGTTATTTAAAAAAATATGAATGTTTTATATTTATAATTATAATTTCAATAAAACTGTTGAAAACTGCAAAAAGTGAATGAAAATGGTTTAGAAAGTCATAATTAATCAAAATCGAAACAACAGCACATTTTTGGCAAAGCCTTCAACCTGCTGTCAAAAATGAGTTTCTTAGCAGCTGAAACTCCGATTCCGCAAGTCTCAGGCTTCTAGGACGAAGAGAAAGCGGTTTTTTGAACCAAGCGTATTTGCACAAACAGCATGCACTTGCCCACGATAATTTTACATGTTTGTGATGAGATATGATATAACAAAACATTTTTCTGACCAAAATATGTCATTTTGCACAAAAATATTATAGTTATTTAAAAAAATATGAATGTTTTATATTTATAATTATAATTTCAATAAAACTGTTGAAAACTGCAAAAAGTGAATGAAAATGGTTTAGAAAGTCATAATTAATCAAAATCGAAACAACAGCACATTTTTGGCAAAGCCTTCAACCTGCTGTCAAAAATGAGTTTCTTAGCAGCTGAAACTCCGATTCCGCAAGTCTCAGGCTTCTAGGACGAAGAGAAAGCGGTTTTTTGAACCAAGCGTATTTGCACAAACAGCATGCACTTGCCCACGATAATTTTACATGTTTGTGATGAGATATGATATAACAAAACATTTTTCTGACCAAAATATGTCATTTTGCACAAAAATATTATAGTTATTTAAAAAAATATGAATGTTTTATATTTATAATTATAATTTCAATAAAACTGTTGAAAACTGCAAAAAGTGAATGAAAATGGTTTAGAAAGTCATAATTAATCAAAATCGAAACAACAGCACATTTTTGGCAAAGCCTTCAACCTGCTGTCAAAAATGAGTTTCTTAGCAGCTGAAACTCCGATTCCGCAAGTCTCAGGCTTCTAGGACGAAGAGAAAGCGGTTTTTTGAACCAAGCGTATTTGCACAAACAGCATGCACTTGCCCACGATAATTTTACATGTTTGTGATGAGATATGATATAACAAAACATTTTTCTGACCAAAATATGTCATTTTGCACAAAAATATTATAGTTATTTAAAAAAATATGAATGTTTTATATTTATAATTATAATTTCAATAAAACTGTTGAAAACTGCAAAAAGTGAATGAAAATGGTTTAGAAAGTCATAATTAATCAAAATCGAAACAACAGCACATTTTTGGCAAAGCCTTCAACCTGCTGTCAAAAATGAGTTTCTTAGCAGCTGAAACTCCGATTCCGCAAGTCTCAGGCTTCTAGGACGAAGAGAAAGCGGTTTTTTGAACCTAGTGTACTTGCACAAACAGCATGCACTTGCCCACGATAATTTTACATGTTTGTGATGAGATATGATATAACAAAAGATTTTTCTGACCAAAATATGTCATTTTGCACAAAAATATTATAGTTATTTAAAAAAATATGAATGTTTTATATTTATAATTATAATTTCAATAAAACTGTTGAAAACTGCAAAAAGTGAATGAAAATGGTTTAGAAAGTCATAATTAATCAAAATCGAAACAACAGCACATTTTTGGCAAAGCCTTCAACCTGCTGTCAAAAATGAGTTTCTTAGCAGCTGAAACTCCGATTCCGCAAGTCTCAGGCTTCTAGGACGAAGAGAAAGCGGTTTTTTGAACCAAGCGTATTTGCACAAACAGCATGCACTTGCCCACGATAATTTTACATGTTTGTGATGAGATATGATATAACAAAACATTTTTCTGACCAAAATATGTCATTTTGCACAAAAATATTATAGTTATTTAAAAAAATATGAATGTTTTATATTTATAATTATAATTTCAATAAAACTGTTGAAAACTGCAAAAAGTGAATGAAAATGGTTTAGAAAGTCATAATTAATCAAAATCGAAACAACAGCACATTTTTGGCAAAGCCTTCAACCTGCTGTCAAAAATGAGTTTCTTAGCAGCTGAAACTCCGATTCCGCAAGTCTCAGGCTTCTAGGACGAAGAGAAAGCGGTTTTTTGAACCAAGCGTATTTGCACAAACAGCATGCACTTGCCCACGATAATTTTACATGTTTGTGATGAGATATGATATAACAAAACATTTTTCTGACCAAAATATGTCATTTTGCACAAAAATATTATAGTTATTTAAAAAAATATGAATGTTTTATATTTATAATTATAATTTCAATAAAACTGTTGAAAACTGCAAAAAGTGAATGAAAATGGTTTAGAAAGTCATAATTAATCAAAATCGAAACAACAGCACATTTTTGGCAAAGCCTTCAACCTGCTGTCAAAAATGAGTTTCTTAGCAGCTGAAACTCCGATTCCGCAAGTCTCAGGCTTCTAGGACGAAGAGAAAGCGGTTTTTTGAACCTAGTGTACTTGCACAAACAGCATGCACTTGCCCACGATAATTTTACATGTTTATGATGAGATATGATAAAACAAAACATTTTTCTGGCCAAAATATGACATTTTTACTATAAATATTATAGTTATTTAAAAAAAATGAATTTTCATTTTCATAATTTAAACTTTCATAAAAAATGCAATAAATGAATGAAAATGTGTTAGAAAGTCAAAAATAATCAAAAACGAAACATCAGCACATATTTGGCAAAGCCTTCAACCTGCTGTCAAAAATGAGTTTTTCAGCAGCTGAAACTCCGATTCCGCAAGTCTCAGGCTTCTAGGACGAAGAGAAAGCGGTTTTTCGAAACAAGCGTATTTGCACAAACAGCATACACTTGCCCACGATAATTTTACATGTTTGTGATGAGAAATTATATAACAAAACATTTTTCAGGCCAAAATATGACATTTTTACTATAAATATTATAGTTATTTGAAAAATATGAATTTTCATACTCATAATAATATTTTCATAAAAAATGCAAAAAGTGAATGAAAATGGGTTAGAAACTCATAATTTATCAAAATTGAAACAACAGCACATATTTGGCAAAGCCTTCAACCTGCAGTCAAAAATGAGTTTCTTAGCAGCTGAAACTCCGATTCCGCAAGTCTCAGGCTTCTAGGACGAAGAGAAAGCGGTTTTTTGAACCAAGTGTACTTGCAAGTGTACTTGCTTTTTTTTTTAATTAAAATATGACATTTTATACTCATAACCATGATTTCACTATGAAATACAGGAAGGCTATACAGTCCTGCTCCAGGTCTAGGTCTTCCGAATTATGCCAAGCCTTTTCACGTGTTTTTGCACGAACGTGGTGGTAGGGCTGCGAGGATTCTAGCCCAGGAACATGGTGATAGATTTCGCCCTGTTGCGTATCTTTCCAAATCTTTAGACAACATAGCACAAAGGTTGCCCTCATGCTTGCGTTCAGTGGCTGCTGATGGTCTGATTGTCCAGGATGCTGAGAAAAGGGTGCTGTCACATCCTTTGATACTGTACACCTCACATCAGGTAACAGCTATTTTACATAACCTCTACACACAAGATATGACAGATCAACGTAGATCTGGTTATGAAATCACGCTCTTGGCAACAGAAACCGTAACCATTAAGCCTTCTTCTCAGCCGCATTCAGCTGTAGTAACGCTACTAGGCTTTATTGACTTGGATGGTTTTGACGAGGCACACGATTGCCTTAAACACATTGAACAAGAGACCTTTTGTAGGCCCGATCTTTTAGAAAAGGTCCTGGAAGAAGGGGATTGCCTATATGTAGATAGATTGCGTTCAAAACCCTTTGATGTGTATTTATGTGGATATGCGGTTGTAAGATTACCTGATGAAATAGTTGAAGCTAAACCATTACCATACACATCTGCACAAGCCACAGAGTTGGTCGCACTTACAAGGAAACAGTAGATTTGGACACAATACATACAAATCCTGAGATCCCGATGATGACACATATCTCCAATATACGAGATATTGACCTAAAAAAATGCTTCAGAGTCAGCCTACTATGGAGAACATAAAGTATTGGGCTTCGAAACACTGTAAATCATATTCTGCTGGTATCATTAGAGATGTAGTTGGAAAAATTGCTCTGCCTAAACTAGCTTTAATAGTGTTGGTAAAGCATTACCACGGGATGTCACACATGAGCATAGCTAAAGTCACACAGGCTATGAACTCATCATACTGTATTGCTGATGTAGCTAAAACAACCAAGCTAGTGTTAGATTCATGTTTGACTTGTGCCAAAACTAACATACATTGACCTGTACGACATGATGCACTTACTTTTCCTGAGCAACCTTTCCAACACCTACAGATAGATTTCACACATTTGCCACCAGAAGGAAATTTGAGAAACCTGTTGGTTATAGTTGACAGATTCAGTAAGCGGCCAGAAGCATTTGCATGCATGACAGAGAACGCTAAACCAGTTGTAAAAATATTAACAAAAGAGATCATCTCTAGGTTTGATATTCCTCGTGTGACTGAAAGTGATAACGGCACACCTTTTGCTTCTAAAGTAACACAACATTTGGCTAAAAGCTTAGCAATTGATTGCCATTTTAATATTCCCTATCACCCACAGTCAGCTGGAGTGGTAGAGTGAACGAACAGAACCATTAAGGAACGTGCTACTAAAGCCTGCATTGAAACAGGCCGAAATTGGACTGTTGTTCTCCCGGCAGTACTCACAGAAATGAGAATGACCCCATCTTCAACTACTAAACTGTCACTTTTTGAAATTCTAATAGGTCGTCTTTTCCCGACCCCATGGGCCAGGTGACGCACTGGCATTTCTTCCTTAGGTAACCTGGAATTGATGGTGGACGACTACATTTCTGCCCTCGTTAAAAAAAATGTAATTCTATTAGTGCTGATGTCTCACTAACTCTTCCTCTGCCCACATAAAACCCATCACACCCTTTTGTGCTTAATTAGCATGTCCTGATACAAAGTCTGAAGCCTACCAAGGTCGGTGAGCCGACGTATCGGTGTCCAGCGCCTGTTCTAGCTGTAACCAGGCTTGGAGTTCTGACTGATTATCAGCCACAGTGGATACATGCAAGCAGGATCAAAACAGCACCCCCTTAATCTGTGCATTAATCGGTCTGTTGACCTAAGAAGCCTGCCTAAGTGAGTATTCAGGGCTGAAATGTTTGAGAGCCTACGGAAAGATTCTTTCTATATAGTAATAAAGGGGCCAACTCATTTGAAGTTAGTGAAGATCTGACTCACTTGACTGTTTTGTTTAGCTTACCCTGATACCCTGACCCTCTAGGTCTAAATTCTATAAAAATATGTGCATAGTTGTAACTACACTCCGAATTTTTAATTTTAAACCGCAGGGTATTTTTTGTCTGGTGTGTCGGAACTCAGAGCCCGTCTCTGAGGCGACACATCGAGGGTGGATTCTTTTGTTCAGAAGATTCCCAATAATGCTCAGCCAACTCTAGAAAAACTTAAATATAATAGACACAAACTGCCAATGAAGGATCCTCAGTCTCAGATGAGTAAAAGCAAACTTCTTTATTCCATACACGTTCCAATGAGCTCAATAGAAGATGGGTACCTCACATCAAAATGAACAGCACATCAAAAATGATAGAGCACGCCAAAGTGAGAAAGTACAAGTACTGTCTGTTTCACGCTTGTATTTATACCTTGTAGCCACCGTATCCTTCTATTTTTTTCTAATTTCTTCACCTTGAGTAATTCCCCTTATTTTCCGATCTTGCCCTCTTTTTTTCAATTCCCCTTATCTTTGACCTTGGTGCTCATTCCTCCAAACAACACCATATTTGGAGTTCCTGTTTTTCCCAATTCCCCTTATATTCGGCCTTTTTCTGATTTTATATAAAAAAAAAATGAGTGAGCCCTTATTTTTTTCTGGATCCAACCATACGCTGTTTTCAGTCCTCCAAGTGTGAACACCATTTTTGCGGCCTATTTTGTCTTCCTGCACCTGCAATGGGTAAGTGTTATGCTTTACTCTTTTTATAATGCTGTTTGCTATTCTACTTTTATGGAATTGAGTTATCTCAGTGTATTAGATTGTCTGTATACATGTGCTTGATTATATTCTTTTATTTAATAGCTGCAAGTGCCCAGATTATATTTTAATTGTGCATTCTGAACTGATTGTTACATAGTATATAGAATCTTCTCTTGAATGTGTGTTATCCTTTGCCTGCGCCTAGCAGTCACCGTGATTTTACCCTGTCTAACATCTTATCTCCGTTGGTCTCTTTTGCTCAGCTCCGCCACGCAAACGTTCTGGAATATCTCCAATGGGTCTTCTTCGCAGACAATACCGCCAGTTTCAGCTCTCCTCACTTGCTGCTGAGCTTGCTCATTTTCTTGAACAACTCTCTGGCCTAACTGTTCCAGCGAATCCCTATCTGCCTCCGCGCAAAGTGCAGAGCACTGCTACGCGCGACATGGGCACACAGACCGCTCCTGATCTCTCTGCTACCCGCTATCGAGCTTATGATGACAACTGCAGTGAAGGCTCCTGTCCCCCACCGTTTTCTCCCTATCCTTCACACTGGTCTCCCACTGATTATTCCCCTACATCTCCTGCGCCAAACCAACGTGCTCATGTGCCTTCACCCGGCCTTGGGCCAAGCTACTCCTTCATGTCTCCTGCAGCTGCAGCAGCCCACCCGCCTTGCTATCCCAATAAAAATGCTTAAACTCCCTCAAGGTCGTTTTCTGTCCTTCTTTATCTATTCCACACACTTATAACATTCAGTCAGACTCTATCCTACTCACACATGTAAATACCTTATTATTACTATTTTATACTTGGTGTAAATAAAGGCTTGATTAACATATAGTTAAATAGGTGTTATCAAAACTACTTCTATTGTATCTAATAACTTCTATTGTATCTAATAAGTTCTATATTTGATTTAGGTTACTTTTTGTTGGATTAATGTTAGTTTGATTATAACACACGCTAGATAAGGTTGATTAAAATTATTTCTCGACATTACTCCCCCCTCTGAGACTTTATAGTCTCACATTCCGCTTACTTCAGTGATAACCTGTTACCAATCATACATATCATGTAATGCAATAGTAAAACCAAAGTAAAAAGTCTTTGTGTTCTTTGGCACATGTTGTGTTCTTCTGACCCAGATACTTTACGTACCGCAGGGGGTCTTGTTGGAGCCCTGGAAGAGGTTACTAGCACTTTACCAGGTACTCGTGTGTTTATATCCACGTGAATGTGTTGGTCCAAGGAAAAAAATGATCAAAAGTAAAATGATCACAAGTACACAATTTCAACAATCTATTTACACTATTCTAAATGAAACATTACCTCGATAAAAGGAACCTAGTACTCATGAATACCACAATCTATCAACACCAGTGTTAGTAATCAAATTCAGTGATAATATTATGAATAATATTCAGTGGAAGACTTACAACATACTTAGAATCGACCTTTCACTTAAAATTGGAAAAATAAACGAAAATTAAACAAACGAAAATAAACGCAAAGAGCAACGATCGCAAAGATCAAAATAAACGAAAATTAAACAAACGAAAATAATAAACGCAAACGCAAAGATCGACATTACTCCCACCCTCTAATGTCCGTGCTGAATCACAACATTGATGAACTAGAAGTGGGCGAAAAACCCTGTTGACAGTCAAGTGCCAGGGAAAATTCCCACTCTGCCCGCCAGTGGCGCGACAGTGGAATCATCACCAAGGTCATCCTCAGTCGTGATTGTACATGCAGCGTAAATATGAGACGTGAAATAAAACGAAAATGAAAAATGAAACAATATAGTCCGCATAAACGTGGTAGAGCTATGGAACAGGTGACAACCGCTTAATTCAATGTGGTAAGGGAGCGGTTATACGGTGACCAGTCTGTATCGCGAACCACACAGCGTAGTACCATTTTAAGCGGGAACGTCTACCCTGCATTGAGATGGCACGCATGCGGCATCTGCGAACCAGGATAGGGCGACAGTGCCAGTCCCGATGTTTTGCTGGTTCTGTTGTCCACAGAACATAGCCCCCTAAGGTAATGGTGTAGTATGTCACAGTAGTGCGTTGCATGACGAAGGTCGTGAGCAGGAAACTATGGGTGTTTCGAGCTCTTGTTGAGAAGGAAAGAGCTCCAAATGATTCAGCCAGGGAGATAGCACGACGCATAGTGAATACACGGGTGACCAGCTGGAGTCCACCAGGAAGATCATAGACAGAGTTCTGAACGGAGTCTAACCACATTCCCTCCGGAGAAAACGTTAGCATGGCGCATAATGGCGGTCACTGGTCTACGCTGGTCCTCATCTGTTTCCCAAACAAATTCATCCCTTTGTGGAGGAAAACCGAACCAATCACGGGGTCCATCATAGCACCGGTCTCCCAAAGGACAGTCGTCACAGCCCTGGCACCACAAGCAATGTGTCTGACGGTCAAAGGCGAGGGCATCACACGCTTCACAGGGACCCCTGAATGTGTCGAATGCGAAGCGATATCCCTCATAACACGTGTCAGTGAATGCACACACACCAGGAAACAGCCGCAGATTCGGCTGTAGCCACCTGGGTTCACCAGCGGCCATGTTCCTGCACACAACATGAAGAACTCAAAACAACAACATGGTTCATACAACAGAATTAAGACAGCAAGCATCCGAAGCAGTTTTTCTAAAAGTGGGAAATATAGAAGTGGGGCTCAGTGGGCATGTCATTATTATCGAAATCAGTAATCAAACACAGATAGATAGATGGTTAGTTAGATATATGTATATATATATATATATATATATATATATATATATATATATATATATATATATATATATATATATATATATATATATATACACATAGTAAAAAGGATATGTCTGGGGAAAGTTATTTGTGTCCTTCGCTCAGGGCAAAAAGCCTTGCATTCATGTCCACATAGACATCATGGTCCATGGCAGCATAGATGTGATCTACAGGAAATTCCTGCTCTGTGACAGCAGACATTGGAAACTGTACATATTGTCCGAACAGTGAGTGCACAGTCTTGCTGATAAGAGCACGGAGACAGGGAATTCCACAGCAAACAAAACATGCCACGGCTGCAAGAATAATGGCAAGTGTAGTTCCAATACGCACCAGTCCCGCCAACCAGCTTGAAGAAAAAAGCCAACTTAGCCAGCAGGACAGAGCAGATTCCTTCGCATTATTGGAGACCATCTCATCACGAGCTTTCACCATACGGTCCAATAGAGCGTGTAGCGGACCTGCAGAGCCAGTGTGGAGAGGAATAACCGCGCAACAGTCCTCCCCAGTAAGATGGCATACACCTTGGTCTGGGCCAAGCATTTTGTCAATCGCGAACCTATTCTGCACAGCCATTAATGTAGTGGCATGAAGTTGTTCTGATATCAGTTTCAAGGCTTCAATTGTGTGATTGATAAAACGTTGTTGGTTGAACCAAATATAATTTATCCAGGCCATATTGCGATCTATCTGGATCCAAGGCATTGACAATGTTTCTCTCTTGGATCCAGATAGATCGCAATATGGCCTGGATAAATTAATTTTGGTACAACCAACAACGTTTTATCAATCACACAAGTGAAGAAACCTGCTCTGGATCCATCAACAACTACAGACATCAACAACTACAGGTATCACTTCTCTCCTTTCTTTCTAAATCTGATCTGCCTAAACTAGCTTTAATAGTGTTGGTAAAGCATTACCACGGGATGTCACACATGAGCATAGCTAAAGTCACACAGGCTATGAACTCATCATACTGTATTGCTGATGTAGCTAAAACAACCAAGCTAGTGTTAGATTCATGTTTGACTTGTGCCAAAACTAACATACATTGACCTGTACGACATGATGCACTTACTTTTCCTGAGCAACCTTTCCAACACCTACAGATAGATTTCACACATTTGCCACCAGAAGGAAATTTGAGAAACCTGTTGGTTATAGTTGACAGATTCAGTAAGCGGCCAGAAGCATTTGCATGCATGACAGAGAACGCTAAACCAGTTGTAAAAATATTAACAAAAGAGATCATCTCTAGGTTTGATATTCCTCGTGTGACTGAAAGTGATAACGGCACACCTTTTGCTTCTAAAGTAACACAACATTTGGCTAAAAGCTTAGCAATTGATTGCCATTTTAATATTCCCTATCACCCACAGTCAGCTGGAGTGGTAGAGTGAACGAACAGAACCATTAAGGAACGTGCTACTAAAGCCTGCATTGAAACAGGCCGAAATTGGACTGTTGTTCTCCCGGCAGTACTCACAGAAATGAGAATGACCCCATCTTCAACTACTAAACTGTCACTTTTTGAAATTCTAATAGGTCGTCCTTTCCCGACCCCATGGGCCAGGTGACGCACTGGCATTTCTTCCTTAGGTAACCTGGAATTGATGGTGGACGACTACATTTCTGCCCTCGTTAAAAAAAATGTAATTCTATTAGTGCTGATGTCTCACTAACTCTTCCTCTGCCCACATAAAACCCATCACACCCTTTTGTGCTTAATTAGCATGTCCTGATACAAAGTCTGAAGCCTACCAAGGTCGGTGAGCCGACGTATCGGTGTCCAGCGCCTGTTCTAGCTGTAACCAGGCTTGGAGTTCTGACTGATTATCAGCCACAGTGGATACATGCAAGCAGGATCAAAACAGCACCCCCTTAATCTGTGCATTAATCGGTCTGTTGACCTAAGAAGCCTGCCTAAGTGAGTATTCAGGGCTGAAATGTTTGAGAGCCTACGGAAAGATCCTTTCTATATAGTAATAAAGGGGCCAACTCATTTGAAGTTAGTGAAGATCTGACTCACTTGACTGTTTTGTTTAGCTTACCCTGATACCCTGACCCTCTAGGTCTAAATTCTATAAAAATATGTGCATAGTTGTAACTACACTCCGAATTTTAAATTTTAAACCGCAGGGTATTTTTTGTCTGGTGTGTCGGAACTCAGAGCCCGTCTCTGAGGCGACACATCGAGGGTGGATTCTTTTGTTCAGAAGATTCCCAATAATGCTCAGCCAACTCTAGAAAAACTTAAATATAATAGACACAAACTGCCAATGAAGGATCCTCAGTCTCAGATGAGTAAAAGCAAACTTCTTTATTCCATACACGTTCCAATGAGCTCAATAGAAGATGGGTACCTCACATCAAAATGAACAGCACATCAAAAATGATAGAGCACGCCAAAGTGAGAAAGTACAAGTACTGTCTGTTTCACGCTTGTATTTATACCCTGTAGCCACCGTATCCTTCTATTTTTTTCTAATTTCTTCACCTTGAGTAATTCCCCTTATTTTCCGATCTTGCCCTCTTTTTTTCAATTCCCCTTATCTTTGACCTTGGTGCTCATTCCTCCAAACAACACCATATTTGGAGTTCCTGTTTTTCCCAATTCCCCTTATATTCGGCCTTTTTCTGATTTTATATAAAAAAAAAAATGAGTGAGCCCTTATTTTTTTCTGGATCCAACCATACGCTGTTTTCAGTCCTCCAAGTGTGAACACCATTTTTGCGGCCTATTTTGTCTTCCTGCACCTGCAATGGGTAAGTGTTATGCTTTACTCTTTTTATAATGCTGTTTGCTATTCTACTTTTATGGAATTGAGTTATCTCAGTGTATTAGATTGTCTGTATACATGTGCTTGATTATATTCTTTTATTTAATAGCTGCAAGTGCCCAGATTATATTTTAATTGTGCATTCTGAACTGATTGTTACATAGTATATAGAATCTTCTCTTGAATGTGTGTTATCCTTTGCCTGCGCCTAGCAGTCACCGTGATTTTACCCTGTCTAACATCTTATCTCCGTTGGTCTCTTTTGCTCAGCTCCGCCACGCAAACGTTCTGGAATATCTCCAATGGGTCTTCTTCGCAGACAATACCGCCAGTTTCAGCTCTCCTCACTTGCTGCTGAGCTTGCTCATTTTCTTGAACAACTCTCTGGCCTAACTGTTCCAGCGAATCCCTATCTGCCTCCTCGCAAAGTGCAGAGCACTGCTACGCGCGACATGGGCACACAGACCGCTCCTGATCTCTCTGCTACCCGCTATCGAGCTTATGATGACAACTGCAGTGAAGGCTCCTGTCCCCCACCGTTTTCTCCCTATCCTTCACACTGGTCTCCCACTGATTATTCCCCTACATCTCCTGCGCCAAACCAACGTGCTCCTGTGCCTTCACCCGGCCTTGGGCCAAGCTACTCCTTCATGTCTCCTGCAGCTGCAGCAGCCCACCCGCCTTGCTATCCCAATAAAAATGCTTAAACTCCCTCAAGGTCGTTTTCTGTCCTTCTTTATCTATTCCACACACTTATAACATTCAGTCAGACTCTATCCTACTCACACATGTAAATACCTTATTATTACTATTTTATACTTGGTGTAAATAAAGGCTTGATTAACATATAGTTAAATAGGTGTTATCAAAACTACTTCTATTGTATCTAATAACTTCTATTGTATCTAATAAGTTCTATATTTGATTTAGGTTACTTTTTGTTGGATTAATGTTAGTTTGATTATAACACACGCTAGATAAGGTTGATTAAAATTATTTCTCGACATTACTCCCCCCTCTGAGACTTTATAGTCTCACATTCCGCTTACTTCAGTGATAACCTGTTACCAATCATACATATCATGTAATGCAATAGTAAAACCAAAGTAAAAAGTCTTTGTGTTCTTTGGCACATGTTGTGTTCTTCTGACCCAGATACTTTACGTACCGCAGGGGGTCTTGTTGGAGCCCTGGAAGAGGTTACTAGCACTTTACCAGGTACTCGTGTGTTTATATCCACGTGAATGTGTTGGTCCAAGGAAAAAAATGATCAAAAGTAAAATGATCACAAGTACACAATTTCAACAATCTATTTACACTATTCTAAATGAAACATTACCTCGATAAAAGGAACCTAGTACTCATGAATACCACAATCTATCAACACCAGTGTTAGTAATCAAATTCAGTGATAATATTATGAATAATATTCAGTGGAAGACTTACAACATACTTAGAATCGACCTTTCACTTAAAATTGGAAAAATAAACGAAAATTAAACAAACGAAAATAAACGCAAAGAGCAACGATCGCAAAGATCAAAATAAACGAAAATTAAACAAACGAAAATAATAAACGCAAACGCAAAGATCGACATTACTCCCACCCTCTAATGTCCGTGCTGAATCACAACATTGATGAACTAGAAGTGGGCGAAAAACCCTGTTGACAGTCAAGTGCCAGGGAAAATTCCCACTCTGCCCGCCAGTGGCGCGACAGTGGAATCATCACCAAGGTCATCCTCAGTCGTGATTGTACATGCAGCGTAAATATGAGACGTGAAATAAAACGAAAATGAAAAATGAAACAATATAGTCCGCATAAACGTGGTAGAGCTATGGAACAGGTGACAACCGCTTAATTCAATGTGGTAAGGGAGCGGTTATACGGTGACCAGTCTGTATCGCGAACCACACAGCGTAGTACCATTTTAAGCGGGAACGTCTACCCTGCATTGAGATGGCACGCATGCGGCATCTGCGAACCAGGATAGGGCGACAGTGCCAGTCCCGATGTTTTGCTGGTTCTGTTGTCCACAGAACATAGCCCCCTAAGGTAATGGTGTAGTATGTCACAGTAGTGCGTTGCATGACGAAGGTCGTGAGCAGGAAACTATGGGTGTTTCGAGCTCTTGTTGAGAAGGAAAGAGCTCCAAATGATTCAGCCAGGGAGATAGCACGACGCATAGTGAATACACGGGTGACCAGCTGGAGTCCACCAGGAAGATCATAGACAGAGTTCTGAACGGAGTCTAACCACATTCCCTCCGGAGAAAACGTTAGCATGGCGCATAATGGCGGTCACTGGTCTACGCTGGTCCTCATCTGTTTCCCAAACAAATTCATCCCTTTGTGGAGGAAAACCGAACCAATCACGGGGTCCATCATAGCACCGGTCTCCCAAAGGACAGTCGTCACAGCCCTGGCACCACAAAAGCAATGTGTCTGACGGTCAAAGGCGAGGGCATCACACGCTTCACAGGGACCCCTGAATGTGTCGAATGCGAAGCGATATCCCTCATAACACGTGTCAGTGAATGCACACACACCAGGAAACAGCCGCAGATTCGGCTGTAGCCACCTGGGTTCACCAGCGGCCATGTTCCTGCACACAACATGAAGAACTCACAACAACAACATGGTTCATACAACAGAATTAAGACAGCAAGCATCCGAAGCAGTTTTTCTAAAAGTGGGAAATATAGAAGTGGGGCTCAGTGGGCATGTCATTATTATCGAAATCAGTAATCAAACACAGATAGATAGATGGTTAGTTAGATATATGTATATATATATATATATATATATATATATATATATATATATATATATATATATATATATATATATATATATATATATATATATATACACATAGTAAAAAGGATATGTCTGGGGAAAGTTATTTGTGTCCTTCGCTCAGGGCAAAAAGCCTTGCATTCATGTCCACATAGACATCATGGTCCATGGCAGCATAGATGTGATCTACAGGAAATTCCTGCTCTGTGACAGCAGACATTGGAAACTGTACATATTGTCCGAACAGTGAGTGCACAGTCTTGCTGATAAGAGCACGGAGACAGGGAATTCCACAGCAAACAAAACATGCCACGGCTGCAAGAATAATGGCAAGTGTAGTTCCAATACGCACCAGTCCCGCCAACCAGCTTGAAGAAAAAAGCCAACTTAGCCAGCAGGACAGAGCAGATTCCTTCGCATTATTGGAGACCATCTCATCACGAGCTTTCACCATACGGTCCAATAGAGCGTGTAGCGGACCTGCAGAGCCAGTGTGGAGAGGAATAACCGCGCAACAGTCCTCCCCAGTAAGATGGCATACACCTTGGTCTGGGCCAAGCATTTTGTCAATCGCGAACCTATTCTGCACAGCCATTAATGTAGTGGCATGAAGTTGTTCTGATATCAGTTTCAAGGCTTCAATTGTGTGATTGATAAAACGTTGTTGGTTGTACCAAATATAATTTATCCAGGCCATATTGCGATCTATCTGGATCCAAGGCATTGACAATGTTTCTCTCTTGGATCCAGATAGATCGCAATATGGCCTGGATAAATTAATTTTGGTACAACCAACAACGTTTT
This sequence comes from Silurus aristotelis, assembly GCF_946808225.1. Classification (NCBI taxonomy): domain Eukaryota; kingdom Metazoa; phylum Chordata; class Actinopteri; order Siluriformes; family Siluridae; genus Silurus; species Silurus aristotelis. Next base: position 26,312,898 of record NC_139581.1, read on the forward strand.
ATCAATCACACAAGTGAAGAAACCTGCTCTGGATCCATCAGACATCAACAACTACAGACATCAACAACTACAGGTATCACTTCTCTCCTTTCTTTCTAAATCTGCTCTGCCTAAACTAGCTTTAATAGTGTTGGTAAAGCATTACCACGGGATGTCACACATGAGCATAGCTAAAGTCACACAGGCTATGAACTCATCAAACTGTATTGCTGATGTAGCTAAAACAACCAAGCTAGTGTTAGATTCATGTTTGACTTGTGCCAAAACTAACATACATTGACCTGTACGACATGATGCACTTACTTTTCCTGAGCAACCTTTCCAACACCTACAGATAGATTTCACACATTTGCCACCAGAAGGAAATTTGAGAAACCTGTTGGTTATAGTTGACAGATTCAGTAAGCGGCCAGAAGCATTTGCATGCATGACAGAGAACGCTAAACCAGTTGTAAAAATATTAACAAAAGAGATAATCTCTAGGTTTGATATTCCTCGTGTGATTGAAAGTGATAACGGCACACCTTTTGCTTCTAAAGTAACACAACATTTGGCTAAAAGCTTAGCAATTGATTGCCATTTTAATATTCCCTATCACCCACAGTCAGCTGGAGTGGTAGAGTGAACGAACAGAACCATTAAGGAACGTGCTACTAAAGCCTGCATTGAAACAGGCCGAAATTGGACTGTTGTTCTCCCGGCAGTACTCACAGAAATGAGAATGACCCCATCTTCAACTACTAAACTGTCACTTTTTGAAATTCTAATAGGTCGTCCTTTCCCGACCCCATGGGCCAGGTGACGCACTGGCATTTCTTCCTTAGGTAACCTGGAAGTGATGGTGGACGACTACATTTCTGCCCTGGTTAAAAAAAATGTAATTCTATTAGTGCTGATGTCTCACTAACTCTTCCACTGCCCACATAAAACCCATCACACCCTTTTGTGCTTAATTAGCATGTCCTGATACAAAGTCTGAAGCCTACCAAGGTCGGTGAGCCGACGTATCGGTGTCCAGCGCCTGTTCTAGCTGTAACCAGGCTTGGAGTTCTGACTGATTATCAGCCACAGTGGATACATGCAAGCAGGATCAAAACAGCACCCCCTTAATCTGTGCATTAATCGGTCTGTTGACCTAAGAAGCCTGCCTAAGTGAGTATTCAGGGCTGAAATGTTTGAGAGCCTACGGAAAGATCCTTTCTATATAGTAATAAAGGGGCCAACTCATTTGAAGTTAGTGAAGATCTGACTCACTTGACTGTTTTGTTTAGCTTACCCTGATACCCTGACCCTCTAGGTCTAAATTCTATAAAAATATGTGCATAGTTGTAACTACACTCCGAATTTTAAATTTTAAACCGCAGGGTATTTTTTGTCTGGTGTGTCGGAACTCAGAGCCCGTCTCTGAGGCGACACATCGAGGGTGGATTCTTTTGTTCAGAAGATTCCCAATAATGCTCAGCCAACTCTAGAAAAACTTAAATATAATAGACACAAACTGCCAATGAAGGATCCTCAGTCTCAGATGAGTAAAAGCAAACTTCTTTATTCCATACACGTTCCAATGAGCTCAATAGAAGATGGGTACCTCACATCAAAATGAACAGCACATCAAAAATGATAGAGCACGCCAAAGTGAGAAAGTACAAGTACTGTCTGTTTCACGCTTGTATTTATACCCTGTAGCCACCGTATCCTTCTATTTTTTTCTAATTTCTTCACCTTGAGTAATTCCCCTTATTTTCCGATCTTGCCCTCTTTTTTTCAATTCCCCTTATCTTTGACCTTGGTGCTCATTCCTCCAAACAACACCATATTTGGAGTTCCTGTTTTTCCCAATTCCCCTTATATTCGGCCTTTTTCTGATTTTATATAAAAAAAAAATGAGTGAGCCCTTATTTTTTCTGGATCCAACCATACGCTGTTTTCAGTCCTCCAAGTGTGAACACCATTTTTGCGGCCTATTTTGTCTTCCTGCACCTGCAATGGGTAAGTGTTATGCTTTACTCTTTTTATAATGCTGTTTGCTATTCTACTTTTATGGAATTGAGTTATCTCAGTGTATTAGATTGTCTGTATACATGTGCTTGATTATATTCTTTTATTTAATAGCTGCAAGTGCCCAGATTATATTTTAATTGTGCATTCTGAACTGATTGTTACATAGTATATAGAATCTTCTCTTGAATGTGTGTTATCCTTTGCCTGCGCCTAGCAGTCACCGTGATTTTACCCTGTCTAACATCTTATCTCCGTTGGTCTCTTTTGCTCAGCTCCGCCACGCAAACGTTCTGGAATATCTCCAATGGGTCTTCTTCGCAGACAATACCGCCAGTTTCAGCTCTCCTCACTTGCTGCTGAGCTTGCTCATTTTCTTGAACAACTCTCTGGCCTAACTGTTCCAGCGAATCCCTATCTGCCTCCTCGCAAAGTGCAGAGCACTGCTACGCGCGACATGGGCACACAGACCGCTCCTGATCTCTCTGCTACCCGCTATCGAGCTTATGATGACAACTGCAGTGAAGGCTCCTGTCCCCCACCGTTTTCTCCCTATCCTTCACACTGGTCTCCCACTGATTATTCCCCTACATCTCCTGCGCCAAACCAACGTGCTCCTGTGCCTTCACCCGGCCTTGGGCCAAGCTACTCCTTCATGTCTCCTGCAGCTGCAGCAGCCCACCCGCCTTGCTATCCCAATAAAAATGCTTAAACTCCCTCAAGGTCGTTTTCTGTCCTTCTTTATCTATTCCACACACTTATAACATTCAGTCAGACTCTATCCTACTCACACATGTAAATACCTTATTATTACTATTTTATACTTGGTGTAAATAAAGGCTTGATTAACATATAGTTAAATAGGTGTTATCAAAACTACTTCTATTGTATCTAATAACTTCTATTGTATCTAATAAGTTCTATATTTGATTTAGGTTACTTTTTGTTGGATTAATGTTAGTTTGATTATAACACACGCTAGATAAGGTTGATTAAAATTATTTCTCGACATTACTCCCCCCTCTGAGACTTTATAGTCTCACATTCCGCTTACTTCAGTGATAACCTGTTACCAATCATACATATCATGTAATGCAATAGTAAAACCAAAGTAAAAAGTCTTTGTGTTCTTTGGCACATGTTGTGTTCTTCTGACCCAGATACTTTACGTACCGCAGGGGGTCTTGTTGGAGCCCTGGAAGAGGTTACTAGCACTTTACCAGGTACTCGTGTGTTTATATCCACGTGAATGTGTTGGTCCAAGGAAAAAAATGATCAAAAGTAAAATGATCACAAGTACACAATTTCAACAATCTATTTACACTATTCTAAATGAAACATTACCTCAATAAAAGGAACCTAGTACTCATGAATACCACAATCTATCAACACCAGTGTTAGTAATCAAATTCAGTGATAATATTATGAATAATATTCAGTGGAAGACTTACAACATACTTAGAATCGACCTTTCACTTAAAATTGGAAAAATAAACGAAAATTAAACAAACGAAAATAAACGCAAAGAGCAACGATCGCAAAGATCAAAATAAACGAAAATTAAACAAACGAAAATAATAAACGCAAACGCAAAGATCGACATTACTCCCACCCTCTAATGTCCGTGCTGAATCACAACATTGATGAACTAGAAGTGGGCGAAAAACCCTGTTGACAGTCAAGTGCCAGGGAAAATTCCCACTCTGCCCGCCAGTGGCGCGACAGTGGAATCATCACCAAGGTCATCCTCAGTCGTGATTGTACATGCAGCGTAAATATGAGACGTGAAATAAAACGAAAATGAAAAATGAAACAATATAGTCCGCATAAACGTGGTAGAGCTATGGAACAGGTGACAACCGCTTAATTCAATGTGGTAAGGGAGCGGTTATACGGTGACCAGTCTGTATCGCGAACCACACAGCGTAGTACCATTTTAAGCGGGAACGTCTACCCTGCATTGAGATGGCACGCATGCGGCATCTGCGAACCAGGATAGGGCGACAGTGCCAGTCCCGATGTTTTGCTGGTTCTGTTGTCCACAGAACATAGCCCCCTAAGGTAATGGTGTAGTATGTCACAGTAGTGCGTTGCATGACGAAGGTCGTGAGCAGGAAACTATGGGTGTTTCGAGCTCTTGTTGAGAAGGAAAGAGCTCCAAATGATTCAGCCAGGGAGATAGCACGACGCATAGTGAATACACGGGTGACCAGCTGGAGTCCACCAGGAAGATCATAGACAGAGTTCTGAACGGAGTCTAACCACATTCCCTCCGGAGAAAACGTTAGCATGGCGCATAATGGCGGTCACTGGTCTACGCTGGTCCTCATCTGTTTCCCAAACAAATTCATCCCTTTGTGGAGGAAAACCGAACCAATCACGGGGTCCATCATAGCACCGGTCTCCCAAAGGACAGTCGTCACAGCCCTGGCACCACAAGCAATGTGTCTGACGGTCAAAGGCGAGGGCATCACACGCTTCACAGGGACCCCTGAATGTGTCGAATGCGAAGCGATATCCCTCATAACACGTGTCAGTGAATGCACACACACCAGGAAACAGCCGCAGATTCGGCTGTAGCCACCTGGGTTCACCAGCGGCCATGTTCCTGCACACAACATGAAGAACTCACAACAACAACATGGTTCATACAACAGAATTAAGACAGCAAGCATCCGAAGCAGTTTTTCTAAAAGTGGGAAATATAGAAGTGGGGCTCAGTGGGCATGTCATTATTATCGAAATCAGTAATCAAACACAGATAGATAGATGGTTAGTTAGATATATGTATATATATATATATATATATATATATATATATATATATATATATATATATATATATATATATATATATATATATATATACACATAGTAAAAAGGATATGTCTGGGGAAAGTTATTTGTGTCCTTCGCTCAGGGCAAAAAGCCTTGCATTCATGTCCACATAGACATCATGGTCCATGGCAGCATAGATGTGATCTACAGGAAATTCCTGCTCTGTGACAGCAGACATTGGAAACTGTACATATTGTCCGAACAGTGAGTGCACAGTCTTGCTGATAAGAGCACGGAGACAGGGAATTCCACAGCAAACAAAACATGCCACGGCTGCAAGAATAATGGCAAGTGTAGTTCCAATACGCACCAGTCCCGCCAACCAGCTTGAAGAAAAAAGCCAACTTAGCCAGCAGGACAGAGCAGATTCCTTCGCATTATTGGAGACCATCTCATCACGAGCTTTCACCATACGGTCCAATAGAGCGTGTAGCGGACCTGCAGAGCCAGTGTGGAGAGGAATAACCGCGCAACAGTCCTCCCCAGTAAGATGGCATACACCTTGGTCTGGGCCAAGCATTTTGTCAATCGCGAACCTATTCTGCACAGCCATTAATGTAGTGGCATGAAGTTGTTCTGATATCAGTTTCAAGGCTTCAATTGTGTGATTGATAAAACGTTGTTGGTTGTACCAAATATAATTTATCCAGGCCATATTGCGATCTATCTGGATCCAAGGCATTGACAATGTTTCTCTCTTGGATCCAGATAGATCGCAATATGGCCTGGATAAATTAATTTTGGTACAACCAACAACGTTTTATCAATCACACAAGTGAAGAAACCTGCTCTGGATCCATCAGACATCAACAACTACAGACATCAACAACTACAGGTATCACTTCTCTCCTTTCTTTCTAAATCTGCTCTGCCTAAACTAGCTTTAATAGTGTTGGTAAAGCATTACCACGGGATGTCACACATGAGCATAGCTAAAGTCACACAGGCTATGAACTCATCAAACTGTATTGCTGATGTAGCTAAAACAACCAAGCTAGTGTTAGATTCATGTTTGACTTGTGCCAAAACTAACATACATTGACCTGTACGACATGATGCACTTACTTTTCCTGAGCAACCTTTCCAACACCTACAGATAGATTTCACACATTTGCCACCAGAAGGAAATTTGAGAAACCTGTTGGTTATAGTTGACAGATTCAGTAAGCGGCCAGAAGCATTTGCATGCATGACAGAGAACGCTAAACCAGTTGTAAAAATATTAACAAAAGAGATAATCTCTAGGTTTGATATTCCTCGTGTGATTGAAAGTGATAACGGCACACCTTTTGCTTCTAAAGTAACACAACATTTGGCTAAAAGCTTAGCAATTGATTGCCATTTTAATATTCCCTATCACCCACAGTCAGCTGGAGTGGTAGAGTGAACGAACAGAACCATTAAGGAACGTGCTACTAAAGCCTGCATTGAAACAGGCCGAAATTGGACTGTTGTTCTCCCGGCAGTACTCACAGAAATGAGAATGACCCCATCTTCAACTACTAAACTGTCACTTTTTGAAATTCTAATAGGTCGTCCTTTCCCGACCCCATGGGCCAGGTGACGCACTGGCATTTCTTCCTTAGGTAACCTGGAAGTGATGGTGGACGACTACATTTCTGCCCTGGTTAAAAAAAATGTAATTCTATTAGTGCTGATGTCTCACTAACTCTTCCACTGCCCACATAAAACCCATCACACCCTTTTGTGCTTAATTAGCATGTCCTGATACAAAGTCTGAAGCCTACCAAGGTCGGTGAGCCGACGTATCGGTGTCCAGCGCCTGTTCTAGCTGTAACCAGGCTTGGAGTTCTGACTGATTATCAGCCACAGTGGATACATGCAAGCAGGATCAAAACAGCACCCCCTTAATCTGTGCATTAATCGGTCTGTTGACCTAAGAAGCCTGCCTAAGTGAGTATTCAGGGCTGAAATGTTTGAGAGCCTACGGAAAGATCCTTTCTATATAGTAATAAAGGGGCCAACTCATTTGAAGTTAGTGAAGATCTGACTCACTTGACTGTTTTGTTTAGCTTACCCTGATACCCTGACCCTCTAGGTCTAAATTCTATAAAAATATGTGCATAGTTGTAACTACACTCCGAATTTTAAATTTTAAACCGCAGGGTATTTTTTGTCTGGTGTGTCGGAACTCAGAGCCCGTCTCTGAGGCGACACATCGAGGGTGGATTCTTTTGTTCAGAAGATTCCCAATAATGCTCAGCCAACTCTAGAAAAACTTAAATATAATAGACACAAACTGCCAATGAAGGATCCTCAGTCTCAGATGAGTAAAAGCAAACTTCTTTATTCCATACACGTTCCAATGAGCTCAATAGAAGATGGGTACCTCACATCAAAATGAACAGCACATCAAAAATGATAGAGCACGCCAAAGTGAGAAAGTACAAGTACTGTCTGTTTCACGCTTGTATTTATACCCTGTAGCCACCGTATCCTTCTATTTTTTTCTAATTTCTTCACCTTGAGTAATTCCCCTTATTTTCCGATCTTGCCCTCTTTTTTTCAATTCCCCTTATCTTTGACCTTGGTGCTCATTCCTCCAAACAACACCATATTTGGAGTTCCTGTTTTTCCCAATTCCCCTTATATTCGGCCTTTTTCTGATTTTATATAAAAAAAAAATGAGTGAGCCCTTATTTTTTCTGGATCCAACCATACGCTGTTTTCAGTCCTCCAAGTGTGAACACCATTTTTGCGGCCTATGTTGTCTTCCTGCACCTGCAATGGGTAAGTGTTATGCTTTACTCTTTTTATAATGCTGTTTGCTATTCTACTTTTATGGAATTTAGTTATCTCAGTGTATTAGATTGTCTGTATACATGTGCTTGATTATATTCTTTTATTTAATAGCTGCAAGTGCCCAGATTATATTTTAATTGTGCATTCTGAACTGATTGTTACATAGTATATAGAATCTTCTCTTGAATGTGTGTTATCCTTTGCCTGCGCCTAGCAGTCACCGTGATTTTACCCTGTCTAACATCTTATCTCCGTTGGTCTCTTTTGCTCAGCTCCGCCACGCAAACGTTCTGGAATATCTCCAATGGGTCTTCTTCGCAGACAATACCGCCAGTTTCAGCTCTCCTCACTTGCTGCTGAGCTTGCTCATTTTCTTGAACAACTCTCTGGCCTAACTGTTCCAGCGAATCCCTATCTGCCTCCTCGCAAAGTGCAGAGCACTGCTACGCGCGACATGGGCACACAGACCGCTCCTGATCTCTCTGCTACCCGCTATCGAGCTTATGATGACAACTGCAGTGAAGGCTCCTGTCCCCCACCGTTTTCTCCCTATCCTTCACACTGGTCTCCCACTGATTATTCCCCTACATCTCCTGCGCCAAACCAACGTGCTCCTGTGCCTTCACCCGGCCTTGGGCCAAGCTACTCCTTCATGTCTCCTGCAGCTGCAGCAGCCCACCCGCCTTGCTATCCCAATAAAAATGCTTAAACTCCCTCAAGGTCGTTTTCTGTCCTTCTTTATCTATTCCACACACTTATAACATTCAGTCAGACTCTATCCTACTCACACATGTAAATACCTTATTATTACTATTTTATACTTGGTGTAAATAAAGGCTTGATTAACATATAGTTAAATAGGTGTTATCAAAACTACTTCTATTGTATCTAATAACTTCTATTGTATCTAATAAGTTCTATATTTGATTTAGGTTACTTTTTGTTGGATTAATGTTAGTTTGATTATAACACACGCTAGATAAGGTTGATTAAAATTATTTCTCGACATTACTCCCCCCTCTGAGACTTTATAGTCTCACATTCCGCTTACTTCAGTGATAACCTGTTACCAATCATACATATCATGTAATGCAATAGTAAAACCAAAGTAAAAAGTCTTTGTGTTCTTTGGCACATGTTGTGTTCTTCTGACCCAGATACTTTACGTACCGCAGGGGGTCTTGTTGGAGCCCTGGAAGAGGTTACTAGCACTTTACCAGGTACTCGTGTGTTTATATCCACGTGAATGTGTTGGTCCAAGGAAAAAAATGATCAAAAGTAAAATGATCACAAGTACACAATTTCAACAATCTATTTACACTATTCTAAATGAAACATTACCTCAATAAAAGGAACCTAGTACTCATGAATACCACAATCTATCAACACCAGTGTTAGTAATCAAATTCAGTGATAATATTATGAATAATATTCAGTGGAAGACTTACAACATACTTAGAATCGACCTTTCACTTAAAATTGGAAAAATAAACGAAAATTAAACAAACGAAAATAAACGCAAAGAGCAACGATCGCAAAGATCAAAATAAACGAAAATTAAACAAACGAAAATAATAAACGCAAACGCAAAGATCGACATTACTCCCACCCTCTAATGTCCGTGCTGAATCACAACATTGATGAACTAGAAGTGGGCGAAAAACCCTGTTGACAGTCAAGTGCCAGGGAAAATTCCCACTCTGCCCGCCAGTGGCGCGACAGTGGAATCATCACCAAGGTCATCCTCAGTCGTGATTGTACATGCAGCGTAAATATGAGACGTGAAATAAAACGAAAATGAAAAATGAAACAATATAGTCCGCATAAACGTGGTAGAGCTATGGAACAGGTGACAACCGCTTAATTCAATGTGGTAAGGGAGCGGTTATACGGTGACCAGTCTGTATCGCGAACCACACAGCGTAGTACCATTTTAAGCGGGAACGTCTACCCTGCATTGAGATGGCACGCATGCGGCATCTGCGAACCAGGATAGGGCGACAGTGCCAGTCCCGATGTTTTGCTGGTTCTGTTGTCCACAGAACATAGCCCCCTAAGGTAATGGTGTAGTATGTCACAGTAGTGCGTTGCATGACGAAGGTCGTGAGCAGGAAACTATGGGTGTTTCGAGCTCTTGTTGAGAAGGAAAGAGCTCCAAATGATTCAGCCAGGGAGATAGCACGACGCATAGTGAATACACGGGTGACCAGCTGGAGTCCACCAGGAAGATCATAGACAGAGTTCTGAACGGAGTCTAACCACATTCCCTCCGGAGAAAACGTTAGCATGGCGCATAATGGCGGTCACTGGTCTACGCTGGTCCTCATCTGTTTCCCAAACAAATTCATCCCTTTGTGGAGGAAAACCGAACCAATCACGGGGTCCATCATAGCACCGGTCTCCCAAAGGACAGTCGTCACAGCCCTGGCACCACAAGCAATGTGTCTGACGGTCAAAGGCGAGGGCATCACACGCTTCACAGGGACCCCTGAATGTGTCGAATGCGAAGCGATATCCCTCATAACACGTGTCAGTGAATGCACACACACCAGGAAACAGCCGCAGATTCGGCTGTAGCCACCTGGGTTCACCAGCGGCCATGTTCCTGCACACAACATGAAGAACTCACAACAACAACATGGTTCATACAACAGAATTAAGACAGCAAGCATCCGAAGCAGTTTTTCTAAAAGTGGGAAATATAGAAGTGGGGCTCAGTGGGCATGTCATTATTATCGAAATCAGTAATCAAACACAGATAGATAGATGGTTAGTTAGATATATGTATATATATATATATATATATATATATATATATATATATATATATATATATATATATATATATATATATATATATATATATATATATATACACATAGTAAAAAGGATATGTCTGGGGAAAGTTATTTGTGTCCTTCGCTCAGGGCAAAAAGCCTTGCATTCATGTCCACATAGACATCATGGTCCATGGCAGCATAGATGTGATCTACAGGAAATTCCTGCTCTGTGACAGCAGACATTGGAAACTGTACATATTGTCCGAACAGTGAGTGCACAGTCTTGCTGATAAGAGCACGGAGACAGGGAATTCCACAGCAAACAAAACATGCCACGGCTGCAAGAATAATGGCAAGTGTAGTTCCAATACGCACCAGTCCCGCCAACCAGCTTGAAGAAAAAAGCCAACTTAGCCAGCAGGACAGAGCAGATTCCTTCGCATTATTGGAGACCATCTCATCACGAGCTTTCACCATACGGTCCAATAGAGCGTGTAGCGGACCTGCAGAGCCAGTGTGGAGAGGAATAACCGCGCAACAGTCCTCCCCAGTAAGATGGCATACACCTTGGTCTGGGCCAAGCATTTTGTCAATCGCGAACCTATTCTGCACAGCCATTAATGTAGTGGCATGAAGTTGTTCTGATATCAGTTTCAAGGCTTCAATTGTGTGATTGATAAAACGTTGTTGGTTGTACCAAATATAATTTATCCAGGCCATATTGCGATCTATCTGGATCCAAGGCATTGACAATGTTTCTCTCTTGGATCCAGATAGATCGCAATATGGCCTGGATAAATTAATTTTGGTACAACCAACAACGTTTTATCAATCACACAAGTGAAGAAACCTGCTCTGGATCCATCAGACATCAACAACTACAGACATCAACAACTACAGGTATCACTTCTCTCCTTTCTTTCTAAATCTGCTCTGCCTAAACTAGCTTTAATAGTGTTGGTAAAGCATTACCACGGGATGTCACACATGAGCATAGCTAAAGTCACACAGGCTATGAACTCATCAAACTGTATTGCTGATGTAGCTAAAACAACCAAGCTAGTGTTAGATTCATGTTTGACTTGTGCCAAAACTAACATACATTGACCTGTACGACATGATGCACTTACTTTTCCTGAGCAACCTTTCCAACACCTACAGATAGATTTCACACATTTGCCACCAGAAGGAAATTTGAGAAACCTGTTGGTTATAGTTGACAGATTCAGTAAGCGGCCAGAAGCATTTGCATGCATGACAGAGAACGCTAAACCAGTTGTAAAAATATTAACAAAAGAGATAATCTCTAGGTTTGATATTCCTCGTGTGATTGAAAGTGATAACGGCACACCTTTTGCTTCTAAAGTAACACAACATTTGGCTAAAAGCTTAGCAATTGATTGCCATTTTAATATTCCCTATCACCCACAGTCAGCTGGAGTGGTAGAGTGAACGAACAGAACCATTAAGGAACGTGCTACTAAAGCCTGCATTGAAACAGGCCGAAATTGGACTGTTGTTCTCCCGGCAGTACTCACAGAAATGAGAATGACCCCATCTTCAACTACTAAACTGTCACTTTTTGAAATTCTAATAGGTCGTCCTTTCCCGACCCCATGGGCCAGGTGACGCACTGGCATTTCTTCCTTAGGTAACCTGGAAGTGATGGTGGACGACTACATTTCTGCCCTGGTTAAAAAAAATGTAATTCTATTAGTGCTGATGTCTCACTAACTCTTCCACTGCCCACATAAAACCCATCACACCCTTTTGTGCTTAATTAGCATGTCCTGATACAAAGTCTGAAGCCTACCAAGGTCGGTGAGCCGACGTATCGGTGTCCAGCGCCTGTTCTAGCTGTAACCAGGCTTGGAGTTCTGACTGATTATCAGCCACAGTGGATACATGCAAGCAGGATCAAAACAGCACCCCCTTAATCTGTGCATTAATCGGTCTGTTGACCTAAGAAGCCTGCCTAAGTGAGTATTCAGGGCTGAAATGTTTGAGAGCCTACGGAAAGATCCTTTCTATATAGTAATAAAGGGGCCAACTCATTTGAAGTTAGTGAAGATCTGACTCACTTGACTGTTTTGTTTAGCTTACCCTGATACCCTGACCCTCTAGGTCTAAATTCTATAAAAATATGTGCATAGTTGTAACTACACTCCGAATTTTAAATTTTAAACCGCAGGGTATTTTTTGTCTGGTGTGTCGGAACTCAGAGCCCGTCTCTGAGGCGACACATCGAGGGTGGATTCTTTTGTTCAGAAGATTCCCAATAATGCTCAGCCAACTCTAGAAAAACTTAAATATAATAGACACAAACTGCCAATGAAGGATCCTCAGTCTCAGATGAGTAAAAGCAAACTTCTTTATTCCATACACGTTCCAATGAGCTCAATAGAAGATGGGTACCTCACATCAAAATGAACAGCACATCAAAAATGATAGAGCACGCCAAAGTGAGAAAGTACAAGTACTGTCTGTTTCACGCTTGTATTTATACCCTGTAGCCACCGTATCCTTCTATTTTTTTCTAATTTCTTCACCTTGAGTAATTCCCCTTATTTTCCGATCTTGACCTCTTTTTTTCAATTCCCCTTATCTTTGACCTTGGTGCTCATTCCTCCAAACAACACCATATTTGGAGTTCCTGTTTTTCCCAATTCCCCTTATATTCGGCCTTTTTCTGATTTTATATAAAAAAAAAATGAGTGAGCCCTTATTTTTTCTGGATCCAACCATACGCTGTTTTCAGTCCTCCAAGTGTGAACACCATTTTTGCGGCCTATGTTGTCTTCCTGCACCTGCAATGGGTAAGTGTTATGCTTTACTCTTTTTATAATGCTGTTTGCTATTCTACTTTTATGGAATTTAGTTATCTCAGTGTATTAGATTGTCTGTATACATGTGCTTGATTATATTCTTTTATTTAATAGCTGCAAGTGCCCAGATTATATTTTAATTGTGCATTCTGAACTGATTGTTACATAGTATATAGAATCTTCTCTTGAATGTGTGTTATCCTTTGCCTGCGCCTAGCAGTCACCGTGATTTTACCCTGTCTAACATCTTATCTCCGTTGGTCTCTTTTGCTCAGCTCCGCCACGCAAACGTTCTGGAATATCTCCAATGGGTCTTCTTCGCAGACAATACCGCCAGTTTCAGCTCTCCTCACTTGCTGCTGAGCTTGCTCATTTTCTTGAACAACTCTCTGGCCTAACTGTTCCAGCGAATCCCTATCTGCCTCCTCGCAAAGTGCAGAGCACTGCTACGCGCGACATGGGCACACAGACCGCTCCTGATCTCTCTGCTACCCGCTATCGAGCTTATGATGACAACTGCAGTGAAGGCTCCTGTCCCCCACCGTTTTCTCCCTATCCTTCACACTGGTCTCCCACTGATTATTCCCCTACATCTCCTGCGCCAAACCAACGTGCTCCTGTGCCTTCACCCGGCCTTGGGCCAAGCTACTCCTTCATGTCTCCTGCAGCTGCAGCAGCCCACCCGCCTTGCTATCCCAATAAAAATGCTTAAACTCCCTCAAGGTCGTTTTCTGTCCTTCTTTATCTATTCCACACACTTATAACATTCAGTCAGACTCTATCCTACTCACACATGTAAATACCTTATTATTACTATTTTATACTTGGTGTAAATAAAGGCTTGATTAACATATAGTTAAATAGGTGTTATCAAAACTACTTCTATTGTATCTAATAACTTCTATTGTATCTAATAAGTTCTATATTTGATTTAGGTTACTTTTTGTTGGATTAATGTTAGTTTGATTATAACACACGCTAGATAAGGTTGATTAAAATTATTTCTCGACATTACTCCCCCCTCTGAGACTTTATAGTCTCACATTCCGCTTACTTCAGTGATAACCTGTTACCAATCATACATATCATGTAATGCAATAGTAAAACCAAAGTAAAAAGTCTTTGTGTTCTTTGGCACATGTTGTGTTCTTCTGACCCAGATACTTTACGTACCGCAGGGGGTCTTGTTGGAGCCCTGGAAGAGGTTACTAGCACTTTACCAGGTACTCGTGTGTTTATATCCACGTGAATGTGTTGGTCCAAGGAAAAAAATGATCAAAAGTAAAATGATCACAAGTACACAATTTCAACAATCTATTTACACTATTCTAAATGAAACATTACCTCAATAAAAGGAACCTAGTACTCATGAATACCACAATCTATCAACACCAGTGTTAGTAATCAAATTCAGTGATAATATTATGAATAATATTCAGTGGAAGACTTACAACATACTTAGAATCGACCTTTCACTTAAAATTGGAAAAATAAACGAAAATTAAACAAACGAAAATAAACGCAAAGAGCAACGATCGCAAAGATCAAAATAAACGAAAATTAAACAAACGAAAATAATAAACGCAAACGCAAAGATCGACATTACTCCCACCCTCTAATGTCCGTGCTGAATCACAACATTGATGAACTAGAAGTGGGCGAAAAACCCTGTTGACAGTCAAGTGCCAGGGAAAATTCCCACTCTGCCCGCCAGTGGCGCGACAGTGGAATCATCACCAAGGTCATCCTCAGTCGTGATTGTACATGCAGCGTAAATATGAGACGTGAAATAAAACGAAAATGAAAAATGAAACAATATAGTCCGCATAAACGTGGTAGAGCTATGGAACAGGTGACAACCGCTTAATTCAATGTGGTAAGGGAGCGGTTATACGGTGACCAGTCTGTATCGCGAACCACACAGCGTAGTACCATTTTAAGCGGGAACGTCTACCCTGCATTGAGATGGCACGCATGCGGCATCTGCGAACCAGGATAGGGCGACAGTGCCAGTCCCGATGTTTTGCTGGTTCTGTTGTCCACAGAACATAGCCCCCTAAGGTAATGGTGTAGTATGTCACAGTAGTGCGTTGCATGACGAAGGTCGTGAGCAGGAAACTATGGGTGTTTCGAGCTCTTGTTGAGAAGGAAAGAGCTCCAAATGATTCAGCCAGGGAGATAGCACGACGCATAGTGAATACACGGGTGACCAGCTGGAGTCCACCAGGAAGATCATAGACAGAGTTCTGAACGGAGTCTAACCACATTCCCTCCGGAGAAAACGTTAGCATGGCGCATAATGGCGGTCACTGGTCTACGCTGGTCCTCATCTGTTTCCCAAACAAATTCATCCCTTTGTGGAGGAAAACCGAACCAATCACGGGGTCCATCATAGCACCGGTCTCCCAAAGGACAGTCGTCACAGCCCTGGCACCACAAGCAATGTGTCTGACGGTCAAAGGCGAGGGCATCACACGCTTCACAGGGACCCCTGAATGTGTCGAATGCGAAGCGATATCCCTCATAACACGTGTCAGTGAATGCACACACACCAGGAAACAGCCGCAGATTAGGCTGTAGCCACCTGGGTTCACCAGCGGCCATGTTCCTGCACACAACATGAAGAACTCACAACAACAACATGGTTCATACAACAGAATTAAGACAGCAAGCATCCGAAGCAGTTTTTCTAAAAGTGGGAAATATAGAAGTGGGGCTCAGTGGGCATGTCATTATTATCGAAATCAGTAATCAAACACAGATAGATAGATGGTTAGTTAGATATATGTATATATATATATATATATATATATATATATATATATATATATATATATATATATATATATATATATATATATATATATACACATAGTAAAAAGGATATGTCTGGGGAAAGTTATTTGTGTCCTTCGCTCAGGGCAAAAAGCCTTGCATTCATGTCCACATAGACATCATGGTCCATGGCAGCATAGATGTGATCTACAGGAAATTCCTGCTCTGTGACAGCAGACATTGGAAACTGTACATATTGTCCGAACAGTGAGTGCACAGTCTTGCTGATAAGAGCACGGAGACAGGGAATTCCACAGCAAACAAAACATGCCACGGCTGCAAGAATAATGGCAAGTGTAGTTCCAATACGCACCAGTCCCGCCAACCAGCTTGAAGAAAAAAGCCAACTTAGCCAGCAGGACAGAGCAGATTCCTTCGCATTATTGGAGACCATCTCATCACGAGCTTTCACCATACGGTCCAATAGAGCGTGTAGCGGACCTGCAGAGCCAGTGTGGAGAGGAATAACCGCGCAACAGTCCTCCCCAGTAAGATGGCATACACCTTGGTCTGGGCCAAGCATTTTGTCAATCGCGAACCTATTCTGCACAGCCATTAATGTAGTGGCATGAAGTTGTTCTGATATCAGTTTCAAGGCTTCAATTGTGTGATTGATAAAACGTTGTTGGTTGTACCAAATATAATTTATCCAGGCCATATTGCGATCTATCTGGATCCAAGGCATTGACAATGTTTCTCTCTTGGATCCAGATAGATCGCAATATGGCCTGGATAAATTAATTTTGGTACAACCAACAACGTTTTATCAATCACACAAGTGAAGAAACCTGCTCTGGATCCATCAGACATCAACAACTACAGACATCAACAACTACAGGTATCACTTCTCTCCTTTCTTTCTAAATCTGCTCTGCCTAAACTAGCTTTAATAGTGTTGGTAAAGCATTACCACGGGATGTCACACATGAGCATAGCTAAAGTCACACAGGCTATGAACTCATCAAACTGTATTGCTGATGTAGCTAAAACAACCAAGCTAGTGTTAGATTCATGTTTGACTTGTGCCAAAACTAACATACATTGACCTGTACGACATGATGCACTTACTTTTCCTGAGCAACCTTTCCAACACCTACAGATAGATTTCACACATTTGCCACCAGAAGGAAATTTGAGAAACCTGTTGGTTATAGTTGACAGATTCAGTAAGCGGCCAGAAGCATTTGCATGCATGACAGAGAACGCTAAACCAGTTGTAAAAATATTAACAAAAGAGATAATCTCTAGGTTTGATATTCCTCGTGTGATTGAAAGTGATAACGGCACACCTTTTGCTTCTAAAGTAACACAACATTTGGCTAAAAGCTTAGCAATTGATTGCCATTTTAATATTCCCTATCACCCACAGTCAGCTGGAGTGGTAGAGTGAACGAACAGAACCATTAAGGAACGTGCTACTAAAGCCTGCATTGAAACAGGCCGAAATTGGACTGTTGTTCTCCCGGCAGTACTCACAGAAATGAGAATGACCCCATCTTCAACTACTAAACTGTCACTTTTTGAAATTCTAATAGGTCGTCCTTTCCCGACCCCATGGGCCAGGTGACGCACTGGCATTTCTTCCTTAGGTAACCTGGAAGTGATGGTGGACGACTACATTTCTGCCCTGGTTAAAAAAAATGTAATTCTATTAGTGCTGATGTCTCACTAACTCTTCCACTGCCCACATAAAACCCATCACACCCTTTTGTGCTTAATTAGCATGTCCTGATACAAAGTCTGAAGCCTACCAAGGTCGGTGAGCCGACGTATCGGTGTCCAGCGCCTGTTCTAGCTGTAACCAGGCTTGGAGTTCTGACTGATTATCAGCCACAGTGGATACATGCAAGCAGGATCAAAACAGCACCCCCTTAATCTGTGCATTAATCGGTCTGTTGACCTAAGAAGCCTGCCTAAGTGAGTATTCAGGGCTGAAATGTTTGAGAGCCTACGGAAAGATCCTTTCTATATAGTAATAAAGGGGCCAACTCATTTGAAGTTAGTGAAGATCTGACTCACTTGACTGTTTTGTTTAGCTTACCCTGATACCCTGACCCTCTAGGTCTAAATTCTATAAAAATATGTGCATAGTTGTAACTACACTCCGAATTTTAAATTTTAAACCGCAGGGTATTTTTTGTCTGGTGTGTCGGAACTCAGAGCCCGTCTCTGAGGCGACACATCGAGGGTGGATTCTTTTGTTCAGAAGATTCCCAATAATGCTCAGCCAACTCTAGAAAAACTTAAATATAATAGACACAAACTGCCAATGAAGGATCCTCAGTCTCAGATGAGTAAAAGCAAACTTCTTTATTCCATACACGTTCCAATGAGCTCAATAGAAGATGGGTACCTCACATCAAAATGAACAGCACATCAAAAATGATAGAGCACGCCAAAGTGAGAAAGTACAAGTACTGTCTGTTTCACGCTTGTATTTATACCCTGTAGCCACCGTATCCTTCTATTTTTTTCTAATTTCTTCACCTTGAGTAATTCCCCTTATTTTCCGATCTTGCCCTCTTTTTTTCAATTCCCCTTATCTTTGACCTTGGTGCTCATTCCTCCAAACAACACCATATTTGGAGTTCCTGTTTTTCCCAATTCCCCTTATATTCGGCCTTTTTCTGATTTTATATAAAAAAAAAATGAGTGAGCCCTTATTTTTTCTGGATCCAACCATACGCTGTTTTCAGTCCTCCAAGTGTGAACACCATTTTTGCGGCCTATTTTGTCTTCCTGCACCTGCAATGGGTAAGTGTTATGCTTTACTCTTTTTATAATGCTGTTTGCTATTCTACTTTTATGGAATTGAGTTATCTCAGTGTATTAGATTGTCTGTATACATGTGCTTGATTATATTCTTTTATTTAATAGCTGCAAGTGCCCAGATTATATTTTAATTGTGCATTCTGAACTGATTGTTACATAGTATATAGAATCTTCTCTTGAATGTGTGTTATCCTTTGCCTGCGCCTAGCAGTCACCGTGATTTTACCCTGTCTAACATCTTATCTCCGTTGGTCTCTTTTGCTCAGCTCCGCCACGCAAACGTTCTGGAATATCTCCAATGGGTCTTCTTCGCAGACAATACCGCCAGTTTCAGCTCTCCTCACTTGCTGCTGAGCTTGCTCATTTTCTTGAACAACTCTCTGGCCTAACTGTTCCAGCGAATCCCTATCTGCCTCCTCGCAAAGTGCAGAGCACTGCTACGCGCGACATGGGCACACAGACCGCTCCTGATCTCTCTGCTACCCGCTATCGAGCTTATGATGACAACTGCAGTGAAGGCTCCTGTCCCCCACCGTTTTCTCCCTATCCTTCACACTGGTCTCCCACTGATTATTCCCCTACATCTCCTGCGCCAAACCAACGTGCTCCTGTGCCTTCACCCGGCCTTGGGCCAAGCTACTCCTTCATGTCTCCTGCAGCTGCAGCAGCCCACCCGCCTTGCTATCCCAATAAAAATGCTTAAACTCCCTCAAGGTCGTTTTCTGTCCTTCTTTATCTATTCCACACACTTATAACATTCAGTCAGACTCTATCCTACTCACACATGTAAATACCTTATTATTACTATTTTATACTTGGTGTAAATAAAGGCTTGATTAACATATAGTTAAATAGGTGTTATCAAAACTACTTCTATTGTATCTAATAACTTCTATTGTATCTAATAAGTTCTATATTTGATTTAGGTTACTTTTTGTTGGATTAATGTTAGTTTGATTATAACACACGCTAGATAAGGTTGATTAAAATTATTTCTCGACATTACTCCCCCCTCTGAGACTTTATAGTCTCACATTCCGCTTACTTCAGTGATAACCTGTTACCAATCATACATATCATGTAATGCAATAGTAAAACCAAAGTAAAAAGTCTTTGTGTTCTTTGGCACATGTTGTGTTCTTCTGACCCAGATACTTTACGTACCGCAGGGGGTCTTGTTGGAGCCCTGGAAGAGGTTACTAGCACTTTACCAGGTACTCGTGTGTTTATATCCACGTGAATGTGTTGGTCCAAGGAAAAAAATGATCAAAAGTAAAATGATCACAAGTACACAATTTCAACAATCTATTTACACTATTCTAAATGAAACATTACCTCAATAAAAGGAACCTAGTACTCATGAATACCACAATCTATCAACACCAGTGTTAGTAATCAAATTCAGTGATAATATTATGAATAATATTCAGTGGAAGACTTACAACATACTTAGAATCGACCTTTCACTTAAAATTGGAAAAATAAACGAAAATTAAACAAACGAAAATAAACGCAAAGAGCAACGATCGCAAAGATCAAAATAAACGAAAATTAAACAAACGAAAATAATAAACGCAAACGCAAAGATCGACATTACTCCCACCCTCTAATGTCCGTGCTGAATCACAACATTGATGAACTAGAAGTGGGCGAAAAACCCTGTTGACAGTCAAGTGCCAGGGAAAATTCCCACTCTGCCCGCCAGTGGCGCGACAGTGGAATCATCACCAAGGTCATCCTCAGTCGTGATTGTACATGCAGCGTAAATATGAGACGTGAAATAAAACGAAAATGAAAAATGAAACAATATAGTCCGCATAAACGTGGTAGAGCTATGGAACAGGTGACAACCGCTTAATTCAATGTGGTAAGGGAGCGGTTATACGGTGACCAGTCTGTATCGCGAACCACACAGCGTAGTACCATTTTAAGCGGGAACGTCTACCCTGCATTGAGATGGCACGCATGCGGCATCTGCGAACCAGGATAGGGCGACAGTGCCAGTCCCGATGTTTTGCTGGTTCTGTTGTCCACAGAACATAGCCCCCTAAGGTAATGGTGTAGTATGTCACAGTAGTGCGTTGCATGACGAAGGTCGTGAGCAGGAAACTATGGGTGTTTCGAGCTCTTGTTGAGAAGGAAAGAGCTCCAAATGATTCAGCCAGGGAGATAGCACGACGCATAGTGAATACACGGGTGACCAGCTGGAGTCCACCAGGAAGATCATAGACAGAGTTCTGAACGGAGTCTAACCACATTCCCTCCGGAGAAAACGTTAGCATGGCGCATAATGGCGGTCACTGGTCTACGCTGGTCCTCATCTGTTTCCCAAACAAATTCATCCCTTTGTGGAGGAAAACCGAACCAATCACGGGGTCCATCATAGCACCGGTCTCCCAAAGGACAGTCGTCACAGCCCTGGCACCACAAGCAATGTGTCTGACGGTCAAAGGCGAGGGCATCACACGCTTCACAGGGACCCCTGAATGTGTCGAATGCGAAGCGATATCCCTCATAACACGTGTCAGTGAATGCACACACACCAGGAAACAGCCGCAGATTAGGCTGTAGCCACCTGGGTTCACCAGCGGCCATGTTCCTGCACACAACATGAAGAACTCACAACAACAACATGGTTCATACAACAGAATTAAGACAGCAAGCATCCGAAGCAGTTTTTCTAAAAGTGGGAAATATAGAAGTGGGGCTCAGTGGGCATGTCATTATTATCGAAATCAGTAATCAAACACAGATAGATAGATGGTTAGTTAGATATATGTATATATATATATATATATATATATATATATATATATATATATATATATATATATATATATATATATATATATATACACATAGTAAAAAGGATATGTCTGGGGAAAGTTATTTGTGTCCTTCGCTCAGGGCAAAAAGCCTTGCATTCATGTCCACATAGACATCATGGTCCATGGCAGCATAGATGTGATCTACAGGAAATTCCTGCTCTGTGACAGCAGACATTGGAAACTGTACATATTGTCCGAACAGTGAGTGCACAGTCTTGCTGATAAGAGCACGGAGACAGGGAATTCCACAGCAAACAAAACATGCCACGGCTGCAAGAATAATGGCAAGTGTAGTTCCAATACGCACCAGTCCCGCCAACCAGCTTGAAGAAAAAAGCCAACTTAGCCAGCAGGACAGAGCAGATTCCTTCGCATTATTGGAGACCATCTCATCACGAGCTTTCACCATACGGTCCAATAGAGCGTGTAGCGGACCTGCAGAGCCAGTGTGGAGAGGAATAACCGCGCAACAGTCCTCCCCAGTAAGATGGCATACACCTTGGTCTGGGCCAAGCATTTTGTCAATCGCGAACCTATTCTGCACAGCCATTAATGTAGTGGCATGAAGTTGTTCTGATATCAGTTTCAAGGCTTCAATTGTGTGATTGATAAAACGTTGTTGGTTGTACCAAATATAATTTATCCAGGCCATATTGCGATCTATCTGGATCCAAGGCATTGACAATGTTTCTCTCTTGGATCCAGATAGATCGCAATATGGCCTGGATAAATTAATTTTGGTACAACCAACAACGTTTTATCAATCACACAAGTGAAGAAACCTGCTCTGGATCCATCAGACATCAACAACTACAGACATCAACAACTACAGGTATCACTTCTCTCCTTTCTTTCTAAATCTGCTCTGCCTAAACTAGCTTTAATAGTGTTGGTAAAGCATTACCACGGGATGTCACACATGAGCATAGCTAAAGTCACACAGGCTATGAACTCATCAAACTGTATTGCTGATGTAGCTAAAACAACCAAGCTAGTGTTAGATTCATGTTTGACTTGTGCCAAAACTAACATACATTGACCTGTACGACATGATGCACTTACTTTTCCTGAGCAACCTTTCCAACACCTACAGATAGATTTCACACATTTGCCACCAGAAGGAAATTTGAGAAACCTGTTGGTTATAGTTGACAGATTCAGTAAGCGGCCAGAAGCATTTGCATGCATGACAGAGAACGCTAAACCAGTTGTAAAAATATTAACAAAAGAGATCATCTCTAGGTTTGATATTCCTCGTGTGATTGAAAGTGATAACGGCACACCTTTTGCTTTTAAAGTAACACAACATTTGGCTAAAAGCTTAGCAATTGATTGCCATTTTAATATTCCCTATCACCCACAGTCAGCTGGAGTGGTAGAGTGAACGAACAGAACCATTAAGGAACGTGCTACTAAAGCCTGCATTGAAACAGGCCGAAATTGGACTGTTGTTCTCCCGGCAGTACTCACAGAAATGAGAATGACCCCATCTTCAACTACTAAACTGTCACTTTTTGAAATTCTAATAGGTCGTCCTTTCCCGACCCCATGGGCCAGGTGACGCACTGGCATTTCTTCCTTAGGTAACCTGGAAGTGATGGTGGACGACTACATTTCTGCCCTGGTTAAAAAAAATGTAATTCTATTAGTGCTGATGTCTCACTAACTCTTCCACTGCCCACATAAAACCCATCACACCCTTTTGTGCTTAATTAGCATGTCCTGATACAAAGTCTGAAGCCTACCAAGGTCGGTGAGCTGACGTATCGGTGTCCAGCGCCTGTTCTTGCTGTAACCAGGCTTGGAGTTCTGACTGATTATCAGCCACAGTGGATACATGCAAGCAGGATCAAAACAGCACCCCCTTAATCTGTGCATTAATCGGTCTGTTGACCTAAGAAGCCTGCCTAAGTGAGTATTCAGGGCTGAAATGTTTGAGAGCCTACGGAAAGATCCTTTCTATATAGTAATAAAGGGGCCAACTCATTTGAAGTTAGTGAAGATCTGACTCACTTGACTGTTTTGTTTAGCTTACCCTGATACCCTGACCCTCTAGGTCTAAATTCTATAAAAATATGTGCATAGTTGTAACTACACTCCGAATTTTAAATTTTAAACCGCAGGGTATTTTTTGTCTGGTGTGTCGGAACTCAGAGCCCGTCTCTGAGGCGACACATCGAGGGTGGATTCTTTTGTTCAGAAGATTCCCAATAATGCTCAGCCAACTCTAGAAAAACTTAAATATAATAGACACAAACTGCCAATGAAGGATCCTCAGTCTCAGATGAGTAAAAGCAAACTTCTTTATTCCATACACGTTCCAATGAGCTCAATAGAAGATGGGTACCTCACATCAAAATGAACAGCACATCAAAAATGATAGAGCACGCCAAAGTGAGAAAGTACAAGTACTGTCTGTTTCACGCTTGTATTTATACCCTGTAGCCACCGTATCCTTCTATTTTTTTCTAATTTCTTCACCTTGAGTAATTCCCCTTATTTTCCGATCTTGCCCTCTTTTTTTCAATTCCCCTTATCTTTGACCTTGGTGCTCATTCCTCCAAACAACACCATATTTGGAGTTCCTGTTTTTCCCAATTCCCCTTATATTCGGCCTTTTTCTGATTTTATATAAAAAAAAAATGAGTGAGCCCTTATTTTTTCTGGATCCAACCATACGCTGTTTTCAGTCCTCCAAGTGTGAACACCATTTTTGCGGCCTATGTTGTCTTCCTGCACCTGCAATGGGTAAGTGTTATGCTTTACTCTTTTTATAATGCTGTTTGCTATTCTACTTTTATGGAATTTAGTTATCTCAGTGTATTAGATTGTCTGTATACATGTGCTTGATTATATTCTTTTATTTAATAGCTGCAAGTGCCCAGATTATATTTTAATTGTGCATTCTGAACTGATTGTTACATAGTATATAGAATCTTCTCTTGAATGTGTGTTATCCTTTGCCTGCGCCTAGCAGTCACCGTGATTTTACCCTGTCTAACATCTTATCTCCGTTGGTCTCTTTTGCTCAGCTCCGCCACGCAAACGTTCTGGAATATCTCCAATGGGTCTTCTTCGCAGACAATACCGCCAGTTTCAGCTCTCCTCACTTGCTGCTGAGCTTGCTCATTTTCTTGAACAACTCTCTGGCCTAACTGTTCCAGCGAATCCCTATCTGCCTCCTCGCAAAGTGCAGAGCACTGCTACGCGCGACATGGGCACACAGACCGCTCCTGATCTCTCTGCTACCCGCTATCGAGCTTATGATGACAACTGCAGTGAAGGCTCCTGTCCCCCACCGTTTTCTCCCTATCCTTCACACTGGTCTCCCACTGATTATTCCCCTACATTTCCTGCGCCAAACCAACGTGCTCCTGTGCCTTCACCCGGCCTTGGGCCAAGCTACTCCTTCATGTCTCCTGCAGCTGCAGCAGCCCACCCGCCTTGCTATCCCAATAAAAATGCTTAAACTCCCTCAAGGTCGTTTTCTGTCCTTCTTTATCTATTCCACACACTTATAACATTCAGTCAGACTCTATCCTACTCACACATGTAAATACCTTATTATTACTATTTTATACTTGGTGTAAATAAAGGCTTGATTAACATATAGTTAAATAGGTGTTATCAAAACTACTTCTATTGTATCTAATAACTTCTATTGTATCTAATAAGTTCTATATTTGATTTAGGTTACTTTTTGTTGGATTAATGTTAGTTTGATTATAACACACGCTAGATAAGGTTGATTAAAATTATTTCTCGACATTACTCCCCCCTCTGAGACTTTATAGTCTCACATTCCGCTTACTTCAGTGATAACCTGTTACCAATCATACATATCATGTAATGCAATAGTAAAACCAAAGTAAAAAGTCTTTGTGTTCTTTGGCACATGTTGTGTTCTTCTGACCCAGATACTTTACGTACCGCAGGGGGTCTTGTTGGAGCCCTGGAAGAGGTTACTAGCACTTTACCAGGTACTCGTGTGTTTATATCCACGTGAATGTGTTGGTCCAAGGAAAAAAATGATCAAAAGTAAAATGATCACAAGTACACAATTTCAACAATCTATTTACACTATTCTAAATGAAACATTACCTCAATAAAAGGAACCTAGTACTCATGAATACCACAATCTATCAACACCAGTGTTAGTAATCAAATTCAGTGATAATATTATGAATAATATTCAGTGGAAGACTTACAACATACTTAGAATCGACCTTTCACTTAAAATTGGAAAAATAAACGAAAATTAAACAAACGAAAATAAACGCAAAGAGCAACGATCGCAAAGATCAAAATAAACGAAAATTAAACAAACGAAAATAATAAACGCAAACGCAAAGATCGACATTACTCCCACCCTCTAATGTCCGTGCTGAATCACAACATTGATGAACTAGAAGTGGGCGAAAAACCCTGTTGACAGTCAAGTGCCAGGGAAAATTCCCACTCTGCCCGCCAGTGGCGCGACAGTGGAATCATCACCAAGGTCATCCTCAGTCGTGATTGTACATGCAGCGTAAATATGAGACGTGAAATAAAACGAAAATGAAAAATGAAACAATATAGTCCGCATAAACGTGGTAGAGCTATGGAACAGGTGACAACCGCTTAATTCAATGTGGTAAGGGAGCGGTTATACGGTGACCAGTCTGTATCGCGAACCACACAGCGTAGTACCATTTTAAGCGGGAACGTCTACCCTGCATTGAGATGGCACGCATGCGGCATCTGCGAACCAGGATAGGGCGACAGTGCCAGTCCCGATGTTTTGCTGGTTCTGTTGTCCACAGAACATAGCCCCCTAAGGTAATGGTGTAGTATGTCACAGTAGTGCGTTGCATGACGAAGGTCGTGAGCAGGAAACTATGGGTGTTTCGAGCTCTTGTTGAGAAGGAAAGAGCTCCAAATGATTCAGCCAGGGAGATAGCACGACGCATAGTGAATACACGGGTGACCAGCTGGAGTCCACCAGGAAGATCATAGACAGAGTTCTGAACGGAGTCTAACCACATTCCCTCCGGAGAAAACGTTAGCATGGCGCATAATGGCGGTCACTGGTCTACGCTGGTCCTCATCTGTTTCCCAAACAAATTCATCCCTTTGTGGAGGAAAACCGAACCAATCACGGGGTCCATCATAGCACCGGTCTCCCAAAGGACAGTCGTCACAGCCCTGGCACCACAAGCAATGTGTCTGACGGTCAAAGGCGAGGGCATCACACGCTTCACAGGGACCCCTGAATGTGTCGAATGCGAAGCGATATCCCTCATAACACGTGTCAGTGAATGCACACACACCAGGAAACAGCCGCAGATTAGGCTGTAGCCACCTGGGTTCACCAGCGGCCATGTTCCTGCACACAACATGAAGAACTCACAACAACAACATGGTTCATACAACAGAATTAAGACAGCAAGCATCCGAAGCAGTTTTTCTAAAAGTGGGAAATATAGAAGTGGGGCTCAGTGGGCATGTCATTATTATCGAAATCAGTAATCAAACACAGATAGATAGATGGTTAGTTAGATATATGTATATATATATATATATATATATATATATATATATATATATATATATATATATATATATATATATATATATATATATATATACACATAGTAAAAAGGATATGTCTGGGGAAAGTTATTTGTGTCCTTCGCTCAGGGCAAAAAGCCTTGCATTCATGTCCACATAGACATCATGGTCCATGGCAGCATAGATGTGATCTACAGGAAATTCCTGCTCTGTGACAGCAGACATTGGAAACTGTACATATTGTCCGAACAGTGAGTGCACAGTCTTGCTGATAAGAGCACGGAGACAGGGAATTCCACAGCAAACAAAACATGCCACGGCTGCAAGAATAATGGCAAGTGTAGTTCCAATACGCACCAGTCCCGCCAACCAGCTTGAAGAAAAAAGCCAACTTAGCCAGCAGGACAGAGCAGATTCCTTCGCATTATTGGAGACCATCTCATCACGAGCTTTCACCATACGGTCCAATAGAGCGTGTAGCGGACCTGCAGAGCCAGTGTGGAGAGGAATAACCGCGCAACAGTCCTCCCCAGTAAGATGGCATACACCTTGGTCTGGGCCAAGCATTTTGTCAATCGCGAACCTATTCTGCACAGCCATTAATGTAGTGGCATGAAGTTGTTCTGATATCAGTTTCAAGGCTTCAATTGTGTGATTGATAAAACGTTGTTGGTTGTACCAAATATAATTTATCCAGGCCATATTGCGATCTATCTGGATCCAAGGCATTGACAATGTTTCTCTCTTGGATCCAGATAGATCGCAATATGGCCTGGATAAATTAATTTTGGTACAACCAACAACGTTTTATCAATCACACAAGTGAAGAAACCTGCTCTGGATCCATCAGACATCAACAACTACAGACATCAACAACTACAGGTATCACTTCTCTCCTTTCTTTCTAAATCTGCTCTGCCTAAACTAGCTTTAATAGTGTTGGTAAAGCATTACCACGGGATGTCACACATGAGCATAGCTAAAGTCACACAGGCTATGAACTCATCAAACTGTATTGCTGATGTAGCTAAAACAACCAAGCTAGTGTTAGATTCATGTTTGACTTGTGCCAAAACTAACATACATTGACCTGTACGACATGATGCACTTACTTTTCCTGAGCAACCTTTCCAACACCTACAGATAGATTTCACACATTTGCCACCAGAAGGAAATTTGAGAAACCTGTTGGTTATAGTTGACAGATTCAGTAAGCGGCCAGAAGCATTTGCATGCATGACAGAGAACGCTAAACCAGTTGTAAAAATATTAACAAAAGAGATCATCTCTAAGTTTGATATTCCTCGTGTGATTGAAAGTGATAACGGCACACCTTTTGCTTTTAAAGTAACACAACATTTGGCTAAAAGCTTAGCAATTGATTGCCATTTTAATATTCCCTATCACCCACAGTCAGCTGGAGTGGTAGAGTGAACGAACAGAACCATTAAGGAACGTGCTACTAAAGCCTGCATTGAAACAGGCCGAAATTGGACTGTTGTTCTCCCGGCAGTACTCACAGAAATGAGAATGACCCCATCTTCAACTACTAAACTGTCACTTTTTGAAATTCTAATAGGTCGTCCTTTCCCGACCCCATGGGCCAGGTGACGCACTGGCATTTCTTCCTTAGGTAACCTGGAAGTGATGGTGGACGACTACATTTCTGCCCTGGTTAAAAAAAATGTAATTCTATTAGTGCTGATGTCTCACTAACTCTTCCACTGCCCACATAAAACCCATCACACCCTTTTGTGCTTAATTAGCATGTCCTGATACAAAGTCTGAAGCCTACCAAGGTCGGTGAGCTGACGTATCGGTGTCCAGCGCCTGTTCTTGCTGTAACCAGGCTTGGAGTTCTGACTGATTATCAGCCACAGTGGATACATGCAAGCAGGATCAAAACAGCACCCCCTTAATCTGTGCATTAATCGGTCTGTTGACCTAAGAAGCCTGCCTAAGTGAGTATTCAGGGCTGAAATGTTTGAGAGCCTACGGAAAGATCCTTTCTATATAGTAATAAAGGGGCCAACTCATTTGAAGTTAGTGAAGATCTGACTCACTTGACTGTTTTGTTTAGCTTACCCTGATACCCTGACCCTCTAGGTCTAAATTCTATAAAAATATGTGCATAGTTGTAACTACACTCCGAATTTTAAATTTTAAACCGCAGGGTATTTTTTGTCTGGTGTGTCGGAACTCAGAGCCCGTCTCTGAGGCGACACATCGAGGGTGGATTCTTTTGTTCAGAAGATTCCCAATAATGCTCAGCCAACTCTAGAAAAACTTAAATATAATAGACACAAACTGCCAATGAAGGATCCTCAGTCTCAGATGAGTAAAAGCAAACTTCTTTATTCCATACACGTTCCAATGAGCTCAATAGAAGATGGGTACCTCACATCAAAATGAACAGCACATCAAAAATGATAGAGCACGCCAAAGTGAGAAAGTACAAGTACTGTCTGTTTCACGCTTGTATTTATACCCTGTAGCCACCGTATCCTTCTATTTTTTTCTAATTTCTTCACCTTGAGTAATTCCCCTTATTTTCCGATCTTGCCCTCTTTTTTTCAATTCCCCTTATCTTTGACCTTGGTGCTCATTCCTCCAAACAACACCATATTTGGAGTTCCTGTTTTTCCCAATTCCCCTTATATTCGGCCTTTTTCTGATTTTATATAAAAAAAAAAATGAGTGAGCCCTTATTTTTTCTGGATCCAACCATACGCTGTTTTCAGTCCTCCAAGTGTGAACACCATTTTTGCGGCCTATGTTGTCTTCCTGCACCTGCAATGGGTAAGTGTTATGCTTTACTCTTTTTATAATGCTGTTTGCTATTCTACTTTTATGGAATTGAGTTATCTCAGTGTATTAGATTGTCTGTATACATGTGCTTGATTATATTCTTTTATTTAATAGCTGCAAGTGCCCAGATTATATTTTAATTGTGCATTCTGAACTGATTGTTACATAGTATATAGAATCTTCTCTTGAATGTGTGTTATCCTTTGCCTGCGCCTAGCAGTCACCGTGATTTTACCCTGTCTAACATCTTATCTCCGTTGGTCTCTTTTGCTCAGCTCCGCCACGCAAACGTTCTGGAATATCTCCAATGGGTCTTCTTCGCAGACAATACCGCCAGTTTCAGCTCTCCTCACTTGCTGCTGAGCTTGCTCATTTTCTTGAACAACTCTCTGGCCTAACTGTTCCAGCGAATCCCTATCTGCCTCCTCGCAAAGTGCAGAGCACTGCTACGCGCGACATGGGCACACAGACCGCTCCTGATCTCTCTGCTACCCGCTATCGAGCTTATGATGACAACTGCAGTGAAGGCTCCTGTCCCCCACCGTTTTCTCCCTATCCTTCACACTGGTCTCCCACTGATTATTCCCCTACATCTCCTGCGCCAAACCAACGTGCTCCTGTGCCTTCACCCGGCCTTGGGCCAAGCTACTCCTTCATGTCTCCTGCAGCTGCAGCAGCCCACCCGCCTTGCTATCCCAATAAAAATGCTTAAACTCCCTCAAGGTCGTTTTCTGTCCTTCTTTATCTATTCCACACACTTATAACATTCAGTCAGACTCTATCCTACTCACACATGTAAATACCTTATTATTACTATTTTATACTTGGTGTAAATAAAGGCTTGATTAACATATAGTTAAATAGGTGTTATCAAAACTACTTCTATTGTATCTAATAACTTCTATTGTATCTAATAAGTTCTATATTTGATTTAGGTTACTTTTTGTTGGATTAATGTTAGTTTGATTATAACACACGCTAGATAAGGTTGATTAAAATTATTTCTCGACATTACTCCCCCCTCTGAGACTTTATAGTCTCACATTCCGCTTACTTCAGTGATAACCTGTTACCAATCATACATATCATGTAATGCAATAGTAAAACCAAAGTAAAAAGTCTTTGTGTTCTTTGGCACATGTTGTGTTCTTCTGACCCAGATACTTTACGTACCGCAGGGGGTCTTGTTGGAGCCCTGGAAGAGGTTACTAGCACTTTACCAGGTACTCGTGTGTTTATATCCACGTGAATGTGTTGGTCCAAGGAAAAAAATGATCAAAAGTAAAATGATCACAAGTACACAATTTCAACAATCTATTTACACTATTCTAAATGAAACATTACCTCAATAAAAGGAACCTAGTACTCATGAATACCACAATCTATCAACACCAGTGTTAGTAATCAAATTCAGTGATAATATTATGAATAATATTCAGTGGAAGACTTACAACATACTTAGAATCGACCTTTCACTTAAAATTGGAAAAATAAACGAAAATTAAACAAACGAAAATAAACGCAAAGAGCAACGATCGCAAAGATCAAAATAAACGAAAATTAAACAAACGAAAATAATAAACGCAAACGCAAAGATCGACATTACTCCCACCCTCTAATGTCCGTGCTGAATCACAACATTGATGAACTAGAAGTGGGCGAAAAACCCTGTTGACAGTCAAGTGCCAGGGAAAATTCCCACTCTGCCCGCCAGTGGCGCGACAGTGGAATCATCACCAAGGTCATCCTCAGTCGTGATTGTACATGCAGCGTAAATATGAGACGTGAAATAAAACGAAAATGAAAAATGAAACAATATAGTCCGCATAAACGTGGTAGAGCTATGGAACAGGTGACAACCGCTTAATTCAATGTGGTAAGGGAGCGGTTATACGGTGACCAGTCTGTATCGCGAACCACACAGCGTAGTACCATTTTAAGCGGGAACGTCTACCCTGCATTGAGATGGCACGCATGCGGCATCTGCGAACCAGGATAGGGCGACAGTGCCAGTCCCGATGTTTTGCTGGTTCCGTTGTCCACAGAACATAGCCCCCAAGGTAATGGTGTAGTATGTCACAGTAGTGCGTTGCATGACGAAGGTCGTGAGCAGGAAACTATGGGTGTTTCGAGCTCTTGTTGAGAAGGAAAGAGCTCCAAATGATTCAGCCAGGGAGATAGCACGACGCATAGTGAATACACGGGTGACCAGCTGGAGTCCACCAGGAAGATCATAGACAGAGTTCTGAACGGAGTCTAACCACATTCCCTCCGGAGAAAACGTTAGCATGGCGCATAATGGCGGTCACTGGTCTACGCTGGTCCTCATCTGTTTCCCAAACAAATTCATCCCTTTGTGGAGGAAAACCGAACCACTCACGGGGTCCATCATAGCACCGGTCTCCCAAAGGACAGTCGTCACAGCTCTGGCACCACAAGCAATGTGTCTGACGGTCAAAGGCGAGGGCATCACACGCTTCACAGGGACCCCTGAATGTGTCGAATGCGAAGCGATATCCCTCATAACACGTATCAGTGAATGCACACACACCAGGAAACAGCCGCAGATTCGGCTGTAGCCACCTGGGTTCACCAGCGGCCATGTTCCTGCACACAACATGAAGAACTCACAACAACAACATGATTCATACAACAGAATTAAGACAGCAAGCATCCGAAGCAGTTTTTCTAAAAGTGGGAAATATAGAAGTGGGGCTCAGTGGGCATGTCATTATTATCGAAATCAGTAATCAAACACAGATAGATAGATGGTTAGTTAGATATATGTATATATATATATATATATATATATATATATATATATATATATATATATATATATATATATACATATACACATAGTAAAAAGGATATGTCTGGGGAAAGTTATTTGTGTCCTTCGCTCAGGGCAAAAAGCCTTGCATTCATGTCCATATAGACATCATGGTCCATGGCAGCATAGATGTGATCTACAGGAAATTCCTGCTCTGTGACAGCAGACATTGGAAACTGTACATATTGTCCGAACAGTGAGTGCACAGTCTTGCTGATAAGAGCACGGAGACAGGGAATTCCACAGCAAACAAAACATGCCACGGCTGCAAGAATAATGGCAAGTGTAGTTCCAATACGCACCAGTCCCGCCAACCAGCTTGAAGAAAAAAGCCAACTTAGCCAGCAGGACAGAGCAGATTCCTTCGCATTATTGGAGACCATCTCATCACGAGCTTTCACCATACGGTCCAATAGAGCGTGTAGCGGACCTGCAGAGCCAGTGTGGAGAGGAATAACCGCGCAACAGTCCTCCCCAGTAAGATGGCATACACCTTGGTCTGGGCCAAGCATTTTGTCAATCGCGAACCTATTCTGCACAGCCATTAATGTAGTGGCATGAAGTTGTTCTGATATCAGTTTCAAGGCTTCAATTGTGTGATTGATAAAACGTTGTTGGTTGTACCAAATATAATTTATCCAGGCCATATTGCGATCTATCTGGATCCAAGGCATTGACAATGTTTCTCTCTTGGATCCAGATAGATCGCAATATGGCCTGGATAAATTAATTTTGGTACAACCAACAACGTTTTATCAATCACACAAGTGAAGAAACCTGCTCTGGATCCATCAGACATCAACAACTACAGACATCAACAACTACAGGTATCACTTCTCTCCTTTCTTTCTAAATCTCTGGAACGCACGGTTTTTAACCAACTGTCTGTCTATCTCTCACAGAACAACCTCCATGACAATAACCAGTCTGGGTTCAAAGCAGCACATTCCACAGAGACAGCCCTTTTGACTGTTTCTGAGAAACTGCATGCTGTCATCTGTATTTATCTTCCTGGACCTTTCAGCAGCATTTGACACATTCAACCACAAGAGACTTTTGTCAACCCTCAAGAGCCTCGGTAGCCGCGGAACAGCATGGGAATGGTTTGCTTCCTACCTAGAAGAGGTATCCACCTGGGAGAGGATCCACATCTGCCCCAAGCAGACTCACCACTGGTGTCCCACAAAGCTTGGTACTTGGTCCCCTCCTTTTCTCCCTCTATACCCACTCCATTGGTGAAGTCACATGGATTTTCTTATCACTGCTATGCAGATGGCACTCAACTAATCTTTTCTTTCCCTCCATCAGATACCACAGCTTCCGCTCGGATCTCGGCATGCTTGACAGACATATCTTCATGGATGAGTCCTCACCAACTAAAACTCAACCCCGGCAAAATCAGAACTGCTGGTCATCCCAGGCGATTCAGCTCCAGGTCAAGATCTCCAAATAACACTTCATGACTCTCTGCTCTCCCCTTCAGCCACTGCTCGTAACCTTGGAGTAACTATGGACAATGAACTGTCCTTCTTCCCACATGTTGCTAATGTGTCTCATTCTTGTAGATTTCTTCTCTACAACATCCGAAGGATTCGACCATTTCTGTCCACACAGGCTGCTCAGGTGCTTGTTCAGTCTCTTGTGATTGCAAGACTCAACTACTGCAACTCTCTGCTGGCAGGTCTTCCCCTAAACGCTATCCGTCCACTGCAAAAGTCCAAAACGCAGCTGCACGGCTTGTGTTCAATCATCCCAAGATCTCCCACACCACCCCACTGCTGCGCTCCCTTCACTGGCTTCCAGTAGCTGCACGTCAAGTCAAGAGTCAAGAGGCTTTTATTGTCATTTTTACTATACACAGTGGTACACAGTACACAGTAAAAACGAAACATCATTCCTCCGGAACCCTGGTGCTACACTAAACAACAAAACAACAACAGCATAGAGCTACAACACAAACATAAAGTGCATCGAGTGCAACCTGGTGCAAACAGTGCAAACAAACAGACAGACGGTGCAGACAGACAACACAAGACAAAAGACAAAAAACCAAGTATAGCACCGACTAGTAAACCTGCTGTATACTTGATTATACAGTACTGTGTAAGGAGAAATGTAAAAACTATACCCAGGAGAGAATACAAACAGAACAGAACAATGTAGTGCAAAAAAACAGCAGCAAGGAGGTGCAAAGACAGCATGTAAACATTATACTGAATACAAAAGGTGCAAAGACAGCATGCAAACATTCTACTGTAATACAAGGTGCGAGTATAAATAATAATAAATAGATAAGTGCTGGTGGAGTGGATCGAGATGAGTGATGATTGTGTTTAGTCCAGGTTGTACAGTTCAGTAACACACATTTGAGTGAGTGTGTGTGTGTGAGTGAGTGAGTGAGTGAGTGAGTGAGTGAGTGAGTGAGTGAGTGAGTGAGTGTGTGCGAGTTCTGTTTCAGTTCTGTGTATTAAGAAGCCTGATGGCTTGTGGAAAGGAACTGTTGCACAGTCTTGTTGTTGCGGCCCGAATGCTTCGGAACCGTTTTTCGGATGGTAGGAGTGTGAAAAGTGTGTGTGACGGGTGTGTGTGATCGTCCACAATGCTGTGTGCTTTGCGGATGCAGCGTGTAGTGTAAATGTCCATGATAGAGGGGAGAGAGATTCCGATGATCTTCTCAGCTGTCCTCACTATCCTCTGTAGGGTCTTGCGTCAGGTAGTCTGTAGAACATGGTCAGGATGGGGGGAGGGAGGTGGGCTTTCCACAGCCTTCTCAGGAAGTAGAGACGCTGCTGGGCTTTCTTGGTGATGGAGCTGGTGTTAAGTGACCAGGTGAGGTTGTCTGCCAGATGAACACCCAGGAAATTGGTGCTCTTGACGATCTCCACAGAGGATCCATCAATAATCAGTGGAGATTGGTTGCTCTGTGCTCGCCTAAAGTCCACAACCATCTCTTTCGTTTTGTCCACGTTCAGAGACAGGTTGTTTGCTCCACACCAGGCAGTTAACCGTTGCACCTCTTCTCTATATGCTGCCTCGTCGTTCTTGCTGATTAGACCCACCACGGTCGTGTCATCAGCGAACTTGATGATATGATTTGAGCTGTGCATTGGTGCACAGTCGTGAGTCAGCCGAGAAAACAGCAGTGGGCTGAGAACACAGCCCTGAGGGGCTCCAGTGCTCAGTGTGGTGGTGCTGGATATGCTGTTCCCGATCCGGACTGACTGAGGTCTCCCAGTCAGGAAGTATCCAGTTGCAGAGAGAGGTGTTCAGGCCCAGAAGGTTCAACTTCTCGATCAGGTGCTGAGGAATGATTGTGTTGAATGCTGAGCTGAATCAGATTCAAAACACTGATGGTTGCCTACAAGGCCAAAAATGGACCAAGGCCATCTTACCTGTGACCTTATCACATCTCGCACTGCACCACGCTGTCTGAGATCCTCCAGCACTGCTCGACTGGTACCACCTTCTCTCAGAATGAGATGTAAGTACACTTCAAGGCTCTTCTCTGTTCTGGCACCAAGGTGGTGGAATGAACATCCCCTAGATGTCCGTACAGCAGAGTCCCTGACTATCTTCAAGCAACGACTAAAGACCTACCTCTTCCTGAAACACTTAAATTAGCACTTTCCAAGTTTGTAGAATTCTAGGGTTATATTAATTTAATATAAATATAACCCTAGAATTCTACAAACTTGGAAAGTGCAAATTTTTGTAATCAGGCAAGATTTGATTTAGAAAAAGTTCAGGACAGGAAACTCATTCGTAAAGATGCAGTCAGAGAAAATTGGAATATTTTGTACGAATACAATTTTTTTAAAAATAGCACAAACTAAGATGAATACTGGAAAAATCAATTAAATTAATGCAAAGCTAAGAATACAGTATATCAAATCTATTTTACTAAGGGAGAATTCTCAGTTTTTCTCAGTCGCTTTGTAGTTTTTCTCAGATCAGAAATAAAATTCTCAAAACTACTTGTTCAAACTCCACATCATTTAGTCATTTGTGCTCATCATAAGAACATTTCTTGTTGCTTTTATCAAATTGCGAATGCTTTTGTACATAATTTAATCGATTGTGTACAAGTGTCTGCTTTTTTCTACATTATCAGTTGTTTATGTCATGTTGATCAAAATGTATTATACAATTTTCACCTAAATGGTCCCCCAAAACATTTACGCACCAGTTGTTTGCATAAGGCATTTAATGCAAAATGGTTAAACCAGTTGTCAAAATTTGTCAAGCTCTTTTTCTTCACAGTTCTATTAAACTTTTTTGGTAGTTATGTCTTGAATTGATGAATTGTGTAGATGAACCTTGAATGTCACTAATGAAGGGGCGTGTTCACTTTCAGATTAAATACTAACCAACTAGTTCTCTAAAATAGGTCAAGGCTGAATCTTGTGAACTTTTACTGTAATTTGCGAGTGTTATATAAAAAGAGCAAAACACAGATTTACAATTGTTGAAAATGGATAACCAACTAGGAACCGAACATGGTCAAGAGCCAAGAATAAGAATGCATGCTGGAAGCGTGAGGAGGCAAAATAGAGGAAGAGAAAGAAGAGGCCAGAGACATAGACACATTTCAGATGAAATTAGAGCCACTATTGTGGACCATGTTGTCAATCATGGCCTCACAATGGTATTGCAAGGGATGCAAGTTTACATCAAGAAATACTAAATTAAAGCATTGTCATATTGAAAAAATGACTAAACATTTTGACTATCTTGTTCGTAAAAAACAATAAAAAGAACTTGTTATTTTGATGGCAATGATACGTTCATTGACACAAACATTGACTTTTGAGAGAAGTACTAAGGATTTTGAGCAAAAGACAGGCTTTTGCAAGAAATCCAATGTATTGCGCTGTTTGTTCACATCGTTTTGAGAATGCACTTACTGATTTGCAAATCTTAAGAATGATTTGAGAAATGCTACAAAGCGACTGAGAAAAACTGTAAGAATAGACTACCTTCCGGATAGTCTGGTAATATATCATTGGAGTGGTAATCATCAAGGATTATATGCATGTAGGGACGGAATGAAATGAAATCTGTTGTTTTTGTTTTGTCTTTATCTTTTCATTTTCAGTTTATATCACCGATCCTGTTCCCAGGAAAAAACATCCTATTTTATTGGTGTCTGATGCTAAATCATAAATGATTTAACGTAGCCATTGTTAGTGTTAAGATGTTTCTCATTTACATTCAAATTTGCAGACACCCTTATCCAGAGCGACTTACAAAAGTGCTTTGAGTCTCTAGCAATGAATTAAGGTACACTGGTACGCAAGATTACAAACTTAACACTCACACATTTTTCACACTGGTTCACACACCTTCCTTTGTCTGTTCAGTGTCTAAAGAATATTTACGATGTTAGTACGTAAGGTATACAGGGAGTCATTATCTGGGCTCATCCATCTCCGGCTAGTATGTCTTCTTATCCAAACAGGAACCAGCTTTAGGTCAGGCTTTCTTTCCAATGTGTATAGATATATATACTAGTCTATTGCATGCAATAAACCGAAAAAGATTGCTTCATTCGGTGTGCTGTGACTCTTCCCTGATATCAGAAAAGTCACAAGCTTTGTAATTCGTATAGAAAACCTCTCCAAGAATTGTTTGGGCATGATAAAAATATAACAAAAGTGCAATTGTTCATCACGAAAATTGTTATGACAAACAAAGGTTTTAAACAAATACAATTCTTTTATAAAAAAAAAAGATTGTTTTTATTAAAATATTACATTTCATATTCATAACCATAATTTCATAAAAAACTAACTTTTTCATAAAAATATGTTATTGTGAAAATATGGATTTTTATTGCATAATTTCATTATAAACCATTGAAAAGTGCAATACGTAAACAAAAAACTTTCACATGACAAACCATGGTTTGACACAATTATGACGTTTACCATAAATATGCAATTAATTAAAATTAAATTACTATAAATTTTCATATACAGAAGCATATTTTCATGGATAACCATTGAAAAAAGTGCAATAAGTGAACGAAAAAGGTTTCATGTTAACCATGTATATATAAATATAACCATTTGAATATGAATATGAAAAAATGTGGTATAATATGATTTTTTTTTAATATACAAAGGAATAATTTTATGAAAAAAATTTTAAAAAGTGAAATAATTTAATAAAATACCGCTATATGACCAAGTTTGTAAAGTTTAGTTTGAATAAAATGACTTCATATTCATTAGCATCATTTAACTAAAATCCAAAAATTCTACGCAAAACGTGATATGACAAACAATGGTTTAAAAATAATGACTTTTTTAAAATAAAAGTTTTGTGTTTTTGATAAAATTTTTTTATTAAAATATATAATTTCCTATTCATAATTTTCTTTAAAAAAAAAAACGTTAACCTTTACCATAAAATATGAGTAATTGTGAAAATATAAATCATATGATATCGGAAAATCTTTAAA
Source organism: Silurus aristotelis (assembly GCF_946808225.1). Classification (NCBI taxonomy): domain Eukaryota; kingdom Metazoa; phylum Chordata; class Actinopteri; order Siluriformes; family Siluridae; genus Silurus; species Silurus aristotelis. Next base: position 26,352,191 of record NC_139581.1, read on the forward strand.
ATAAGTTCAATAAGTGAATGAAAAAAAGTGAAAATGCAAATCATGTTTTGACAAAAATATGACTGTAATAAAAAAAATTGATAGGTATTGTGAAAATATGAATTTCCATATTTATAAGCATCATTTAATAGAAAATATAGTGCAATATATGAGAAAAACTTACATGAAAAACATTGGTCTGAGAAAAATAAAAAAAAATTTAAATAAAAAAATGAGATTAATTGGTAAAAATATACATTTTCATTTTTATTTTCAGTTTTTCATGAAATACTGTTAAAAAGTAAATAAATAACATGACAAATCAAGTTTTTACAAGTTATTGTGAAAAATTTGACCTCATATTCATAAGCATTATCAACTAAAAACGTTAAAAGTGCAAATGTTCAACGCAAAACAATGGTTTGAAAAAAGTTTTTTATAAAAAAAAGTGAATATTACATTTCAAATTCATAATCATAATTTCTTAAAAAAAAATACGTTAACCTTTAATGTAAAAAAAAATTGCTGTGAAAAGATAAATTTTCAGCTTTATAAGCGTAATATACTGTCAAAAAAGTTAAAAAGAAAATTGTTACTAGACAAATGGTGTTTAGAAAACAGTCTTTTTTATTATAAGAATTATAACAACTATTATTGGGAAAATGTGAATTTTCATATTAATAAACAAATTTTATTAAAAACTCTGTAAGTAAGGTAATAAGTAAAATAAGGTAATAAGTAAAGTAATAATAAGGTGTCATGAACCAAATTATGGTTGGATACAAATAAGCCTTTTTATCATGAAAAAAATTAAATAAAAAAATCCACAAGCATTTTAAGAATAAAAGTAATATATTGATATTAAATAAAAGAAAAAAAATAAACCTGTGTTTTGACAAAAATAAGACAATCTTTCATTAAAAGATAACCATTATTTGTTTCTGCCATGAATTTTGATATTAAGAAGAATAATTGTAATGAAAATCTTTCAATATTGAACGAAAGTAAAGAAATTTGTTTTGTTTTATATTTATTTATATCTAATTTTGTATACATAAATAATCCTTTTTTGATTATTTTGAATCTTCGAACAAAATATTACATTTTTCATAGAAATATTTCTTTGTGCAAAGAAAGTCAAAATTATTCAAAAACGAAACAACAGCATATATTTGGCAACGTCTTCTACGTGCTGTCAAAAATGAGTTTCTTAGCAGTTGAAAATCCGATTCCGCAAGTCTCAAGCTTCTAGGACGAAGAGAAAGCGGTTTTCTTTAACCAAGCGTATTTGCACAAACAGCATGCACTTGCCCACGATCATTTAACATGTTTATGATGAGATATGATATAACAAAACATTTTTCTGGCCAAAATATAATATTTTTACTATAAATATTATAGTTATTTGAAAAATATGAATTTTCATATTCATAATCATATTTTCAAAAAAAGTGTTAAAAACTGCAAAAAGTGAATGAAAATGGTTTACAAAGTCATAAGCAATCAAAATCGAAACAACAGCACATATTTGGCAACGTCTTCTACGTGCTGTCAAAAACGAGTTTCTTAGCAGCTGAAAATCCGATTCCGCAAGTCTCAGGCTTCTAGGACGAAGGGAAAGCGGTGTTTCGAACAAAGCGTATTTGCACAAACAGCATGCACTTGCCCATGATCTGGTTACATGTTTATGATATAACAAAATATTTTCTGACCAAAATATGACATTTGTCACAAAAATATTATAGTTATATGAAAAATATGAATTTTCATATTCATAATCATATATTCATAAAAACTGCAAAAAGTGAATGAAAATGGTTTAGAAAGTCATAATTAATAAAAATCGAAATGACAGCACATATTTGGCAAAACATTCAACCTGCTGTCTAAAACGAGTTTCTTAGCAGCTGAAACTTCGATTCCGCAAGTCTCAGGCTTCTAGGACGAAGAGAAAGCGGTTTTTTTGAACCAAGCGTATTTGCACAAACAGCATGCACTTGCCCATGATCTGGTTACATGTTTATGATGCGATATGATATAACAAAACATTTTCTGGCCATAATATGACATTTTTCACAAATATATTAGTTATTTGAAAAATATTAATTTTTATATTCATAATTATAACTTCAATAAAACTGTTGAAAACTGCAAAAAGTGAATGAAAATGGTTTAGAAAGTCATAATTAATAAAAATCGAAACAACAGCACATATTTGGCAAAGCATTCAACCTGCAGTCAAAAACGAGTTTCTTAGCAGCTGAAACTCCGATTCCGCAAGTGTCAGGCTTCTAGGACGAAGAGAAAGCGGTTTTTTGAAACAAGCGTATTTGCACAAACAGCATGCACTTGTACACGATAATAGTACATGTTTATGATGAGATATGATATAACAAAACATTTTTCTGGATAAAATATGATATTTTTACTATAAAAATTATAGTTTTTTGAAAAATATGAATTTTCAGCTTCATATTCATATTTTCAAAAAAACTGTTAAAAACTGCAAAAAGTGAATGAAAATGGTTTACAAAGTCATAAGCAATCAAAATCGAAACAACAGCACATATTTAGCAACGTCTTCTACGTGCTGTCAAAAACGAGTTTCTTAGCAGCTGAAAATCCGATTCGCAAGTCTCAGGCTTCTAGGACGAAGAGAAAGCGATTTTTCGAACAAAGCGTATTTGCACAAACAGCATGCACTTGCCCATGATCTGGTTACATGTTTATGATATAACAAAACATTTTCTGACCAAAATATGACATTTGTCACAAAAATATTATAGTTATTTGAAAAATATGAATTTTCATATTTATAATCATATATTCATAAAAACAGTTAAAAACTGCAAAAAGTGAATGAAAATGGTTTAGAAAGTCATAATTAATAAAAATCGAAACAACAGCACATATTTGGCAAAACATTCAACCTGCTGTCAAAAACGAGTTTCTTCGCAGCTGAAACTCCGATTCCGCAAGTCTCAGGCTTCTAGGACGAAGAGAAAGCGGTTTTTTGAACCAAGCGTATTTGCACAAACAAGCATACACTTGCCCACGATAATTTTACATGTTTGTGATGAGATATGATATAACAAAACATTTTTCTGGCCAAAATATGACATTTTTACTATAAAAATTATAGTTATTTGAAAAATATGAATTTTCAGATTCATATTCATATTTTCAAAAAAACTGTTAAAAACTGCAAAAAGTGAATGAAAATGGTTTACAAAGTCATAAGCAATCAAAATCGAAACAACAGCACATATTTGGCAACGTCTTCTACGTGCTGTCAAAAACGAGTTTCTTAGCAGCTAAAACTCCGATTCAGCAAGTCTCAGGCTTCTAGGACGAAGAGAAAGCGGTTTTTCGAACAAAGCGTATTTGCACAAACAGCATGCACTTGCACACGGTAATTGTACATGTTTATGATGAGATATGATATAACAAAACATTTTTCTGGCCAAAATAAGAATTTTTTTGTATAAATATTATAGTTATTTTTAAATATGATTTTTTTATATTTATAATTATAATTTCAAAAAAACTGTTGAAAACTGCAAAAAAGTGAATGAAAATGGTTAAGAAAGTCATATTTAATCAAAAACAAAACATCAGCACATATTTGGCAAAGCCTTCTATCTGCAGTCAAAAATGAGTTTCTTAGCAGCTGAAACTCCGATTCCGCAAGTCTCAGGCTTCTAGGACGAATAGAAAGCGGTTTTTCGAACCAAACGAATTTGCACTTATAGTAGGAAATTGACCATGATACATTTACATGAGAAATGATGTTACAAATCATTTTCTGACTAAAAAAATAACATTGGTTACATAAATATTTCTTATTGCAAAAAAATAGTCTTTGCATTAGATATTGTTAAATAATTCTGATAAGATTATGCTATACCAAATATAAAGAGACATGACACATTACACTTAGTCAAAAAATATGACGTTTTGTTTAAAAAAACAGATATATTTTTTGTATTCATTAGCAAATACATATTTCTGGTTACACATTATAATACAAATCATGTTTTGACAAAAATATGGCTTTTCATTAAATACGTGATGGTTCTTGTGAAAATATAAATGTTTATATTTATAAGCATGATTTATTGAAAAACCGTTAAAAAGTGCAAAATGTAAGCGACTTGAAATATAAAAAACACATGAAATGAAAAAACAAATGTTTTTTTTTTATTTATTGTGAAAAAAGATTAGCATATTCATAAGCATCATTTAACTTCGAACCGTTAAAAGGGCAAAAAATTCTACGCAAAACGTGATATGACAGAATGGTTGGAAAATATATATATTTTTTAATTCGTATTTTTTTTTTAATATAACATATTTCTATTCATAATCATAATAAAAAAATACATTAACCCTTACCTTAATAAAATGAGTAATTGTAAAACTGTAAATCATATGATCATGGAAAACCTTTAAAAAAGTGCTTTAAGTGAATAAAAAACAAAAAAGTGACCACAAAAATATGATTTTTTCATTAAAAATGTGATAGTTTTTTTTGTGAACTTTTATTTTTAAAAGCATCTTTAAATGTAAAAACGTTAAAAGTGCAATATGTAAGCGAAAAACCTACATGATAAACAATGACAAATCTATACAATCTATACAAATCATATTTGACAAAAAATATAAATTTTCACAAAAAATGTGATATTGTGAAAATATGAACTTTCGAAAATATAAGCATAATTTAATGTAAAAAGTTAAAAAGTGCAATATGCAAGACAAAAACTTACATTAAATACAATGGTCTGAAATACATAAAAAATATATAAAAAAATAAATTTTCATATTCATCAGAATAAAATGTTAACAAGTGCAAAATTTCAATGAAAAATGTAAAATGACAAATTTAATTATTTAAAAGTTAAATTTGAAATGATGACCATATTCATTAGCATATTTTCTTAAAAAAACATTAAAAAGTGCAAATATTCATCGCAAAAACTGTTATGACAAACAATGGTTTGAAACAAAGCTGACAGTAAAAAATTTGTTTTTATTAAAATATTACATTTCAAATTCATAACCATAATTTCAAAAACAAAGAACTTTTTCATAAAAATGAGTTTTTGTGAAAATATAAATTTTTATATTCCTAAGCATAATTTCATTAAAAACCATTAAAAAGTGGAAAACGTAAACAAAAAATTTTTTTTTTAATATGAATATAAAATAAATTAGTAAAATTGACATTTTTATATAAAAGGAATAATTTATTGAGAAACTGAAAAAAAAAAAGTTAATAAAAAAAAAAAAAAACGTAATATGACAAATCAAGATTTCAAAATTTATAGTGAAAAATCTGATTTGAAAAGTGGTTCAATAGTTATTCAATAGCATCAATTAACTAAAAACCATGAAAAGTGCACAAACCTATCCTATCTATCTATCTATCTATCTATCTATCTATCTATCTATCTATCTATCTATCTATCTATCTATCTATCTATCTATCTATCTATATATATATACACATATATATACAAAATGTATTGGTTTTATTGGTTTTAATAAAATATTACATTTCCTTTTTCATAACCATTATTTCATTAAAAAAAATCTTCATAAAAATGAGTTATTGTGAAAATTAGTTTCATGATATATCATGTTTTGCCATAAAAATGACTTTTATCTTATAAATATGAAATTAATAGGTGAGATGTGAATTTTCATATTCATTGGAATAATTTCATAAAAACTGTAAAAAAAAAAAGTGTATTTATGTGGATAGGCGGTTGTAAGATTACCTGATGAAATAGTTGAAGCTAAACCATTACCATACACATCTGCACAAGCCACAGAGTTGGTCGCACTTACAAGAGCGTCAGTTGTCTGAAGGTAAAGTAGTGACTATATACACTGATTCTAAGTATGCTTATGATGTTGTGCATGATTTTGCCGAAACATGGAAGCAAAGACACTTTAAAACTGCTGATGGAAAGCCCATAGCACATTTTAATCTCATAGGCGACCTCTTAAATGCTTAAACTTCCTGCCATAGTTAAGGTTAAAGGACATTAAAGGAAACAGTAGATTTGGACACAATACATACAAATCCTGAGATCCCGATGATGACACATATCTCCAATATACGAGATATTGACCTAAAAAAATGCTTCAGAGTCAGCCTACTATGGAGAACATAAAGTATTGGGCTTCGAAACACTGTAAATCATATTCTGCTGGTATCATTAGAGATGTAGTTGGAAAAATTGCTCTGCCTAAACTAGCTTTAATAGTGTTGGTAAAGCATTACCACGGGATGTCACACATGAGCATAGCTAAAGTCACACAGGCTATGAACTCATCATACTGTATTGCTGATGTAGCTAAAACAACTAATCTAGTGTTAGATTCATGTTTGACTTGTGCCAAAACTAACATACATTGACCTGTACGACATGATGCACTTACTTTTCCTGAGCAACCTTTCCAACACCTACAGATAGATTTCACACATTTGCCACCAGAAGGAAATTTGAGAAACCTGTTGGTTATAGTTGACAGATTCAGTAAGCGGCCAGAAGCATTTGCATGCATGACAGAGAACGCTAAACCAGTTGTGAAAATATTAACGAAAGAGATCATCTCTAGGTTTGATATTCCTCGTGTAATTGAAAGTGATAACGGCACACCTTTTGCTTCTAAAGTAACACAACATTTGGCTAAAAGCTTAGCACTTGATTGCCATTTTAATATTCCCTATCACCCACAGTCAGCTGGAGTGGTAGAGTGAACGAACAGAACCATTAAGGAACGTGCTACTAAAGCCTGCATTAAAACAGGCCGAAATTGGACTGTTGTTCTCCCGGCAGTACTCACAGAAATGAGAATGACCCCATCTTCAACTACTAAACTGTCACTTTTTGAAATTCTAATGGGTCGTCCTTTCCCGACCCCATGGGCCAGGTGACGCACTGGCATTTCTTCCTCAGGTAACCTGGAAGTGATGGTGGACGACTACATTTCTGCCCTCGTTGAAAAAAATGTAATTCTATTAGTGCTGATGTCTCACTAACTCTTCCTCTGCCCACATAAAACCCATCACACCCCTTTGTGCTTAATTAGCATGTCCTGATACAAAGTTTGAAGCCTACCAAGGTCGGTGAGCCGACGTATCGGTGTCCAGCGCCTGTTCTAGCTGTAACCAGGCTTGGAGTTCTGACTGATTATAAGCCACAGTGGATACATGCAAGCAGGATCAAAACAGCACCCCCTTAATCTGTGCATTAATCGGTCTGTTGACCTAAGAAGCCTGCCTAAGTGAGTATTCAGGGCTGAAATGTTTGAGAGCCTACGGAAAGATCCTTTCTATATAGTAATAAAGGGGCCAACTCATTTGAAGTTAGTGAAGATCTGACTCACTTGACTGTTTTGTTTAGCTTACCCTGATACCCTGACCCTCTAGGTCTAAATTCTATAAAAATATGTGCATAGTTGTAACTACACTCCGAATTTTAAATTTTAAACCGCAGGGTATTTTTTGTCTGGTGTGTCGGAACTCAGAGCCCGTCTCTGAGGCGACACATCGAGGGTGGATTCTTTTGTTCAGAAGATTCCCAATAATGCTCAGCCAACTCTAGAAAAACTTAAATATAATAGACACAAACTGCCAATGAAGGATCCTCAGTCTCAGATGAGTAAAAGCAAACTTCTTTATTCCATACACGTTCCAATGAGCTCAATAGAAGATGGGTACCTCACATCAAAATGAACAGCACATCAAAAATGATAGAGCACGCCAAAGTGAGAAAGTACAAGTACTGTCTGTTTCACGCTTGTATTTATACCCTGTAGCCACCGTATCCTTCTATTTTTTTCTAATTTCTTCACCTTGAGTAATTCCCCTTATTTTCCGATCTTGCCCTCTTTTTTTCAATTCCCCTTATCTTTGACCTTGGTGCTCATTCCTCCAAACAACACCATATTTGGAGTTCCTGTTTTTCCCAATTCCCCTTATATTCGGCCTTTTTCTGATTTTATATAAAAAAAAATGAGTGAGTATAAAGCCCTTATTTTTTCTGGATCCAACCATACGCTGTTTTCAGTCCTCCAAGTGTGAACACCATTTTTGCGGCCTATTTTGTCTTCCTGCACCTCCTGCATTACTCTTTTATAATGCTGTTTGCTATTCTACTTTTATGGAATTGAGTTATCTCAGTGTATTAGATTGTCTGTATACATGTGCTTGATTATATTCTTTTATTTAATAGAGACCGTTGGGTCTCTTTTGCTCAGCTCCGCCACGCAAACGTTCTGGAATATCTCCAATGGGTCTTCTTCGCAGACAATACCGCCAGTTTCAGCTCTCCTCACTTGCTGCTGAGCTTGCTCATTTTCTTGAACAACTCTCTGGCCTAACTGTTCCAGCGAATCCCTATCTGCCTCCTCGCAAAGTGCAGAGCACTGCTACGCGCGACATGGGCACACAGACCGCTCCTGATCTCTCTGCTACCCGCTATCGAGCTTATGATGACAACTGCAGTGAAGGCTCCTGTCCCCCACCGTTTTCTCCCTATCCTTCACACTGGTCTCCCACTGATTATTTACCTACATCTCCTGCGCCAAACCAACGTGCTCCTCTGCCTTCACCCGGCATTGGGCCAAGCTACTCCTTCATGTCTCCTGCAGCTGCAGCAGCCCACCCGCCCTTGCTATCCCAATAAAAATGCTTAAACTCCCTCAAGGTCGTTTTCTGTCCTTCTTTATCTATTCCACACACTTATAACATTCAGTCAGACTCTATCCTACTCACACATGTAAATACCTTATTATTACTATTTTATACTTGGTGTAAATAAAGGCTTGATTAACATATAGTTAAATAGGTGTTATCAAAACTACTTCTATTGTATCTAATAACTTCTATTGTATCTAATAAGTTCTATATTTGATTTAGGTTACTTTTTGTTGGATTAATGTTAGTTTGATTATAACACACGCTAGATAAGGTTGATTAAAATTATTTCTCGACATTACTCCCCCCTCTTAGACTTTATAGTCTCACATTCCGCTTACTTCAGTGATAACCTGTTACCAATCATACATATCATGTAATGCAATAGTAAAACCAAAGTAAAAAGTCTTTGTGTTCTTTGGCACATGTTGTGTTCTTCTGACCCAGATACTTTACGTACCGCAGGGGGTCTTGTTGGAGCCCTGGAAGAGGTTACTAGCACTTTACAAGGTACTCGTGTGTTTATATCCACGTGAATGTGTTGGTCCAAGGAAAAAAATGATCAAAAGTAAAATGATCACAAGTACACAATTTCAACAATCTATTTACACTATTCTAAATGAAACATTACCTCAATAAAAGGAACCTAGTACTCATGAATACCACAATCTATCAACACAAGTGTTAGTAATCAAATTCAGTGATAATATTATGAATAATATTCAGTGGAAGACTTACAACATTCTTAGAATCGACCTTTCACTTAAAATTGGAAAAATAAACGAAAATTAAACAAACGAAAATAAACGCAAAGAGCAACGATCGCAAAGATCAAAATAAACGAAAATTAAACAAACGAAAATAATAAACGCAAACGCAAAGATCGACATTACTCCCACCCTCTAATGTCCGTGCTGAATCACAACATTGATGAACTAGAAGTGGGCGAAAAACCCTGTTGACAGTCAAGTGCCAGGGAAAATTCCCACTCTGCCCGCCAGTGGCGCGACAGTGGAATCATCACCAAGGTCATCCTCAGTCGTGATTGTACATGCAGCGTAAATATGAGACGTGAAATAAAACAAAAATGAAAAATGAAACAATATAGTCCGCATAAACGTGGTAGAGCTATGGAACAGGTGACAACCGCTTAATTCAATGTGGTAAGGGAGCGGTTATACGGTGACCAGTCTGTATCGCGAACCACACAGCGTAGTACCGTCTACCCTGCATTGAGATTACTTCTGAGGCACGCATGCGGCATCTGCGAACCAGGATAGGGTGACAGTGCCAGTCCCGATGTTTTGCTGGTTCCGTTGTCCACAGAACATAGCCCCCTAAGGTGTAGTATGTCACAGTAGTGCGTTGCATGACGAAGGTCGTGAGCAGGAAACTATGGGTGTTTCGAGCTCTTGTTGAGAAGGAAAGAGCTCCAAATGATTCAGCCAGGGAGCTAGCACGACGCATAGTGAATACACGGGTGACCAGCTGGAGTCCACCAGGAAGATCATAGACAGAGTTCTGAACGGAGTCTAACCACATTCCCTCCGGAGAAAACATGTTAGCATGGCGCATAATGGCGGTCACTGGTCTACGCTGGTCCTCATCTGTTTCCCAAACAAATTCATCCCTTTGTGGAGGAAAACCGAACCAATCACGGGGTCCATCATAGCACCGGTCTCCCAAAGGACAGTCGTCACAGCCCTGGCACCACAAGCAATGTGTCTGACGGTCAAAGGCGAGGGCATCACACGCTTCACAGGGACCCCTGAATGTGTCGAAGGCGAAGCGATATCCCTCATAACACGTGTCAGTGAATGCACACACACCAGGAAACAGCCGCAGATTCGGCTGTAGCCACCTGGGTTCACCAGCGGCCATGTTCCTGCACACAACATGAAGAACTCACAACAACAACATGGTTCATACAACAGAATTAAGACAGCAAGCATCCGAAGCAGTTTTTCTAAAAGTGGGAAATATAGAAGTAAGGCTCAGTGGGCATGTCATTATTATCGAGATCAGTAATCAAACACAGATAGAGAGATGGTTATATATATATACACTATACTATATATACACATAGTAAAAAGGATATGTCTGGGGAAAGTTATTTGTGTCCTTCGCTCAGGGCAAAAAGCCTTGCATTCATGTCCACATAGACATCATGTTCCATGGCAGCATAGATGTGATCTACAGGAAAGTCCTGCTCTGTGACAGCAGACATTGGAAACTGTACATATTGTCCGAACAGTGAGTGCACAGTCTTGCTGATAAGAGCACGGAGACAGGGAATTCCACAGCAAACAAAACATGCCACGGCTGCAAGAATAATGGCAAGTGTAGTTCCAATACGCACCAGTCCCGCCAACCAGCTTGAAGAACAAAGCCAACTTAGCCAGCTGGACATACGGTCCAATAGAGCGTGTAGCGGACCTGCAGAGCCAGTGTGGAGAGAAATAACCGCGCAACATTCCTCCCCAATAAGATGGCATGCACCTTGGTCTGGGCCAAGCATTTTGTCAATCGCGAACCTATTCTGCACAGCCATTAATGTAGTGGCATGAAGTTGTTCTGATATCAGTTTCAAGGCTTCAATTGTGTGATTGATAAAACATTGTTGGTTGTACCAAATATAATTTATCCAGGCCATATTGCGATCTATCTGGATCCAAGGCATTGACAATGTTTCTCTCTTGGATCCAGATAGATCGCAATATGGCCTGGATAAATTAATTTTGGTACAACCAACAACGTTTTATCACTCACACAATTGAAGAAACCTGCTCTGGATCCATCAGACATCAACAACTACAGACATCAACAACTACAGGTATCACTTCTCTCCTTTCTTTCTAAATCTCTGGAACGCACGGTTTTTAACCAACTGTCTGTCTATCTCTCACAGAACAACCTCCATGACAATAACCAGTCTGGGTTCAAAGCAGCACATTCCACAGAGACAGCCCTTTTGACTGTTTCTGAGAAACTGCATGCTGTCATCTGTATTTATCTTCCTGGACCTTTCAGCAGCATTTGACACATTCAACCACAAGAGACTTTTGTCAACCCTCAAGAGCCTCGGTAGCCGCGGAACAGCATGGGAATGGTTTGCTTCCTACCTAGAAGAGGTATCCACCTGGGAGAGGATCCACATCTGCCCCAAGCAGACTCACCACTGGTGTCCCACAAAGCTTGGTACTTGGTCCCCTCCTTTTCTCCCTCTATACCCACTCCATTGGTGAAGTCACATGGATTTTCTTATCACTGCTATGCAGATGGCACTCAACTAATCTTTTCTTTCCCTCCATCAGATACCACAGCTTCCGCTCGGATCTCGGCATGCTTGACAGACATATCTTCATGGATGAGTCCTCACCAACTAAAACTCAACCCCGGCAAAATCAGAACTGCTGGTCATCCCAGGCGATTCAGCTCCAGGTCAAGATCTCCAAATAACACTTCATGACTCTCTGCTCTCCCCTTCAGCCACTGCTCGTAACCTTGGAGTAACTATGGACAATGAACTGTCCTTCTTCCCACATGTTGCTAATGTGTCTCATTCTTGTAGATTTCTTCTCTACAACATCCGAAGGATTCGACCATTTCTGTCCACACAGGCTGCTCAGGTGCTTGTTCAGTCTCTTGTGATTGCAAGACTCAACTACTGCAACTCTCTGCTGGCAGGTCTTCCCCTAAACGCTATCCGTCCACTGCAAAAGTCCAAAACGCAGCTGCACGGCTTGTGTTCAATCATCCCAAGATCTCCCACACCACCCCACTGCTGCGCTCCCTTCACTGGCTTCCAGTAGCTGCACGTCAAGTCAAGAGTCAAGAGGCTTTTATTGTCATTTTTACTATACACAGTGGTACACAGTACACAGTAAAAACGAAACATCATTCCTCCGGAACCCTGGTGCTACACTAAACAACAAAACAACAACAGCATAGAGCTACAACACAAACATAAAGTGCATCGAGTGCAACCTGGTGCAAACAGTGCAAACAAACAGACAGACGGTGCAGACAGACAACACAAGACAAAAGACAAAAAACCAAGTATAGCACCGACTAGTAAACCTGCTGTATACTTGATTATACAGTACTGTGTAAGGAGAAATGTAAAAACTATACCCAGGAGAGAATACAAACAGAACAGAACAATGTAGTGCAAAAAAACAGCAGCAAGGAGGTGCAAAGACAGCATGTAAACATTATACTGAATACAAAAGGTGCAAAGACAGCATGCAAACATTCTACTGTAATACAAGGTGCGAGTATAAATAATAATAAATAGATAAGTGCTGGTGGAGTGGATCGAGATGAGTGATGATTGTGTTTAGTCCAGGTTGTACAGTTCAGTAACACACATTTGAGTGAGTGTGTGTGTGTGAGTGAGTGAGTGAGTGAGTGAGTGAGTGAGTGAGTGAGTGAGTGAGTGAGTGAGTGTGTGCGAGTTCTGTTTCAGTTCTGTGTATTAAGAAGCCTGATGGCTTGTGGAAAGGAACTGTTGCACAGTCTTGTTGTTGCGGCCCGAATGCTTCGGAACCGTTTTTCGGATGGTAGGAGTGTGAAAAGTGTGTGTGACGGGTGTGTGTGATCGTCCACAATGCTGTGTGCTTTGCGGATGCAGCGTGTAGTGTAAATGTCCATGATAGAGGGGAGAGAGATTCCGATGATCTTCTCAGCTGTCCTCACTATCCTCTGTAGGGTCTTGCGTCAGGTAGTCTGTAGAACATGGTCAGGATGGGGGGAGGGAGGTGGGCTTTCCACAGCCTTCTCAGGAAGTAGAGACGCTGCTGGGCTTTCTTGGTGATGGAGCTGGTGTTAAGTGACCAGGTGAGGTTGTCTGCCAGATGAACACCCAGGAAATTGGTGCTCTTGACGATCTCCACAGAGGATCCATCAATAATCAGTGGAGATTGGTTGCTCTGTGCTCGCCTAAAGTCCACAACCATCTCTTTCGTTTTGTCCACGTTCAGAGACAGGTTGTTTGCTCCACACCAGGCAGTTAACCGTTGCACCTCTTCTCTATATGCTGCCTCGTCGTTCTTGCTGATTAGACCCACCACGGTCGTGTCATCAGCGAACTTGATGATATGATTTGAGCTGTGCATTGGTGCACAGTCGTGAGTCAGCCGAGAAAACAGCAGTGGGCTGAGAACACAGCCCTGAGGGGCTCCAGTGCTCAGTGTGGTGGTGCTGGATATGCTGTTCCCGATCCGGACTGACTGAGGTCTCCCAGTCAGGAAGTATCCAGTTGCAGAGAGAGGTGTTCAGGCCCAGAAGGTTCAACTTCTCGATCAGGTGCTGAGGAATGATTGTGTTGAATGCTGAGCTGAATCAGATTCAAAACACTGATGGTTGCCTACAAGGCCAAAAATGGACCAAGGCCATCTTACCTGTGACCTTATCACATCTCGCACTGCACCACGCTGTCTGAGATCCTCCAGCACTGCTCGACTGGTACCACCTTCTCTCAGAATGAGATGTAAGTACACTTCAAGGCTCTTCTCTGTTCTGGCACCAAGGTGGTGGAATGAACATCCCCTAGATGTCCGTACAGCAGAGTCCCTGACTATCTTCAAGCAACGACTAAAGACCTACCTCTTCCTGAAACACTTAAATTAGCACTTTCCAAGTTTGTAGAATTCTAGGGTTATATTAATTTAATATAAATATAACCCTAGAATTCTACAAACTTGGAAAGTGCAAATTTTTGTAATCAGGCAAGATTTGATTTAGAAAAAGTTCAGGACAGGAAACTCATTCGTAAAGATGCAGTCAGAGAAAATTGGAATATTTTGTACGAATACAATTTTTTTAAAAATAGCACAAACTAAGATGAATACTGGAAAAATCAATTAAATTAATGCAAAGCTAAGAATACAGTATATCAAATCTATTTTACTAAGGGAGAATTCTCAGTTTTTCTCAGTCGCTTTGTAGTTTTTCTCAGATCAGAAATAAAATTCTCAAAACTACTTGTTCAAACTCCACATCATTTAGTCATTTGTGCTCATCATAAGAACATTTCTTGTTGCTTTTATCAAATTGCGAATGCTTTTGTACATAATTTAATCGATTGTGTACAAGTGTCTGCTTTTTTCTACATTATCAGTTGTTTATGTCATGTTGATCAAAATGTATTATACAATTTTCACCTAAATGGTCCCCCAAAACATTTACGCACCAGTTGTTTGCATAAGGCATTTAATGCAAAATGGTTAAACCAGTTGTCAAAATTTGTCAAGCTCTTTTTCTTCACAGTTCTATTAAACTTTTTTGGTAGTTATGTCTTGAATTGATGAATTGTGTAGATGAACCTTGAATGTCACTAATGAAGGGGCGTGTTCACTTTCAGATTAAATACTAACCAACTAGTTCTCTAAAATAGGTCAAGGCTGAATCTTGTGAACTTTTACTGTAATTTGCGAGTGTTATATAAAAAGAGCAAAACACAGATTTACAATTGTTGAAAATGGATAACCAACTAGGAACCGAACATGGTCAAGAGCCAAGAATAAGAATGCATGCTGGAAGCGTGAGGAGGCAAAATAGAGGAAGAGAAAGAAGAGGCCAGAGACATAGACACATTTCAGATGAAATTAGAGCCACTATTGTGGACCATGTTGTCAATCATGGCCTCACAATGGTATTGCAAGGGATGCAAGTTTACATCAAGAAATACTAAATTAAAGCATTGTCATATTGAAAAAATGACTAAACATTTTGACTATCTTGTTCGTAAAAAACAATAAAAAGAACTTGTTATTTTGATGGCAATGATACGTTCATTGACACAAACATTGACTTTTGAGAGAAGTACTAAGGATTTTGAGCAAAAGACAGGCTTTTGCAAGAAATCCAATGTATTGCGCTGTTTGTTCACATCGTTTTGAGAATGCACTTACTGATTTGCAAATCTTAAGAATGATTTGAGAAATGCTACAAAGCGACTGAGAAAAACTGTAAGAATAGACTACCTTCCGGATAGTCTGGTAATATATCATTGGAGTGGTAATCATCAAGGATTATATGCATGTAGGGACGGAATGAAATGAAATCTGTTGTTTTTGTTTTGTCTTTATCTTTTCATTTTCAGTTTATATCACCGATCCTGTTCCCAGGAAAAAACATCCTATTTTATTGGTGTCTGATGCTAAATCATAAATGATTTAACGTAGCCATTGTTAGTGTTAAGATGTTTCTCATTTACATTCAAATTTGCAGACACCCTTATCCAGAGCGACTTACAAAAGTGCTTTGAGTCTCTAGCAATGAATTAAGGTACACTGGTACGCAAGATTACAAACTTAACACTCACACATTTTTCACACTGGTTCACACACCTTCCTTTGTCTGTTCAGTGTCTAAAGAATATTTACGATGTTAGTACGTAAGGTATACAGGGAGTCATTATCTGGGCTCATCCATCTCCGGCTAGTATGTCTTCTTATCCAAACAGGAACCAGCTTTAGGTCAGGCTTTCTTTCCAATGTGTATAGATATATATACTAGTCTATTGCATGCAATAAACCGAAAAAGATTGCTTCATTCGGTGTGCTGTGACTCTTCCCTGATATCAGAAAAGTCACAAGCTTTGTAATTCGTATAGAAAACCTCTCCAAGAATTGTTTGGGCATGATAAAAATATAACAAAAGTGCAATTGTTCATCACGAAAATTGTTATGACAAACAAAGGTTTTAAACAAATACAATTCTTTTATAAAAAAAAAAGATTGTTTTTATTAAAATATTACATTTCATATTCATAACCATAATTTCATAAAAAACTAACTTTTTCATAAAAATATGTTATTGTGAAAATATGGATTTTTATTGCATAATTTCATTATAAACCATTGAAAAGTGCAATACGTAAACAAAAAACTTTCACATGACAAACCATGGTTTGACACAATTATGACGTTTACCATAAATATGCAATTAATTAAAATTAAATTACTATAAATTTTCATATACAGAAGCATATTTTCATGGATAACCATTGAAAAAAGTGCAATAAGTGAACGAAAAAGGTTTCATGTTAACCATGTATATATAAATATAACCATTTGAATATGAATATGAAAAAATGTGGTATAATATGATTTTTTTTTAATATACAAAGGAATAATTTTATGAAAAAAATTTTAAAAAGTGAAATAATTTAATAAAATACCGCTATATGACCAAGTTTGTAAAGTTTAGTTTGAATAAAATGACTTCATATTCATTAGCATCATTTAACTAAAATCCAAAAATTCTACGCAAAACGTGATATGACAAACAATGGTTTAAAAATAATGACTTTTTTAAAATAAAAGTTTTGTGTTTTTGATAAAATTTTTTTATTAAAATATATAATTTCCTATTCATAATTTTCTTTAAAAAAAAAAACGTTAACCTTTACCATAAAATATGAGTAATTGTGAAAATATAAATCATATGATATCGGAAAATCTTTAAAATAAGTTCAATAAGTGAATGAAAAAAAGTGAAAATGCAAATCATGTTTTGACAAAAATATGACTGTAATAAAAAAAATTGATAGGTATTGTGAAAATATGAATTTCCATATTTATAAGCATCATTTAATAGAAAATATAGTGCAATATATGAGAAAAACTTACATGAAAAACATTGGTCTGAGAAAAATAAAAAAAAATTTAAATAAAAAAATGAGATTAATTGGTAAAAATATACATTTTCATTTTTATTTTCAGTTTTTCATGAAATACTGTTAAAAAGTAAATAAATAACATGACAAATCAAGTTTTTACAAGTTATTGTGAAAAATTTGACCTCATATTCATAAGCATTATCAACTAAAAACGTTAAAAGTGCAAATGTTCAACGCAAAACAATGGTTTGAAAAAAGTTTTTTATAAAAAAAAGTGAATATTACATTTCAAATTCATAATCATAATTTCTTAAAAAAAAATACGTTAACCTTTAATGTAAAAAAAAATTGCTGTGAAAAGATAAATTTTCAGCTTTATAAGCGTAATATACTGTCAAAAAAGTTAAAAAGAAAATTGTTACTAGACAAATGGTGTTTAGAAAACAGTCTTTTTTATTATAAGAATTATAACAACTATTATTGGGAAAATGTGAATTTTCATATTAATAAACAAATTTTATTAAAAACTCTGTAAGTAAGGTAATAAGTAAAATAAGGTAATAAGTAAAGTAATAATAAGGTGTCATGAACCAAATTATGGTTGGATACAAATAAGCCTTTTTATCATGAAAAAAATTAAATAAAAAAATCCACAAGCATTTTAAGAATAAAAGTAATATATTGATATTAAATAAAAGAAAAAAAATAAACCTGTGTTTTGACAAAAATAAGACAATCTTTCATTAAAAGATAACCATTATTTGTTTCTGCCATGAATTTTGATATTAAGAAGAATAATTGTAATGAAAATCTTTCAATATTGAACGAAAGTAAAGAAATTTGTTTTGTTTTATATTTATTTATATCTAATTTTGTATACATAAATAATCCTTTTTTGATTATTTTGAATCTTCGAACAAAATATTACATTTTTCATAGAAATATTTCTTTGTGCAAAGAAAGTCAAAATTATTCAAAAACGAAACAACAGCATATATTTGGCAACGTCTTCTACGTGCTGTCAAAAATGAGTTTCTTAGCAGTTGAAAATCCGATTCCGCAAGTCTCAAGCTTCTAGGACGAAGAGAAAGCGGTTTTCTTTAACCAAGCGTATTTGCACAAACAGCATGCACTTGCCCACGATCATTTAACATGTTTATGATGAGATATGATATAACAAAACATTTTTCTGGCCAAAATATAATATTTTTACTATAAATATTATAGTTATTTGAAAAATATGAATTTTCATATTCATAATCATATTTTCAAAAAAAGTGTTAAAAACTGCAAAAAGTGAATGAAAATGGTTTACAAAGTCATAAGCAATCAAAATCGAAACAACAGCACATATTTGGCAACGTCTTCTACGTGCTGTCAAAAACGAGTTTCTTAGCAGCTGAAAATCCGATTCCGCAAGTCTCAGGCTTCTAGGACGAAGGGAAAGCGGTGTTTCGAACAAAGCGTATTTGCACAAACAGCATGCACTTGCCCATGATCTGGTTACATGTTTATGATATAACAAAATATTTTCTGACCAAAATATGACATTTGTCACAAAAATATTATAGTTATATGAAAAATATGAATTTTCATATTCATAATCATATATTCATAAAAACTGCAAAAAGTGAATGAAAATGGTTTAGAAAGTCATAATTAATAAAAATCGAAATGACAGCACATATTTGGCAAAACATTCAACCTGCTGTCTAAAACGAGTTTCTTAGCAGCTGAAACTTCGATTCCGCAAGTCTCAGGCTTCTAGGACGAAGAGAAAGCGGTTTTTTTGAACCAAGCGTATTTGCACAAACAGCATGCACTTGCCCATGATCTGGTTACATGTTTATGATGCGATATGATATAACAAAACATTTTCTGGCCATAATATGACATTTTTCACAAATATATTAGTTATTTGAAAAATATTAATTTTTATATTCATAATTATAACTTCAATAAAACTGTTGAAAACTGCAAAAAGTGAATGAAAATGGTTTAGAAAGTCATAATTAATAAAAATCGAAACAACAGCACATATTTGGCAAAGCATTCAACCTGCAGTCAAAAACGAGTTTCTTAGCAGCTGAAACTCCGATTCCGCAAGTGTCAGGCTTCTAGGACGAAGAGAAAGCGGTTTTTTGAAACAAGCGTATTTGCACAAACAGCATGCACTTGTACACGATAATAGTACATGTTTATGATGAGATATGATATAACAAAACATTTTTCTGGATAAAATATGATATTTTTACTATAAAAATTATAGTTTTTTGAAAAATATGAATTTTCAGCTTCATATTCATATTTTCAAAAAAACTGTTAAAAACTGCAAAAAGTGAATGAAAATGGTTTACAAAGTCATAAGCAATCAAAATCGAAACAACAGCACATATTTAGCAACGTCTTCTACGTGCTGTCAAAAACGAGTTTCTTAGCAGCTGAAAATCCGATTCGCAAGTCTCAGGCTTCTAGGACGAAGAGAAAGCGATTTTTCGAACAAAGCGTATTTGCACAAACAGCATGCACTTGCCCATGATCTGGTTACATGTTTATGATATAACAAAACATTTTCTGACCAAAATATGACATTTGTCACAAAAATATTATAGTTATTTGAAAAATATGAATTTTCATATTTATAATCATATATTCATAAAAACAGTTAAAAACTGCAAAAAGTGAATGAAAATGGTTTAGAAAGTCATAATTAATAAAAATCGAAACAACAGCACATATTTGGCAAAACATTCAACCTGCTGTCAAAAACGAGTTTCTTCGCAGCTGAAACTCCGATTCCGCAAGTCTCAGGCTTCTAGGACGAAGAGAAAGCGGTTTTTTGAACCAAGCGTATTTGCACAAACAAGCATACACTTGCCCACGATAATTTTACATGTTTGTGATGAGATATGATATAACAAAACATTTTTCTGGCCAAAATATGACATTTTTACTATAAAAATTATAGTTATTTGAAAAATATGAATTTTCAGATTCATATTCATATTTTCAAAAAAACTGTTAAAAACTGCAAAAAGTGAATGAAAATGGTTTACAAAGTCATAAGCAATCAAAATCGAAACAACAGCACATATTTGGCAACGTCTTCTACGTGCTGTCAAAAACGAGTTTCTTAGCAGCTAAAACTCCGATTCAGCAAGTCTCAGGCTTCTAGGACGAAGAGAAAGCGGTTTTTCGAACAAAGCGTATTTGCACAAACAGCATGCACTTGCACACGGTAATTGTACATGTTTATGATGAGATATGATATAACAAAACATTTTTCTGGCCAAAATAAGAATTTTTTTGTATAAATATTATAGTTATTTTTAAATATGATTTTTTTATATTTATAATTATAATTTCAAAAAAACTGTTGAAAACTGCAAAAAAGTGAATGAAAATGGTTAAGAAAGTCATATTTAATCAAAAACAAAACATCAGCACATATTTGGCAAAGCCTTCTATCTGCAGTCAAAAATGAGTTTCTTAGCAGCTGAAACTCCGATTCCGCAAGTCTCAGGCTTCTAGGACGAATAGAAAGCGGTTTTTCGAACCAAACGAATTTGCACTTATAGTAGGAAATTGACCATGATACATTTACATGAGAAATGATGTTACAAATCATTTTCTGACTAAAAAAATAACATTGGTTACATAAATATTTCTTATTGCAAAAAAATAGTCTTTGCATTAGATATTGTTAAATAATTCTGATAAGATTATGCTATACCAAATATAAAGAGACATGACACATTACACTTAGTCAAAAAATATGACGTTTTGTTTAAAAAAACAGATATATTTTTTGTATTCATTAGCAAATACATATTTCTGGTTACACATTATAATACAAATCATGTTTTGACAAAAATATGGCTTTTCATTAAATACGTGATGGTTCTTGTGAAAATATAAATGTTTATATTTATAAGCATGATTTATTGAAAAACCGTTAAAAAGTGCAAAATGTAAGCGACTTGAAATATAAAAAACACATGAAATGAAAAAACAAATGTTTTTTTTTTATTTATTGTGAAAAAAGATTAGCATATTCATAAGCATCATTTAACTTCGAACCGTTAAAAGGGCAAAAAATTCTACGCAAAACGTGATATGACAGAATGGTTGGAAAATATATATATTTTTTAATTCGTATTTTTTTTTTAATATAACATATTTCTATTCATAATCATAATAAAAAAATACATTAACCCTTACCTTAATAAAATGAGTAATTGTAAAACTGTAAATCATATGATCATGGAAAACCTTTAAAAAAGTGCTTTAAGTGAATAAAAAACAAAAAAGTGACCACAAAAATATGATTTTTTCATTAAAAATGTGATAGTTTTTTTTGTGAACTTTTATTTTTAAAAGCATCTTTAAATGTAAAAACGTTAAAAGTGCAATATGTAAGCGAAAAACCTACATGATAAACAATGACAAATCTATACAATCTATACAAATCATATTTGACAAAAAATATAAATTTTCACAAAAAATGTGATATTGTGAAAATATGAACTTTCGAAAATATAAGCATAATTTAATGTAAAAAGTTAAAAAGTGCAATATGCAAGACAAAAACTTACATTAAATACAATGGTCTGAAATACATAAAAAATATATAAAAAAATAAATTTTCATATTCATCAGAATAAAATGTTAACAAGTGCAAAATTTCAATGAAAAATGTAAAATGACAAATTTAATTATTTAAAAGTTAAATTTGAAATGATGACCATATTCATTAGCATATTTTCTTAAAAAAACATTAAAAAGTGCAAATATTCATCGCAAAAACTGTTATGACAAACAATGGTTTGAAACAAAGCTGACAGTAAAAAATTTGTTTTTATTAAAATATTACATTTCAAATTCATAACCATAATTTCAAAAACAAAGAACTTTTTCATAAAAATGAGTTTTTGTGAAAATATAAATTTTTATATTCCTAAGCATAATTTCATTAAAAACCATTAAAAAGTGGAAAACGTAAACAAAAAATTTTTTTTTTAATATGAATATAAAATAAATTAGTAAAATTGACATTTTTATATAAAAGGAATAATTTATTGAGAAACTGAAAAAAAAAAAGTTAATAAAAAAAAAAAAAAACGTAATATGACAAATCAAGATTTCAAAATTTATAGTGAAAAATCTGATTTGAAAAGTGGTTCAATAGTTATTCAATAGCATCAATTAACTAAAAACCATGAAAAGTGCACAAAACCTATCTATCTATCTATCTATCTATCTATCTATCTATCTATCTATCTATCTATCTATCTATCTATCTATCTATCTATCTATCTATCTATCTATATATATATACACATATATATACAAAATGTATTGGTTTTATTGGTTTTAATAAAATATTACATTTCCTTTTTCATAACCATTATTTCATTAAAAAAAATCTTCATAAAAATGAGTTATTGTGAAAATTAGTTTCATGATATATCATGTTTTGCCATAAAAATGACTTTTATCTTATAAATATGAAATTAATAGGTGAGATGTGAATTTTCATATTCATTGGAATAATTTCATAAAAACTGTAAAAAAAAAAAGTGTATTTATGTGGATAGGCGGTTGTAAGATTACCTGATGAAATAGTTGAAGCTAAACCATTACCATACACATCTGCACAAGCCACAGAGTTGGTCGCACTTACAAGAGCGTCAGTTGTCTGAAGGTAAAGTAGTGACTATATACACTGATTCTAAGTATGCTTATGATGTTGTGCATGATTTTGCCGAAACATGGAAGCAAAGACACTTTAAAACTGCTGATGGAAAGCCCATAGCACATTTTAATCTCATAGGCGACCTCTTAAATGCTTAAACTTCCTGCCATAGTTAAGGTTAAAGGACATTAAAGGAAACAGTAGATTTGGACACAATACATACAAATCCTGAGATCCCGATGATGACACATATCTCCAATATACGAGATATTGACCTAAAAAAATGCTTCAGAGTCAGCCTACTATGGAGAACATAAAGTATTGGGCTTCGAAACACTGTAAATCATATTCTGCTGGTATCATTAGAGATGTAGTTGGAAAAATTGCTCTGCCTAAACTAGCTTTAATAGTGTTGGTAAAGCATTACCACGGGATGTCACACATGAGCATAGCTAAAGTCACACAGGCTATGAACTCATCATACTGTATTGCTGATGTAGCTAAAACAACTAATCTAGTGTTAGATTCATGTTTGACTTGTGCCAAAACTAACATACATTGACCTGTACGACATGATGCACTTACTTTTCCTGAGCAACCTTTCCAACACCTACAGATAGATTTCACACATTTGCCACCAGAAGGAAATTTGAGAAACCTGTTGGTTATAGTTGACAGATTCAGTAAGCGGCCAGAAGCATTTGCATGCATGACAGAGAACGCTAAACCAGTTGTGAAAATATTAACGAAAGAGATCATCTCTAGGTTTGATATTCCTCGTGTAATTGAAAGTGATAACGGCACACCTTTTGCTTCTAAAGTAACACAACATTTGGCTAAAAGCTTAGCACTTGATTGCCATTTTAATATTCCCTATCACCCACAGTCAGCTGGAGTGGTAGAGTGAACGAACAGAACCATTAAGGAACGTGCTACTAAAGCCTGCATTAAAACAGGCCGAAATTGGACTGTTGTTCTCCCGGCAGTACTCACAGAAATGAGAATGACCCCATCTTCAACTACTAAACTGTCACTTTTTGAAATTCTAATGGGTCGTCCTTTCCCGACCCCATGGGCCAGGTGACGCACTGGCATTTCTTCCTCAGGTAACCTGGAAGTGATGGTGGACGACTACATTTCTGCCCTCGTTGAAAAAAATGTAATTCTATTAGTGCTGATGTCTCACTAACTCTTCCTCTGCCCACATAAAACCCATCACACCCCTTTGTGCTTAATTAGCATGTCCTGATACAAAGTTTGAAGCCTACCAAGGTCGGTGAGCCGACGTATCGGTGTCCAGCGCCTGTTCTAGCTGTAACCAGGCTTGGAGTTCTGACTGATTATAAGCCACAGTGGATACATGCAAGCAGGATCAAAACAGCACCCCCTTAATCTGTGCATTAATCGGTCTGTTGACCTAAGAAGCCTGCCTAAGTGAGTATTCAGGGCTGAAATGTTTGAGAGCCTACGGAAAGATCCTTTCTATATAGTAATAAAGGGGCCAACTCATTTGAAGTTAGTGAAGATCTGACTCACTTGACTGTTTTGTTTAGCTTACCCTGATACCCTGACCCTCTAGGTCTAAATTCTATAAAAATATGTGCATAGTTGTAACTACACTCCGAATTTTAAATTTTAAACCGCAGGGTATTTTTTGTCTGGTGTGTCGGAACTCAGAGCCCGTCTCTGAGGCGACACATCGAGGGTGGATTCTTTTGTTCAGAAGATTCCCAATAATGCTCAGCCAACTCTAGAAAAACTTAAATATAATAGACACAAACTGCCAATGAAGGATCCTCAGTCTCAGATGAGTAAAAGCAAACTTCTTTATTCCATACACGTTCCAATGAGCTCAATAGAAGATGGGTACCTCACATCAAAATGAACAGCACATCAAAAATGATAGAGCACGCCAAAGTGAGAAAGTACAAGTACTGTCTGTTTCACGCTTGTATTTATACCCTGTAGCCACCGTATCCTTCTATTTTTTTCTAATTTCTTCACCTTGAGTAATTCCCCTTATTTTCCGATCTTGCCCTCTTTTTTTCAATTCCCCTTATCTTTGACCTTGGTGCTCATTCCTCCAAACAACACCATATTTGGAGTTCCTGTTTTTCCCAATTCCCCTTATATTCGGCCTTTTTCTGATTTTATATAAAAAAAAATGAGTGAGTATAAAGCCCTTATTTTTTCTGGATCCAACCATACGCTGTTTTCAGTCCTCCAAGTGTGAACACCATTTTTGCGGCCTATTTTGTCTTCCTGCACCTCCTGCATTACTCTTTTATAATGCTGTTTGCTATTCTACTTTTATGGAATTGAGTTATCTCAGTGTATTAGATTGTCTGTATACATGTGCTTGATTATATTCTTTTATTTAATAGAGACCGTTGGGTCTCTTTTGCTCAGCTCCGCCACGCAAACGTTCTGGAATATCTCCAATGGGTCTTCTTCGCAGACAATACCGCCAGTTTCAGCTCTCCTCACTTGCTGCTGAGCTTGCTCATTTTCTTGAACAACTCTCTGGCCTAACTGTTCCAGCGAATCCCTATCTGCCTCCTCGCAAAGTGCAGAGCACTGCTACGCGCGACATGGGCACACAGACCGCTCCTGATCTCTCTGCTACCCGCTATCGAGCTTATGATGACAACTGCAGTGAAGGCTCCTGTCCCCCACCGTTTTCTCCCTATCCTTCACACTGGTCTCCCACTGATTATTTACCTACATCTCCTGCGCCAAACCAACGTGCTCCTCTGCCTTCACCCGGCATTGGGCCAAGCTACTCCTTCATGTCTCCTGCAGCTGCAGCAGCCCACCCGCCCTTGCTATCCCAATAAAAATGCTTAAACTCCCTCAAGGTCGTTTTCTGTCCTTCTTTATCTATTCCACACACTTATAACATTCAGTCAGACTCTATCCTACTCACACATGTAAATACCTTATTATTACTATTTTATACTTGGTGTAAATAAAGGCTTGATTAACATATAGTTAAATAGGTGTTATCAAAACTACTTCTATTGTATCTAATAACTTCTATTGTATCTAATAAGTTCTATATTTGATTTAGGTTACTTTTTGTTGGATTAATGTTAGTTTGATTATAACACACGCTAGATAAGGTTGATTAAAATTATTTCTCGACATTACTCCCCCCTCTTAGACTTTATAGTCTCACATTCCGCTTACTTCAGTGATAACCTGTTACCAATCATACATATCATGTAATGCAATAGTAAAACCAAAGTAAAAAGTCTTTGTGTTCTTTGGCACATGTTGTGTTCTTCTGACCCAGATACTTTACGTACCGCAGGGGGTCTTGTTGGAGCCCTGGAAGAGGTTACTAGCACTTTACAAGGTACTCGTGTGTTTATATCCACGTGAATGTGTTGGTCCAAGGAAAAAAATGATCAAAAGTAAAATGATCACAAGTACACAATTTCAACAATCTATTTACACTATTCTAAATGAAACATTACCTCAATAAAAGGAACCTAGTACTCATGAATACCACAATCTATCAACACAAGTGTTAGTAATCAAATTCAGTGATAATATTATGAATAATATTCAGTGGAAGACTTACAACATTCTTAGAATCGACCTTTCACTTAAAATTGGAAAAATAAACGAAAATTAAACAAACGAAAATAAACGCAAAGAGCAACGATCGCAAAGATCAAAATAAACGAAAATTAAACAAACGAAAATAATAAACGCAAACGCAAAGATCGACATTACTCCCACCCTCTAATGTCCGTGCTGAATCACAACATTGATGAACTAGAAGTGGGCGAAAAACCCTGTTGACAGTCAAGTGCCAGGGAAAATTCCCACTCTGCCCGCCAGTGGCGCGACAGTGGAATCATCACCAAGGTCATCCTCAGTCGTGATTGTACATGCAGCGTAAATATGAGACGTGAAATAAAACAAAAATGAAAAATGAAACAATATAGTCCGCATAAACGTGGTAGAGCTATGGAACAGGTGACAACCGCTTAATTCAATGTGGTAAGGGAGCGGTTATACGGTGACCAGTCTGTATCGCGAACCACACAGCGTAGTACCGTCTACCCTGCATTGAGATTACTTCTGAGGCACGCATGCGGCATCTGCGAACCAGGATAGGGTGACAGTGCCAGTCCCGATGTTTTGCTGGTTCCGTTGTCCACAGAACATAGCCCCCTAAGGTGTAGTATGTCACAGTAGTGCGTTGCATGACGAAGGTCGTGAGCAGGAAACTATGGGTGTTTCGAGCTCTTGTTGAGAAGGAAAGAGCTCCAAATGATTCAGCCAGGGAGCTAGCACGACGCATAGTGAATACACGGGTGACCAGCTGGAGTCCACCAGGAAGATCATAGACAGAGTTCTGAACGGAGTCTAACCACATTCCCTCCGGAGAAAACATGTTAGCATGGCGCATAATGGCGGTCACTGGTCTACGCTGGTCCTCATCTGTTTCCCAAACAAATTCATCCCTTTGTGGAGGAAAACCGAACCAATCACGGGGTCCATCATAGCACCGGTCTCCCAAAGGACAGTCGTCACAGCCCTGGCACCACAAGCAATGTGTCTGACGGTCAAAGGCGAGGGCATCACACGCTTCACAGGGACCCCTGAATGTGTCGAAGGCGAAGCGATATCCCTCATAACACGTGTCAGTGAATGCACACACACCAGGAAACAGCCGCAGATTCGGCTGTAGCCACCTGGGTTCACCAGCGGCCATGTTCCTGCACACAACATGAAGAACTCACAACAACAACATGGTTCATACAACAGAATTAAGACAGCAAGCATCCGAAGCAGTTTTTCTAAAAGTGGGAAATATAGAAGTAAGGCTCAGTGGGCATGTCATTATTATCGAGATCAGTAATCAAACACAGATAGAGAGATGGTTATATATATATACACTATACTATATATACACATAGTAAAAAGGATATGTCTGGGGAAAGTTATTTGTGTCCTTCGCTCAGGGCAAAAAGCCTTGCATTCATGTCCACATAGACATCATGTTCCATGGCAGCATAGATGTGATCTACAGGAAAGTCCTGCTCTGTGACAGCAGACATTGGAAACTGTACATATTGTCCGAACAGTGAGTGCACAGTCTTGCTGATAAGAGCACGGAGACAGGGAATTCCACAGCAAACAAAACATGCCACGGCTGCAAGAATAATGGCAAGTGTAGTTCCAATACGCACCAGTCCCGCCAACCAGCTTGAAGAACAAAGCCAACTTAGCCAGCTGGACATACGGTCCAATAGAGCGTGTAGCGGACCTGCAGAGCCAGTGTGGAGAGAAATAACCGCGCAACATTCCTCCCCAATAAGATGGCATGCACCTTGGTCTGGGCCAAGCATTTTGTCAATCGCGAACCTATTCTGCACAGCCATTAATGTAGTGGCATGAAGTTGTTCTGATATCAGTTTCAAGGCTTCAATTGTGTGATTGATAAAACATTGTTGGTTGTACCAAATATAATTTATCCAGGCCATATTGCGATCTATCTGGATCCAAGGCATTGACAATGTTTCTCTCTTGGATCCAGATAGATCGCAATATGGCCTGGATAAATTAATTTTGGTACAACCAACAACGTTTTATCACTCACACAATTGAAGAAACCTGCTCTGGATCCATCAGACATCAACAACTACAGACATCAACAACTACAGGTATCACTTCTCTCCTTTCTTTCTAAATCTCTGGAACGCACGGTTTTTAACCAACTGTCTGTCTATCTCTCACAGAACAACCTCCATGACAATAACCAGTCTGGGTTCAAAGCAGCACATTCCACAGAGACAGCCCTTTTGACTGTTTCTGAGAAACTGCATGCTGTCATCTGTATTTATCTTCCTGGACCTTTCAGCAGCATTTGACACATTCAACCACAAGAGACTTTTGTCAACCCTCAAGAGCCTCGGTAGCCGCGGAACAGCATGGGAATGGTTTGCTTCCTACCTAGAAGAGGTATCCACCTGGGAGAGGATCCACATCTGCCCCAAGCAGACTCACCACTGGTGTCCCACAAAGCTTGGTACTTGGTCCCCTCCTTTTCTCCCTCTATACCCACTCCATTGGTGAAGTCACATGGATTTTCTTATCACTGCTATGCAGATGGCACTCAACTAATCTTTTCTTTCCCTCCATCAGATACCACAGCTTCCGCTCGGATCTCGGCATGCTTGACAGACATATCTTCATGGATGAGTCCTCACCAACTAAAACTCAACCCCGGCAAAATCAGAACTGCTGGTCATCCCAGGCGATTCAGCTCCAGGTCAAGATCTCCAAATAACACTTCATGACTCTCTGCTCTCCCCTTCAGCCACTGCTCGTAACCTTGGAGTAACTATGGACAATGAACTGTCCTTCTTCCCACATGTTGCTAATGTGTCTCATTCTTGTAGATTTCTTCTCTACAACATCCGAAGGATTCGACCATTTCTGTCCACACAGGCTGCTCAGGTGCTTGTTCAGTCTCTTGTGATTGCAAGACTCAACTACTGCAACTCTCTGCTGGCAGGTCTTCCCCTAAACGCTATCCGTCCACTGCAAAAGTCCAAAACGCAGCTGCACGGCTTGTGTTCAATCATCCCAAGATCTCCCACACCACCCCACTGCTGCGCTCCCTTCACTGGCTTCCAGTAGCTGCACGTCAAGTCAAGAGTCAAGAGGCTTTTATTGTCATTTTTACTATACACAGTGGTACACAGTACACAGTAAAAACGAAACATCATTCCTCCGGAACCCTGGTGCTACACTAAACAACAAAACAACAACAGCATAGAGCTACAACACAAACATAAAGTGCATCGAGTGCAACCTGGTGCAAACAGTGCAAACAAACAGACAGACGGTGCAGACAGACAACACAAGACAAAAGACAAAAAACCAAGTATAGCACCGACTAGTAAACCTGCTGTATACTTGATTATACAGTACTGTGTAAGGAGAAATGTAAAAACTATACCCAGGAGAGAATACAAACAGAACAGAACAATGTAGTGCAAAAAAACAGCAGCAAGGAGGTGCAAAGACAGCATGTAAACATTATACTGAATACAAAAGGTGCAAAGACAGCATGCAAACATTCTACTGTAATACAAGGTGCGAGTATAAATAATAATAAATAGATAAGTGCTGGTGGAGTGGATCGAGATGAGTGATGATTGTGTTTAGTCCAGGTTGTACAGTTCAGTAACACACATTTGAGTGAGTGTGTGTGTGTGAGTGAGTGAGTGAGTGAGTGAGTGAGTGTGTGCGAGTTCTGTTTCAGTTCTGTGTATTAAGAAGCCTGATGGCTTGTGGAAAGGAACTGTTGCACAGTCTTGTTGTTGCGGCCCGAATGCTTCGGAACCGTTTTCCGGATGGTAGGAGTGTGAAAAGTGTGTGTGATCGTCCACAATGCTGTGTGCTTTGCGGATGCAGCGTGTAGTGTAAATGTCCATGATAGAGGGGAGAGAGATTCCGATGATCTTCTCAGCTGTCCTCACTATCCTCTGTAGGGTCTTGCGTCAGGTAGTCTGTAGAACATGGTCAGGATGGGGGGAGGGAGGTGGGCTTTCCACAGCCTTCTCAGGAAGTAGAGACGCTGCTGGGCTTTCTTGGTGATGGAGCTGGTGTTAAGTGACCAGGTGAGGTTGTCTGCCAGATGAACACAAAGGAATTTGGTGCTCTTGACGATCTCCACAGAGGATCCATCAATAATCAGTGGAGATTGGTTGCTCTGTGCTCGCCTGAAGTCCACAACCATCTCTTTCGTTTTGTCCACGTTCAGAGACAGGTTGTTTGCTCCACACCAGGGAGTTAACCGTTGCACCTCTTCTCTATATGCTGACTCGTCGTTCCTGCTGATTAGACCCACCACGGTCGTGTCATCAGCGAACTTGATGATATGATTTGAGCTGTGCTTTGGTGCACAGTCGTGAGTCAGCCGAGAAAACAGCAGTGGGCTGAGCACACAGCCCTGAGGGGCTCCAGTGCTCAGTGTGGTGGTGCTGGAGATGCTGTTCCCGATCCGGACTGACTGAGGTCTCCCAGCGGTGTTCAGGCCCAGAAGGTTCAACTTCTCGATCAGGTGCTGAGGAATGATTGTGTTGAATGCTGAGCTGAATCAGATTCAAAACACTGATGGTTGCCTACAAGGCCAAAAATGGACCAAGGCCATCTTACCTCAGTGACCTCATCACATCTCGCACTGCACCACGCTGTCTGAGATCCTTCAGCACTGCTCGACTGGTACCACCTTCTCTCAGAATGAGATGTAAGTACACTTCAAGGCTCTTCTCTGTTCTGGCACCAAGGTGGTGGAAGGAACATCCCCTAGATGTCCGTACAGCATCTTCAAGCAACGACTAAAGACCTACCTCTTCCTGAAACACTTAAATTAGCACTTTCCAAGTTTGTAGAATTCTAGGGTTATATTTATATTAAATAAATATAACCCTAGAATTCTACAAACTTGGAAAGTGCAAATTTTTGTAATCAGGCAAGATTTGATTTAGAAAAAGTTCAGGACAGGAAACTCATTCGTAAAGATGCAGTCAGAGAAAATAGGAATATTTTGTACGAATACAATTTTTTTTAAAATAGCACAAACTAAGATGAATACTGGAAAAATCAATTAAATTAATGCAAAGCTAAGAATACAGTATATCAAATCTATTTTACTAAGGGAGAATTCTCAGTTTTTCTCAGTCGCTTTGTAGTTTTTCTCAGATCAGAAATAAAATTCTCAAAACTACTTGTTCAAACTCCACATCATTTAGTCATTTGTGCTCATCATAAGAACATTTCTTGTTGCTTTTATCAAATTGCGAATGCTTTTGTACATAATTTAATCGATTGTGTACAAGTGTCTGCTTTTTCCTACATTATCAGTTGTTTATGTCATGTTGATCAAAATGTATTATACAATTTTCACCTAAATGGTCTTAACCCCCAAAACATTTACGCACCAGTTGTTTGCATAAGCCATTTAATGCAAAATGGTTAAACCAGTTGTCAAAATTTGTCAAGCTCTTTTTCTTCACAGTTCTATTAAACTTTTTTGGTAAATATGTCTTGAATTGATGAATTGTGCAGATGAACCTTGAATGTCACTAATGAAGGGGCGTGTTCACTTTCAGATTAAATACTAACCAACTAGTTCTCTAAAATAGGTCAAGCGTAAATCTTGTGAACTTTTACTGTAATTTGCGAGTGTATATAAAAAGAGCAAAACACAGATTTACAATTGTTGAAAATGGATGAACAACTAGGAACCGAACATGGTCAAGAGCCAAGAATAAGAATGCATGCTGGAAGGGTGAGGAGGCAAAATAGAGGAAGAGAAAGAAGAGGCCAGAGACATTATTGTTATTTGAAAAATATGAATTTTCATATTCATAATCATATATTCATAAAAACAGTTAAAAACTGCAAAAAGTGAATGAAAATGGATTAGAAAGTCATAATTAATCAAAAACGAAACATCAGCACATATTTGGCAAAGCATTCAACCTGCAGTCAAAAATGAGTTTCTTAGCAGCTAAAACTCCGATTCCGCAAGTCTCAGGCTTCTAGAACGAAGAGAAAGCGGTTTTTTGAACCAAGCGTATTTGCACAAACAGCATGCACTTGCCCATGATCTGGTTACATGTTGATGATGAGATATAATATAATAAAAAAATTTTCCTGGCCAAAATATGACATTTTTAATATAAATATTATAGTTATTTGAAAAATATAAAGTTTTAATTTTCATAATAATATTTTCAAAAAAACTGTTAAATACTGCAAAAAGTGAATGAAAATGGTTTAGAAAGTCATAATTAATCAACATCGAAACAACAGCACATATTTGGCAAAACATTCCCCATGATCTGAATCAATCGTACTTGCACAAACAGCATGCACTTGACCACGATAATTTTACATGTTTATGATGAGATATGATATAACAAAACATTTTTCTGGCCAAAATATGATATTTTTACTATAAATATTATAGTTATTTTAAAAATATGAATTTTCATATTCACTTGCGGAATCGGAGTTTCAGCTGCTAAGAAACTCATTTTTGACTGCAGGTTAAAAGCTTTGCCAAATATGTGCTTTTGTTTCGATTTTGATTTAATATGAGTTTCTAACCCATTTTCATTCACTTTTTGCAGTTTTTATGAATATATGATATATTCATAAAAACTGCAAAAAGTGAATGAAAATGGGTTAGAAACTCATATTAAATCAAAATCGAAACAAAAGCACATATTTGGCAAAGCTTTTAACCTGCAGTCAAAAATGAGTTTCTTAGCAGCTGAAACTCCGATTCCGCAAGTCTCAGGCTTCTAGGACGAAGAGAAAGCGGTTTTTCGAACCAAGCGTATTTGCACAAACAGCATGCAATTGCCCATGATAATTTTACATGTTTATGATGAGTTATGATATAACAAAACATTTTTCTGGCCAAAATATGATATTTTTACTATAAATATTATAGTTATTTGAAAAATATGAAATTTCATATTCATAATCATATATTTAAAAAAACTGCAAAAAGTGAATGACAATGGGTTAGAAACTCACAATTTATCAAAATTGAAACTACAGCACATATTTGGCAAAGCCTTCAACCTGCTGTGAAAAATGAGTTTCTTAGAAGCTGAAACACCGATTCCGAAAGTCTGAGGCTTCTAGGACGAAGAGAAAGCGATTTTTGAACCCAGCGTATTTGCACAAACAGCATACACTTGCCCATGATCTGGTTACATGTTTATGATGAGATATGATATAACAAAAAATTTTTCTGGCCAAAATATGATATTTTTACTATAAATATTAAAGTTATTTGAAAAATATGAATTTTCATAGTCATAATATTATTTTCAAAAAAACTGTTAAAAACTGCAAAAAGTGAATAAAAATGGGTTAGAAACTCATAATTAATAAAAATCGAAACAACAGCACATATTTGGCAAAGCCTTCAACCTGCTGTCAAAAATGAGTTTCTTAGCAGCTGAAACTCAGATTCCGCATGTCTCAGGCTTCTAGGACGAAGAGAAAGCGGTTTTTTGAACCAAGCGTATTTGCACAAACAGCATGCACTTGCCCACGATAATTTTACATGTTTATGATGAGATATGATATAACAAAACATTTTTCTGGCCAAAAAATGATATTTTTACTATAAACATTATAGTTTTTTGAAAAATATGAATTTTCATATTCATAATCATATATTAATATAAACTGCAAAAAGTGAATGAAAATGGTTTAGAAAGTCATAATTAATCAAAATCAAAACCACAGCACATATTTGGCAAAGCCTTCAACCTGCTGTCAAAAACGAGTTTCTTAGCAGCTGAAACTCCGATTCCGCAAGTCTCAGGCTTCTAGGACGAAAAAAAAAGCGGTTTTTCGAACCAAGCGTATTTGCACAAACAGCATACACTTGCCCATGATCTGGTTACATGTTTATGATAAGTTAAGATATAACAAAACATTTTCTGACTAAAATATGACATTTTTCACAAAAATATTAGTTATTTGAAAGATATAAATATTTTATATTTATAATCATAACTTTCATAAAAACTGCAAAAAGTGAATAAAAATGGGTTAGAAACTCATAATTAATCAAAATCGAAACAACAGCACATATTTGGCAAATCATTCAACTTGCTGTCAAAAATGAATTTCTTAGCAGCTGAAACTTAGATTCCGCAAGTCTCAGGCTTCTAGGACGATGAGAAAGCGGTTTTTTGAACCAAGTGTACTTGCACAAACAGCATGCACTTGCCCACGATAATTTCACATGTTTGTGATGAGATATGATAAAACAAAACATTTTTCTGGCCAAAATATGATATTTTTACTATAAATATTATAGTTATTTGAAAAATATGAATTTTCATAATCATAATAATATTTTCAAAAAAACTGTTAAAAACTGCAAAAAGTGAATGAAAATGGTTTAGAAAGTCATAATTAATCAAAATCGAAACAACAGCACATATTTGGCAAAGCCTTCAACCTACTGTCAAAAATGAGTTTCTTATCAGCTGAAACTCAGATTCCGCAAGTCTCAGGCTTCTAGGACGAAGAGAAAGCGATTTTTGAACCAAGCGTATTTGCACAAACAGCATACACTTGCCCATGATCTGGTTACATGTTTATGATGAGATATGATATAACAAAAAATTTTTCTGGCCAAAATATGATATTTTTACTATAAATATTAAAGTTATTTGAAAAATATGAATTTTCATAGTCATAATATTATTTTCAAAAAAACTGTTAAAAACTGCAAAAAGTGAATAAAAATGGGTTAGAAACTCATAATTAATAAAAATCGAAACAACAGCACATATTTGGCAAAGCCTTCAACCTGCTGTCAAAAATGAGTTTCTTAGCAGCTGAAACACCGATTCCGAAAGTCTCAGGCTTCTAGGACGAAGAGAAAGCGGTTTTTTGAACCAAGCGTATTTGCACAAACAGCATGCACTTGCCCACGATAATTTTACATGTTTATGATGAGATATGATATAACAAAACATTTTTCTGGCCAAAATATGATATTTTTACTATAAACATTATAGTTTTTTGAAAAATATGAATTTTCATATTCATAATCATATATTAATATAAACTGCAAAAAGTGAATGAAAATGGTTTAGAAAGTCATAATTAATCAAAATTAAAACCACAGCACATATTTGGCAAAGCCTTCAACCTGCTGTCAAAAACGAGTTTCTTAGCAGCTGAAACTCCGATTCCGCAAGTCTGAGGCTTCTAGGACGAAAAAAAAAGCGGTTTTTCGAACCAAGCGTATTTGCACAAACAGCATACACTTGCCCATGATCTGGTTACATGTTTATGATAAGTTAAGATATAACAAAACATTTTCTGACTAAAATATGACATTTTTCACAAAAATATTAGTTATTTGAAAGATATAAATATTTTATATTTATAATCATAACTTTCATAAAAACTGCAAAAAGTGAATAAAAATGGGTTAGAAACTCATAATTAATCAAAATCGAAACAACAGCACATATTTGGCAAATCATTCAACCTGCTGTCAAAAATGAATTTCTTAGCAGCTGAAACTTAGATTCCGTAAGTCTCAGGCTTCTAGGACGATGAGAAAGCGGTTTTTTGAACCAAGTGTACTTGCACAAACAGCATGCACTTGCCCACGATAATTTCACATGTTTGTGATGAGATATGATATAACAAAACATTTTTCTGGCCAAAATATGATATTTTTACTATAAATATTATAGTTATTTGAAAAATATGAATTTTCATAATCATAATAATATTTTCAAAAAAACTGTTAAAAACTGCAAAAAGTGAATGAAAATGGTTTTACAAAGTCATAAGAAATCAAAATCGAAACAACAGCACATTTTTGGCAAAGCCTTCAACCTGCTGTCAAAAATGAGTTTCTTAGCAGCTGAAACTCAGATTCCGCAAGTCTCAGGCTTCTAGGACGAAGAGAAAGCGGTTTTTTGAACCAAAGCGTATTTGCACAAACAGCATGCACTTGCCCACAATAATTTTACATGTTGATGATGAGATATAATATAACAAAACATTTTTCTGGCCAAAATATGATATATTTACTATAAATATTATAGTTATTTGAAAAATATGAATTTTCATATTCATAATCATATATTCATAAAAACTGCAAAAAGTGAATGAAAATGGGTTATAAACTCACAATTTATCAAAATTGAAACTACAGCACATATTTGGCAAAGCCTTCAACCTGCAGTCAAAAATGAGTTTCTTAGCAGCTGAAACACCGATTCCGAAAGTCTCAGGCTTCTAGGACGAAGAGAAAGCGATTTTTGAACCAAGCGTATTTGCACAAACAGCATGCACTTGCCCATGATCTGGTTACATGTTTATAATGAGATATGATATAAAAAAACATTTTTCTGGCCAAAATATGATATTTTTACTATAAATATTATAGTTATTTTAAAAATATGAATTTTCATAATCATAATATTTTCAAAAAAACTGTTAAAAACTGCAAAAAGTGAATGAAAATGGTTTAGAAAGTCTTAATTAATCAAAATCGAAACAACAGCACATATTTGGCAAAGCCTTCAACCTACTGTCAAAAATGAGTTTCTTATCAGCTGAAACTCAGATTCCGCAAGTCTCAGGCTTCTAGGACGAAGAGAAAGCGATTTTTGAACCAAGCGTATTTGCACAAACAGCATACATTTGCCCATGATCTGGTTACATGTTTATGATGAGATATGATATAACAAAACATTTTTCTGGCCAAAATATGATATATTTACTATAAATATTATAGTTATTTGAAAAATATGAATTTTCATATTCATAATCATATATTTATAAAAAATGCAAAAAGTGAATGAAAATGGGTTAGAAGCTCACAATTTATCAAAATTGAAACTACAGCACATATTTGGCAAAGCCTTCAACCTGCTGTGAAAAATGAGTTTCTTAGAAGCTGAAACACCGATTCCGAAAGTCTGAGGCTTCTAGGACGAAGAGAAAGCGATTTTTGAACCCAGCGTATTTGCACAAACAGCATACACTTGCCCATGATCTGGTTACATGTTTATGATGAGATATGATATAACAAAAAAATTTTCTGGCCAAAATATGATATTTTTACTATAAATATTAAAGTTATTTGAAAAATATGAATTTTCATAGTCATAATATTATTTTCAAAAAAACTGTTAAAAACTGCAAAAAGTGAATAAAAATGGGTTAGAAACTCATAATTAATAAAAATCGAAACAACAGCACATATTTGGCAAAGCCTTCAACCTGCTGTCAAAAATGAGTTTCTTAGCAGCTGAAACTCAGATTCCGCATGTCTCAGGTATCTAGGACGAAGAGAAAGCGGTTTTTTGAACCAAGCGTATTTGCACAAACAGCATGCACTTGCCCACGATAATTTTACATGTTTATGATGAGATATGATATAACAAAACATTTTTCTGGCCAAAATATGATATTTTTACTATAAACATTATAGTTTTTTGAAAAATATGAATTTTCATATTCATAATCATATATTAATATAAACTGCAAAAAGTGAATGAAAATGGTTTAGAAAGTCATAATTAATCAAAATTAAAACCACAGCATATATTTGGCAAAGCCTTCAACCTGCAGTCAAAAATGAGTTTCTTATCAGCTGAAACTCAGATTCCGCAAGTCTCAGGCTTCTAGGACGAAAAAAAAAGCGGTTTTTCGAACCAAGCGTATTTGCACAAACAGCATGCACTTGCCCATGATCTGGTTACATGTTTATGATAAGTTAAGATATAACAAAACATTTTCTGACTAAAATATGACATTTTTCACAAAAATATTAGTTATTTGAAAGATATAAATATTTTATATTTATAATCATAACTTTCATAAAAACTGCAAAAAGTGAATAAAAATGGGTTAGAAACTCATAATTAATCAAAATCGAAACAACAGCACATATTTGGCAAATCATTCAACCTGCTGTCAAAAATGAATTTCTTAGCAGCTGAAACTTAGATTCCGCAAGTCTCAGGCTTCTAGGACGATGAGAAAGCGGTTTTTTGAACCAAGTGTACTTGCACAAACAGCATGCACTTGCCCACGATAATTTTACATGTTTGTGATGAGATATGATATAACAAAACATTTTTCTGGCCAAAATATGATATTTTTACTATAAATATTATAGTTATTTGAAAAATATGAATTTTCATAATCATAATAATATTTTCAAAAAAACTGTTAAAAACTGCAAAAAGTGAATAAAAATGGTTTTACAAAGTCATAAGAAATCAAAATCGAAACAACAGCACATTTTTGGCAAAGCCTTCAACCTGCTGTCA
The DNA here is from genome assembly GCF_946808225.1 of Silurus aristotelis. NCBI lineage: Eukaryota > Metazoa > Chordata > Actinopteri > Siluriformes > Siluridae > Silurus > Silurus aristotelis. The sequence goes on from NC_139581.1 coordinate 26,391,079, forward strand.
AAAATGAGTTTCTTAGCAGCTGAAACTCAGATTCCGCAAGTCTCAGGCTTCTAGGACGAAGAGAAAGCGGTTTTTTGAACCAAAGCGTATTTGCACAAACAGCATGCACTTGCCCACAATAATTTTACATGTTGATGATGAGATATAATATAACAAAACATTTTTCTGGCCAAAATATGATATATTTACTATAAATATTATAGTTATTTGAAAAATATGAATTTTCATATTCATAATCATATATTCATAAAAACTGCAAAAAGTGAATGAAAATGGGTTATAAACTCACAATTTATCAAAATTGAAACTACAGCACATATTTGGCAAAGCCTTCAACCTGCAGTCAAAAATGAGTTTCTTAGCAGCTGAAACACCGATTCCGAAAGTCTCAGGCTTCTAGGACGAAGAGAAAGCGATTTTTGAACCAAGCGTATTTGCACAAACAGCATGCACTTGCCCATGATCTGGTTACATGTTTATAATGAGATATGATATAAAAAAACATTTTTCTGGCCAAAATATGATATTTTTACTATAAATATTATAGTTATTTTAAAAATATGAATTTTCATAATCATAATATTTTCAAAAAAACTGTTAAAAACTGCAAAAAGTGAATGAAAATGGTTTAGAAAGTCATAATTAATCAAAATCGAAACAACAGCACATATTTGGCAAAGCCTTCAACCTACTGTCAAAAATGAGTTTCTTATCAGCTGAAACTCAGATTCCGCAAGTCTCAGGCTTCTAGGACGAAGAGAAAGCGGTTTTTGAACCAAGCGTATTTGCACAAACAGCATACATTTGCCCATGATCTGGTTACATGTTTATGATGAGATATGATATAACAAAAAATTTTTCTGGCCAAAATATGATATATTTACTATAAATATTATAGTTATTTGAAAAATATGAATTTTCATATTCATAATCATATATTTATAAAAAATGCAAAAAGTGAATGAAAATGGGTTAGAAGCTCACAATTTATCAAAATTGAAACTACAGCACATATTTGGCAAAGCCTTCAACCTGCTGTGAAAAATGAGTTTCTTAGAAGCTGAAACACCGATTCCGAAAGTCTGAGGCTTCTAGGACGAAGAGAAAGCGATTTTTGAACCCAGCGTATTTGCACAAACAGCATACACTTGCCCATGATCTGGTTACATGTTTATGATGAGATATGATATAACAAAAAAATTTTCTGGCCAAAATATGATATTTTTACTATAAATATTAAAGTTATTTGAAAAATATGAATTTTCATAGTCATAATATTATTTTCAAAAAAACTGTTAAAAACTGCAAAAAGTGAATAAAAATGGGTTAGAAACTCATAATTAATAAAAATCGAAACAACAGCACATATTTGGCAAAGCCTTCAACCTGCTGTCAAAAATGAGTTTCTTAGCAGCTGAAACTCAGATTCCGCATGTCTCAGGCTTCTAGGACGAAGAGAAAGCGGTTTTTTGAACCAAGCGAATTTGCACAAACAGCATGCACTTGCCCACGATAATTTTACATGTTTATGATGAGATATGATATAACAAAACATTTTTCTGGCTAAAATATGATATTTTTACTATAAACATTATAGTTTTTTGAAAAATATGAATTTTCATATTCATAATCATATATTAATATAAACTGCAAAAAGTGAATGAAAATGGTTTAGAAAGTCATAATTAATCAAAATTAAAACCACAGCACATATTTGGCAAAGCCTTCAACCTGCTGTCAAAAACGAGTTTCTTAGCAGCTGAAACTCCGATTCCGCAAGTCTCAGGCTTCTAGGACGAAAAAAAAAGCGGTTTTTCGAACCAAGCGTATTTGCACAAACAGCATACACTTGCCCATGATCTGGTTACATGTTTATAATGAGATATGATATAAAAAAACATTTTTCTGGCCAAAATATGATATTTTTACTATAAATATTATAGTTATTTTAAAAATATGAATTTTCATAATCATAATATTTTCAAAAAAACTGTTAAAAACTGCAAAAAGTGAATGAAAATGGTTTAGAAAGTCATAATTAATCAAAATCGAAACAACAGCACATTTTTGGCAAAGCCTTCAACCTACTGTCAAAAATGAGTTTCTTAGCAGCTGAAACTCAGATTCCGCAAGTCTCAGGCTTCTAGGACGAAGAGAAAGCGGTTATTTGAACAAAGCGTATTTGCACAAACAGCATGCACTTGCCCATGATCTGGTTACGTGTTTATGATTAGTTAAGATATAACAAAACATTTTCTGACCCAGAAATGACATATTTCACAACAATATTATAGTTATTTAAAAAATATGAATTTTCAAATTCATAATCATATATTCATAAAAACTGTTAAAAACTGCAAAACGTGAATGAAAATGGTTTAGAAAGTCATAAGAAATCAAAATCGAAACAACAGCACATATTTGGCAAAGCCTTCAACCTGCTGTCAAAAACGAGTTTCTTAGCAGCTGAAACACCGATTCCGCAAGTCTCAGGCTTCTAGGACGAAGAGAAAGCGGTTTTTTGAACCAAGCGTATTTGCACAAACAGCATGCACTTGCCCACGATAATTTTACATGTTTATGATGAGACATGATATAACAAAACATTTTTTGGCCAAAATATGATATTTTCACAAAAATATTTGTTATTTAAAAAATATGAATTTTAATATTCATAATCATATATTCATGAAAACTGCAAAAAGTGAATGAAAATGGGTTAGAAACTCATAATTTATCAAAATCGGAACATCAGCACATATTTGGCAAAGCCTTCAACCTGCAGTCAAAAATGAATTTCTTCGCAGCTGAAACTCCGATTCCGCAAGTCTCAGGCTTCTAGGACGAAGAGAAAGCGGTTTTTTGAACCAAAGCGTATTTGCACAAACAGCATGCACTTGCCCACAATAATTTTACATGTTTATGATGAGTTAAGATATAACAAAACATTTTATGACTAAAATATGACATTTTTCACAAAAATATTAGTTATTTGAAAAATATAATTTTTTTATATTCATAATTATAACTTTCGTAAAAACTGCAAAAAGTGAATGAAAATAGGTTAGAAAGTCATAAGAAATCAAAATCGAAACAACAGCACATATTTGGCAAATCATTCAACCTGCTGTCAAAAATGAGTTTCTTAGCAGCTGAAACTTAGATTCTGCAAGTCTCAGGCTTCTAGGACGAAGAGAAAGCGATTTTTGAACAAAGCGTATTTGCACAAACAGCATACACTTGCCAATAATCTGGTTACACATGTTTATGATGAGATATGATATAACAAAACATTTTTCTGGCCAAAATATGATATTTTTACTATAAATAATAAAGTTATTTGAAAAATATGAATTTTCATATTCATAATAATATATTCATAAAAACTGCAAAAAGTGAATGAAAATGGGTTAGAAACTCACAATTTATCAAAATTGAAACTACAGCACATATTTGGCAAAGCCTTCAACCTGCTGTCAAAAATGAGTTTCTAAGCAGCTGAAACTCAGATTCCGCAAGTCTCAGGCTTCTAGGACGAAGAGAAAGCGGTTTTTTTGAACCAAGCGTATTTGCACAAACAGCATGCACTTGCCCATGATCTGGTTACATGTTTATGATAAGTTAAGATATAACAAAACATTTTCTGACTAAAATATGACATTTTTCACAAAAATATTAGTTATTTGAAAGATATAAATATTTTATATTTATAATCATAACTTTCATAAAAACTGCAAAAAGTAAATGAAAATAGGTTAGAAACTCATAATTAATCAAAATCGAAACAACAGCACATATTTGGCAAATCATTCAACCTGCTGTCAAAAATGAGTTTCTTAGCAGCTGAAACTTAGATTCCGCAAGTCTCAGGCTTCTAGGACGAAGAGAAAGCGGTTTTTTGAACCAAGTGTACTTGCACAAACAGCATGCACTTGCCCACGATAATTTTACATGTTTGTGATGAGATATGATATAACAAAACATTTTTCTGGCCAAAATATATTTTTACTATAAATATTATAGTTATTTGAAAAATATGAATTTTCATAATCATAATAATATTTTCAAAAAAACTGTTAAAAACTGCAAAAAGTGAATGAAAATGGTTTTACAAAGTCATAAGAAATCAAAATCGAAACAACAGCACATTTTTGGCAAAGCCTTCAACCTGCTGTCAAAAATGAGTTTCTTAGCAGCTGAAACTCAGATTCCGCAAGTCTCAGGCTTCTAGGACGAAGAGAAAGCGGTTTTTTGAACCAAAGCGTATTTGCACAAACAGCATGCACTTGCCCACAATAATTTTACATGTTGATGATGAGATATAATATAACAAAACATTTTTCTGGCCAAAATATGATATATTTACTATAAATATTATAGTTATTTGAAAAATATGAATTTTCATATTCATAATCATATATTCATAAAATCTGCAACAAGTGAATAAAAATGGGTTATAAACTCACAATTTATCAAAATTGAAACTACAGCACATATTTGGCAAAGCCTTCAACCTGCAGTCAAAAATGAGTTTCTTAGCAGCTGAAACACCGATTCCGAAAGTCTCAAGCTTCTAGGACGAAGAGAAAGCGATTTTTGAACCAAGCGTATTTGCACAAACAGCATACACTTGCCCATGATCTGGTTACATGTTTATAATGAGATATGATATAAAAAAACATTTTTCTGGCCAAAATATGATATTTTTACTATAAATATTATAGTTATTTTAAAAATATGAATTTTCATAATCATAATATTTTCAAAAAAACTGTTAAAAACTGCAAAAAGTGAATGAAAATGGTTTAGAAAGTCATAATTAATCAAAATCGAAACAACAGCACATATTTGGCAAAGCCTTCAACCTACTGTCAAAAATGAGTTTCTTATCAGCTGAAACTCAGATTCCGCAAGTCTCAGGCTTCTAGGACGAAGAGAAAGCGATTTTTGAACCAAGCGTATTTGCACAAACAGCATACATTTGCCCATGATCTGGTTACATGTTTATGATGAGATTTGATATAACAAAACATTTTTCTGGCCAAAATATGATATATTTACTATAAATATTATAGTTATTTGAAAAATATGAATTTTCATATTCATAATCATATATTCATAAAAAATGCAAAAAGTGAATGAAAATGGGTTAGAAACTCACAATTTATCAAAATTGAAACTACAGCACATATTTGGCAAAGCCTTCAACCTGCAGTCAAAAATGAGTTTCTTAGCAGCTGAAACACCGATTCCGAAAGTCTCAGGCTTCTAGGACGAAGAGAAAGCGATTTTTGAACCAAGCGTATTTGCAAAAACAGCATACACTTGCCCGTGATCTGGTTACATGTTTATGATGAGATATGATATAACAAAACATTTTTCTGGCCAAAATATGATATTTTTACTATAAATATTAGTTATTTTAAAAATATGAATTTTCATAATCATAATAATATTTTCAAAAAACTGTTAAAAACTGCAAAAAGTAAATGAAAATGGTTTAGAAAGTCATAATTAATCAAAATCGAAACAACAGCACATATTTGGCAAAGCCTTCAACCTACTGTCAAAAATGAGTTTCTTATCAGCTGAAACTCAGATTCCGCAAGTCTCAGGCTTCTAGGACGAAGAGAAAGCGGTTATTTGAACAAAGCGTATTTGCACAAACAGCATGCACTTGCCCATGATCTGGTTACGTGTTTATGATGAGTTAAGATATAACAAAACATTTTCTGACCCAGAAATGACATATTTCACAACAATATTATAGTTATTTAAAAAATATGAATTTTCAAATTCATAATCATATTTTCATAAAAACTGTTAAAAACTGCAAAACGTGAATGAAAATGGTTTAGAAAGTCATAAGAAATCAAAATCGAAACAACAGCACATATTTGGCAAAGCCTTCAACCTGCTGTCAAAAACGAGTTTCTTAGCAGCTGAAACACCGATTCCGCAAGTCTCAGGCTTCTAGGACGAAGAGAAAGCGGTTTTTTGAACCAAGCGTATTTGCACAAACAGCATGCACTTGCCCACGATAATTTTACATGTTTATGATGAGACATGATATAACAAAACATTTTTTGGCAAAAATATGATATTTTCACAAAAATATTTTAGTTATTTAAAAAATATGAATTTTAATATTCATAATCATATATTCATGAAAACTGCAAAAAGTGAATGAAAATGGGTTAGAAACTCATAATTAATCAAAATCGGAACATCAGCACATATTTAGCAAAGCCTTCAACCTGCAGTCAAAAATGAATTTCTTCGCAGCTGAAACTCCGATTCCGCAAGTCTCAGGCTTCTAGGACGAAGAGAAAGCGATTTTTTTGAACCAAGCGTATTTGCACAAACAGCATGCACTTGCCCACGATAATTTTACATGTTTGTGATGAGATATGATATAACAAAACATTTTTCTGGCCAAAATATGATATTTTTACTATAAATATTATAGTTATTTGAAAAATATGAATTTACAAAATCATAATAATATTTTTAAAAAAACTGTTAAAAACTGCAAAAAGTGAATGAAAATGGTTTAGAAAGTCATAATTAATCAAAATCAAAACAACAGCACATATTTGGCAAAGCCTTCAACCTGCAGTCAAAAATGAGTTTCTTAGCAGCTGAAACTTAGATTCTGCATGTCTCAGGCTTCTATTACGAAGAGAAAGCGGTTTTTTTGAACCAAGCGTATTTGCACAAACAGCATGCACTTGCACACGATAATTTTACATGTTTATGATGAGATATGATATAACAAAACATTTTTCTGGCCAAAATATGATTTTTTTTGCATAAATTTTATAGTTATTTTAAAATATGATTTTTTTTTTTTTATAATTATAATTTCAATAAAACTGTTGAAAACTGCTAAAAAGTGAATGAAAATTGTTAAGAACGTCATATTTAATCAAAAACAAAACATCAGCATATATTTGGCAAGCCTTCAACCTGCTGTCAAAAATGAGTTTCTTAGCAGCTGAAACTCCGATTCCGCAAGTCTCAGGCTTC